>NC_040906.2:44668438-45304574 GCF_004126475.2 Phyllostomus discolor
AGATCATGTGACTCACCAAAGAATTGAACTGGGATAAGGCTGCATATTTAAGTAGCTGTGTCAGTAAGTTGCTGCCACAGTGTACCATCTACATAGAGAAAAATGTTCTCTAATAGACATCCTAGTTTATTCTTTTGAGAGTTTTAAAACATTACCACCTTAGGGCTTTTAGGATAGTTTGCAGAGTGAGAAAATCAGTTGGAACTGAGGTAGTCTTGTATGGTGTGGCAGTAGTGAGCACTGTGCTCTTGACCTAAGAAGGAAGGAATATCCCAGCTGTACGGACATTGTACATGCCACCAAGGTGAGGTTACAAAGAAAGGCAATGGGAAATACAAGTCTTCGACATGGTTCTTCAAGTTGAGTAGTTTATAGACTTTATCATTTATTAGAGAGTTACAATTTTACGTAATGCTATTTGTATTTGGAGTACCCTTTGTTATTAAAATTTTTATTTAAGTTCTGAGAGTGATAGAGCTTGAGACAAATAGTGTTACCTTTCCCCCCTCAGGTCATAATTAAACACCTTATACATTTTTGCATGTCTGGAGAGTTGTATTGATTCTTTGTTCTTCTCCCCACCCCTTTGTACTAATGTTGAGCCAAATGTCTTGATCTTATTCAGAAATTCATTTGACTGAACAATTAATGATGTTTTCATCCTGGTTTCCTTCCTTCCTTTTAAAAACATTTCAAATTCCATTTCATATAGATATACAATAACAACAATAACAATAGCAATTGGGAGCCATAAGCTGCTTTACTGTCTGGTTTTGTTTTAAACACTTAACATGTATTACATTATTTAATAACAAGGTAGGTACTATTATTGTCATCCCCATTTTAAGATGATAAAAAAAACTCATACTTGGAAAGTTGAGGAACTTTTTTAGGTTGTAAGACTAGTGACTGACAGAAAACTATCTTGAACCCAGGCCACACAGACCCTAGAACCCACCTTCATCATGAAAGCCATAATGCAAGAGCAAAAAAGAAATTGAAACATTACTAGTTCAACTATGCTTTCTGCAGATGAAGGAGTAGGTCAAGAGAGGGTAAATGCCTCACCCTGCATTACACACCTAGGAAATGGGAGAGACAGTTTCAACTGGTGTCATTTTCAAGGAGGATCACGTGTCTTCTCTGGACCAATCTGCTGTGACAAGAAGTATGGGCATAACTACAGAATTGTTCAACATGGCTGCTATCTCACTCCCCTCTTTCTGGGGTTATGAGGAATCCATGTACCTGGGAAGATACTACAAAAGTTATTGACTGTATGGAGTTGTTATCTCCCAGGCTGGAACCCTACTTCTAGCCAAACTCATGCAAAGCTAGGAAGCAAGTCCCTGCTAGGGAATTTTCCATGTTATTAGTACTCCTTCTCCTTTCAAAGTCAATCAAATCCAAGGTAAAACCAGCCTGCCTTCGTTGTCTTTGCTCAGCCCCTTCTCCAGGTCCTGCTTCTGTGCTGAAGATAGATTTGGTCTGACAGATGGAAAACCAGCAGCAGTCCCGAGACTGGCTGCCAAATGGGACAGAGGAGGCGAGCTGATGGGTTGTGGCATTGCACTGAAAGGGTGTGAACATCAATGCACAAACGAAGGCAACGAATGGGGGGGGGGCCTCCTGGGGAAAGAGCAGTATTTTTCATCACTGAATGAACAGGTTGAAGGGTTGCGAAAGGGAGAAGGCAGCTACTGGGCAAGGCGCTGCTTACTGCCATATCCCTGTAATTACAGTTTAAGTTACTGTGATGCTGCAGCATAGATGTGTGTCCCAATTGGACTTTTTTTAATAGTATATTTTTCTGACCACAAAACTAGACTAGTCTTATTTAAGAAAAGTATAAAGAAACAAGTTGTGCTTCACTGAGATGCACAGGCAGGTGGTGACTCACTGGGACCTAGTTGCACTTCACTCTAGGTGTGCATTTCTTCTCCCTTTCCATCAGGCACCTGGGCCTCTGTGCTTCTTTAGGCTCTGGAATGCTGCATTGCAGAGATGCAAGCAGAAGTTGCCTATATACCAGAAATGAGGCTGGCTTTGGTCTTCTAAAGGCTCCTCAAGGGAAAGAACAAAAAAAGAGAGGTGATTTCCTAAGGTTAGTTAATCCAATGGACTTCTGTTGAGTGCCCCAGTGCTGGTGCAGGACCTGGTGTGGGAATGTGATTATCTAGAGGAGCTACGTATTTTACAAAGGGACACCCAGTTGTGGTTAAGAGTCCCACAGCACGTGAAGTAGCTTCGCTACCCCTGCTCCAGCAAATGTGAGCATGCTTTCCAGCCAAAGATAACTTCACTGACTTCCTATCTATCTGTAGGGTAGAGAAAGTTATTCCAAGCAGATGGAATAGCATGTGTGAAACTGTGAAATTCATGGCACATGTACTGTGTACCAGTGACTTTCTTCATCTGAATAACAGGGTTGTGTTGATGAGCAGCTGGAGGGATGGGGAAGGGCTGCTCATGGGTGGCCTTGACTGCCCTCTGGTGGAATCTCCATCTAGTAGGCCAGTGATTTTCAAACATTTTTTTTAGGAGCTCATATAGTTTTTTAGGTAAAATCTTTCACAGAAACCTAATGGACCCTCATGCCAAACCCTCCCCTACACATCCTCGACCCTTGAAGCATCTCTGTGACCATGGCTGTGAATAATGGGGAACCCACTGTCTGATTAGATTGGAGGTTTAAAATGATGATCACAATGGTGGCATGAAGATGCATTCAGGGGTGGAGATGGAGAACGTTTGATGGAATACAAAGAGACCAACTATGAATTTCAGTTTCTATTGGGAGCTTCATTTGATTTGATGGTAGGGGTTTAGTTATATAATTCATGGTCACACTCTCCTCTGACTTGGATTTAATTCCAGGGGATGTTCATATACATAGTAAGGGCCACCACTTATTCAAAATGCTATTGTGAAGACTGGGAAATTTATAAATTGTAACACATTTGATAATTATAGTAACCCTATATGGTACATGCTATTATTATCTTCATCTTGGAGATGAAGAAACTGAGTACCAAAAGTTTGAGTGATTTGCCAAAGTTAAAGAGCTCTTAATGAACAGAGCTGGGATTTGAACTTAGATAGCTCCAGTATCTCTGTTCTTAACCAACACAGCTACAATATGGAGGTATCCAAGGGAGTGTACCATTTTTGTTCATGGGAATGATCAGTCCTCTTTGGCATCCATTGCATTGCATTTATTTTTCTTTATCCCATATGGTTCTAGGATATTATTGTCCACGAAGTTTGCTCTGGGTCCTCCAGAATGATCCATTTAGGTACTCACAACCTATACTACACCTGGAAGAAACTCTTTGAGACTGTCCAGGACTCTATCTACCTAGACCAGTGGTTCTCAACTGGGATTTTGCCCCCAGGACCATTTGGCAATGTCTACAAACATTTTTTGTTGTCCCACCTGGAAGTGGCAGTCACGTTACTGTCATTCAGTAGAGGCCAGGGGTGCTGATAAACATCCTACAAAGCACTGGACTGTCTTCACAACAAAGAATTATTGAGACCAAAATGTTAATAGTGCTGAGGTTGAAAAACCCCAACATAGATATGAAATAATATTTTAGCCATTTTATTTACAGTCTTGATTTTTTTTCTCAGGGTACCACCTTCCCAGGAAAGCACGGATTCCCTTGGTTCTTAGTTCCACCAGACTTTCTGGGGTTTCCGTTACCTTTCTCACTGTCATGGCTCAATACAGAGCTGGTGAGTAGGCTGGGAGCTAGGGTCCCCTCCGTATTCAGGTATTCACGCAAGTTGAAATTCACTTACCCTTTGACTATTTCTCTCTCCCTCCCTTTTATCTTGTCTGGATGTAGGAGGCTTTGCTCTTACTCATATTCTTCAAAATCTGTTGCCCATAAGTTCCCCTAATGTTTGAATTCAAACTGCAAGAACTGACTACCCTTTTCTTTGCTTTATGCCGTGCAGTCTCTCTCCTGGGGGCAATAAATACAAAAAGGCAGTCGGCTGAATGAAGTTTTACAGAAATGCAGGGGAAACCTTGGTTTGTCCATGTCAGCATTTGGCTGTCTATATGTTGAGGTGCATCACAGTCTCTGATGTTGTCACCAGACTTTTTATGAAAGGGAGGCACTGCTGCATGCGGTCACCCTCTCTGGGAATTCACAAGTCACATAAACAAACTATTTACATTTGTTTACCCCAGGACTTCTCCAAAGCATTAGACCAGAAATCTATTTTCATGGAATCTCCAAGAACAGTTCGCACATAACTTGAGAAGTGCTGGTCTGTGTGATAAATGTGGCCTTTATCAAAGCATTGGCAGAGATAAGAGGAAAATTAGAGATTAGACTCGCTGGGACTTGATGAATGATTGGTCCTGGGAGGTAAAGAAGCAAGAGAAATCAGTGAGAGAATATAGAAACTTCAAAATTGAAGGAACAAATTTTATATTAGTCCTTATATATCACAAAATACTAGGCACCAGGGATTTTTAAAAGTATAAACCACAGAATGACAATACTGAATTTATCTCTCTCCTGGATTGTTGTAATGGCCTTCTAAATGGTCTCTTAGCTTTCATTCTTTTCCTCCTCTTATTTTAGCACCACAATGCCAACATAGAAATCTTTCTGAACAAAGATCTAATCGTGGCATCACTGTGATCAAAGAACTTTCTGTGATTCAATTTTGCCCGTAGAGAACCCAAACTCTTTTGCACAGTGTTCAGGGGCCCTTGTCAAAATATTCCTGAATATGGATTGAACTTGGTGTAGCAAGAAATGAGTAACTCTTACTCAACAAGCTCTTGCTTTGCGCTGCCAGTGCTTCTGTGCCTTTTAGGGGCTGTGGGGGACAGGACAGCTGTTCCTGGGGTCTTGCATCTGCTCCTGCCTTGTATGGATGCCTTGATTCTGTATGATTTATAGATATATCTGGCCCTGACCAGTGTGGCTCACAAAGCAAGAGTTCACCAGTTCAATTCCTGGTCAGGGCATGTGGCTGGATTGCAGGTTTGCTCTGATCAGGGCACATACAAGAGGGGATGATTGATGATTTATTGATTGATGATTCTCTCTCACATCAATGTTTCTTACCCTCTTGTTCTCCCTCCCTTCCTCTCTTTCAACCAATCAATCAATAAAATCTAATTTACTCTTAGGATGGAAGTGTATGTCAACTGTCTCCACCCATCTGGATTTCTTTCACTTGTCCCTCTAGATCCACTCTTGCCCTTGTTCACTCTTTGCTCTGCTCTGGGAGGCTGACCCACATGGGCTGAATCTAATGAACCCCTTGGCCTCTGTTTTAGAGTTGGGTTTGCTCAATGGAAAATGCGGACAGGAGATTGGAAGAAGGGAGGAGAGTGAGACCAGAGTGTATATTCCCCTTCCTTCCCTAGAAGGGCACCACGGGATGCCTGTGTCCCTTGCTGGTCCCTGCTCCCCTCAAGGGGGCTTCTCCCGTGGTCTCTTCTCTTCTCCAGGCTCAGTAACTGACTTCGCTGATGGCAGCACCGCCTCTGCTCTGGCCCTGGTTCCTGTGTGTCCTTGTGGCTCCCCTTCACCCCAACTGTGTGCTTATAAATAGCCCTTTAAACAGAAACGCTCTTCAAATTTTCCCAATTTGCATGTCGCATTTCTTCCCCACTGGGACCCTAACTAGTACAGTTGGCCATCTGAAACGCTTTGGTTTTTGAACATTTGTGAATGGTAAAGATTTACGTGATAAAGAATTGAACTACACAGAGACACATCACAAAATGTCCATTTTTGTGTTTTACTTCATATCATTTTAAATGGTAACATAAAAGTGAATATTAAATTTAAAAATAGTTTTGTATAAGGATAGCATTTATATTTCCTTTTGTGATCTCTTGGTTGGAAAATTTTCCATTTCATGGACTGGCGACTTTCCATGAAAATTAATGGGTGAGGGCTCTGAGTTGCTTTGAGTGGTGGGACTTCATTTGCACACAGTTCTCTCTGGCAAGCCCAGGGGGACAGGTGTGTTTGGAGGATAATGGGGGCAACAGACCCGGGAATCATGACCATAGTGTTTGCTGCTGTCCTTTAGTAAGTCCCCAAAGATTTTAAAGTATGAGGCCATTAGCTGACTAGAGCTAAGCAGTTGTCTTCTAGATTCAGGTACGAATCTTCTTCAGGGGAAGAATTCTCCAGAAGGAATCCAGGTAGGAAGGCCAGATCTGAAAGTTTTTCTCCTCCAGGTGGTTTATAGTACCTGTGTTCTTTGCATTAAAATAATATATAGCACTGGAGCTGAAAGGGCTTCAGCGTTGACTTGTACAAGGGACAGCAAAATGCCTTTTTTATTGTATATAATAACAACTAATATTTAGCTCTATTTATCATTGGTTCTTACTCTTTTTAAGTGAAAATATATATTTTAAAGGTAGTTTATATCAATTGATTTCATCTTGTATGATTTTGACCATGAAAAAAAAGTTTACTGGTTTTCTTATAAGGCAGTGAATAGTGTTCAGATACGAGACTGGAGAGATCATGAAGCTTCCAGTATCCTCATTTGCTGCATTTTGCTTGTAGATCTAGCCATATAGATATTTATATATCCATCTATATATAGCTTTACATCCCATAGAAGCCTGTGCTTTCCTTTGCCTAAGGAATCTTCTTTGGGAAATGACAATACACTGAGCATTTTCTTTGGAGCTGTCGAGGGGATGGAACTCTATGCGTTATAGCAGTGGCATTGGGTTGGGATGTAGCCACCTAAAAGTGTGGAAAGATATTAACCATACCTTCCATGCGATGAGAAGCGAGGTTCTCCAGATGCATGAAGATGCTGGTATGAGGGTAAAGAGACAAATCTATTGTACAAACAGGATTTCCCATGTAGATTTTCTTGCTGTGTGTGTACTGAAGTGCCAGTGTTGTTGCTGTCAGTGGTTCATGCTTGGGGCGTAAGAGTGGGAAAGATCCAAGAAACCTCTTGAGTACTGTATATAGTCCTCAAGCTGCGTGGGGTTTTTTTTTCATTTGTTTTTTTTCTTTATGTTTTTCTTTTTAACTCCTAGACTTGGATGCAGAAGGAAATGTATCTATCACGTTATTTGGAAAGAAGCTTTAAAAACAGGCACAGCTTAAGAACCTGGATCTGTGTAACTCATTAATTCTCACCTTGTTCATCTCTGTATTCACAAGGAGAAACATTCTTTCCTTCCCTGGGACTTGAACAGCAAATACTGGAGATTTATATATATTTTTTTTAAGATTTTATTTATTTATTTTTTTAGAGAGGGAAGGGAAGGAGATAGAGAGAGAGAGAGAGAAACATCAATGTGCGGTTGCTGGGGGTCATGGCCTGCAACCCAGGCATGTACCCTGACTGGGAATCGAACCTGCGACACTTGGTTTGCAGCCCGCACTCAATCCACTGAGGAGATTTATATTTTTAAAGAATTAACAAATATCCTGTGAGTATATTTAACATTTAAAATTCTAGTTTCTTTTAGCTGTGATTCTGAAGTAGTATTACATTTGGTAAAATTCTAATCATAATGCAAGAACTCAGAAAATGCACTTTATTTTTTGTTATTAAACCATAGTAATGATAGAAGATATTTTCTCTTTTTTTAAAGATTTTATTTATTTATTTTTAGGGAGGGAAGGATAGAGAGAGAGAGAGAGAGAGAGAGAGAGAGAGAAATATCAATGTGCGGTTGCTGGGGGTTATGGCCTGCAGCCCAGGAATGTACCCTGGCTGGGAATTGAACCTGGGACACTTTGGTTCCCAGCCCACGCTCAATCCACTGAGCTACGCCAGCCAGGGCGATATCTTCTTTTAAAAAGTACAATCTAGTAATATCTGACTGTGCTGTTTCATTGTGTTAGAACTCAAGCTTTAGTTTATAACCATAACGATCTTTGAAAGAAGGGAAAAGTTTTGGTATTTATTATAGTGTCTAAGTAAGATAGTCAATTTTTTTTTATGTGAAAGCTCTTTGTTTCAAGGAATGCCAGTAGAAACTATGTAAACTTGAATACCCTCAAAATATCTTCTAAACCAAGCAGTGTGTTTGGAAGAGGGAAAACCACGGTGAGTCAGCTGTCTCTTCAGGTTCTGCTCTCAGAACAGTCCCTGGCTTGTTTAGTGACCTTGGTCTAACTCCATTTTCGTTTTCCCTCCTGACAAATGGAATTTCTCTCTACTAACCTGCTTTTCCTGAATGTACTTTGGAAGAAAGATGCTATATAAATACCATTAACAATAATATTTCCTATCTCCGGAGTGAACTTCAGTCTGAAATGAGAACAGAATTCACTGTTATTGTTTTGACCTTGTAATCCTTACCAAAAATAAAAATAAAATAAAATCTAAGTATATTTTAATAAAGCCCTCTGGGATAAATGACTAAAATTTCATTACCCCATAAGAATTATATTCAATGTAGATTCTTCTATGTGTGAAAACAGGGCTTAGCCAGTTGGCAGCTTGAAAATCCTTGCTTTGTTAGTTAGCAAATGATTCCGGGGTTTTGTCACAGTTGTTGTCAGTCTCAGTTTTTGGGTGCCTAGGAATTCAAAATTATATGCTCAACTGACCCTTTAATTAGCTCTCATTCTATCTTACATGAGTTATAGCCCAGTGGCCCACATGTAAAAATGAAATATGACTTCATGAAGTGGAAAGGCAGAATGGGCTTCCACCTCCGATTGCCTAATGCTTTTTCCTCTGGCTGGTGACTGGAGCTCTGGGGGCAAACAAAGCAGCAGTCACATCCCCTTGCTGCAAGGACAGGAAGGTACAGTGTGCTATGATTTGTGATTGTTTGCAAATATGCTTCTGTTTTGCTGGAAAACAGAAGAGCATTGATTCAGGTATTTTGAGGTAGTCTTTTAAAAGAAACATGAGAGAGGCTATGGACTCAAATTCTCTTATTTTGCATTTTTATTTTATTGCTCCAAATGCAAATATTGTGGGGAAGCAATATAGCATTTAATTTGCAGGGTTTTGCCGTGGTTTAGCATGGTTGGTCCATTACGTCCATAAGTGTTTATGGAGTACATTAGGTATTGATCTAGGACTATAGCAGTGACCAAGAGAGACAAAATCCCCTCCTAGGAGGACGAGATAAAACATCAATAAATAAATGCATAAACATGATCATTTCTGATTTGTGCCATGGGGTGAGTGCATGAAGAACAACCAGCTGCTCTAGAGCTGATATCAGGGAAGGACTCCCCAGCAAGAGGGCACCCCAGGCAAGACCCACAAGATATGAGTGCTGCAGCACAGGAGGGTCTGAAGGCTGAACTAACCAAGCAAAGGGCACAGAGAACACAAAGTGCAAGGAGGAAGGACCTTGATGGACATGAGAAACAGGAAAAGGAAAGTGGGGTGAGGTGTTAACAGATAGGACAGGAGAGGCAGGGATTGAGATTAAGAGGGGCAGATAGTTCAGGGCCTTGAAGGCCACGGTAAGGAAGGGCCACGGTTCCATGAAGTGCCACATCCCAGCCCTCACACCCATCAGCACCCCAGAGGCACTGTGGTGTACCTGTTTAATTTGTATGCACCCCATCAGGTCCAGGCCCCACCTGAACGATACAAGTGCAGCGTTCTGGAGCCAAAACACATTTGAAAGTGTCCTATTACCTCAAGGGTTCCTACCCTTCCCAAACAGTTTTTTATTTTTTTAAATTTTGAAAAAAACCAGATACATGGAAAAATTGTGAAACCTCCTCATGTAGAGTGAGCCATGGGTGATAATTTGCCACCTTTGCTTTATCTCTTTTCTCTCTGTAGACATACTTGGTTTGTTCAGCTACGCTAAAGCATTTCAAAGTTAGGTGTAGACATCATGCCAGTTCACACTTAAATACCTCAGCGTGTATCTAAGCATGTCCAGGAAATCACCAGCATAATACTTTATTTACCTTACAGCCTACACTGAAATTTCCAAAATTGTCTCACTCAAGCCCTCCATAGTTGATTTTTCGCTGGTCATATGGGCATTCCTTTCATCTCCTCTGATTTGGAACGGTCCCCTCGCCTTCTTTGTTCTTTATGATGTTGACATTTCGCCGGAGTACAGCAAGCTGTTCTGCAGAACTGAGGACTGGATTTGTCTGATGCTTCCTCAAGATTAGATCTAGGTTAAATATATTTGGCAAGAATGCTCCATAGGTGATGTCGCGTCCTTCGTAGTGTGTGATGTCTGGTGGCTTACAGTGTTAGTGTGTCCTAATGTGGATGATATTAAACTTGATCACTGGCCAGATTCCCCCAATGTAAAGCAATTTTTGCCCTTTGCAATCAATAAACAATTTGTGGAAAGATGCTTTGAGATTCTGTGAATACCTTGTTTCCTTGTAGCCTTTCACCTAATGGCATTGGCGTCCACAGACCCACCGTTCCACAATCAGTTATTGCTGTGGTGGCTGCAGCAAGGATGACTTTCTGTTTCTCTTGTTTCTTCTGTGCTCATTAGCTGGCTGGCTTTTGTAAAGAAAATGTCTCTACTTCCTCCCAACTCGCAAAAAATCAGTATGGATTCAGGAATTTTTAAAAAACTCATCATGTTATATAATCTGTTGCTCTTATTGTACATGCTGATGCCATAATTGTCCCAAATTTAACTATTACGAACTTCTACAAGCTGACATTTTCAGTCAGCTTTTGAGAACTTTTTTTCCACCACAGAAAGAGGTTTCAGGGCTTACTTTGTATGTTCCCTTCCCCAGATCAGGAATCATTGATTTCTCCAAAATGTCCTGGTTTCTTTTAGTGTGGATGTTATTTAAAAACCAACATCTTGGAACTAGATCATTTATTGCTAACAGGGTATCACTGCTTCTAGAACTATTCGGTGGACAGAGCTAGTAAATAAGTAAGCAAACACGCACACAAATGGGTTCTCACTGATACCTCTAATTCCAGTCCATGCCACATTCTTTTCCTACTTCCTCCATCTGTATCTGTATTTTCCTTCTTCCACAAGGAAAAACCCTGGATCCCAGCAACCTTAATACATTAATAATTACTCATTTGCGGGTATAATAATTCCTTTCCTAAATTTTAGAATTTTCATCCCAATACCAACAACAAACAAATTAAGTTCAAGATCTTTTTGCACTTTTTTCTGTCCTTAGAATATGTTTCACCGAGGACATAAAATCAGGTGTTATGTTCAAAAATTACCTGCATTCTTTTTGTAGCTTCTTCTGTATGGTTATGTTGCCTGTTTGATAGAGTATTAGGTTTACTTGTTTCTGTTTAAAATCAGTTTTAGTTTCCTCCATCCAGTCTTGTTTGAATTTAACTTATTAATATATAAAATGTTAATATAGTTGAACAGCCAAAACAATACAAAAAAGTATATTCAGTTCACCCACGTGTCAAAAAACTCCATTAGTCATTTCAAATGCTAAACTCTTACAAGACAGCAATGTATATATTGTCAATTAGTAAATAGGGTACCACTGTCACATGGCAAATGGTATAATGGGTATCAGTACACTTGTGGACCTTTGAGGGACCATGCAAATAATATTATTTATTCTTGTTTTGATTCTACAATTAATACTTCCCCCCTGAATTGTTACTCATTTATTTTTCTATCTGAGAATTGTGTACTGTGTTTCAGTAGGATGCTGCATTTGTGTGTTTCCACTCCGTGTTTTCATCGTGTTTGTAAGATGCACCCTCTGCAGAGCAGTGTTTGCCGGCACCTGATGAGTGAGGTCCGAGAGAGTTCCAAATAACAATAAAAATGTCATTTTATGTGTATGATTTTTCTTTGTGTTCTTTTGAAACAGTCAAGATATGGGCATAATTGGGGAAACAAAAGACTGAAAAGTGTAGTCAGGTCTTCAAGTGTGTCTAAAAGAATTGCACAAAGCATCTGATTGTTTCAAAAATACATATATATCTAAATTTCAGTGTGTCCAGGGTTGTATACCTAGAGGAATGTAAAGTAATGGGTTGTGCAGCTTTTCAGAAGCCGCAAAGTAATTTTGAAAAGCTTTTTATATAACATTGTTGTTTTGGGCTCAACCCAGAAAAATTTCAAATGCATGAAATGATTCTTTTTAAATTTTTTTATTGTCATTCAAGCACAGAATGATTCTTATTGGAGGTAATGTCAGCAAAATCACTTCTGCTCTTAATTGCAGAAATCTTCTTTTTAAAAAGATTTTATTTATTTATTTTTAGAGAGAGAGGCAGGGAGGGAGGGAAACATCGATGTTAAAGAGAAACATTGATCACTTGCCTCTCCTACACGCCCAGACTGGGACCACAACACAAGCCTGTGCCCTGGCCTGCCTGGAAATTGAATGGGTGACCTTTTGCTTTGTGGAATGATGCCCAACCAACTGAGCTACACTTGTCAGGACATAATTGCAGAAATACCTCGAATATTTTCTCAAAGCATAGCTTACTTTAATTCTTGGATGCTTTGATTACTAGTGGGGAATGTGATGATTGTTATAAAATATATACTTGACAATTCAAACTGATCATTTAAATTGTCAGCCTAAAGAACGTGCATACCTTGCAAACTCGTAAGGTGGCTTGGATTTGAATTAACAATTTTTCAGAAGTGGAGCGGTAGGTTGCTTTGTGTCCAGTTTTGTTTGTCTGATTTGGTAGGCTAAGGTATGGAGAATAATAAAGGCAGGATGTCCTCAAATCCTGTTCTTTCCTTTCCTAAAAATGAATCCAAAAATTTAAAAGCCCACAAAACTTCTTCTTATTCAAAATCCACTTTTGAAAAGTTTATGGATATTAACATTTTAAAAATGCAAATACTGACCCTGGAACAGTTAAAGTTTCTTTCAGCCATTTACACTGTAGTCTGATTCATTTATATGTTTGCTTTCCTTCCAAAGCACAGAGGAGCTGCAATGAGACTGCACATTTTAAAGGAGAGGTGAATGTTTACAGCACGTAGGGAACCTCAGGGAACACCCTGGGATGTGTGCCCAGTGAAGCGGGGAAGCGAGGGAGTAGGCGGCAGAGGAGGGCCTGGGTAGGAGGGGGGAGATTCCTTTGTAAACACACCACTAGGCCAGATTCCCCCCACACTCCCCGCCCCAGTTTTGCATAGGGCCTTGGTTATCCAGAATCACTGCGATACCAATTGGAACTCATTTTCCTAACACTAACAATTTAATTAATATGACTGTTCTGCAACTCAGAGATGTGACTATGGAAAGAGGCTCTGCCTCAGAACCTCAGACCCACAGCTGGATGTTACTGGAAGGCAGTCTTGCCTCAGCTGAAACTCTGCACCCTATCATAAGTTGTTCATGTCTTAGGACTGAGTTATTTTTCTCTGCCACAAAATAAATAATCTCCAAGGTCCCAAATGCATGAATTCAAGAACTAGAAGTGACTCATGGATTTTCTCTACTAGTCTTCTTTCTTTTTTTTTTAGAATTGTTTTTTTTTGTTTTGTTTTTGTTTTTTTTAAATGACCATGCATTTTTTTTAGATTTTATTTGTTTATTTTTAGAGGGTAAGGGAGGGAGATAGACAGAGAGAGAGAGAAACATCAATGTGCAGTTGCTGGGGGTTATGGCCTGCAACCCAGGAATGTACCCTGGCTGGGAATCGAACCTGGGACACTTTGGTTCCCAGTCCATGCTCAATCCACTGAGCTACGCCAGCCAGGGCTTCTACCAGTCTTCTTAAATTGAGGTCCCAAGAAGCAGACGTGCTTGGCACAGAAGTGGTGGAGCTTGAACCACAACACTGGCCTCCTGACTCCTGGCCCTTTGACCCTCATACCTCTCACTCACTACAGCAGAACTGACCTCTCTTCTTTTCTCTTGCAAGGAGCATTTGAGCAAATGTCTAGGTCATGAAAACATTGGTATCTGCTTGCAAGGATTTCTACTCCAGAAAATTAGAGATTTTACTTCATTTCACTCAAGTATAGCCAAGTAGTGTATGTAGGTCACAGGTAGGTTTTTTTTTTAAAAAACATAATTTAGACAATAAGGCCATTTTTCACCCCCCCATCCCCCCCGCAGCAACTCAGTCTGATACATTTGGAATCCTTGGGAGGTGTTTGTGTGATTTTATTGGATCTCCACATTGCAGTAAAATGCATGGTGACCCTGTGGGTAAGGGTGCATAGTGGCATCAGTCTGCCGGCTTACCGTTTACTATCTATGTGAGTTGGGAGAGTTCCTTTATAATTGTTGGAAAAACAAAGATAACGATATCTACTTCATAAGATTATGTGTGGATTAATTTAACTAATGCATGGTTAAGTTAATTAACATAACAACTATGTTACATACAAATCCGTACGACAGTGCCTGGCACTTGTAAATGCACAGTAGCTATTACACATCAGTCATTATCATCATCATTATTACTGATTCTGTCTGGAAAAGGAAGTCTCCATACACCAGGCATCTTAGTTCGGGATTTAAGTACAATTTCTCTTTCATGAGTATTATGATATATTTTCAGATATTTTAACTGGCTGAAAATAAAAATCAGTTTATATAATTTTTAAATTAATACACTTTATTTTTTAGAGAAGTTTAAGGTTTTCAGGAAAAGCTGAAGAGAAAGTACAGAGTTTCCTGGACTACGTCTCCTCTACCCCTCAGCTTCCCCCATTGTTAACATCTTGCACTGGTGCGGCACATTTGTTATAGTTGATGAACCAGTATTGGTACATTACCATTTACTAAAGTCCATAGTTTACATTAGGGTTCACTCTTTGTCATGTACTGTCCTACAAGTTTTGCCAAATACATATTGTGCCTCACCTTTACACAGTATTATGCAGCATAGTTTCACTTTCCTAAAAACCCCCTGTGCTATACCTAGGTATTTATCCCTCTCTCTTCCTCCCCCAACCACTGGGAACCAGTGACCTTTTACAGAATGTCACGTAGTTGGATCATATAGTATGTGACTTTTCAGATTATCTTTCCTTTAGCGATATGCATTCAAGGTTCCTCCATGTCTTTTTGTGGCTTGATAGCTTATTTCTTTTTATTGCTGAATAATATTGCATTGTCCAGGTGTAACACCATTTCCTTATCCATTCACTTCTGGAAGGACATCTTGGTTGCTTCCAAGTTTTGGCAATTATGAATAAAGCTGCTATAATCATATATGTGTAGGGGTTTTTTTTCTCCTGGAAATAAGTTCTTAACTCATTTGTTTAAACCCTTAGGAGAGTGATTGCTGGATCATATGGTGACACTCAGTTTAGTTTTGTAAAAAACTGCCTGTCTTCCAAAGTAGCTGCACCATTTTACATTCTGACCAGCAATGAATGAGACATTCCTTTTTCCCATTCTCACCAGCATTTGGCATTGTCAGTGTGTTAGCCATTCCAGTGGGGTTTTAGACATTCTCTTAGGTTTGTACTGGTGTTTCTGTTTTTTAATTTGCATTTTCTTATTGATATGGTATTAAGGGTATTTTCATGTGCTTGTTTGACATCTGTACATCTTTGATGAGGTATCTGTCAGTCCTTTTGCCCTTTTTAAATTTGGTTGTTTTTTATTGTTCAGTTTTGAGAGTTCATTGTATATTTTGGACACAAGTTCTTTATCAGATATGTGTTTTGCAAATATTTCCTCCCGGTCTGTGGCTTGTTTTTCATTCTCTTAACAGTGTCTTCATGAAGCAGAATTTTAAAATTTCAATGAAGTTCCACTTACCAAAATTTTTCTTCATGGATTATACTTTTGGTATCGCATCTAAAACCTCATTGCCCAACCCAAGGTCACTGAGATTTTTACCTGTTACCTTCTAGAGGTTTTATGGTTTAGTGTTTTACATTTATGTCCATGATCTACTTTGAGTTAATTTTTGTGAAAGGTGTAAAGTTAGTGTCTAGATTCATTTTTTTTTGCCTGTGTATGCCAGTTGTTAGTTCATTTAATTTTTCTTTTGGTAAGTGAATTAACATTATGTCATGTGCTGCATTATGATGTTTCAGTCAAGGATGTACCACACATTCGATGGTGGAACCATAATATTATAATGAAGCTGAAAAAATTCCCATTGCTTAGTGACGTTGTAGCTGTAGTGATGTCATAGCCGTTGTGACGTGCTAGCACAACACATCACTCACAGATTTTTGGTGATGATGGTGTACCTGCTTTTCTGCTTGCCTTCCATGCCCCCTCTCTGTTTCCCTCCCTCCCTTCCTGCTTCTCTGTTTGTCTGTCTCCTTTCCTCTTTACCTCCCTCCTTTCCTTTCTTTTTAAATCACTGTACTTGGCTAACAAGCCTTAACATCTGCTGACACTATTGATCCTGGGAATAAAATGTGAGATGATCTCTGCGAAAATATCCAGGCACAAAGCCCAGGCAATCCATAAAACCCATCTATTTCAAGTTGTGCAAGTCTTGTGAAATATTTTCAGAAATGCAGTTGCCTGTGATTTGGTTATGTAAGCCTCTTTAAAGGAAAGGTTTTAAAGAATTTCTTGAAGTGATTTGTATTTTTCAAACTCTCAAAATTCATGAAAACTAAGAGTCATTTCTTCTCTAAATGTTTCCTTTCAGGTTCCCTTGGTATGTTCTTTATCACAGTAATGTTGCCACTCCCTGAATGATGCTTTGTGTAACGTTGAAGCAAGTTATCTGACAGACAAAATTGAATGAAGGATTTATTTTTTAAAATTTTATTTAATCAAGCTGCATAGCAGAAATGGGTTCATGTTATACTTTAAATAAAGAGTTCCCCTCCAAGAGACCATTACCCCTAAATGATATGTGATAGGGTGGGATCATGGTGAAAGAATTAATAAGCAGTAAATAGTGTTTAAATTTTGGTCTAGCTGTTCTTTATAGGATGTATTTCTACCTCTTCTGTGGTTTCACACATATCCCTGTCTTACATTTACTCTGTACTCGAAAGTATTCGTGTTGTAAACGAAGGAACAGTACAAAGTAAGGCAGACCCAGCAGTTGCATGGGTACCTGTATCCTCAGAACTCCAGGTGCTCAGAGCAGCATCACTGGTAATAACCCCAACTGGAAAATACTCAAATGTCAATTTACAGTAAACCGGATAAATAAATTGTGATATATTCACACAATAGAATACTACAGAGAAATGGAAATGAATACACACAATGTGAACAAAACCCACACACAAATAAATACTGCATAATTCCACATTTAGGAAGTTTAAAAACAGACCAATCTAATTCATGGCGTTAGAAGTCGGGGTAGTGATTACCCCTGCAGTAGAAAATGATTAGCAGGGACATGAGCAGGCTTCGTGGATTTGGGTAAGATTCCATCTCCTGCTTTAATGCTGGTACATGGGGTATGTTCAGTTTGTGGCAGTTCATAGATTGTATACTTATGATTTTCTATATGTTATTTCTTATGTATTCCTATATGTTATATTTCAGTAACATGCTAGAAGAAAGGCAATATTTATATCCAACTTCAGCCTCAGTGAAGGTGGCATTTAGTGGGTAGAATCATGGGAGGGGGGAAATGAGGGATATATGTTTAGTATAGTTTTAAAGAATATATTTAATATTTATATGAATTATTATTACATTTACATTATTTACATTTTGCATGTAAAATGACATATTTCAAATATATTATTATTTATATTTACAAATATACAAATGCAAAACACTAATTTTCCTGAATCATCATTTCTTTTTTTTTTAATATATTTTATTGATTATGCTATTACAGTTGTCCCATTTCCCCCCTTCTCTCCCCTCCCCCCTGTACCCCCCTCCCACCCACATTTCCCCCTTTAGTTCATGTCCATGTGTCATACTTATGAGTTCTTTAGTTTCTACATTTCCCATACTATTCTTGTCCTCCCCCTATCTATTTTCAACCTACATTCTATGCTACTTATTCTCTATACCTTTTCCCCCTCTCTCCTCCTCCCACCCCCCTGCTGCTAACCCTCCATGTGCCCTCCATTTCTGTGATTCTGTTCCTGTTCTAATTGTTTACTTAGTTTCTTTTGGTTTTGCTTTAGGTGTGGTTGTTGATATTTGTGAGTTTGCTGTCCTTTTACTATACAT
Source organism: Phyllostomus discolor (assembly GCF_004126475.2). Lineage (NCBI taxonomy): Eukaryota > Metazoa > Chordata > Mammalia > Chiroptera > Phyllostomidae > Phyllostomus > Phyllostomus discolor. Next base: position 44,686,468 of record NC_040906.2, read on the forward strand.
GTCTTTTCTTTATCTTCTTTTCTTAGATAAGTCCCTTTAGCATTTCATAAAATAAGGGCTTGGTGATGATGAACTCCTTTAACTTGACCTTATCTGAGAAGCACTTTATCTGCCCTTCCATTCTAAATGAGAGCTTTGCTGGATAAAGCAATCTGGGATGTAGGTCCTTGTCTTTCATGACTTGGAATATTTCTTTCCAGCCCCTTCTTGCCTGTAAGGTCTCTTTGGAGAAATCAGCTGACAGTCTGATGGGAACTCCTTTGTAGGTTACTGTCCCCTTACCTCTTGCTGCTTCTAGGATTCTCTCCTTCGTTTTTACCTTGGCTAATGTAATGATGATGTGCCTTGGTGTGATTCTTCTTGGGTCCAACTTCTTTGGGGCTCTCTGAGCTTCTTGGATTTCTTGGAAGACTGTTCCCTTTGCCAGATTGGGGAAGTTCTCCTTTATTATTTGTTCAAATACATGCTCAATCTGTTGCTTTTCCCCTTCCCATTCTGGTACCCCTATAATTCGGATATTGGAACGTTTAAAGGTGTCTTGGATGCTCTTAATCTTTTCCTCAATTTTTTGAATTCTTATTTCATCATGCTTTCCTGCTTGGTTGATTCTATCTTCCTTCTGGTCCACTGTATTGTTTTGAGACTCATATTCCTTCCTTTCACTATTGGCTCTCCTCCGCGTGTCTTCCTGCATCTGTTTTATGGTAATCTGCATTCTTTCATCTAGATTTCATCCAAAATCCACCAGTTCCATGAGCTTTCTGATCACCAGTGTTTTGAACTGCGCATCTGATAGATTGGCTAATTCTTGGTCGCTCAAAAGGATGAGTCCTGGGGGACTGATCTGCTCTGTTGAAAACATAGTTTTATTTTTTTTCCCCTGTCTCTCCTTTTTTTTTTTTTTTTCCAGTCTGGTTGCTCTTGTTACGGTGGGGGGTGGAGCCTTAGGTGCTCACCGGGGCTGGGCACCGTGGTCGCTATATTGTGACGTTATATGTGGGGGCGGGGCGGGAGCGGGAGCGGGGCGGGAGAAAACTATGGCGGTAGTTCTGCTCCCCTGGACTCAGACCCTTGTTGGGCTTCTGGGCCGTGAGTTCTGCCCTGGTCCACAATCGCTACCCCTCTGGGTCTGCCAGCTGCAGCTTGCGTACTCAGGGATCACCGCTGCCTTCTTACGCGTCCGATGGCTTTTGCGCCGATTTCACGCCAAACCTTCCCCCGACCTCCGCGCGCCGCCGACCGAGCCAGCCCCGCGCCCGCCGGCTGTCTTCTCCCACCAGTCCGGATGAACGCGTCTACTTCAACTTCTTGGCTGCCCGACTTCCATTCAGATAAATCCTCTGCCGGCTCTGGGTGTTATTCTGATAGTAAATTATTGTTGTAAATTATTGGTTTTCTAATCTTGGTTGTACGAGGAGATACGGTGCGTCCACCTATTCCTCCATCTTGCCGGAAGTCCTCAATTTTCCTGAATCATCATTTCTATAAAGGTACACGTGCTGTTATGAAATCAGCTATTAAATATTTAAAATAATTAAAGGGAGATCCTCCCTTAAACATCTTCAGTGACCTACCATTGTCTAAGGATAGAATTCTAATTTGCGGGGGGAAGCCTACAAGGACCACTGTGACCTAGACTCTCTCTGAGTCTCTCTATTCACCTCTCCCTGCCTGGTGCCTCTTATCATGTTCTCTCTCCAAAAGACCCAGCTGCTTGCAGTTCCCTTAACTCTTCCTGTACCTGCAAGTCTTTGCTCTTGCTGTTCCTTGTGTGGTCCTTCTCCCCCACATACCCACCATATTTACACATTTTGACTACAGTATCCACAGTGCTTAACATAGTGTGTAGTATAGGGTGGGCTCTTAGCAAATTAAGGACAGCTTGAAGAATTTATCAATCTCTTGTACTGTATTACCTCATTTAGCTCCTAAAATAATTATATGTCTCTATTAGATATTTTTATCCTCATCCAATGATATGTTTTATTGATTCTTTTAGAGAAAGCATAAGGGAGAGCGAGAAAGAGAGAGAAGAGAGACAGAGAAAACATGAATGTGAGAGAGAACCATTGATAGGTTGCCTCCCGTGCGTGCCCTGGCCCTGACTGAGGACTGAACCTGCAGCCTAGGTGTGTGCCCTGACCAGGGATCAAACCCACAGCCCTGTGGTGTACAGAATGACGCTCCAACCAACTGAGCCGCTGGGCCAGGGCTCTGTTAGATTTTAGTGTCATTAAAGGTTAGATTTTAATATCATTAAAGTGAGTTTCCAACTTGTCTTCTGTCTACTGTAGTACTTAGAAAATAGTAGGAACATAACAAGAATTGAATGGATGAAAAATTTGAATGTTTTGAACTGATATATAAACAAGACGTCCACTAGATTTGTTTTATATGCATACTTTATGAATTTTTAGCTTCAAGTTTACCTTTCTTATTACATTATTTATAGATGTAAGAGCAGCTGATGTTTGTTTTTAATATATATTTTGTGGGTAGGTGCTAGGCACGAATCTTATTCTGAATAACTTATAAAACATTAAAAAACATGTTCTTTTCAGATACAGATCTATTGTGCATTGTGGAGAAATATTTTGCTACTGACCCTCTGTCTTAAGAGAGGATGCTGAATACTTTAAAGGCATCTCTAGGAATATTTTTGCTTTTCAGCAAAGCTATCAATAGCTCTTTGCTTCATAGAGATGGATGGGACTGGGGAGAGTGGTGTCTGAGTGTTTTTAACAGGGATGAAATCAGTCTCAAGTTAGAGTTGAAATGTCACCTTTTTGTTGTTCTTAACAAGCCTGCCTTCCACCCCGCTCCCTGAAGAAAAGCCACAAGCACATCAAAACCCTTGCCTGTTTTGTTGTTGTTTTATTTGTAGCTTTATAGAACTGTATTGAGAAGTAGTGCACTATTAGTCTTTGTAGAAATATTCTTTTCCTTCCTCATGCCTTTAGAAAATGTCTCCCTTATTTGTTTAAACATTGAATTCTATTTCGGTGTGTCAGTTCCAAACCCCAAACTGTCGTGTGGCGGGTGGCAGCGACATTTTGGATAGGTTATTTTTCCTTTAAAAACGTTTTTGTCTATCCATTCTTTTCTAATTTTAGACTCTCATTTCCAGGTCATGTGGCTGACAGAGACAATGTAAAATTTAAAAAGGAGGATCTCCAAAATTGTCTCACTGAAGCCTGCAGAGTGAGGGAGATAGATGTTCTCAGGATTCTAACAGTGAATTCTGGGGTCTTCAGCAGAAGGGGATGGCAGTGAAAGAGATGGGAGCTAGGGCTGCCGGATGGTGAAAGCTGGGAACCAAAGAGGCAAAGAGGTGTTGTCTCCACTTGTATTTCACCTTCTCATGTCCTTGAAAATGGCACTCAATCTCAAAGGTTCAAGGTGAAGCAGCACTTGACAGCAGTATCACAACATGTCAAAAGCCGGGAAGGCTCATTTTAGAACGGTTTGGTGAGTCATCTTGTGGGATCTTCTACTTTAAAACATTGTTAAGGCTTAACTGAGTAAGTATAGGGGCAGCTCACTACATAATCTGAGCTTCAAGATTAAACTCTCGAGCAATTTAGAAAACAGGAAATGAGGTGCTTTTTCAGCTTGACTTTATTCTTTTACAATAGTGGGGATCATTTATTTTGTTAATCTGTATTCTTTAGAAAGGAAAGAATTGTGTTTTGTAATAACATAATTTAGGCTATTAAAATGTGCTTAATCACCACTCAAAACCTCCAAATACTTATTTTGATATTAAATTTAGACTGAGTGAATTTAAAATTTATTTTAATTTTTTTTAAAGAAAAAAATTAAAGTAGATAGCCATCGGAAATGGGACTGGCTTTGCTTTTGTAGTGGGGGATTAGGATTTGTCTGTTTTATAAAGGACAAGCCACATTTAGATTAGACATAATCTGATTGTATTACAAGACAAAGGTCATTCAAGTCAGCTTGGTGTCCAGGGTCTGTAAACACCATATAACCACTGATTGGTCCAGGGAAGAGTATTTACAGAAAGATAATGATGAGTTTAATCCACATCCTTAAAGCACAACAGCTGTGGTTTCAAATGAGTTTTCTTTCAGACTTTAGAAATGAGGCTATATTTCTTACAGCATGATTAAAATGAATAGTTTTTTTACTCCCATAGAGTATGCCTGTTTAACTTTACTTTTATTTGATTAGATAGTTTTCTTATCTCAAATTTCTTTTAGAATATAATACAAATGTTTTACATTTATTTAAAATTAGGCTGACCAAATAATTTATTGTCCAAAGCAGAAGTTTCTCAAGAGTGAAAGTGAGTACTGTTAATAGCTACCCAGGGACAAAAGGCATAAACCAGGAATCTTCTAGGCAAACCGGCATGTATGGCCACACTAAGTAAAAGTAATATTTTTATATTCCAGTAAAATTTTAAAATCATGATTAAAATATTAGGTAAACACATGTCCTTTCCAAGTGTGATTCTAAATGTATGGTTCTTTGGAAGTCATAATAATAATAATAATAAATAATAAATAAAAGCAAAACATGGGTCTCTGGTCACAATGAGTTTTTAAAATGACAAGTTTGTTTAAATATGATTTATAAATTTTCGTCTCATTTTGTGATTCCCAAATGTATTGATCTAGCAAGCATGTGTTCAGCATTTATTCTCTCTGTGCTTGTGTTTTACTAATATCAACACTAACATTGTACCTGCTGTTTAGGGAATGGTACACTATTCCGTGTGGGATATTAGGAGGAATAACAAGTACAGAAGAATCACAGTGTGATAACATTCAGGATTCAGTTTTGTAGTCAAAGATTGTTGGTTGACTCCAGAGCATCCCTTCTCTCTTTTGAATGCCATGTCTCAAATTTCCCAGCTGTGAAGTTTGGGTAACATAGACCTCTCCTTCAGCTGCAAAAGGCCTCTGATTAATGTCAGCAATCAGTGTTTCCCATCCCCTTAGCCACAGCACCAGGCTTTCGTGACGGTCATGCAGTCCTGATGTGCACCACTAGACGATGCTGGCATTTCAGTAGAGCTACTAGGGAAACAGACTATGACTTTCCCACCTAAAGTAATGAAGCTGTAGCCTTAGGGGGTACTGAAAATCATCTGAGGTCAAAACAATCCTCAGGGTGAATACAGCACCTCAGGTCAGAGGGTCGGCATAAAGATAATCTTGGTGACCTTGTTCAGCTGCTGGCTCAAGTCAAATACTGTCACTGGTATTGTTGCTTATATGAACAAGTGAAAAATAACTTTTAATTCTTGTTTTAAAAAATAACTTTTAATGCAATAATTCCATAACTTTTATTGCTCAAGCCTTTGAATTCGAGTTTCAGTTACTGCAAAGACTTCCTAACCTAATACAAGATTGAAAAATAATTGCAAGCCATTTGATTTGCAAATATTTGAGAATTGTTATTTAAGGAGAGGAATGACATGCTATTTCTGTGATGGATAGGAAGGCCTTTGAGTCTCGGTGTTGGATTAAAGAGGTGGAGACAGGTTGAACCATTAAAAATGCAAGAAAAATTATCCGAGTCAGGATGCTTTTGTACAAAGAGAAATGATGGAAAAAAAGACAGAGAAGAGTTAAGAAAAATGTTTCAGATACACTTGATAGTGAACCAACTTTTGACAAAAAGCTAAGATGTTGTTAAAAATGAACTCAGCTTTGTGACCTTGGCTCAAAAGAGCCAGCCAGGTGTAAAGTAAACTTGTGTAGTCATAGCAAGCATCTTCATCTTTTTACCTATCATTTAAAATGTACTTTTTCTTGTGAGACACTTGCACTGCACCTGTCTAGTAGGGCAGAGCAGATCCAGCCAGTATTTTGTTATAACCGAAGCATTTGATGAGTAGGGAACAAGATCCAGGCAGAAGACTGTGTCTCGCCCTCATTACCTCAACTACTTTATCTCACTTACAGAATCAAAGTCAGTACACTGGAATAGCTCTTTGGCTCAGCTTATATGAGCAGTGAGAAGTTATCTTTCGATGCATTATGAATGTTGAGCTCTTGAGCACTAGATATTTGCATCGCTTTTTTTTTAACTTCTCAAATGGAGAGTCCATCTGTGGGAGAAATTTTTCATAGATCTGCTGAAACCTTCTTTTTTTCCTTCACAGCCTCCAAGGTCACATAGTTATTAACAGAACTGTCTTCATGGCCCCCTTTTGGTGAGACTTTTAAACCAAGTCCAAGACTGATATCACACCTTATATGTAATTGATGGCTTACTCCCATAAGCCTAGAATTCCTGCTTTGGTGTGTTCATTTTTGTGTGCAAGAGAATAATTCTTTAGGATGGAAAAGGTATTCCAATGACAGTGTTTTAAGGCTCAATGGTCTGGGGTCTTTGGCTTCCACTTCAAGGGGAGATGTCTACATTTACTCTGTCCTTCTCTTATAGCCAAACGGTATTCACATACCAGCCTCGGTTACAGATGAAGTTCTAAAGTCTAGGGAAGTTAGGTTCGGTATGTGGAGGTGGCATTAAGGACACACATGTGCTTCATGGCTTGGAAGTGACACCTCCCACGAGTGCAGGACTCTGCCAAACACTCTTGACACCAAGTTCGACGTTGGTGCTTCTGCTGCTATTTAGGATTATACTGAGTCGGACAGATATTACAGTTTTCATCATTATTACCTTATATCACTCTTGAACTTTAAAGTGCCTTACCAAAAGAAACTGGTTTTACATGTTAGTCTGCTGCCTTTAGTTAAAATCTAGTTGTGAACAAAGGGATGTATGAAGGTCCATTGATTATAAACTGTGGAATGGCCTCACACTTCGACGATGTATAGTCAACAGCAGTGACAGGCAATCCTCCTCGAAAAAAAGACCTAAGGAGCCTGAAGAGGGACAAAGGCCTGCTAACTGACCTCTCCCACTGTCCTTTGTCCATCACTGTGCTCAGTAGACGTTTATTTAGCTCATCAACTCAGTATAACACGTATTATAGAAATCTATAGTATATAAAATTTTCTCTCATGGAAAACCAAGAATTTTAATTGCTTAAAAAAGAATCCTGTATGCTTTTTTGAAGGTGACTATTTTCCTCAAAAAGAGAAACAATATGTGTGTTGCTATTACTTTTTTTAAAAAAATAGGAAACCGTGTATTACTTAGCAGAATATAGTGCATTTTAAGCATTTGCCATCACTAGGGAGTTATCTCAGCTTTGTCTTTTTGGACATGCTAGAGGCCCCCTTTTTCCTTGCTGCCTGTTTTGTTGCTCCAGGCAGATGAATGAATTATGAACTATACTATTTCATTAAGATAATAAGAACTAACATAAGATGCTTTCTTGGGGGCCTCTGCAGGGAATATCTCATGACCTGTGTTTAGTGAGAACTCTTGTCCAGGCTGAACCAGGAGCCCTGCTTTAGCTGATGTGTACCAAGGGGTCAAGCAGGTTGGCATCCAAACTGTCCTGGGCAAAGGACATCTTAGTAAAATGGCTAGATGAGGAACCACATCTTAAAATCGCCTCTTACTTTGCTCTCTGTCGGCAGCCTACAGAGTCACATGTGAAACTGTGAAGTGTTGTCACGAAAACTAGAAGTGATTTAACAAGAGTATTGTTTTTAGTTTCATGTGTGGTTTTGACCAAAGGGTGTAAAGCGTAAAAATAACTGAACTCTGAGTTGGAGGCTTTACTTATTTTCTCAGCATCCCCTATCCTGTTCCCAAACTCTTGAACTCTCCATTCTCCCTTTGTTGGAAGAAATCCAAATGTCTAACAGGATATTTTAAATACTTAACACGACCATTTCTGATAATAAAGAGCATAGTGTTTAGACATTTATATAACTTACGAAGTGGTCCCCTCGATAAGTCTAGTGTCCCCCTGACACCATACACAGTTACTACAGTATTATTAACTGCACTCCCTGTGCTGTGCTTTATATTCCTGTGACTATTTGGTAACTGCCAATTTGAATTTTTTAATTCCTTTACCTTTTTTGTCCAGCCCCCAAATCCCTCCCAGCTGGCTGGTGACCATCAATCAGTTTGTTCTGTGCATCTATGAGTCTGTTTCTGTTTTGTGCCTACATTTATTTTGTTCATTAGATTCCACATATAAGTGAAATCAATGTGGCATTTGTCTTCCTCTGCCTGACTTACTCCGCTTGGTCCCTTGATGCCACTTTTCCTCAGAATCTTCACAGCATCTCGTCTCTTCTTTAAAGCCTTCATTCTTTCCCTCTCTCCACTGCTACTCACAGCTCCTAAATGTTTGTTCATGGTTTTCCCATCCCAAACACAGGCCACTCTCAAATTTATATTCCCCTCTTGCCAGATAATAGAGGCATGTGTATTTGAAATAAGAAAATGAAGAAGACAGTAATAATAATCACCCATGATTCCACTAATCTCAGAGATGACAGAATTTACATATTTTTTTCTATATGTAATTTTACTGATTAGGATCCAAATATATATATATTCATACAAATGTCCACATTTTTGGTGACAGATATTGTTAGAATTCTTCCTGTTACCTCATACCAAAAATACATTTCAAGGGTATATATATATATATATATTATATATATATATACACTTTTTAAAAGTTCTTTTTCATTTGCCTAATGTGATGTCTTAAGAGTTTACATGTTATTAAAAAGTTTTGAAAATAACTGTTTTAGATAGTAAAGTATTCAATACTGTGATTATCCTATGGTTTATATATTATTGATTTTATGGGATTTTTCTTAGTTTCTATTTTTGATATAAATAAGACTAGGATGACTATTTTTGTACATAAATCTTTTACTACATTTCAAATTATTTTCTAGGCTAGAGTCTAAGAAAGCTGCTAAATCAAAGAATAAACACTTTTATGACTTGTTAGATATTGCCTGATTTTTTAAAAAATGATTCTGTTCATCTGTATATCTCCTGGGGTGTGTAAGAGTATCTTTCTCCACAGATTCTTTTCAACTTTGAGGACTTATAAAAACCTGTTTTATGAAATAATTTTTGTTAATTGGGCAGTTTAGTAAGTGTTATTTCATCTCTTAAACTTGTGTTTATTTGATTACAGAGAGATGAAAATCACTATTTTAAATTTATTTTTTAAATTTAATCTGTATTCTATTTTTTCCATTAACATATAGTCCCATTATACCCCCTCCCCCAAGAAATCACCACATTGTTGTCCATGTCCACGCGTCCTTTTTATTTTGCTCAATCCCTCCACCCCCAGCCCCCTGAACTCAATTTTTAATGTTTGCATTAGTGATTTATTTTTCTTCTTTCATGAATTTTTTTTCATGCCCTTTGCTCATTTTCCATGCCCTTTATTGGAGTTTTAGTAGTTTTTCTGTTGGTTTGTATGATATCATAATGTTATCAATCATTCATCTTTCATATTTGCTGACATAATTTTTCTAATTTGTTGTCCTTTACTTTTATGCTTTTATTATTTCAAAAATTTTAGTCAAATGATCAACATATAATTTAATTAATTAAATAAGTAGCAGAATGGCACAGGGAAGAGACCCAAATAGATAGAAGAATTTTTTAAATTTTTAAAAAATTATTTGTTGTTCGAGTACAGTTGTCTGCATTTTCACCTCTCCCATTCTCCTGCCCCTCTGCTGCCTCATCCATCCCCACCTCCCACCCTCAACCTACCCCCTTTGGCTTTGTCTGTGTGCCCTTTATACATGTTCCTCGATGGCCCTTCCCCTATTTTACCCTATTATCCCCCTCCCCCCTCCCCTCTGGTTACTGAAAGTTTACTCTTTATTTCAGTGTCTCTGGTTATATTTTGCTTGCTTGTTTGTTTTGTTGATTAGGTTCCACTTATAGGTGAGATCATATGGTATTTGTCTTTCACTGCCTGGCATATTTCACTTAGCATAATGCTCTCCAAATAGGTAGAAGAATTTAGCAGTATTTAAAGTCTTTAATTTGCTCTGGCAAGGTGTGGCTCAGTTGGTTGGAGTGTTGTCGCAGGCACCAAAAGTTTGGGGGTTTAATTCCTGGTCAGTGAACATACCTAGGTTGTGTGTTCGATCCCTGGTCAGAGTGCATATGGGAGGCAACCAATTGATGTTTCTTTTTCATATTGATGTTTCTCTCTCCCCCGTTTCCTCTCTCTCTGAAATCAATAAACATATTTTAAAAAATAAAGTCTTTAATTCACTGGGGACAAATGTCCACATTTTGGGTGACAAATATTGTTAGAATTCTTCCCGTTACTTCACATCAAAAATACATTTCAAGGAGACTAAGAATAGAAATATAAACAGAACAAAACAAAACATAACATTTTGTGAAGGTGTTTAATCACGGAGTCGTGGCACTCTTTCTAAGCATGGCCATAAAGGTAGGAACCATTAGGGTGGTCAGCCAAAACAAAAAGAGCAGTAATAAAGAACAAAAAGCATTTAAAGGAGCAAAGATTTGTAACATGGAAAACACAAATTCGGGCAACAACTCAAATTGTGCTTCGAAATGAACTAAGGAAGGCTGGGTTTATAAAGGTGGAAACCATAAGTGTGGTTTCTATTTAGGTCCTCCATGTGAAGAAGGATGCTAGCTCAGTTAACAGGGATCAGTTAGGTCCAGTGTGGGAACAAGGAGGCAAAATGATGAGGACTGTTTCCATTTAGGTCCTCTGTGTAAATGTAGAATGCTGGCTGGTGAAATGGATTGATTCCTTCGAAGGTGAGGAATGCAGATGGCCCGCTTGCCATGGGGAGGTGGCAGTGAAGTTCAGGATGTGGTTACATAGTTGGCTGAACGGTTCAAAAGTTCATGAGTGGGATATACATAAGGCCAGCTTCCTTAGGGCCTCCTGGCTCTGTTTAAGTTCCCTTGTCATAAATGTCTATACCTTGGCATTTTCCACTGACATGGCAAATATTAGAAAATGTAACTAATTTGAAACCTTTCACACAGGATAAAAGGTACAACAGAAGCAGGAAAAATTATTTATAACATATATGGAAACTATTAATCTTTAAAAATGTTGTAAGATAAATCACAAAAGATTTCGGGTAGGAACTCGATCAAAGAACATGAAGGAATAGCTTAGAAAAGAAGAAATACCAATGACTAATAAACATTTAAAAACCACAACCCCACTAGTTTTCAAAAAAAGTGAAACAAATGTGTAGAAATAATATTAGAATATGTGAAAATAGAGTATAAATGTGCTGTGCTCTCCATCACTTCTTAGTACCCGAGTGGCCCTCCTCAGCCAGAGTCTAATCTAAAGATATTTTAAACTATTAAAATTAGGAGAAGTTAAAAAAATAAACTTCCAAAATCAGCTTTTGAGGCCAGGTAGTTGAAATAGAAAAGTTTATGTTTGTTTTTAATTCCAAACAGTTTCTTTTAATGGAACAAGATACATTGTGACCTTTGGATGCGATAATGACAGTGCCCGTCAAGATCTCCTGACAGGGACAGGTCTGGGTGAAACAGAATGGAGAACTTTTCATTCAGTGTGTGTGTGTGTGTGTGTGTGTGTGTACATATATATATATGCATGTGAAAAATAAAGGATATTCTCTAAAATGTAACAAAATTTTCCCTGTATGGTAAATAAATCAACAAGCTGTCTTTTGTATTTTTCATGCTTTTTAAGATTTCTATGATTTCCATATACTACTTTTATAGTTGCAAGAGTAAAGGTATTTACATTTTGAAAATATGCTTTTCTTTGCCATTTTTCTTTATACTTACAGTCCTTCTATTAAATAAATAGTTCTTTTGTGAAATGATTTCTAAGCTTTTCCTGTTTGATATTTATTTAATATATGGTTTGAGGATTTAATAAATCCCCCAGCATAGCCAGTATTCCGAATAGTTGATAGTGAGTTTCCGTGCCATTTATGAATTATTTATTGATTGCTACACTCCTCTTATCAACGATCACCAACTTCTACTTCCTGATACCCGTTTGAAGACACTTGTGCTCCATTCTGGCTTTCTGCTCTTGTGACATTATCTCACTCTTTTAATTATTATTTCATTACACCGTGTTTTAATGTTGATAGGAAAAATCCCCATGTTATCTTTTTTCAGAACATATTTGTTTTACTAAATTAATTTTGGAGCTAGGAGCTTAAAATTCATTTCTCCAGGCTTCTTCATTAATTATACTGAATAAATGTCATGTATATTTTTCTTGAAAATTCAAAGCCATGATTGTGAATCCCCATAAATACTGTAGCATTCTTGTGAGTTACTTCGGATTAGCTTGTGTTGTAAGTGGCTCTTGATTATTAGGTTTCCAGAATTTGACAGATTTGTACTCCCCCCACCCCCACACACATCTTTCTTTACTGATACTTCCAGGCGTAAAAACAACTTCCATCTGTGGTGGTCTGGGATATCATATGACTAAATTTTTAGCATTTTATATGAAGAATATACTTTTATTCCCAGGAAAAAAAAAAAGAATAACTTATTAAAATTCTGTGATTTGTATTTTGCTTGTTCTTGGGTATTTATGTATATTTCTTTTCTTACCCATGTTTCATGTAATTTACTGCCAGTTTAATGTCTCAGGTTAAGTGTGGTGTTATTATGTTTGCACATGAACATGAAGACATATGAATCTGAGTGTGCTGTGAAGGGAATGGGGATATCACAATGGCAAGGAATAAAGATATAAAGGAGAGGCTTTTTTCTGACATAGTGAGTTATTTTTATGAGACAAAGTTCTCTGTGTGTCATTCTCCTTCTTTTTTTAAATCTTCACCCAGGGATGTGGTCATTGATTTTAGAGAGAGTGGAAGGGAGGGCAGGAGGAAACAAAACACAGGTATAAGAGAGAAACATTGATCAGTTGCCTCTTGTATGTGCCTTGACCAGGGACCGAATCTGCGACCCAGGTATGTGCCCTGACTGAGAATCAAACCCGCAACCTTTCAGTGTATGGAATGACACTCCAGTCAACTGTGCCACACCATCCAGGACATACTTTTTGATTGGTTCTTTCCTATACCTGAATCTCAGTTTATAGCAAGATCACTATTTATACCAAAATTTAGATGGTGGGACAGGAATGTCCAGAGTAAGGGGCCAGTGAACTAACACAGTTGGACACAAAGTGACTTTTTTTGTTCCTGAGGCATTAATCATAGCTTGACAGTGCCCACTTGATTCCAAATCATTAACCCTGAACATTTTTTCTTCTGGTAGTCTCTCTTCTGCAGAAGGAAAAACATTCAGGTGGCGGGAAAATGGAGACAACTGTATGTGAACAACAAGGAAAATTTTTTTAAATGGTAAAACATATTTTATTTTTGTAATTCCCTGCTGTTATCTGTCCTGTGACATATTTTGCCAGGTGAAAACAAACATGTTGCTGATATTATCATAAACATTTTGCCACTAATTATATTTTTTTGCTAATTATAATGTGTTTTGTGATTCCTCTTACTTTGTTGTTTGTGTAAAACTGAAATGTCATTGCTGTATAGGAACAATTTATTTTGTTTAATCTCTAAGTGGAGGCAGGAGGCATCAAAGTTAAGGACTCAGAACAACAGATGCTTCTATGGAGCAATGAGCTCTCAAAAGAGGACTTGGATGAAATATATGTAAATTGCCTTTTTTGTTATTAATTTTTAAAATGTTCTCTGTTATGCCACATCTTGTTTGTTTTTATATTTTTATTGTGAGATATTTTAAATGTAGAAATAAGTGTACAAACTGAATCACCACCATGCACCTGCCACCCACTTTTATTAAATCTAGACATATTTGCCTTAGTTAAGTTTTTTTTTCAGCCAGCATTATATTACAGATACAGTTAAAGCCCTTGTGCGCCCCTGCCTTATCCCTTTCTGGAGGTCACCAGGCCTTGGAATTTAGTGTTTATTTTCTCCATTCGTGATTGAGTACTTTACTATGCATCAAGTATCATTGGAGAATATGTATATGTGATACTTTTTCATTTTCTTTAAGTTTATATAAATGCTAGCCAACTGTATGATCCTTCAACTTTTTAATTCGATACTATTGTTTTAGTTCTCACCTATTATGAAATTACTTCCAAGGTCTTCATGTTGATGGCTGAATAGTATTCCATTTTATGACTAGAGCAAATTTATATAGTTTTCCTTTGGACACTTACATATATCATTGAATATATATATAGATACACACACACACACACACACATTACTTGAAATGTACGTTCTTTAGTTATTTCCTTGACAAATATTTTCTCTATATATATCTAGAAGTGAAACCTCTGCAGCATGGAGAATACACATGTTCCATTTTCGTAAATATTAGCAAATGCACCTGAAAGTGTTTGCACTGGTTATGAGCCCTCTAAACTTTATTATGGATTGTCATGGGTCCACATCCTTGAAGTTCATTGTTGTCAGACTTTTAAATGTTTGCCATTCTGCGCATAGTGTGAAATGGTGTTTTGCAGGTTTGCATTTCTCTGATTGTTGGTGAGATGAGCATCTTTTCCTGTGTCATATGTTCATAGGCAATAATAACATATGGTTAAGAGCTGATGTTGAAACTGGATAACGGGGTTGGAATCCTGAGTCTTCTGGATGACCTTGGGCGCATCACCATTTCGTAGCGCACTGGCAAAAACGGGAATAACGACCATACCTCTCAGGGTTGTTCTGCATTAATATGTGAGCGTCCCATACAACTGTGTCCAGTCTTTACCATTGTGTAGTCATCATCATAAAACATCACTAAAACTTGGTAAGAGGGATTCAAAAAATTCAATTATGTAAAATGTCAAATTACATTATTAAAAGGTTAATGGCTTTAGCCGTGGTGATCTGGAAAGACTGGGATGGAAAAATTCTGGAGATGTTTATTATCTTGCCCCTTTCTTACTGGGCTACTTGCTATTTATTACTGATTAGTAGGAATTCTTTGTGTAGCTTGGACACTACCCCCTACAAATTTCTTTTTCCCAATCTCTGGTTAGTTTTTTAACTTTATGGTAATTTTTTAAATTAAAAAAAATGAGTGTGGTCAAATTTAATAATAATTTCCTTAGTGGTTTACCCTTTAATACCTGGCTTTAAGTTTCTGCAGCCCCCACCACCAAACTATTAATAACTTTCTCCTACATTTAAAAAAACGTTATGACATTTCCATGTTTTATAAGCAAAATTCTCTTGGAGGTTTATTGCTGTGTCTATAATAAATTAAAGAGCTAATTGTATATGCACTATTTACTGTCTAGTTCCAGTGTCCGTTTTGTCTATCCATGACCTTAAACTACACTATCTTCATTTCTATATCTTTATAATTGTAGCAGCAGGAGGAGGAGCAGGAAGAAGAGTGTGAGGAATAGCAGCATCAGCTCACCAGCCTTATATAACCAGTGTTATATCAGGCCCGCTTCTATGTGCTTTACGTATGTTGACTTACTTAATCCTTAACAGGGCCCTGTGTAGTAAGTGCTCTTACTATCTTCATTCTATCATTAAGGAAACGGAGGCACCAACAGTGTAAGTGACTAGGCAGACAAACCTGTCAGTGGGAATCAAACCCAGACTGTGAAACAGATTAAAACCCAGGCTGGCTGGCTACAGAGTCCACATTTATAACCACTCTATTACCTGGCTTCCACAACTTTGTGCTGTGTGATAAAACCAAGTTCCTTCTCCTTGTTCTTCTCCTTAAAAAATAGGTAAAACAATATTGGCTAACTTTGGCCTCTTTTTCTATTTCATTTATTTTTATTTCTTCTCAATTATTAGGAGACACTGGTATATAGATGAGGTTCTGGATAGAAATTACAATATTAAATCATCTGATCATTGTTTAGGGGTAATACACATTGCCCTTTCTATGATTTCCTTTGAATCTACAAAGAGAGATGTCTGTAATGATAGGCTGGGATGACTTCTGATTTTTTTTCTGTTTTTTTATACCTTTGTTCTAGGTATTGTAAATCCTGCTACTTTTCTTGGAATTTATTCTGAAAAATGCTTTCCCCTAAGATCCATAGTTACTAGTCTTCAGACTCTCAGGAGAGGAGATAGACATTAAAAATAAATAATTATAAAAGTTTGTTATATTACAGAATAGAATTATGAAATCTTAGCCCAAGAATTACCTCCTCTGTCTATCATGAATGATGATTTAGTATTGCTATATTATTGCTGTAATAAAATAATGAAAACATAGTGTCTTGAAACCATTTTATTAACATTTCAAGCCATTATCATATATTTTCTTATCTCATATGTTTCTATAGGCTGACTGACCTCAGCTAAGTACATAGTAATATCTAGGACTCCAGCTGTCTGGGCACTGACTGTGCTGGACTCTCCAAGACTGCTCCTTTACATGGCACTAACACCAGCCAGGGGCTACGCTAGGTCTATCAACTGGTGCAGTTGGTTCTCCTGTATAACATCTTCATGTTGCATTGGATTCCATGTCATGGTGGCTGGATTCCAAGAGTAGGAATTGAGGGCCTGGGATTGAGAGCTCCAGAATGGCCTTCCACCACATTCTGTGGTCCAGGCCAGTCCCAAGGCCAGTCCAGATTCAATGCAAGGGCATTGAATTGCCCATATTTGATGCAAGGATTGAATGAACATACAGAACCAGAGGAACTATTGAGGCCTCCTCTGGAGACTTTTAACTAGGGATGAAATTGCTTGGAAGAGGAAATTTATGCTGAACTTTGACGGTTGAAGAAGGCTTCACCAGAATAACTAGGGGAAGAAAATCCAGGCAAAAGGTAACAATAGAGACATGGAAGAACATAATGTGTTTGGATAGAAATTTTGTGCTGTGGAAGTGATTTTGAGATAGAAGACCAAAGTTGGAGAAATCACGCCACCTGGTATCAAACTATAGTACAAGACTATGGTAATCAAAACAGCATGGTGCTGGCATAAAGACAGACATATAGATTAATGGAACAGAATAGAGGGCCCAGAAGTAATCTCATGCCTATATGGTTAATAAACATTTGACAAAGTAGGCAAGAACATATGATAGGGTAAAGACAGTCTATTTAATAAATGGTATTGGTAAATTGGATGATACATGCAAAAAAGTGAAACCAGACCAACTTCTTACACCACATACAAGAATAAACTTGTATTAAAGACTTAAATGTAAGGCTGGATACCATAAAACTCCTAGAAGAAAACCTAAGCAGTAAAATCATGAACATTTTTCTTAGTAATATTTTTTCTGTTATATCTCTTCAGTAAATGAAAATTAAAGAAAAAAATGGGACTGAAAAGTGTTTGCATAGGAAAGGAAACCATCAACAAAATGAAAATACAGCCTACTGAACAGGAGAACATATTCACTGATAATAGATCTGATGAGGGCTTAACAGCCAAAGTTTATAAAGAGTTTATACAAATCAACACTAAAAAAGAAAAACAATGCAATAGAAACAGACATATAGATACAGAGAACACACCGATGGGTTGCCAGGTGGGAGAGGTGAGGGGATGGGATGAAAAAAGTGAAGAGTTTGGAAGTACAGACTTGTAGTTACAAACTGATCATGGAGATATAAAGTATTGCATAGAAAATATAGTCAATAGTGTAATTTCTATGTATGGTGCCAGTTGGGTACTGGAAATATTTGGGGGAACACTTTCTAAAGTATATGATTATTTAACCACTATGCTGCACACCTGAAAGTAATATAAAATAATAATGAGTGTAAATTGTAATTGGAAAACAATTTAAAGAAATTTTGTGCTGTGGAGTTATAAGGAATAAAATCGGTAAGGTGTATTAGAAGTAATGAGAAAATGATAGTTAAAATCATCAAGTGTTCAGTGTGTGGGGTATCTTTGTAGTCTCTTTAAATGAAAGATTTCTTTTATCTTCATAATAACCCTACGAATAGGGACGACTCTTCTCTGAATTTTCTATGCAGAGACACTGAGGTACAGATGGGTTAAGTAACTTGCATGTGGTCTCACACCTCGTAAACATCAGAGCTAAACTTGAACACAGGTAATATTTTCAGAGATTACCTTCTCAAAGAGCATAGAATTTAGGCTTATATAGGTTTATAGAAACATGGTGTGCCATATTAAATGCTGCCTCCCATTGATTGTGTATGTCATATTAAGGAAATTGAGCTCTAAGTAAGACGCTGGAGTGATGGCACAGGTATTCACATTGCTCTGTTTTTAATATTGGTTGGATTTCTTTGAAATAGTTGAGTTTAGGAGTCCCTCAGATGTTTATGGTGACTTCATGATGTCAGTAGGTCTATGTCAAGAAAAGAGATCTCTCATCTTAAGCACATCTCTGGTAATGCCCAAGGTAGTATTGGTGGGAAAAGTCGGCCTAACAAGGCCATAGGTGACAAACTTGATGATAAGATCCTCTCTCTGGATGTCTTTGAATAGGATGCTCTGAGAGATGGAAGCCACTGGAACAGAAACAATTTCTGTTTGATGACAGAATCAGAAGTGGCTTTCAGCAGAGTAGGGATAAACAGACCCATGTTGGTAACCTAGTTGCCAGAACTTCTTTGAATCCCAAATGACCTTCTACTCTTGAACCCATTTCTCTTTCTCCAGGCCTGGCCTAACTGGTTCTTGCATTTCTCTGCATTCCAATTAGAAGGTAGAAACACCTACCTTCTTTATTTCTAAATAGCAGCTTATAGTCAGTCAACCCCTATGATGTGGCATAACCTGAGTGAGCTTCTATTTTTATAATTAAAAGAGCCAAACTGACATGGATATTTAGTTATCAGTTGCCTGTTACAGGGAATATTTTTGAAGACAGAGACTGATACTGTTTACATTAGGACTGTCTTTTACAGGATCTAGCCTAGGGCCTTACACTCAGTAAGTGCTAAGAAGTTTATATCCGCTGATCAATTTTCCTCTCCATTAGATTTTCAAGTATGTATATGGGTCATGGCCTAGTGATGCTAATGTGCGAAATGTCATGTACTCTTTATAAATCTAATTTTATAAGATTTATGCTTCTACCTCTAAACTGTTCCACTCATTAGAACAAAGCATTTGTCTAAAAAATATGAGTATTAAGATAATTCCATATAAACAGCTAATGTTTACATTAAGATTTTTATTTACTTAAATTTAGAGAGGTCTTTGTTCAAATGTCAGGCAGACACATTTATGTGCTAGTAAAAATGTTCCCAGCAGTTTATCACCTGCAATGGATGGGAAGAGCAGCCACCTTGAAACTACATCGATACCACGTTCATTTTTTTCTATTTCTTTTCTTGTTCAGTGAGATGAAATATTATTTTGTAAATGTTCACATTTACTAAGTGTATATTACTTTAGGATATGTATTTCCTATGTCAAAAAGATGTATCTTCTGAACCATTTACAGTGTGAGTTCTGGATTAACAACACAAACTCTGGAGCCTGATGCTGTAGAATTAAATCCCAGCCAAATCATGCATGACTCTGGGCAAGTTACTGAAGCTCTCCGGGCCTCAGTTCCTTTATCTGTAATGTGAGCATGATAAAAACCTGTCTCCCTTATGGTGTAAATAAATAGCCACTATGGAGAACAGTACAGAGCTTCCTAAAGAATTAAGATTAGTGCTCCTATATGACCCAGCGATGCCTCTTATAAGTATCCATCCCACGTTTTAAAAAACATTTCTTCGGAAAGATATATGTACCACTATGTTTATTGCAGCATCATTCACAACAGCCAAGACATGCAAACAACCTAAGTGTCCTTCAGGGGATGATTGGATAAAGAAGATGTGGTACACACATACGATGGAATATTACTCAGCCACAAGAAAAGGTGAAATACCGCTATTTGAGGCAACATGGATGGATCTTGAAAAACTCATGCTAAGCAAAATAAGACAGAAAAAACAATAACCATGTGATTTCACTCATATGTGAGATATAAAGACAGAAAGTAACAAACAAACAAAAAAGCTCATAGACACAGGCAACAGTATGATGATTACCAGAGAGAGGAGGAGGTGGGGGAAGTAGAAGAAGGTAAATGGGTTCAAATATGTGGTGACGGAAGGAGACCTGACGGTTGGTGGTGAACACACAATGCAATATACAGATAATTGAAACATATAATCACATTAACCAATGTTGCCCCAATAAATTTAATAAAATTTTTTAAAATTCTAAGCTCCTAACCTTTAGTTATGAGGCTCTACAATAAATAAAGTTTATGATGATGGCAAAAAATGTTTCTCTTACAAGAGCATTCTGAAAATTGAATGAGTTAATGCATGTGAAGTATTTACAAAGGTACTACCACATAGTCAGTGCTATAGAAGGATTAGCTATTGTATTGTTACTACAATATTTACTGTTATTTTCTGAGGCTAAACAAGGCATTTTTGCTTTAGCTATATCTCACCAGTAGGGTTATCTGTCAGACCTTTTGGAGAGCAGTGTGATATCACGGAGAATGCTCTTGCTGTCCTCTTTCCCTGGAACCACTCACTTCACCTACAAGACACAATTTTCATATTTATAAATTGTGAGCTGGGTTGTTGGAATCAATGTAATTTGGCTTCAGACTGGCTCTGGCATTCTGAAACGTCAGAGGGTGACGTAATGGAAGAACACACTATGGAACACTTGTAGAAATGCTTGAGGAATGATTTTGTGAGGTTTAATTTGTGCTAAAATTCATTAACTTATCTCCAGGAAGACATATTTTCCTAAGATTTATGGAGACTGTTTTAAGGTTGGTTTCCTGATTCTGATTGGGACTGTTTTAATATTATCACTGGATACTTCTAAACAAAGAATGAAATATGAGGCAAATCATTCTCTAAAATAAGCCCTTCTCTTAAGATGTAGAAAGCAGAATGCCAGTATGAGAGGGAGGATTTAATGTAGTCAATCAAACTAGAGATATTAACAGAAGGGGCCTAGGGAGAGGTGAAGTTGTGATACCCAGAAGAGGTTAAGGAATGTAGCAACAACATGGATGGTTTAAAATGATGCATTACATAAAGGAACATTCCCAACAGGATGCATGAGGAAGGGTGTGAAGAGAAGTGCATATTTTAAGGATTGGAATAAGCAGTGCCTATTTGGAGGGTCTCAGAGTATAAAAAGAGATCTGCTTAGCATGGCAGCCAGCTGCTCACCTCTCATGATGGAGGAGAAGAAATGTGCTTACGCAGAAGTGCGAGGAATTTTGGTTCACCTTTATAAACAGTCAAGATTATCAAACATTGATTTGTTTGGTATCCTCGCAGCCCTGGTCATACTGAAAAATGGCTTAAGTGCTCGTCAGTCAGAGATGTTGTGGCGCAAAAACAGTGACGGGTCCATGACCTCTGATTGTCTGCAGTTTGGTTTGCTTTATGCTTTAGGGTTTTCAGAGAACTTTCTTATTTGAAAGTATGTCATTTTCTCTTGGACTCTTTTCCCCTGCCACCTTTTACCTTCATTTTCTTCATAGGCTTTATTTTTTGCACTTATTACTTTGTTTATCAGCACTTTCTGTGCCTAATGCCCTCCCTAGTGCTGTGATTCTATTGTGGATGCATCAGAGAGGTTCCTCTCAGATAAGAGATATACTTGCCTCTTAAACATGTTTAAAAATGGAATATGTCATTGATTTATGTATTCTTTTAGTCCACAGATTGTTAATACTAGGCACTGCACTAAGCACCAGAGATTCAAAGTTGAATAAGGCGTCATTTCTATCCTGCTGAGGTTTACCATGTAGTGGGTCAAAGACAGATAGGACTACAACCAAAATGTAAGAAGAAATATGATAGAAATGTGGACAAGTCTCTTAGCACTAAGAGGGAAGTTAAGAACATCGTTTTGGGATGATGCGTTTATCAACAAATATTCCCACAAATCTTGCAGGGAGCATATTTCTAGTATAGACCATGAGGAAGGAAACACCTACTAAGAAGGGCTCCTGGTGGCTAACTGGGCTCAAGATAAAAAACAAAACAAGACAAATTAAAAACAAAATAGAGCCTAGCAACCATTTCTGCACAGGGGCCTCTCATACAAATTGCACTTCAGGAAGAAGCCTTCGCTGAACTGAAGCCTGACTCTGCACTAAATTTCCTGTCTGTATTATGTTTCTGCCATCTGAGCCAGCCCTTATAAAGGGGTTCCTGAAATCCTATTTCAGCCAGTAGGACTTAAGCTTTCCCCATCCAATCAGAGCTGTGCAGCTATATCTCTTCCCCCCCCCCCCCCCCCATCAACATCTTCACTGACCAACCAGAGTGGCTCCATTATGACCAATCAGGACAGTCCCTTTGGACCAATCAAACTGCATAAGATTTGTAGTCCTCATTTGCATGAAGTTGGATCCATCAGGGACCAGAGTGGTGCCTTCTGCTTATATGTCAGCTTCCATCCAGCTCTAAAAGCTGCTTTCCTTTTTCACCAGGCTGCATTTCCCAGCCTGAGCTGAAACACTGAAGATATTCTGTTGGAGCAGAGTGGATCATGGGGCAAAGCAGGCCAGCACAGAGCAGAACAGCAAGGAACAAAGCAGAGCTAAATAGCCTGGCCCCAGGGCCACCTCACAGTCCCACTGTTGTCCCAGCCTTGACACAATTGAGCTGTTTACTCTGAAAAAAAAAAAAGTCTCCTTCTTTACCACACCCCTAACTGGGGACTCCTGTTCAACAACCACCATCAGTTGACACTGAGTAAAGGGAAGTGACTGGAGGTATTTGTTACTGAGAAGTGCTTTATTCCGGTCTTAATCCACCTGGGTCCAATGATCACTGCTTAGGGGAGCTCTTGGCAGCTGCTTCCCAGAAACAACTCAATATAATGGGGGAGAAAGCCCAAATTTTGGTAGACAAGTAGCTGTGTCTGCCACATTACCTCCTGAGGATATTTTGAAATTAAGTTAGGTGATAAATGCAATAGCACCTAGCAAGAAATAGGCACTTAAGAAACATATATTTTTTTGAAAAGGGAGAGTTTCTCCAGTAAGAGAAACCCCATGTCAGGGGCATGGGGGAAAGTTAGAGGAGGCATGTTCCTGGGTTAAAACACCCTTTGGAGAAATAGCAACAAATGTAAAGCGTAGGCTTTATTTGGATCCTAATTTGAAAGTATAAACTCTAATATGACTGTTTTGAAACAACTGGGAAATTTTGATGATGAACTGGGTAACAAATGAATCAAGGACCATTGGCAAATGTGTAGTAGTGGAAATACATTGTAGTTACATAAGAAAATGTCCATCTTTTTTAGAGATGTATCCTGAAGTGTGCCTGAAATTTGAGATGTGTTTTAAAAGTCTCCCACAATGAAATAAAGAGAAGATGATGTAAATGTGGCAAGTTCTTGATATTGTTAAATGTAGGCAATGGCTATGTGGAGGCTCATTGACTATTCTTTCTGTTTTTCCATGTGTTGGAAAATGTTAATAACTAAACTCTTCTCATCCCCCCTCAGTGAGCTATTTGTGACCACATTGGGGGCTCAGATATGTAACTATTGGCAGCGTGCAGGATTTAAGTGGAAAGAGGAAAACAATGTGTGACTGTGAAGTTTAGAGCTAAAATATGTATGTGCAGTATTTTTTATTTTTATGTGTGAACTTAGGTGTAACCTTGTAGCATACACACCCAAAGCAGATTTCTGTTTAAAAGCAGAGAGGTAGATTTCTTCAGCTTCAGTTGTAACAAGAAACTAAGCTCAGAGTTAATTGGCAAGAATGAATAGTTTTAGTGCATATAATTTGTAGCCACTAATATGAACATAGATGATTTTTAATGTGTCATAAATCTGTTTATTCCTGTTGCTTTATCATTTGCTGAGTCACATTCAAAATGTTTCAGTGTAATATTTTTTTTATTTATCTGTAGAGATGGTAAGGGAGGGAGAAAGAGAGAGAGAGAAACATCAATGTGTGGTTGCCTCTCATGTGGCCCCCACTGGGGACCTGCCCGCAACCCAGGCATGTGCCCTGACTGGGAATCGAACCTGCGATGCTTTGGTTCGAAGCCCGCGCTCAATCCACTGAGCTACGCCAGCCAGGGCCTCAGTGTAATATTCTTACTTTAATGAAATTTATGTCTGTTTAAAAGTTTTAAAAGGAAATGTGATTAAATTTCATGTATTATTCTCCCTGAGTTCTCATCAAGCAAAAAATCAGTTTCCAGACTGCAGCTTGGATAACTGTAAAGTTCTCGTTCACAGTCAGGTGTTGCCGTCATTTTAAACAAACAAATTAAGCTTTAAGATTCAATCTTATCAAACCAGCCATTTAATTCCCTATTTGTTGTGCTTTACAGTCGTAGTGTTATGGGTTTTAGTTGTTCCATTCAAATAATTAGTTCTTTCTCACAACATACTCTGGCATTGGTAGCATTATCGCTGCTTGGCTGATGGGAAACTGGAAGTTCCAAGAGGAGAGGTGACTTGCTTGAAGTCATCCAACCAGTTAGCATCTTAGTTAAGATTTTTATTCTGTTCCGACTCCAGATTCTCAAATCTGCGAATCTGACTGCCATTAGCAAGTATCTACAAACAAGAAACTGGTAGAAATAAAAATAACTTATATGCATTCTGGAGATATTTGCAGTGTTTTAGTTAATGGGATATTTGCTCTTATAAATGCTTTGGGGAGAATAGAATTCATATACTAATTTTTGGCAGACTTTCATGTAAAGGAATATAACACTGGCCTTAACAGAAACAGCCAACTTTTAAGAGAAATCGCTTTATGAGTGTCCCTTTTTCACACTGGCACTTTAAATGAGGGTGCAAGCTATGATTTTCTTATTGAGGTGTAATTGACATATAACATTATATTAGTTTCAGGTGTACAACATAATGATTCAATATGTGTATATATAGTTCACCCTTGAACAACATGGTTTGAATTGTAGGGGTCTACTTGTGCGTGGGTTTTTTTTCAATAAATATACAGTCAGTCCTCCATATGCCTGGGTTTCACATCCATAAATTCACTGGACCATGGATCGAAAACAGTATTTTTGATACATGGTTGGGTATCTGCAGATGTATATATGAAGGGCAACTCCTGTGTCCTTTGGACATTTTATGTAAGGCACTTGAGCACCTGCAGATTTTAGTATCCAAGGGGGGTCCTGGACCCAGTCCCCTGCATGATACAAAGGGTGGCTGTAATTACGTTTTGGAGGAGTCAGAAGTTCTATAGAGATTTTCTACATTGCAGGGGTTGGTACCTCTAACCCCCACACTACTCGAGGGTCAGCAGTGAGTGATCATACTGCAAAATAATCACTGTAATACATCTGGTTAATATCCACCTCCATATATAATTACGAAATTTTTCTTGTGATGAGAATTTTTAATAGCTATTCTCTTAGCAACTTTTAAACATGCAACACAGTATTATTACCTTATTATTACCTACAGTCACCATGCTGTACATTACATCTCCAAGACTTATTTATTTTAAAACTGGAAGTTTGTACCTTTTAACCTCCACAAGTGAGCAAAAATGGGTGAGGGAGGTCGAAAAGTATGCTTTTAAAACTGACTATTAATGGGTCTTTAAACATGAAACTGGATGCCCTTTTTGGTTAGACTACATTGCTGAATCTCACAGAGGTGACAGTAACGTCTGATGACCATCACATCACCTTAACTACAATAAGCAGTTGTTTCAGCATGATAATTAAGGAACGTTACATGATGCAGGACCTATTGAGTGAAATAAAGAAGATACATGTATGTATCGTTCTTATAAGGAGGAGGTATATTTATATTAAAACTATTGTAGAATGGATAAACTATTAACTATAAAATATGAAATATAGAAATATAGTCATATTTTGTATTTAATGGAAGGTAGAGGACAAGTAGGTTAGTTAGAATTCCTTGAAGATGTTCTTCTTGCAGATATGATTTGGAGCAATGTAAATATTTTAAATAATTTAAAAATTAAATGTAAAAAAGCAATCCCTAAAAGTCAAAAACAAAGTGAAACAAATAATCTACATAACAAACTGGGAGCATGCTGATAGAAAAGACCTTCTGAAAACTTCGAACAATGGTAATTTGACTATGCCTGTCTAGGGGTACACACCCCAAGAACAACCCCCACCACCAACAAAAACACACAGAGAACTGAAATAATTTATTGTAAGTATACTGTGGGGGGGCATAATCATACTGTGATCCTGAGGCAAGCATTGTGAGATAAAACAGATTTGTTGGCGCCCTTGCAAATGGGATTTGGGGACATTAGAGCAGGAAGATAAAGATGAAAATCAGTGAAGAATGGTGTTAGCAGAAACCTTGTAGTCCTGAATTTAAATTGCAATGTCAGTATGAACCTGTGATACATTTTTTAAAGTATTTTCCAGCTCTGTCCAGCGAAATGGCTTGGAAATTGACTAACTACATATCAACGAGCAGCCCTGGTCACCGGACTGTGGTGCCTTAAGGCCATTTCCTCCTATAAGGAGCTCGGATCCTTGGAGAAACGGTTGACCAGGAAGTAAAAGAAGAGGTGTAAAGAATGATAAAGACTGCTAGGCTTGTGTCTGGAGGACTCAGGAATCAACGTGAATTGGCTCTTACTAAGCAAAGGGAATAATCTGATCATCAATAGAGTAATA
This sequence comes from Phyllostomus discolor, assembly GCF_004126475.2. Lineage (NCBI taxonomy): Eukaryota > Metazoa > Chordata > Mammalia > Chiroptera > Phyllostomidae > Phyllostomus > Phyllostomus discolor. The sequence goes on from NC_040906.2 coordinate 44,713,019, forward strand.
TCTGCAATGGATTGAAAACAGATCAGGTTAAACTTGTGTTTAAAACACAAGTTTATGATGATACTTAAAAAAAATAGACCCCTCAAGGGCCACCTGTGCAGGAACTAGCAAGCCAACTATTTTCAGTATTTTGAAAAAAATGAAGAAATGAAGGAATTTTCTTGCCTTTTCAGGAGATCAAGAATTGATGAGAAGATTTTGTATTAGAAGTATTTTCATTTCACAATAATGGATTCATGTAATGCCCATCACACAGCTGCTAATGTCACAAAGAAATGAGAAGGAATCATGTGCTCCCTGATGGAAGTCCACAGTATCATCCATGACCTACTCGTAACAAGAGTAGACCTCTGTTCGACCAAGCCTTCCCACCGATTGCCAGTTTATAGGAAGAGAAGAATACCAGAAGAATGCATTAAAAGACACCATGGGGATGCCATCAGAAAAATCATGTTTGTGGAGAGCTCTAACATACAAATAATGTGGTTTCCAAAACAAATTGAGAGACAAAACAAAACAAAACAAAGTGATGAGGGATTATAGAGTAAAATAGTCTTAAAAGACATATGAATCAATTGCAGTGTATGGGCCTTATTCAGATCTTGATTCAGTTATATAGTTAATGATAATAAGGAATTATCAACAGTTTTGTTTTATACAGAGCCACATCTTTTAGAGATATACTGAAATATGGATGAGATATTATTTTGGGATCTGCTTTAGAATAATCTATGGGGAGGAGAAATGACAGGTGAAACACATGATGATAATAATCAAAACAGGATGATATTGAAACTATTCTCTCTTTTGTGTATATTTTAAATTTTTTATAATATGATGGATAAAAAGGAGTGTCATTTAAGATCAATCTCAGAGATCATGTTGGGGAGATAGGTAGTCATTTATGTGAAATAATTCACTATAAGAAGGGTTTCAGGTTAACGATATTTCCACCCCATTTTCAAAAGTACATTCTTAATAAGGCATTGTTAACATTTATCAAATATTAAGTTATGTGCCACCAGACAGTTGTTTTAGTCACTTCACATATGTTATCTTGATTCAAATTTCTGAGAATCCTCTGAAGTAATTCTACTGTCTTCACTTTTCACATCACGCTGAGAGATTAAATATCTCAAATCAAAACACAGCTAGCGGAGGAGGGAGGCAGACTTGCAATGCAGCCCTTTTGATGGTTGTGTTGGTGGGCTCCCCCGACTCCGTGCAGCCTGAACCACGTGGCGATTTCGAGTGACAGTGCCTGCAATTTTATATCTATATGAACTATATACATAGATGAAATGGAAGTGTATATTTCCATTTTATTGATCAGCAGTCTTTGTTCAAATTCAAGTCTTTTGGGGGAGATTATAATTTGCATGTTGGCTACATAAGAAACTCCAAACCTGGTTAGCCTGCTCCAAGGCAATACTCAATCTTTAACGAGGCAAGCTGTTCCCCTTCCCCACAAGATAAGGGAGAAAAGCACAATTTTGTTTTAATATTCTTCTTAATGAATTGTTTCAAGGCAGTTTTCCCTGGTATAGGGTATTTGCATAGCACAGTGTGCTGCTGGAAAGAAGGAGAAGGATGGGTAGTGACTGCACAACAGGAGACCTCCTTATCATGCATGTGCACAAAGGCGGGATGTGGTGGGGGTCCCCCAGCCAATAAGAGATGGCATTTCAGTGCAAAGTAATGAAGACAGCCCTTGCATAAAACTCTGATGTTCCCCCAAGGGGATAGCTCCTTCATCTAGGATCCAGGGGAGCTAATGCAATATTTCAAAAAGTGAAGCCCAAGGCCACCTTTGGACCGTCACAACGTTTTGTGTAGTAATCTTCAGGCGAGGAAATTAGAAACCTCGAGTCAGTAAACTCTTTTGTAAAGTGACCCTCTCCATTTCTGGGAGTAGCTGTAATTTGTGATAACTGATGCTTTATTGGTAAAATAGCAGCCCAGGGGGATGACTAAACTAAGTTTTTGTGCTTCAAGCAGTACGATGACTGACTCCAAACACAGAAAACTGAAGAGATTTGGGAAGCCTCAGCTAAGCCAGGCATCTTTTACTTTCGGCTTCATTGAAATAGAGGAAACTTGAACACTTTCTGAAATTAATGATACACATAAAACGTAATGAAGCAATCCTTTAAGGAAGGTAAAAGAAATACTAGGAAGTTCAATTTCTAGTCAGCCAATGATTATTTAGAAATTGGCTAGAAATTTCCCCAAGATTGGTATAAGAGTACATGTCTTTCAAACTTTAAAATTAGTTGTTTTTACCCTTTCCTGTGGGTGGATTTTCCTGTACCCCCAGCAAGGATAACTAAGTTAAATCCTTCATAGTTCCTATGTCATGGAGGAAAGAGAGAAATAAATTAGCATGGTGTATAGCATTCTGTTCTTTGGTTTAAATCTAAAAATAATTATGCTCAGAGATGTTTCTTACTTACTATGCAGTTTTTTAAAGATTTTATTTATTTATTTTTAGAGAGGAAAGGGAGGGAGGGAGAGAGAGAGAGAGAGAGAGAGAGAGAGAGAGAGAGAGAGAGAGAGAAACATCAATGTGCGGTTGCTGGGGGTCATGGCCTGCAACCCAGGCATGTGCCCTGACTGGGAATTGAACCTGCGACACTTTGGTTCACAGCCCGCACTCAATCCACCGAGCTACGCCAGCCAGGGCAACTATGCAGTTTTTAAACAGCTTCCTGATATATGGAAGGCCATAGAAATTTTCAATTAAAGTAGGGATCACTCCATACTTCAAAGCATATTTAACTTTATCAAGAAGTTAATGTTAGCTCTCTGATATTCCTTGTAAAACTGTATGTCACTGATTAAGCTCTACCAACCCAAGTCACGAACGCCACTGATTTTTTAATTCTGAGCATTGTGTACTAACCCAAGTTACTACATTTTTTTAAAAGTTGGTTGACAGAATATAAAAACATTGTGAAAGAATGAAAACTGGGATTCCCTTCTAGATCTTTAAATATATCTAAAAAATAAATATATCTATATTTTATATTGTTTGTACTTTATGCTTGAGGGAGAAGCTATAGCTATCTCTTTATATAAAATTTATAACTAAAATTTTATAATGTAAATGTAAAATTTATAAATGTAAAATGTATACGAGAGTAACTTACGTACATAAGATTTAACCCACATAGCGTGATGCAATCATTGGTGGTGAACATGGCACTGACACTATAAAACTCACCGCCACTCTTACCCAGGATGTTCTCATCTATCCCGACTCCCTTTTTGCCTTCAGAAGCTGGTCTCACTTCCTACATAATGATAATGATAATGATGGAAACCGTCTGGGCTGAATTCCCTCCTAGGCCTCTGACTTTTCCCAACAGTTCTCTGCATCCGTAGTGTCCTCCTAAGGATTTCTCTTCCCTTCAACACTTTCTTGTCCACTCTACATCTGATCCCTACCTCCTTCTCCTGAGGATTCACTGCCTTAGTTACCCCACTTCAACTTAATTGCAGGCTCTTTGTGCTGTCTTCAAAGTCCTCCAAGTCTTTCTCTCTAGAAAACATTTGTTAGTTGCCCTCAATGGCCTCTTCCCTTCCTAGTCAGACCCCTTTGCTGTGAGATTTATGATTGTTCCCTCTCTAGTCCTTACTCACTCATTTTCTTTTTAAACTTCCCGCACACATAGCCCCCTCGTTATATACTTTCACATCAGATCTTGTTTAGGCTGATGACACCCCTGGCTGCATTTTTACCTGTCACTTCTCTCTGTGTTTTAGGCCCAATTTCTTCTCCTGTATATCCAGTCAGATCCTGCCCAGCAGTGTTCCTGTCTCATCCAAGACAACTCTTGAGGTCATACTGATTCCTCTTGCCTCTATTCTGATTGAATATTCAATGTAACTTGGCCTAAAATTATGAACATTTGTTATTATTTCCTCAGTAAGATTTTCATTTTCTCAGGCCTGTAACATGTGCTTCTCTCCTCCACCCCTGCGCTCAACCAGATCTAGAGAAATAGCGAGAGTCTAATGGTCATTAAATATTAGAAATGTATAAGCATATTCTTTTGGGGAGGAAAACTCACTGTTAGGTGGGTTATAGCATTATAGAGGTATTACCCTACAAAATTGTTGCTTTTTAAATTATCATTCTCTTTAGTTAAGTGCTCACTGACCACTTTTCATGGTATGTAGCATTTTATTAGGTGACACAGTTTCTGTAATTAAGTTTTAGAATATTCAAACACTTCCAAAAACTGAAAATCTGTTTACAGATTTAGCCATGATCTAGATACATTATTAGGCCAAACAACACAGGCATGGGAACATAAATAATAAGTGTGCTATATATTAAATATGTAAACACAAGTGAAAATCGGGTGGGAGTAAGGTGTGAAGTTTGGAATGATATTGAGTTAGCCAGAGTGATTGGTTTCCCTGGAGGACATGGATTTCAAATAGTTCTGACTCTAGAGTATAAACACGGAAGACCGGCCCAGTGAGAACAGCTTGAGTTCGGGATCAGAGACAGAAGGCACAGAGAGGCAGGATGGGGGATAAATCCAGAGATGTAGGCTTAACGTGGAAAACAGGCTAATGTAGGCTTAATGCAGAAAACAGGCTGATGTACGCTTAAACTAGAAACCCAGATATTGTTTTTCTCTCAACAAACTAAATTATTGTCACATCTATACATATGTTACATCATTCTCTCATATAATTGGAAGCATTGATATAATGGTTATACATCCCATTTTGAACTTGAAACTGCAAAATAAAACCATTGTGTGTGCAAAACATTGCTTTCTGATCTTGAACTGTACTGCCTTGCCCCCACTCCATCACTCGTTACCTCTTTCTTTCACCTGTGCACACTGCTGACATCTGTCCCAGCTGCCCACATGGCTGCCTGGCCACGAGCACTCTGACTGGTGTAGATTCTCTGGTACGATCCGTGTGTGTGGTGCGTGGCAGTACTCTCTGAACAGGTGCATCCCCCTTCTTCCTCATGACAGGTGAGAAGTACAGTGGAAAGAGCCTAAAATTTGACATTTGACAGGTCTGGATTGAATTCTGATTTTTTTCACTCAACCAGCATTTGACTTTGCAATTTTCTTATCATCTTGGACTCTCACTCCTCATGTAAAGAAAGGGGCACTAATACTTACCTTGAAGGTTACTGGGGGTCTGTGAGAAAATGTTCCATACACATAGCCTGGCTTCTGCCAGGATGGGTGCTTCTCGTCAGTGTTTTCAAGTGTGTGATTCCTGGAATACCTGCATTAGAATCACTTAAAATGCAGATTCTGGGAGTTTTATTTAATTCAAAACTATAGGGATCACCATAAAAATCTACATTTTAAACGAGTTTATCAGGTGAGTCTTAGGGACTCTGAGTTTAAAAAGCCCTGGGCTCTGTATTCATTCTCCTCTCTTCTTTTGTATCTTTCTCTCTCCTTTTTTCACCTGCACCTCATCTTTTTAAATAATAGAATATGCACAAGGCATATCTCTCGTCAGGTTATTTTCACTTTTCAGAGTTTCATATTTCTCTTATGTAAAAAGAAAAGTTTCTACTTCTTCAGTTGTTGCTTAGAATAAATTATTGAAATGGTATCAATCGCTTAGAAGAGGCACACACACAAATCATAACTATAATAGGAATTATTAGAGTTGTTGTAAGTGTTTCTCTTTATTAAGTACAAGATGCAGTAATGTTCATGTGTGGCTTAAAGCAGAAGGCAAATTACTCAAGAACTAGACCTAAGGTGAGGGGAAGAAGGCAACCTTTAAGGCATGTAGGGGATGCCCAAAATTTGTAATAATATAATACTACTTTTGTCTTTATTTCAAAAAAATCAAAATCAATTAAAAAATTTACCATGAACAAAAATCAAAATTTTACATAGAGATATAATTAGTAATAAAAAAAGATTTTTCAGGTTACAGTATGGCTTGCCATGGCACTGTCACTACACTGTTGCACTAACACTGTTGCACTAACATAAATCAAGATATTGCTTATCTTGATTTTTGAGATTATTTTTTTTTTTAAAGATTTTATTTATTTATTTTTAGGGAGGGAAGGAAGGGGGAGAGAGAGAGAGAGGGAGACAGAGACAGAGACAGAGACATCAATGTGCGGTTGCTGGGGGTTATGGCCTGCAACCCAGGAATGTACCCTGGCTGGGAATCGAACCTGGGACACTTTGGTTCCCAGCCCGCGCTCAATCCACTGATGATTTTTGAGATTATCTTGATTAATGAGACAAGTGCCTTAGTCACCTCACTGTGGTCTTGGCCCTGGCTTATCTCCATGCTGAATCACTTTAGTGTTAATTATCTAAAAACAGAACAGTTCATTTCTATCCACATTTTTCCAGAATCTCCACTTAAACTTTCAAGTGACATTTGTATAAATACTTTCTTTTTGATACAGATACTGGGAAATATTCACCCTTTGGGAATGTCAGTATGGATGGTAGGGATTCAGATATGTCTCAGGAAGAAACATCATTTTGCAAATGACAATATCACCTAAAGATTGTATTAGATACAAAAAGAAGCAAAACTGCAAATCTGGTGTTTCAGGCTCATTTTTGATCATTCTCAGTAAAGACTGGAAAACTAGGAGTCAACAAAAGGGAAAAATATTCAAGTAGATAAGAATCAGCCTGGCAAGAGAAGTGATCAGGGAAGGAGATTTTGTATAATTAAATGTCAGTTTGCATTTTGAAATATTGCCTGCTGCCTCCCACTCAATCACCAAGTGAGATGCAAGGGAATGTTCTCCGTGCAGGCCCAGAGCCAGCAGCAGCCCTTGGGTTTGCCACGAAGGGCGAGTTGTGAGTCAGAAGGATTGGAAGCAGATCATATTGTCCCAAGGCAATAAAATATTGCCTGCAAATAGTCACTATGATTTTCCCCTATAAGAAAAACAAATGACAAGAAAGTGAGGCTGAATGATACACATTTGGAATTTTAGAACACAGAGGAATTTTAGAGGTTATCTAGTTCATTCTTCTCTCTCTACAAAATGGGAATTTGATGTCCATTCAGGTACATGATTTCTCAAGATACCTGAGCTCTCAGGTAGCTGACAGAGCTGTCACTTTCTTTCCCATGATGCTGGGAACATGTGTCAGGTTGAGAAGCAGGTGACTGGTGCAACAGGAAGTGGTAATGGTCTCCTGTTCCTGGTGGGCACATGACTTAGAAGTCTCTACATCTGGTGCAGTGGGTTGGGAAGTGGAGAAATAGACTTGGATAAGTGCTCATGACCAGCTGAACACCTATGTTTCTTAGCATTCCAAGAATACATTGGTTCTTTCTTCCCATTCTAACCAGTTACACAAATTCCAAATTTACCGAATCAGTGTCTACAGAGGTCAAGGTTGGTCATGTGGATGTTGGTTAAAGCTCCCTGGGTATTTTGATTTGCATCTGTATTAAACACTGCTACATTAGATATTTCTTTCCTTCTGAAAAAGAGGTCTTTATCAGTCAATAACAGCTTAATGTGAATTAATTCAAGGGCAGGCTTGAGTGGGGATTCGGAATAAAGCATAGGAGTCCAAGAAGAGCAATCTTTGATAATACCAAAGAGGGAAACTCTTCAAACATAAATCTTGCTTCTTTTTCAATTTTTTCCAGTGAATGTAAGAACGAAGTCACTTAGACCCATCGTTAGCAACAGGGGATTTTCTTACTCTGATCGTACCCAGGCTAAGCTCTTGGATTCTCCTCTAAGAGCTACTTGAGAATCATACTTAAATGGACCTGTTGTCATGGAACATAATACTGCATTATTCATCATCACGTTGTGGTTTCAAAACAAAAAAATTATATATTTTCTAATCTCAGATGTAGAGTTAAGTTAATCACACTTCAAGTCAGAGCATGCTTTCATTTATCACTTCTTTGAGGGAGGCGCCTTTTTTTGTATTAATTTACTTTATTTCCACATCTCGTTCTGCCATCTTCAAAGAGGCAAACATTCTTATGTGTTTGGCATGAGTTCTTTTAAAAATATTCCAACGTACTATGCATGTGTTACACTTTTAGTATATTTTACATTCCTCATCTAGGTCATTGTGGAGAGAGGAGAGAGAGGCTTCAATGCATCTTTAAACAGACAGACATTTGTAGAAATTGTAGGGTACTCCTTTTCAAAATACTTCAGGTCCTTTGTTAATTTCTCTTGGTGGTATAATATACATGAATGTTTCTTGTTGATGTGAACATAGTGTTTCAAGTGTTCAAACTAGTAAATCCAGGTAGTCGCCCCAGGCATTGCTCTACCTTGCCTGCCATTTTCTCTACAATCCTGGGTACATGGGTGGTTGATTGCCAGCTACCTATAAATCAAAAATATCCATACTCAGTTCTGTATTTGAAAATATGAAATTAGTCTACAACATGTTGTAGTCACCAGTGATAAAGATTTATTTGACTGCCTGAACAAATTATATACAAGCTGTCTTTTTTCCTAACTTTCCTGAGTGAAATTCAGTGGTTTTTAACAACTTCATAACTTCAAAATTAAGGATCTATCTAAAAGTAGTTGGGGGACTGTGCTTCATGAACATTTTATAGAGTAAATTTAGCAATTACTCTTTTTTAAAAAATAGTTTATTTACTTATTTTTTAGAGAGAGGGGAAGGGAGAAAGAGAGGGAGAGAAACATCAATGTGTGGTTGCCTCTCACACACCCCCTACTGTGGGCCTGACCTGGTCCATAACCCAGGCATGTGCCCTGACTGGGAATTGAACCAGAGACCCTTTGGTTCGCAGTCTGGTACTCAATCCACTGAGCCACACCAGCCAGGGCAAATTTAGCAATTACTCAAGGGCAACAAATAAATTTAGCTTTCCCTGTTTCCTCAGTTTTTTTTTTCGATAATGGAATTAAGTTCAAGTCAGTCATTTCTTTCAGTAGGAAAGTGAGAACACAAAGACTTTAAATGTCATCAAATGGACTATCACAAGCAGTGGATATATTTGGCCAAGAAACACTTTTAAAGATCAATTTTAAAAGGACAAAAGGCTATGTAAAAGAACATCAGTCTGGAAAGAGCAGGTAGTTGGAAATGGTAATAAGTTAGACGTTAAAGCAAAAAACAAGTTCAAGTACAATCCACTTTCTTGTCATTAGACTCTTATTCTGCACGGTCCTTTCCCCGGTCACCTTTCCCTGCCTCCTCTATTTCACATCAGTTCCAACGAGCTGTGGGTGATGACGTGATGAACCTGGAGGTGCCTCTTTCATTTGAAGCCTGGAGGCTTGGTCTTGCCCCCAGAGCATCAGGACACTGGTTTCCAACGAGGCATTTTCTCCTTTTCTCTTCTGAGCAGCTTCTGATTTTGACTCTTACAGTCAAAATCTGACACTCTACGTCACTCTGATATTTGGGTGTTTGTGTTCTGTTCTTACCATCTTTTATATGCCTGATCTTCCTCTCAGTAATTGGCCATCTTCTGCCTATAGGACCTTTGGGATTAATTTCTCCAACAGGGCTTGTGGGTTCCTTTCCGGGCAGCCATATCACAGCCATAGGGGCTGCCAGCTTTCAGTCTTGACCTGGTGCTCTAAGTTCTTACAAGAGCCTTGGGAATTGCCATTTTCTTCTCATGTTACTCTGAAGTACGTTACACTGGCTGTGTGCTTCGACTCAGCAGAACACAATCCTTTGTCTAAATCTGCCTTTGTTCCTCATTAGTGGCAGTAGCTTGTAATAGGGTAACTACAAGGGGAGGATAAGAACACGCCAAGGACCAGATAAAATTACGCATAGAAGGTACTGGCTTTGAACTAACTGATGTCTCCAGATTAGCTGTTACCTGTGTGTTTGTGTGTATGCCCGGAGCATTGCCTTTCCAATGATTCCACACCAAGTTTTAAAGTGTTGTAAGAGAAGAAGAGAATAAAAATTACATTATTGTCTGAAGTTATACTCTAAGATAAGAAAAGGTAATAATCAGGATTGGAATCCTTATAGAAAAGCTTATATTCTATTTTTGAATATCCACAGATGTGTAAAACTTTGCATCTGCTGCACAAGTAATACAACTTCTTTGACTTTTGAAATAACATGATAAAATGATGCCCAAGCTTTGTCCCACAAACCTCCTGTATCCAAATTTTGTAGGTGAAATAAAGAAAAACGTTGACTGGAAAAGCTGGATGTAGAATTATCTCTTGGACGTGTGTTCTGCTCCTGCAGAGTCAGAGCACGAGAAGGGGGCCCTGCCCTCACCTTGTGTCAAGTAACAGTGGAACGGTCTCTCACATATACCCCAGGGCCTTTCAACATGTTGAAGAGGAGAAAAGTTCATCACCACGGTCTCCAGGATGGAATATTCTATGGGTGTCTAACAAGAACCTTCCCTGCTTTACCTTACCCCGGTTCTTGCCTTTCAGTGTAGCCACTTACGAGAGGCCACAGCCATTTACACATTGTCCCAAATGCCCTTAACTACATTAACAGAGATCATATTGGTTTTTAGGCTTCTTTATTTCTTCTTAATCTGTGCATTATGCTCAAAACCATAATGGCAATTGCAAAATTATGGAAGTCCCCCTTCATCTGTGGTTTGCCTGTGGCAGTCTCAGCTACCCATGAAAATCTTAAGTGGAAAATTTAATAAACAATTTGTAAGTTTTAAAGTGCGCACTGATCTGAATAGTGTAATGAAATCTCCAACCAGCCTGCTCTGTCCTGCCCTGGAAATGGATTGCCCCTTTGCCCAGTGTGTCCGTGCTGAGTGTGCCACCTCCACCCTTGTGTCACTTCACAGCTTCAGTTCTCAGATCTGCTGTCTCGGTGTCGCAGTGCTTGTGTTCACCTTGCTTTACTTAATAATGGCAGCAAAGCCATTCACGTAACTATTATTATAGTGTAATCGTTCCACTTCTTATTTTATTGTTCTTAATCTCTTACTGTGCCTAATTTGTAAATTAAACCTTATCACAAGTATGATATATAGGAAAAAAAACCCATTGTATATACGGTTCAGTACTCTGCAGTGGTTTCAGACCTCCGCTGGAGGCTCTAGACTGTATCTTCTGTGGATAAGGTGGGGAGTTACTTTCTATAACATAAGGCAGGGAAGGATTTTTCTAAGCCAAAGATAGTGGTCATAAATGAAAATGTGGATAGATTTGATGGTATGGAAAATGAAAAAGTTAAGTACATCTGAAAATTTTCATGAGCAAAATGAAAGGTGAATTAAATGGAAAAATATTCACAATATATGAGAGGTAGAGTTAATGTGTTTAATACACAAAAAATGCTTCTTAAACTTAATAAGAGAAACAAGCTCCAATTGAAAAAGAAAAAGAGAACAAAGGCCACAAATAGAAATCCACAAATAAAAGCTATGATACATAGTCAACGTGCGAATGAAAACCTGCCCAATCATGTCAGTAATCACCTAAGTGCATTTGAAAATGCTCTGTGCTTGTCAGATTGACTAAGAGTTCTTTCAACAGCTTTCTCAGTGCTGCTGAGGGTGCAGGGAACTAAACATTCTCTCACACTGCTGATAGAAGTATAACAGGTGCAGCTTATCTACGAGTCAGTGTCGATATATAGTAAAGGTGAACCTAGGAAATCTATGTACTTCCCGGAATTTATCCTAAGGGAATAATCATGGATATGCACAAAGATACAGATACAAAAATGTAATCTTTTCCAGTCATATTTAAAATAGTCGAAATGTGGAAAAAAAGACTATCATACCACCACCCCAGGTTCCAGAGGAAATGAAATGGTTTTGCATGGTCCTTGATTCTGTCTAATCAGGAGATGTTTGGAGCAAACAGCTACCCTGGCCTTAGCTTCCCTGGTCTTTCTCGGGGCATCATATGCTAGCAATGAGACTCCGATTCGGTTAAATTATCTCTGTAGAGTGGATATTTTTCTGTTATTAGGACTGGTGTTAAAGATAAGTAGATAATGCATGGAAAGGTATTTATGATATGGAAACTGAAAAAGCAATATACAATTGTATGTACAGTAATCAGATTTTTATAAATGTATAGTCACATTTTCAAAAACCTAGAAAAATATACTCTAAATTAAAAGAATATCTCTTTGGTAGTGGGTTTGAGTGGGCATTATTTTTATTCTATGATATTTCTCAAATTTTCTCTGTTGAACACATTAGTTTTTAACATTTATTAAAATATAATATACGTCTAGAAAAATATGCCTCTTATAAATTCCCAGCTCAATGAATTCCTGCAAACCAACCACCCCTGTGTAACGGGGACCCAACTTCAGACACAGTGCACTGTCAGCTTACTTTGCGCCCACTGTAAGTCATTGCCGACACCTCACCACCACCACCACCTCCAAGGTGGGGACTAGCCTGACTTCTAACCACATGCATTGATTTCACATGGTTTTGTAGTTCATATAAGTAGATGAAATCATACTATTAGTAGTTTTTGGTCTGGCTTCTTCTGCTTGATACCACTGAGATTCATCCATATTGTTGCATGGACTTGTAAATCATTCCTTTTTACTGCTGTATGTATTCTCTTGTGGAAATGAATACTATATGCTATAATATATTCACCCATCTTACTGTTGATGGATATTTGGGCACTTTTCAGTTGGAGTCTATTACTACTAGTGCTTCTATGAAAATTCTGGTGAATGTTGTGCGTTTAGTGAACATAATACATAGTATTTCTGTTGGACATATGAGAATAGAATTGCCGGGTCTTAGACCACGCACACACCCAGCTTTAGTACATACTGCAGTTTTCTGGGGTGGATGTACTAATTTATACTTCACCAGCCATGTTTGGATTTTTGGAGTTCCGCGTCCTCATCAAGCACTTTCTATTTTCTGTCATTTTCATTATAACCATTTTAGTGGGGTAGTGGTATTACATTTTGGTGTTAATTTGCATTCCTCTAATGAGTAATGAGGTTGAGTGCCTTTCCACATGTCTTTTTTTGTCATTTGGATGTTGTTTTGTGTGAATTCAAGGCTTTTGCTCACTTTTAATTGGTTATCTTAGTGATTTGTGTTAGTTTTCATATGTATATATTCTAGATACAGGGCATTGGCTGCCCATGTACATTGTGAATATATCTTCCCTTCTGTGAGTTACTTTTTTAAAATCTCTCGATGTCTTTTGATGAAGAAACATTTAACATATTTCATTTTGTAATATTTCCTGTTATGATTAATACTTTTTGTGCCTATTCCAAAGTCATTAAAATGGTTTTTAATCTTTTTTTAAGGATTCCCTATTTTCTTTGAACCATTTAGATTTGCAGTCCTTCTAGAAATGTTATAGAGTATGAAATGTAGAGATCCAGGTACTTTTTTTCCAATATGGATATTCAACCAACCCATTCCATTTATAGGAATGAGTATCCTAGAAATAAACCCATCTCAATATGGCCAGTTAATATTTTATAAAGGGAACAGGAACATAAAATTAGTGAAAATAGCCTCTTCAGTAAATGTGTTGAGAGATCTGGACAAATACATGCAAAAAAAAAATGAAAGTAGACCACCAACTTACACCATACACCCAAATAAACTCAAGATGGATAAAAGACTTAAATATAAGTCATGACATCATGAAAGTCCTAGAGGAAAACACAGGCAGAAAAATTTTAGATATCCCACACACAGTATTTTCACCAATACATGCTCTATGGCTAGGGATATAAAGGAAAGAATAAACAAATGGGACTACATCAAACTAAAAAGCTTCTGCATGGCTAAACATCAACGAAATGGAAAGAGAATCAACCATATTAGAAAACTATTTGCCAATGTTACCTGGGACAAGGATTTGATCTCCAAAATACATAAAGAACTCACACGACCCACGCCAGGAAGACAAACAATCCAATAAAAAAATGGACAGAGGACCTGAACAGACACCTCGTCAAGGAGGACATACAGAGGGCCCATAGACACATGAAAAAGTTCTCAGCATTACTAGCCATTAGAGAGATGCAAATTAAAACCACAATGAGATACCACTTCAACCGGTCAGAATGGCCATCATTAATAAATCAGCAGACAACAAGCGCTGACAAGGTTGTGGAGAAAAGGGAACCCTAGTGCACTATTGGTGGGAATGCAAACTGGTATAGCCACTGTGGAAAACAGTATGGAATTTCCTCAGAAAACTAAAAATGGAACTGCCTTTCAATCCAGTGATCCCATTGCTGGGACTATACCCTAAGAATCCTGAAACACCAATTCAAAAAACCTTTGCATACCTATGTTCACAGCAGCATTATTTACAATAGTCAAGTGTTGGAAATAGCCTAAGTGCCATTGGTAAATGAGTGGATCAAAAAACTGTGGTACATTTACACAATGGAATACTATGCAGCAGAGAGAAAGAAGAAACCCCTACCTTTTGCAACAGCTTGGATGGAAGTGGAGAGCATTATGTTAAGTGCAATATACCAGGCAGTGAAAGACAAATACCAGATGATCTCACCTTTAAGTGGAACCTACTCAACAAAACAAACAAATGAGCAACATAGACTTGGAGAACCAGAGACTTGGCAATAAAGAACAAACTGACAGCGACAAGAAGGGAGGGGCAAGGAGGGTAACAGGGGAAAGAAAGGGAAGGGGAAGCAAAGGAACAGGACTAGGGACTCAAGGGCACAGACATTGGGGGGACTGACTGTGGGAGTTGGGGGGGGACAGGGTTGGGGAGAGCGATGGGGAAAATGTGGGACAGCTATAACCGAACAATAATTAAAATTTTTAAAAACCTTCAAAAAAGAAAAAAGAGAAAGAAATGAGTATCCTTTCACTGCTATATTATGATCTTTATCATAAATCAGGTGACAGTAAATATATATGCACATATATAGAAAAAATATATATACACACACACTGTGTGTATGTGTGTGTGTGTGTGTGTGGTGTGTCTGGGCTCTCCCTTCTGTTCCACTGTTTGTTTTTTTCTTGGGTCAAAACTGGACTGCTTTAATTGCCAGAGCCTCTTAATAGGCTGTGGTATCTGCTAGTGTAAGTCCTCCAGCTCTGTAGGTATTCAGAATGGCCTTGGCTATTCTTGGCTCTTTGAACTTCTATGTACATTTTTAATTATTTATTGGGGTGACATTTACTAATACAATTATATGGGTTTCAGGTGGACAATTCTATAATACATTGTCTGTACACTGTATTGTGCATATACCACCCCAAGTCAAATGTCCTCCCATCACCATTTGTCCCTTTAACCCCGACTACCCCCCCACCAATCCCCCTTTTCCTCTGGTCATCCCCACACTGTTGTCTGTGTGTATGAGGTTGGTTGATTTGTTGGTTTATTTTTGCTTAATCCTTTCACCTTTTTCACCCAGCCACCCAAACCCCCTCCCCACTGACAGCTCTCTGTTCTTCATCATGCCTCAGTTTCAAAACATAATCCTGCTGGCATTTTGGTTAAGACTGTGTTGAAGCTACAGATTAATTGGTGAAAGTGAACCATTAGTTTTGTAATAAGAAAATAATTTTCTTATTACAAAAGTAATTAAAAAAATAAAATACTCAAACACTACTAGGTTAAACATTTTTGTATCACTTTTGTTTTCCAAAAAGAAGACATATCTGTTAAATTTTCAATGATATATATATTTTTAATTTTTTATCACCATTCATCCCCCATACCCTCTTCCACCTTCACCCACGCCCTCCCTTCTGCAATCACCATATTGTTGTCTGTGTTCATGAGTTCTTTCTCTCTCCTCTCCCACCCCCTTTTTTTGATCCCTTCATACTCCCAACCCTCCAGGGTTGTCAAGGCATATATATATATATATATTTTAGGTGTATTGTATATTCTAGAAGATACAAAAACAACAGTACAATCTACTTATTAGCCCTTTAGTGAACTCATAAGATTCCAAGGGTTGTTCCTTCATGTAAAATTGTGAAGAAAGTACATCATACGGCACTTTCTTGGTTTGGCGCTTCGTTAAAGGCCTCCTGTCCTAAAGCAGTATGTTGTAAGCATAGGATGACCATATGCTGGGACAGTCCTGTCTCACGTCTTCTGAGTGGGCATCCTGTCCATCTGTCTTCCTACACTCAGCATTTGTCCCAGGCAAAAGTTCTCCGATTTGACTTTTATGAATCACACAGTCCATCTATGGGTTTGTTATTTTTACTACAAATTCATGTCAATACATTGTCAAAGAAAACACTTTTCTTTGAGGATGTTATCCCATGTTAAAATGTCTAAAATATTTCTAAATGTCACTTTTTGAAAAATTATTCTTGTTTTCCAAACAGTATTATCAACAAAGTTCCTGGGAAGGGTCAGGAAGAATACCCTATTGTGATGTTTAGAATAAAAACCTTTCTTAACTGGGATAAAAGTGAATTAATAGAGAAGTCACCTACAGTCACTTCAGGGAGGGGGGAAGCCTAAAGGAGGTCACAGCACACCCCATTTATCCCAGGTGGGTGTTGGGAATCAAGTGAAAACTGCTCGGAGGAAGCAGGATGGAGCCAGGGTACAGGAGGAGGAAATTCTGCCTAGTAGAACACGAGAGCCCACTAGCTGCTGAGAATTGAATGCGGGGCTCTAGCTTCCTGAATGCGGTGTGCTTCAGATTGCTCCGTCTTGCCGGTCCTCCAAGACGCCTGTGTCTTGAAATGAGAGAAAAGCCACTCAAGACCTGAGGAGAAGGTTCTTGGGCTGACTGTAGTCTGGGATTGCCGTACAGTATTCTGGGGGTTACAGTCTAATGGGATCCCCAAAGTCCCCAAAGTGCTGGTGCTTCTCTCTGGAATGGAGGGACCAAATCCCCTTTCCAGACCTGGCTGGTGTCAGGGTGAAATGCATTGACCACTGCACAGCTGGCCCCCAGACTGGGGCAGAAATCACTTTCAGATAGCTGTGGTCTTTAGAGAAGCCGTTCCCACCCTGGCTGCCCAGGGAAACCTGGGAGGCTTCCACTCAGAGGCCGTGCTCGGTGCCAGACCAGTCACACCAGAATCTCTAAGGAGGGGTCCCTAGCATCGGTATTTTATGTAAGAACTGTCCCAGCTACATTTAAAATCGTCTTTGACACCAGTCTTCTCTCCCTCTGCCCCTAGTCTTGTTTAACCTATCACCAAGTCTGTTGGTTTTTCTACTCCAGTTTTTCGAATCTCTCCACTTTTTTCTTCTGCTGTGGCCACCGTGCTCCAGGCCCATCTGCCATTTCCTCTTCCTTGGAATCGGTCTCTTCACGAGGCAGTCTCTCTACCATGCAGCACGTGTTTCATCCACTCTGAAGGCCAAGTGATGTTTTTCAGAAATCAAGTCCGAGCACATCCGCCGTCCAACGGAAAACACGTCCACACCTCCCCTGGACCAGCACTTGCAGCTCCGCCCCCACGGGCCCTGGTCTTCTGACCCCTCTCGGTACCTCCGCGCTCCTTCACATCTCGTTTCTCTTGCCTTCTCTGCTCCAGAGGGACCCGGCTTCTGGACCTTTGCACATTTCATCTTTTCCTGGAATGTTCTTTTCTTTATTCCTACTCATCCTTCAGCTCTTAGTTCAGACCTGGCCTTCCAGGCTGCCTTGCCCAGGGCAGCCCCTGTTGAAGGTGTTTCTTTTCGGTAGGACCCTGTTACAGGTGCGTTCGATCCTTGTCAGAGGAGTAAGATATTGACATCCTATCAATCTAATTGCAAGTGAATGTAATCAATTTAAAAGCTCAGCTCTAATGTATTTATATATTTGAACTTTTAGCAAGTCTGTGTTGTCAAACCAGAAATCTGTGAAAACAATGTATGCATTTAGAAAGACTAGAAATAAACAATAAAATGTGCTTGACTTTGAATGGTAGGAACATAGAAGATTTTCCCCTAATTCTTTTCTGCTCTTTGTATTTTCTAAAATCTCTAGAACATATTACCTTTATAAAGAGTAGAATTCAGTCGATATAAAAATGTGTCTGGATGGCATATGTAGAGTGTGTGACTTGAAATTAGACTGTTAACATGGTCTCTTTCATTTAACTACACTTCCCCACATACCATAAGCCAGCAAACACCGTTCTTGTTCATAAACTTAAGATGACCTGAGATTTCAATGAACTGAGAACAGTACTTGCTTGATGGATGGATCTCACTTGTGTGGAGCAATCTATCGAATTATTCAAGTTCCCTTCCGCCAAGCAGAAGGTGCTTGGCAGTTGTTACCTCAGGGAGCCAGGAGAGCTCGTTCTTGCTTCACACAGGGACTCAGCTGACATCCTGCAGGAGTGGCTCTCGGGCCTGTCTGCAGAGGAGGGCGGTTAAGGTTTCTGTGGAGGAACGCAGCTGTCACACCTGCCCTTGCCCAGGTCCTCCTGCTCGGGTGTGATTTTGAGTTGTCTCGTCCTTGTTCTGCGGTCCCCTGCCGCACCGCTGTGCCAGCTGGAGCAGAGGGTGAGTGGGATCCAGCCTTTGACTGCATAGTCCAGTGGACGGACGTGGTTCTTGCTTATAGCTGCTGGTGTACCGTGTACACGTTGTGGTGGAACACTGAGACCTCAGTGTTAAAATCAATATTTGTTTAAGGCCAAAGCCTAAACCAGCAGTGAAAACAACTTTTAAGATAGAGAAATAGAAATTGTATTATATTTGTGTTTAAATATTATTTATCTCTTTGAGATAATAATTTTGAGGTAACAAAGCTGGTCTTTTTACTTTGTGTTTGTGTGTGCTAATGTTTTATTCATTTATTCTGCCCTCTGATGTATAGATTATTTATCTGCTCTGCTCATGATAGATACAGGGATTGTTTCTGGGTTGAGAGGTGAATGTGAACATTCTTATCCATGTCTCCTGGCACAGTTGTTGAAGAGTTTACATGGATAAGTGCCTGGGAATACAACTTCTGGGTCATGGAATTCTTTTTTCAGTTTTATTGAGAAATAATAGACTTACATCACTGTATAAGTTTAAGGCATACAGCATGATAGTTTAATTTACATAATTATTAAATAATTATTACAATAGGTTCAGCTAACCTCCATTATCTCATGTAGATACAATATAAAGAAGGGAAAGAACTTCAACTGAATTAATTGTAGCTATTATTTTACTTTGCCAAAGGTTGGTGGAACACCTTTTATGTGTTGGACATCTGTCTGCTTTTGGATCTACAATAATGAATGAGAATAAAATAACCTTGTTTTATTTACAGTTGTGTAACTCGAATGCCCCAGACTATTTACCTATTACTGGTATATTACCTAATTCAAAATAGTTCAAACTTCTTCCCTACTTGATGCAAGAATTCCATTATTTTGTCAGCTTGCCCTCTTGCATACTTTTTTGAATGCCTGAGCTACTCCAAGCCATTTGTTATTTGACATCCTAACCAGCTGCCTGGTTCTGGGCCACTGCATCATTCTTTTGTGTTTGAGTGACATCTTCAGCCTCTTGCTGCTGCTTCCCATGTGTGGCCTTAACCCTGGGTGCCCTTCCAGACTCACACACAATTCCCCACAGTAATGGGGAGCTCAGCTGTGACATTTGCAGGACCTCATTCACAGCTTCAAGATTTGAAGAAAAAGAAAATACAAGTGGACAACTCCATCATTGTTAGGAGATGAGGTGGTTCTCCGAGTTCAGAGGCCAAAGCCCTCCACAGGCATTTTCTGTTATGCAGTTTGCTCTGCCCAGGTTCGTCTCCGTGTTTCAGGGATCCACCTACTTTCCCTCCAAGGGAATGTTGAGAACAAGTCTCTCATGTCTGGATCACAAGTCACCTGAGCCCCAGGCCCAGTGACAGTCAGTCACAGGCTCATCCCTCTAAGCGTCTATTTTCTGCCCCTATGAATCTTTTTAGGGTGACAGTGGAAAAATCTTTTCCTTTGTGGTATTCCTGCATTCATCAACAGACATAGAGTCTGTACCTTTAGGTCCCAAGAAAATTCAGAACAACATCAGTACTTTCCCCAAAGTCGAGTTTATTAATTGGAAATGGTCCCAAATAGGAGGCTGGCTGTACAGTGTGGTCCAGTTTGAGCTTCAGATCTCAGGCTGTTCTTCTTTCTAAGGTGAGAGGCATTCATGTCCTTACTGGCTTCCAGTCTCCACCTAGCTCCCTTGGTTAAGTGCTTGAACAAGAAAACACACTCACCTCCCAGTATCTAACAAAAACTTTAGGGACAATACAATTTAAATCAACTTACAGGAAAACAAAAACAATTGTGAAAGGAAAGATAATTTGCAGCATTGTCATTGTGCTGCAGTGAAAACAACCTTTTATAGGATTATGAAAAGCAGATTAGGCTCCTTGGAGCCATATTATTTCCAGAAGACCTTCACATTTCCACTTATTTGAACAATCCTCTAAGATGTCCTCCCTAAAACAAAAGAGCAGTGTGCCCCTCAAACTGAATTCAAATATTTTTCTCAAGAGAAACAAACACTCTGCTAGAAGCATTAAAATATCAGTCTCTCTTATTCATCAATTAGTGTCAAAATCTCCTGGGATTCACCTCAGGGCAAATCACCCTGCAACAAACTATTTCACTAGAACTCAGCAGGGTGTCAGTAGGTGATGAGGAAAAAAAAAATCTGAGACAAATCAACTCCTACTAAAATCAAACCAAGCAATAAATGTCAGTCCAATATGATAAAACTATCATGCTGTAGAAGTACGCTGAGGGTACTTCGGGGACTGTGATACAGGAATTCTCCAGAGTCACTCCCAAATAGGAACAGCCGTACAGCCGTGGTTGCTGCTTCTTGTTTACTTGAAGCTCTTTATTTTTTGAAGTTCTTTATTGTATTCATTTCTTTAGGCACCATAGGACAAAGGATAGGATGTATATATAGTCAGCATTTAATTGAAACAAATATAGCTTCGTATACCTGGATTCTGTTAGAAAATAAATAATGAAACATACAAACTGTATTTGAGGGTAACAATGTTGTTTTTAGCCTGATACCCAAGAACTCATTTTTTTACCTTCCTTTAAAGTAGGAGTTTATGAGTCAGAACCACACATAGATTGGCAACATAATTAAGTGGGCAAGAATCAGTGTCAGAGTGTGTTTTCTTCTCTCTGTGTTTTTGTAACTAGATTAATAAATTGGGACTTGGTGGACCCCCACCCCCACCCCCAGGCATCACTTCCTCTCTAGAGTGCCCCCTGAATGTGGTGTTGGAGCCTTGTGGAATCATCTTGGAGAGTAACTCTGGGAGGAAGTAAAATAGGGATAAAGATTATGAAGGGTGCTGGTATACTAAAGAGGGTTTTTTTTGTTATTGTTTTTTAAGATTTTATTTATTTTTAGAGTGAGGGGAAGGGAGGAAGAAAGAGAGGGAGAGAAACATCAGTGTGTGGTTGCCTCTCGCACATTCCCTACTGGGGACCTGGCCTGCAACCCAGGCATGTGCCCTGACTGGGAATCAAACCCCTGACCCTTTGGCTCACAGGCCCACACTCAATCCACTGAGCCATAGCAGCTGGGGCTTAAAGAGGTTTTTACAGGACAGTTATAGAATAGCCATTCGTTTCATATTAAAGGTTTGTTTCTAACTACTTCAAATAATGTATATTTAAATAAATCTAAAGTATGCTTTATTTCTAGACAAATATCAGTCAGAAAAGCACAGGTAAGCAGGCCTTATCTTTTATAAGATAATATTAAAAGGTCATTTTTTAAATAATTCAAATTTAAAAAGGAGTGTCACGATGTGTGTCCCGTGAACCACTGTGTGTCAGTTGGCACTACCTCCAAGGGGGTCAGTTTCAGACCAGAGCGTCATTGGTCCTCAGCTGGGTGAGGAACCGTGGTTGCTTGAGGTGAAGTATAACACCCAGACTTCAGCAGTGCAGGGCGAGGTGTCTGACCCAGCCTTGCGAGGTTAGAAGTTACAGTTTTCCTTATGTTTTACCATGAACTCGTTTTCTAGGTAGGGCATGATGTCTTAACAATGAGCTCTTTTAAAGATTATCTCTTTGCTTATCAGTATGTTCAGTGAGTTCTTAAGATAGATTTTAATACTTTATAAGAGAGGACACAAAGTAATATGTTTGAACATAACTTTTATAGGGCACTGATATTTTCTAAAGTTTTATTAAAAAATGTTTTTGTGACCCCTCCCCCCCATAATAATATGGATTCAGGGAACAAAAGCAAAAGTATTGATGTATGTGCAGTTCAAACAACATTTCATTTATAACTCAGCTACAGGAATTGCTTAAAGCCTATTTATGTATAGTTTGAATAGATTTTTAAAGAAGAAAACTGCCTTTGTGGAGAGGTAAAAGGCATGGATTCTTTTTGGAAAATTTTGTGAAAGAGAGTTCCTTAAAATGGTGGCATCAGTGTAAAGAAATTATGGGGCAAATAGGTTTTACATGTAAAAATGAGCAGTTTTCTTACAACTTTCTGATGGTTGTGACTTGTTCTGTGGTGTAATGCAGCGGGCACTTTGCAATATGGAGTGCGCGTGTAAATAAGGAATTCTTTACGGTATACTGTATGCACGGAATTCAATCTTCACAATCATGCCATGTGCTATGATTCATTTCCTGAATTTACACATTCGACGGGTGAACACTCCAAATACAGACTTGTCTCCACCAGCTCCTTCCTTTCTATGGACTCCAGTGCTGACTCGGATCAATAGAACTGCCCGAGCCAATGCTTCTCATCTTCCCGAGTTTTCCTGAAGGCAGAACTCCCTCACAAGCCACGATCCGATCCGTTGTTTATCAGAGTCTTTCCTCACTCCTGTCACGCTACCGCCCCTCTCAGCCACTTCTTCCTCATGCAGTTCTTGCCAGTTATTCCCTGACTCGTGTACTCCTCTTTCTTCTATGACAGTGTGTCCTTTTCCTTGTTCTGGTTGAAAACCAAAAACATTGCAATAATTACCCTAATAAGTATGAAAATGCTGGTAAGACCAGCATTACTAAAGTGAGGAAATTACATATGTTAATGTAAAACTGACCAAAATAAAAACCCAGGCTGCTGAGGTTCTCGAGGCACTGAGCAGTCTCGTTTAAAATCTTCACTTAAATTATAATCTATCACTCTACCCTTATCTAAATAAATGAAAAAGTTCACTACTTAAAAGTAAATAAAATTATATCTTAGTTTAATTTTTTCTATATTTCAAATACTAGTTTTCCACATATTGTATTTCTGTTATTTTGTATTTCATATGTTCTGTATTTCCACCTCATCAAAGGTTAAATTGATGTTTCTGGGCTAATCTGGAAACCTAAATAAATTTGTTTCACTACATCTGTAAGAAAATATGTTCCAATTCCCACTGACTGATGTGTAAAGGGGCTTTTGAAACACAACCAAATCTAAGTTGCAGTCACACTGTGCTTCAGTCTTTGTTATTTACTCTCCCCACAGGTGACGGCATGAATCTGTTTTCAGGTGCCCATCTTTGTGTTGATAAGCACATTTTTTCACAGTTCTCGGTTCAGAACATCATTTAGTCCTTCCTTTCTTCACTACATAATTGAATGTCTATTATGTAAAATGTGCTGTTTTAGGCCTAAAGGACATCCAGAAATGAGGTTATGGCCCTCACAAAGTTCCCGCTGTATTGGAGAACATAAACCAGACGGCCGCACAAATGCATGTAAAACGCACTGTTAATGATTGTGATGCAGGGAGGTCATACAGCACTGTTCCAGCAGGTAGCCAGAGGTCTGCCTCGTCTCCAGGCTCAGACTGGTTGTCTGGAGAGAGCAGTGCTCCAGCTAAGGTCTCAGGGGTGGGCAAGTTAAGAGAGGAAAGGACTTGAGAAGTGAGGGGCGAGGGGCAAAGATGGAGTGGAAAGTGCTTTCAGTGGAGGGAACACATGTTTAAAGACTGCATTTGCTCAGTTAGTGACTCTTGATGACTGTTTCCACGAGTGACCACCGCATAGCTGGGAGACTTTTGGCCTACCAGGGGTGTCCAACCTGCAGCCTGCAGGCCGCATGCAGCCCTGGGTGGCTGTGTATGGGGCCCAACACAGCATTGTAAATTTACTTAAAACCTTCGTTTTTGCTAATCAGTTTTCATTAGTGTTTGTGTATTTGATATGCAGCCCAAGGCAACTAACTCTTCTTCTAGTGTGGCCCAGAGATGCCAAAAATTTGGACACCCAAAGCATACCATGAAAATTTATTGTAATCCTACAAGGAGATAAAAAGGTACCTATTTCACAGGCAGTTGTACCCGTCTTTTTCAGGTATGAAGTACTATTTAAGCCCTGACAACTACCCTGAAGATGGAATTATGAATATGGCAACTTTCCTGCGGGGCTTTGAAGACAAGAGGATAAAACCCGACAGGCCTGAGGACCAGTTCAGTAAAGAGAAAAAGAAAATTTTGTTCTCCTTCTGTGAGGTGTGCAACATCCAGCTGAACTCTGCAGCCCAGGCCCAGGTCCACTACAACGGCAAATCCCACCGTAGACGAGTCAAACAGCTGAGTGATGGGCAGCCTCAGCCCCCGGCGCAGGGTGGAGGGCCGCTGCTGGCCAGCCCCAGCTCCAACGCCAGCACAGGTAGGCAGGAGCGCCTTGGGCTCTGTTTGCTGCTGGGGCAAAAGCTTCTGTTCTAGAAAACAAGGGCTTGAGGGCAAAACTTACCTTTCAGCTTAAAGCCTACACGGAGATAACATGTATTCTTTTCCCTACAGGTAATATCCAAGAGCTCTTTGTTACTTTCAGTATAGATTTATTATATATATATATATATATATATATATATATATATATTACATTAGCCACAAATACACACACACACACACACACACACACTCTTTGTGTATTGGATCATGGGCTCTGCTCCGTGTCCCCAGAGGATGTGAACAATGCTTAAAATATTTTGAATGTGTTCAAAATGGATCAGTGGTATCAGTTTTTCCCCTTCTCCGTAAAATTAGGCTTTGTTGGGTTTTCTTTGTCTGCTTTTATTGGATAGCATAGTACTCGACAGTATATAAAAAGCTGCAGCTCTATTTATAAAGTCCCATGATGCAAGGAAGGAGCATTAATCTTGTGTGTTAGATTTGCTACATTCTTCTAGAGAGTTGCCAGCCACAGCTGTTTCTGTGCAGGCGGTTCCTGCAATAGGAACAAACATTGTCAAAACTGACAAGGCTTACGTCTGAGGTCCGGCACCACCACAAGCACTTTCCCTCGCCTCTTGCCTCTCACCCTTTCCTGTGAGCTGTGTGCAGCAGAAGCTCAGGGATTTTCCCTTTCCTGCATCTGCCCTGAATTCTGAG
Source organism: Phyllostomus discolor (assembly GCF_004126475.2). Lineage (NCBI taxonomy): Eukaryota > Metazoa > Chordata > Mammalia > Chiroptera > Phyllostomidae > Phyllostomus > Phyllostomus discolor. The sequence continues at coordinate 44,738,253 of NC_040906.2, forward strand.
TCTTATCCTTGGTCAGCACCTCCTCCTCCACATCGCTGGTCACTGGGTGTCTTCACTGTGATCTGATTAAAGGAAAATGTGAAATTTACTATGATTTATGGTGAAGATGCCTACAAAAAGTGGACCTCCTACCCAGGTTTACCTGGGAGGTCAAGATAAATGTCCTCCTAAATGTGGGGGAAGAGCTTCAAATTCCACACTAGCAAGTGTCTGCTCTGGTGATGAGGCTTCAGCCTGAAGTGAGATGGTGCAGAATAGCCATTTGTTGGAATTTCACTCAGTGCTGTTACATAGTTTTTGGTTTTGTGAAGTTATGACATGATCCTTACTAAGGTCCAGTATAAATTATTTGTATGTGTGCTATAGATAATTTTTTCTATATTTCAAGTTAACCTAACTATTTTTTACCAATTTAATTCCATTAAATTATTTTCCCAATGGCTACTTATCTACTTATCATACTGCGCAAGACTTAGGAGAGCTTACAGGATATAAGATGCATGCTTATTAAAATATTGAAAAATCACTGTTTTCCTGTTGCATTTATGTATTGTAATTATAAGAACTCTTATAATTATAATATGTATATATTTAGGTAATTATAAGAACCCTTATCATTATAATACATTAACATTAATGTATCTGTAGTTTTCATATTAAAATAATTATTTATGTATTAAACTATAGTTGGTATTAGATTAAAACTGATTACAGTCTTATGTTTAAATCAGAGAGCAAATAACCCTGAGCACAGGTTCAAATTACATCTAGCTAGGTTAACCTATAGCTTCTGATTAGTAATATTAGTAGCTAGCATTCATTGAGCACTTTCTAATGTTCTGGTCCTAAGAACTACAGAGGAATTTCCTCATTGAATCCTCTCATCGACCCTGAGGTAGGTGCTACGGTTATCCATTGTTCACAGACCAGGCACGGAGAGATGCAGTCCTTTGTCCAGCTCCGTGCAGCACGGAAATGGCAAGCCCACGTCCCAGCCATGTTTGATGAAGAGTAAAGCCGGCATTCTTCCTCACTCGTTGGCCGTGGTTTCCCACTGTGCAGTGGCACTCAGATTAAAGTTGGACCTATGTGCTGTCATACAGTCGTCGTGGTCATGAATAGCTGCTTTCACAGCAAACTATTTCACTTTGATATTTCTTGAAAACAGAAATGCAAATCTCCAATTCATTAATTTCTCTATTCTCCCATGCTAGTGCTAATGAAATTAGCTGGCTGATATCAAATTTAGCAAAGATATAAGCAAATAATTATGCATATATTCTATAAGTAAAACATGGCCCATCATGTAGGATAGCACAATATATTAATATATAGAAAAATGGGTAAGAAAAGGTGACAGATTTTCAAGTCTGTATTTTAGGCATAAAGGACAATTTTCATAATTGAAAATACAGTCAATGATCCATTCGCAGAAGACTTGGGTTTAGCATGTGATGAAGGCAGTTCAGTTAACCTCTGAAAGTGATTAGCATTAATCATTGCATCTGAAAAAAAGTAGATATAATAATATCTCCTTTTAGAATTAAAATTAGACACATATGTATGTACAAAGATGGCTATAAGATGATTTATAATTCCAAAACATTAGATGTATTCTGAATGTCCAATAGGAAAAAAGTGAAACATCTAACAGTGCACTTCTAAGTTGAGTGACAGAAACTAGTCGTTGAAGTGTATTTCTGAGGGAGACCTAATGACGGGGGACTGTCCGTGGCACCGTGCCGGGTGAAACAGCGGGAGCTTGATGAACCTACCTGAGTGTTGCTGTGTGTGCACACGCATGTTCTACTGTTTGGAGTCTTGGTAAGAAGCAAGCCTGACATGGTTTTATTTTTCAGTCACTTTCTCCAGTTGTGATCTATCACATATCTGTTTCCTTCTGGGTAGTAGTTCCCTTCACACCTTCTGTGCCCATAACTTCTCACTTTAGTGTATTCAGAGGGACTCTGATCTAGAAGATTCTATTCTATGTATAAAAACTTTCATGTCGTCACCAAATGAAGGTTTGATGAGATAGACCCTGGAGTTTAGAGTGTAGGGTGGGGCACAGTGGCTGTTGGCCACTCCCTCCCCCCCCCACCCCGCCCTTGAGTCAGGGTGCTGAGGACCGAGGAGGAATGGTGGTGGGGGGGGGGGGTGTCTCTTCCTTACAGCCTTGGCAAGGTTGCCATGCTCTTCTTGGTAAAGGAGCGCTCTTCTGGTTGTCTCTGTGGGTGACAGGTGCTCCTCACAGACCTGGGGCTCCCTCAGAGACTGGGGAGCCCCTGAGATTTAGCTGCGTCTCCCAGCTCACCCCAGTTGGTCATGAAAGACCCCATTTCCTAACTGCATGTAGCTCTTTTTCACACATCGTGGCAGTCCTGGCAAGATTGTTTCCTCTCATCTCATCTACATACCAACTGCTAGGGCTTGAGGGCACACACAGAATCCATCTGACAACTGTCATTCCTCTTGAAAACCCAGAGGTGCTGGGGCCCAGGTAGGGAGAGGTGGAGTGGGGTCGGTGGAGGGGCTCCTCCACGTTTCTGTTCTCTGCTGAGGTGGCACGGGGACAACAAAGCAGGCACCCAATTAGGGAACCAAATGCCAGTCTCCCTTTTACACCAATTGCTTGGCTGTGGGGGGTGTTTATGGGATGAACTGTGTCCCCCACACCCCCCAAAAATATGTTAGACTCCTAATCCTCAGCACTGCAGAATGTAACCTTATTTGGAGATAGATCTTTTACAGAGGAAATTAATTTAAAATGAGGTCATTAGGGCTGAGTTGACCCTAATCCAGTGTGACAGATGTCCTTATAAGAAGGGGAGATTTAGACATAGACACAGACACACACAGAGTGGAGACGAGGTGAACAGACACAGGGACAAGAGGGCTGTCTACACACCTCAGAGAGAGGCCTGGGACTGACTCTTCCCTCAGAGTCCTCAGAAGGAGCCAGCCCTGCCCCGCCTTGTTTTCAGGCTGCTTCCCCTCCAGAACTGGGGAGTAAATGTCTGTTGTTAAGCCACCCAGTTTTTGGTGCTTTGTTACGACAGCCTGAACAGACTAATAGAGGAAGGAAAATAGTAGCCCGTCTCCTCCCCAAAGGAGAAACGATGAGGTAGCAGAGGTAACTTTCCCGAGAATTGTTCATTTCAGCCTACCCTCCTCTCTGTCAGACTTCTACAGTGCTCAGGTGGGCAGGGGTGGGGGTGGGCTTCAGACGCTGGTGATTGAGACTTGAACCATTTCTCTGAGTGACTGACTGACAGCTAACCACTGGCAATTCTTCCACGACACTTAAAATTCAGGGTGTTTACAGATCTTTTAGATCTCAGCTTCTGGAAGAACAGGAGGGTTCTCAAAGCGAACCTAAAACCATTCTGTGTGTGTCTGTGTGTCTCTCAATGTACCAATATAATTTTTTTCCTGAGAGATTCATGACATGCAGCAGCCAGATCCCCTTTTCCCCTTCCCAGCACTGTCCCCAGCCAAGTATTGCAAGAATACTCTGGGCTGCAGACAGGAGAATCAGCAGGGAAGCAAAGAGACCTTACATAACTTGGCCTGCATGGGAAGGATCCCGCTCCCTTTCCCCATCCAGTCGCAAGGGCTGGGTGGAAACTACACGTGGCTTCAGACAAGGTAGTTGCATACTTCTGTCCCTCAAAGAGTCTGCCAAGAGAGTAAGACCCTGGTGTTCCTGGCCCCAAGGGTGGGCAGATGGCCCCAAGGCAGTCTCCTGGTTTTCTGTGGGCTTCATGAGCCCGGAGGCTGCCGGGTGGAATTGGAAACTGCAGAGTGGCATCTGAGAGGGGCAGGGAAGCAGCCTCTCCGTGGTCTGGATTGGAGCCATGGCAAGAGAATGATTCCAGCACACTGTGAGCATAGTGCAGGCCTACCTGAAGTGCCCTCATAGTCGGGGACAAGGACACACTCCACGGTACCAGCGTGAGTCAATAACCAAACACCAGACAGAAATAAAAATCTCTCAGGAGATGCCTATGTGCAGAAACGACAACCATTTCAGTTTGTACACCCTCCTACATGAGCCTTGGCACCACTTAAACCCATAAGCACCCTTGGCACCTAACCCCAAATCTTGAGCAGCTCCAGGGAAAGAGGTACTCTGCACCGCCTTCTCGAGAGCAAGTTCCTGTCACCACGTAGTGTGGGGTTTGTGCGAGACAAAGGAATTTATTATTAGTAGGTGCACCTTTAAAGATTTTTTTGGCTAAAGGAAGTTTTTAAATAGAAGAATGATAAAAGAAGGAGTCTTGGAGTGTTAAGAAGGAAGAAAAACAATAGAAGGAAAAATATCAGTGCATACAATGAACTATATTGGTTGGGATACTCCAGAGAAACAGAATCAATAGGTTGTGTATGTATAGGTGTGTGTACATACATATATATAATAAAAATGTTTAGTATAAGTAACTGGCTCACAATTGCAGAGGATGCCAAGTCCCAAGATCTGTAGTCAGAAAGCGAGAGGCTCGCGGGAGCTGATACTGCAGTTCCAGCCAGAAGGCTGGCAGCCTAGAGGCCCAGGAAAGGCAGGAAAAAGCTGATGTCCCAGGTCAGAGACAGCCAGGAAGGAAGAATTCCTTCTTGTTCAAGAGATGGTCAGCCTTCTGTCATACGCAGACCTGCAGCTGACTGATGAGGCTCACCCACGCTAGGGAGAACAATCTGCTTTAGTCTATAGATTTAAATGTGAAATTCATCCAAATTCAAACCGACAGAAACCCACAATAATGTTCGATCAAACATTGGGGCACCCTGTGGCCCATCAAGTTGACACATAAAATTAATTCTTCCACTGTCCTTTATCTTATGTTTTATAAATCATACTTGATGATGGAAAGAAACATTATAACCATATGATACTCAAGACAATATTTAAAAGTGGAGAAATTAAAGGGACCTAAATAGAAGTAAGTCTTCTGTACTTCATTTGGAGTACCTAAATGGTGATACCAGTAGATTTTCATAAATATGTTTATTTTAATGCCCCAGAGCAACCACATTCTAGAGACTATAAAAAGAGGTACAATCTAAAAGAATATGAATAAATCAAGATGGAGTCTTAAAATAATGTTTCTGTAACCCACAGGATGATGAGAAAGAGAAACATAGAAATGAGAACCAGAGGAAACAAATGGAAAACAAGTAAGACAACAGTAGACCTAAGCACTAACATATTAACAATTACCCTAAATGTAAATGGTCTGAAAATGCCAATCAAAAGACAGGGACTTTTCAGAGCAGATTAATAAAAATTACCCAACTCTATCCTGACAACAAGAAATCACTTTACATGTCATGACACAGGGAGACTGAAAATATGGAAAAGAATATGCCATGCAAACAGTAATTAAAAAATAAGAGCATCTACACTAATATCTGATAAGATAAACTTCAGGCAAAGAAAATTACTAGAGACGAAGAGAGAGATTACAGTATGATAAAAGGTTCAGCCCACCAGGAAGTCAAAGTGATCCTAAATCTTTATGCACCAAACAACAGAGTCACAAAATACATGAAGCCGAACAGATAGAGCTGAAAGAAGAAATAGATAAATCCACAATTGTAGTTGAAGACTTCAACACCCCGCTCTCCACAACTGGTAGGATCACTAGACGGGAAATCAGCAAGGATATAGAAAATCTGAACACCACAACCAAAAAGATCTAACTAATGTGTATACCCAACAATAGGAAAAGGCATATTGTTTTCAAGTGTCCATGGAATATTCATCAAGAAAGAACATTTTCTGGGCCATAAGACAAACTTTAACAGATTTAAAAGAGTTTTAATCATACACAGTATATTCTCTGACCATAATAAAACTAGAAATCATAATAGAAAATCAATGGGAAAATTAAGCAACATCTCTCTTTTTTTCATATATATAAGTTACTTTATTGTTGTTCAATGACAGTTGTCTGCATTTTCTCCCCACCACTCAGCAACATATCTCTTAAGTAATCCATGAGTCAAGGAGTCAAAGGAAATAATCCATGACTCAGAGGAAATAAGAAACACATAGAACTGGATGAAAATGGGAAAACAACATATCAAAATATGTGGGATATAATAAAACAGTGCTAAGAGAGAAACTTACAGCACTAAGTGAGAAAAGTTCTCCAATAAATAAGCCCCTACCTTAAGAAGCTAGGAAAAGGAGAGAAAAAATGAAAGGAGTTTTGCTTGCTCAAATCCAGTTTCCAGCAAGCAAAACTGGAAACACCTGAGTAAGTTTGGTAGATTGCATTCACGGCAACAGCCGATTGTAACATTCTTCTATAGTTTTACAGAATGTTACCATCAGTGGGAGCTGGATGGTGTTCAAGGAAACTCTATTACTTTGTCCAACTACATGTAAATTTCTAATTGTCTCAATAGAATTTTTAGGTAAAAGGTCATAAGAAATGTAACCACCTAAAATGCCCAGTCATCTAGTAGCATTATCAGAGAAGGTAATGAGCAAAAATTGGGAGGTTTGGCTTTTTAAAAATGATCAAATGTCTACTTTTAAGAGGTTACTAAACTACAATCTCTTGTTTTAAGACATGTCAAGAGAACATAGGTATACAATAGTGACATATCTCCATATAAGCTAGGTGTGGCACAGAGAAAGGAATGGTTAACTTCACAGAGGCCAGGGCAGGCTTCCTAGAGGAGAAGTTATTTGAGGTGAATATTCAAACGTAAGTTTCAAGTTATTCAAGGAAAAACAACATTCCAGGCAAAGGGGACATCAAAGCAAATGCATATAGTAATAAATTATTATGCAATGATAAATTACTATGTAATAATAGTTTATTATTACTGGAGTGACATGTTATTGGGCTAAAGGGGAGGAGATCCCTCTGGCGAAGTCGAAAGCAGCTGGGACAGAAAGAGTCTTCCTCGTCCCATGAGAGCAGATACATAGGAAAGAACACTGCTGCCCAAACATGCATACAAAAAAGTAAGGGACAGCTGCGGGAGTTTAGGGGTCTCCTAAGTTCTCTTTCTGTTGTACTCTGGCTTATGTCAGCCTGCAGCCTCCGCATCAGATCCAGACATCCCAGCTTAGGTGCGGTTTCGCCAGGACACCACATGAGTGCACAGAGGTTGTTTTCTGTGACCACGTAAAACTTTGAAGTCCAGATGAAATGGACCACATTTATTCTGTGTGCATGGTGGGTAGTGACCCTCATCCTGCCCTCTGCTGTCAGAGGTTGAGACCTATTCTTTATCCTGGCTGCCTACAGCTGTAAAATTTCCCATCCCATTCACCCTTTTATTCTCTGAGGTGGGTCTGGACTTTAAGAACTTAAAGCAATTGGTGTGTGAGTGACCCAGTGGTTCTCACATTTTACCTTGCATCAGAATCACCTGAAAATGTGTTAAAATGCAGATTTCTGGGCCCCATCCCCAGAGTTTCTGATTCAGTGGGCCTGGAGCAGAATCTGAAAACTTGCATTTCTAGCAGGTTCCTGGATGATGAAGAAGCTCTTGTTCCAAAATCACTCTTTGAGAACACCAATCTGACACATTAAGGAGGATTCATACCCAGAAAAGGAGCTTCTTACCTTAAATAAATCTGTAATTGGAAAATGGTCAGAAAAAAGAAAGGTGGCCTTCTTGTGTTCTTGTCATCTCCTGGGGCATTCACTGGCCATGGACACAGAGGAGTGTTGTCATGGACATAGAGTAATGTAGCAGCCCAACCTCATCCACCAATCCTCACTCCTAACCCTAAGCTTTATAAGCAACGTTTTACCTTCTATAGCACCATGAAAACAGTGAAGGCGGACTGAAAGCCTGTGGTTAAGTGGACAAATAGGGCCTTACCTTGTGGCAGGTATTATGCAAAGAGAACCCCTCATTTGAATACTCATAATGGATTTATGAGGAAGGTATTATTACTATTCCACACAGTGTGGGTGAGGAATAAAGAGGTTAGATAACAGCTGGACTTGGAATAAGGTAGCCTAATTCTGTGGCCTGATTCCTCACCACTCTGTTACTGCCTTTCATCCAGGGATAGAGGTTGGGCTGAACAGCAGGTACCTAGTTTGTGCTTAGCGTTTACTGCTCGGACAGAGCACTGCTGTGGAAGTTGAATCAGAAAACAGAGGACATAAGTTCTCTCTCTGGATACAGCCTATTTATGCAGTAAGGCCCACTTTCGCTGTGTAGCGGTAACTGATACTCTGATAACCTCCCCCTTCTAATCAGGAGGTAAATCACCAAATAGAGTAATAAATGTTAACTTTGCATTTTATTCTCATTGTGTCCTCAAGGAGCATTTGTGCCTGTCATGGAGAACCAAGTTGCCCCGAGGATTCTGATGGGGAGGATTGCTTGTATGCTGGGGCTATTGGGATCCACGTTTCCTCAGAATGGGAAGGAATTCTCCCTTAGGAGGTGACCTCTGATCCCTTGGCACTAGTTTGGCACAAAAAATATTACTTAAAACTATGAAACATCATGCTCAGAGTATGGAGGTTCTGCTGAATGGGGGTAAAGGAGACACATATGTACTTGATTTTGAGGAGCACTGGAGGTACAGGTTATTATGAAATTACTGAAATAATGACTTCAGTCCTCACAACCCAAAAAGATAGGTATAATTTTCCTTATAATGTGAATAAGGACACTGAGAATTAGAGAGATTTTGAGACTTTTCTAAGGCCGCACATAGTTTCAAAGTCTAAGATCTGTCTTGCACTCTACATTACCTCTTATGACCCCTCACAACTTTTTAATACATATTTTTCACAAAGTAAAAATGAAGAGAGTTGGTGACTATTTCCTAGTTATCTAATGTTTGTTTTTCCCAATTGCACACTAACTAAAATGCACATTTTCTTTCTCACTTTCAATTAATTCCAGAAGAATTTCAAATCACACTTAAGGTTAAGCTTTTAAGACTGAACAGGATTTAGTGAAGGAAAGACAGCAGAGAAACGTGATTCAAGGGGAGTAGTGGGAATGTTTAAATCTTTAATTGAGAAAAAGCTTGGCATGTCTAAAAACCTGAGATTTGACTGAAACTGAGTGAGAGAATTAGAACAACTAATGGGAAGGTAGAAGACATTAGAAATTTTTTTAAATAATGCTTTATTTTAATCATAATTCTATGGGTCAGAGATTGGGGCTGGTCTCAGCTAGGTATTTCTCGTCCTGGATCACTAGAGGTCACCCAGGTAGCCAGGACATTGACTGGGCTGTATGGCCTAAAGTGGCCTCACACATCATCTGTTAATTGGTGCTGCCTGTATGCTGGGTCATGGTTGGCAGTAGACTCTGTCTCTGAGTTGCTCAGACTGGGCCTTGTCACGCAGAAGTCAGAGAGCACCACTGCAAGACAGCAGGAGCAGTCTGCCTTGTCTGGGTCAGACTAGTCACAAAACCAATCCACATTCTGATGATGGAAAAACATACTCTGCATCTTGATATGAGAAGTGACACCTTTTATTTTGCCTTGGGAATTTTGAACTGAACTTGAGTAGATTTTAAGTTGAAGACACTTTGGGGACAGGAGGAAGAAAGTAAGGATGATAAAACCAGAGGATTTGGGAGCAAGAAGTAGAGCTAAAGGTTTGGAGGAGGAGATGGAGATCAAGATTGGAATATGGGTTGTCAGTTGGAGTGTAGTGTGGAGTGTTCTCTTCTTTGTTGCCATATCTGCATTTCTCTTTGATGCTTCCAGGATCCTCAGCTGTTTATTTTACCTCTCCCCTCTAATGAACTCTTATTTTTATTCCTATTCTACACTAAAGAAACAGCTTATAGCATCAGAGCACTGTAGTAGATATTGTGAATATTAAAATATGTGTATGAACTTTTAAATACATAGACCATTTTTCCCCACTGCATCTTATATGTATTTAAAATATAAAATTTATCAGATCAAAGATGACAGTGAAGAAGGTGGATGTTACACTCACCTCCTCCCAGGACTAAACTGGAATTACAACTCAAATACAGAGCAAGCAACCTGAATAACTAATTGAAGACTAGCTGAAGACAAGTCTTCTGACTTTATAGAAAAAACTACATCGAGACTGTTAGGAAGGGTGGAGATGCAAAAAGGGCTGGCCACACTGCAAAAGGGCTGGTCCTGCCCCATTGGTTGGCAGCTCCCACAGAGGTAATTCAGCTGCAGGGATTCCCCCTGAGAAGTGTGGGGTCTCAACCTCAAGCCAGGTTCCCTAGTCCAGAGCACCAGAGCAGGGAAGACGCACCCACATAACATCTGGCCGTGAAAATCAGCAGGGAAAGACGACTCTGCTGGAGACACAGATGCCCTCTTAAAGGGCCAGCTGACAAAATCTCCTTGGAAGCCATTCATCCTGAGCTCTGGTGGAGAGAGGGAGAGAGGATGGAGTAGACTAGAGTCTTATGAGGAGAGTCTGGGATTTGTGGCTCTGGGGAGACACCTGAAGGGATAGATACCAGGATCTCTGTGCTGAGTCATACTCCCACATTGCAGATGCCATCTTTCTTGGGAAGAGCACTTCTCTCCATATAGCATCGGCCTAGGGAATGCAGTAGCCCTCGTCTCTGGACTCTCTGTCACCCCACTCTGCAGAATTTGCATCTGTTGAGTAGTCAGCTGCCTGTGCATGGCTGTAGAGATCTGGAAAGACTAGGGGATGTCAGTGATTGAGTCGTGTGGCTTTTTGGCAGGGTCTATTCCCTCCACTTTCCTGTGAACTTGAAATTTGCTAGCTGTACTCTGTGGGCTCCCAGTGGGCCCTCCTTCCCAACTCCTGGTGGCTGTGCCCTGCTGAGGTCTGGGTGGAATCTGGGACAGACTAAGTTATGGACTCTGGAGTGGGGGCCACTCTCCCCACCTTCCACCAAAACTGACTGGCACCTCCCCCTCATGGGAAATCCTCTAACCCCATCCTCCCAAATGCCAGCAGCACCGCCTTGCTAAAATCAGGCTCCTGGGAGAATCTGGGACGAGCTGAGTTGTATGGCAGTTGGATGGGGGCCATTTTTCTCATACTCGCAACTGGTGTAAGAGCCTTCCCTTCACCCAGCCAAATCTTGGTGTATTTGGGCCTGATAACTAGATCAGTACAGCTCATTCTGACAACTTCCTAAGACCCCACACCAACACAAAGGTGTGCAAGCACCCAGCCAGTGCCAGCTAAATGTGGGACATTTACTGAGTGGCCTCAGACCCAACATAGGCCAAGTTTGAACCTGTATTGATCTAGTGAATACCACTCATCTCTACCTGATGATTCACTGAGAACTTGCCTCATGCAACTTGAACACTGTCAGAGGTGCTTTCAGTGACTGAGCCTAACAGGCAGCCATCAGGTAGAGGCAAATGGAGGCAAATCTTGGGGTACTTTGGGACTCTGCTGACCTGCCCCTGGGCCTAGTACTGGTAAAGCCAGCCTTGGTGAGCAGCTTGGTTCTTCCCACATGCAGCCAGACACAGAGAGGTAGCAACAACCTATGGATTACTTTATACCTCAAAACAGGTTGCCCAGGGAGAGTCACAGGCAACGTATGACATTGGGCTGCATCAGAGTCCCTCCCAAGAGGCCCAAGAACTAACACATCAAGTGGTCAGCTTTGGACAACATCAGAGCAAGATCCAATTAGCTTCACAAACAGCATATCCAAAGGGAGATCTCAGCAGGCACTAGACCCTGCTGAGGCAAATTCTGCTTGGTGTAGTCAGAACCTCCACTGACATATGGGTCAGAGATCACAGTTAGCCAGCCTGGGGGTTGACCCCATGCATGAATGGCCAGTAGCAATCAAGACTAAATTACAACAGGAGGGCTCACATAACCCACACAATGGACACTCCTGGAGCACCCAGCTCAGGTGACCAAGGAGACTGTGCCACTGGGTCTCACAGGACACCTACTACATAAGGCCATTCTACCAAGACTGGGAGTCACAGTAGATCTATGTAATACATAGAAACAAACATAAAGAGGCAGCTAAAATGGGGAGACAAAGAAAAATGCTCCAAGTGAAGAATATGAGAAATTTCCACAAAAAGAGTTAAATGAAATGGAGGCAAGTAAGTAATTTATCAGATGTAGAGTTCAAGGTAATGGTTATAGCAATGCTCAACAGTGTGAAAAAGGACCTAGAAAGCATAATAAAGGACCAGTCGGAAAGGAAGACTATAATGTCTGAAAGGAATATAACACAGGAAGGAATAAACTGTAGGGTGGATGAAGCAGAGGACTGAATGAACAACTTGGAAGACTAAGACTAAGAATAAGACACACAAGTCCAGGAATTGCAGAGAGACTCAAACAAGGTCCACACCAAGACACATTATAATTAAAATGTCAAAAATTAAAAGACAAAGAGAGAATATTAAAGACAGCATGAGAAAGACAGCAAGTTATGCACAAGGAGTTTTCAGGGGACGGACAGCTGATTTATCTACAGAAACATTTCAGGCCAGAAAAGATTGTTGGGAAATATTCAGAGTGATGAAATGCAAGGACCTACAACCAAGACTACTTTACCTAGCAAGGCTATCATTTAAAATTGAAGGAGAAAAAAAAAGCTTCCCAGACAAGAAAAAGCTAAAGGAGTTTGTTACAACCAAAACAGTATTTCAAGAAATGTTAAAAACCCCTCTTTAAGAAGAAAAAAAAGAGGGAAATAGTTAAAAATTAAATGGCAATAAATATGCACCTATCAATAATCACTTTAAATGTAAATGGCTTAAGTGCTCCAATAAAAACACTTAGGGTAGCAAAATGTATAAGAAAACAAGAGACCCATCTCAGAACAAAAGATATACACAGATTAAAAATAAAGGGATAAAAAAAGATATTTCATGAAAATGGAAATAAAAAAGCAGGGGAAAATACTTATATTTGGTAAAATAGACTTTAAAACAAAATTTATAGTTAGAGAAAAAGAAGGACACTACATAATGATAAAGGGAGAAATCCAATACAATGATATAACTCCTGTGAACATTTATGAACCCAACATAGGAGCATCTAAACATGTCAAATAAATCTTGATGGACAGAAAGGGAGATACTGACAGTAATACAGTCATAGTAGGGGATTTTAACATATAATTGACATCAATGGATAGATCTTCCAGAGAGAAAATGTTCCAGAGAGAAACCTCTGTTTCAACAAAGAAACAGTGGTTAAATGGCAAACTTGATCAGATGGATTTAACTGGTATCTTGAGTGTTTGAACCCAAAACAGCAGAATATAATTCAAGTGCACATGGAATATTTTCTAGAATAGGTCACATTCTAGATCAAGTCTTAATAAATTTGAGAGGGACACAAATCAAGTCTTAATAAATTTAAGAGGGTTGAAATCACATCAAGCATCTTCTCTGACTATAATGGTATGAAACTAGAAATCAATCACAAGAAAAAAACTGAAAAACTCTAGGACGTGGAGGCTAAACAACATATTACTAAGCAATGAATGGGTTAACACTAAGATCAAGGAAGAAATCAAAAGATACCTTGAAACAAATGAAAATGAGACTACGACAACCCAAATTTATGGGACACAGTGAAAGCAGTCCTAAGAGGAAAATTATGCACCCAAAGTAGCATTACAGGCCTATCTCAGGAAACAAGAAATATCTCAAATAAATAACCTAACATTACACTTCAAGGAACTAGAAAAAGTAAAGCAAACAAAGCCCAAAGTAAGTAAAATAAGGAAAACAATGAAGATCAAAGCAGAAATAAATGAAATAGTGTGTAGAAAAAATACCAAAAACCAATGAAACCGACAGCTGCTTCTTTGAAGACTGACAAACAAAATTAACCAACTTTTGACCAGAATCATGAAGAAAAAAAGACAGAGGACCCAAATAAATAAAATCAGAAATGAAACAAGAAAAGTAACAACTGACACCAAAGAAATAAAAAGGATTATAAGAAAATACTATAAACTGGTCTATCAATAAATTGGGCAATCTGCAAAAAATAGATAAGTTCCTAGAAACATACAGCCTTCCAAAACTGAATCAGGAAGCATAAAAAAATCTGAATAGAAAAATTATGATAATGAAGCCATAATAAAGAAACTAAAAAAAGGGAGGGTGGGCCTGGACCAGATGACTTCACAAGTGAATTTTACCAAACATTCAAAAAAGAACTAACATCTCTTCTCAAACTATTCCAAAAATTTCAAGAGGAAAGAAGACTCCCAGGCTCATTTTACAAGGTATTATCCAAATTTCAAAACCAGATAAAGACACTACAAAGAAAGAAAATTGTAGACCAGTATCCCTGATAAACATCACTGCTAAAATCCTCAACAAAATATTAGCAAACTGGATCCAGCAATACATTAAAAAGTCATACAGCATGATGAAGTGGGATTTATTCTAGAAATTCAAGGTTTCGTACAATATCCACAAACCAATAAATGTGATATACCCTATAAACAAAATGAAAGATAAAATCCCATGATCATATTAATAGATGCAGAAAAAGCACTTAATAAAATCCAGCACCCATTTATGGTAAAACTCCCAGCAGAGTGGCAACAGAGAGAACATATTTCATCATAAAATGGCCATATATGACAAACCCATAGCGAACATTGTACTCAATGGGCAAAAATGAAAAGCATTTCAACCGGGAACAAGACAAGGATGTCTTCTTTCACCACTCTTATTCAACATAGTACTAGAAGTCCTAGCCATAGCAATCAGACAAGAAGAAGAAATAAAAAGCATCAAAATTGGAAAGGAAGAAGTAAAACTGTCAGTTTTGCAGATGACATGATACTATAAAAACAGAACTCTAAAGAGTCCACCAAGAAACTACTAGAACTGATAAATGAATTGAGTAAAGTGGCAGGATAAAAATAAGTATCCAGAAATCAGTTGCATTTTCATATGCCAATAATGAACTATTTGAAAAGGAAACTAAGAAAATAATCCATTTTACAATTGCTACAAAAAAATACCAGGGAATAAATTTAATCCAGGATGCAAAAGACCTGTACTTGGAAAATTATAAGACACTGAAGAAAGAAATTCAAGAAAATACAAATAGGTGGAAGCATGTACCATGTTTATGGATAAAACTAATTAACATCATTAAAATGTCCATACTACCCAAAGCAATCTATAGATTCACTGAAATTGCTACCACGATACCAATGGTGTATTTCACAGGTCTAGAACAAATAATTTCAAAAACTTATATGGTACCAGAAATGACCCCAATAGCCATAGCAATCTTGAGAAGGAAGAACAAAGTTGGAGCAATCACTCTACTTGATACCAAACTATAAGGCCATAGTGCCAAAACATCATGGTACTGGCATAAAAACAGACAGATCAATGGAACAGAATAGAGAGCCCAGAAATAAACCCATGCAATTATAGTCAACTAATATTTGACAAAGGAGCCAGGAATATACAATGGGGTAAAGATAGTTTATTCAATAAATGGTGTTGGGAAAATTGAAAATACATGTGCAAAAAAGTGAAACCAAACCACCTTCTTACAACATACACAAGATTAAACTCATAGTGAATTAAAGACATAAATACTAGAATCAAAACCATAAAAATTAATGAAGAAAACATAGGCAGTAAAATCTCAGACATTATTTGTAGCAATTTTTTTCCTGATATGTCTCCCCAGGCAAGGGAAACAAAAGACAAATGGCAAAAGACAAATAGGCAAATGGGACTACATGAAATTAAAAGTTTTTGCACAGTAAAGGAAACCACTAACAAAATGAAAAGACAACTCTTGAATGGGAGAACATATTTGCCAATGATACATCTGATAAAGGGGTTAATATTCAAAATTTATAAAGAGCTTAGAAAGTTAAATAACAAAGGAAGAAATAAACCAATTATAAAATGGGCAAAGGACCTGAATAGACATTTCTCCAAAGAGGACATACAGACGGCCAATAGACATATGAGAAGATGCTCAACCTCACCAATCATCAGAGAAATGCAAATTAAAACCAGAATGAAATATCACCCCACACCTGTCACAATGGCTATCATCAATACATCAACAAACAAGTGCTGGTGAGGATGTAGAGAAAATTGGACCCTTGTGCACTCGTGGTGGGAATGCAGATTGATGGAAAGCAGTATGGAGTTACCTCAAAAAATTAAAAATAGAGCTGCCTCATGACTCAGCATTTCCACTCCTGGAAATATATCTGAAGAAACCCAAAACACCAATTCAAAGAATATATGCAACCTTGTGTTCATTGCAGTGTTATTTACAACAGCCAAGATTTGGAAGCAACCCACGTACCCATCAGTAGATGGGTTGATAAAAAACCTATGCTATATTTACACCATGGAATGCTACTCCATTGTATAAAAAGAGGGAAATCTTACCTTTTTCGACAATATGGATGGACCTGGAGAGTATTATGCTAAGTGAAATAAGCCAGTCAGAGAAAGACAAGTACTGTATGATTTCACTTACATATGGAAGCTAATGAACAAAATAAACTAACAAGGAAAATAGAAACAGACTCATTGATAGAACAGACTGACAGCTGTGAGAGGGGAGGAGATTTGAGGGCTGGGGTAAAAGAGGTGAAGGGATTAATTTAAAAAGCTGGATAGACACAGACAATAGTATGGTGATTACCAGAGGGAAAAGGGGATGGGGGTGGGGGGAAGGTAGAAGAAGGTAAAGGGGCAATAAATGGTGTTGGAAAGAGACGACTTCAGATGGTAAATACATAATATGTATGTATATGAACACAAAGTACAGAGTATGTATTTTACAGTTGTACAGCTGAGACATAATTTTGTTAACAGTGTAACCCTAATAAATTCAATTTAAAAATAAAAATAAATAAAATGTAAAATGTATCCACAAATGTGTTTTCACACATTTTTGAACCTTAGAACTTTAAATTGAAACTGTAATACCACTGATTTACCACAAGATGGTGCCACAAGTATATTGAAAGTGAGATACTTCCTTATTTCTAATACTGTAACATTTTGCTGGAATTTATTAATGAGTATGGAGGGCAGAGAAATACAAAGAGGTGAGGAATTTATTAATGAGTATGGAGAGCAGAGAAATACAATGTGGGCGGGAGCATGCTCTTTTGACAGACTTTTTTGAGCATCTTCCATCATTAGGCAGAATCTATAAGGGAGATGTTGGGGCATGTGTGAGTGTGTTTGAGGGACAGAGTGAGAGTCACAGTAGGAGTGAGAGAGGGAGAGAGAGGAGATTTTTCTTCAGGTTTCAGGAATAAAAAACACTACTTAAATATCTAGTATTGCCCTCTGTCTACAAAAGTTATCATTCATCTTAAGAGATATTAGATATGAATGTAAATGTTAATGGTGCAAACTTAGGTTTGTGAGAAAGATGCAGAAGTGGGGCTGGAATCCATCAGTATGGTAATGTCTCTTTCTTTTGCCTTAGAAACATATGGCTTCAAATACTTACTTTTGATGAGTCAGTTTTCCATTTATCATTTAACCAAGAAATCTTTCGCAAAATATATGTTCCACAGTGAAAGTATAACAAATCATTGGTGAGTTTCTACTGTAAGTGCACTAGGTAGATAAAACATTTTAGTGTTTAGTGGAGGTTAGTGGGTTAAATTACTTACAGTGCACTTATTTCCTTAGAACCCTTAATTGTAAGTCCATACAAATTTTTCATGGAAAAACTATTTTACAACCCATTTTCTACGTAGAGCCCACGTGTCTTCCCATAGTTTTCTGTGGAAGAACAGGCTTAGAAGGGCAAAAGTTCTTGGTCAATATACCAAACAGAATACTTGAAAAAAGGACATTTGATTTCTTTGGTTTAAATTCTAGATCCTTAGGAGAGAACCCAAGAATGGTCTCTTACTTGGAATAATTCAGATGCAGTGATGATACAGTAGAAGGAACAGTGAGATACTTTTCTGACTCTTTGACCCAGCATTGATCACTAAGTTTCCAAGTGTTTTCCTAAATCTGAATTGTATTCTTTCAAAAAGGATAAAATTAGTGCTCCACATTTGTACTCCCCAGGTAAATTTAATTGAGATTTCTATTGTAGGGCTTATTGAGATTGAGGTTCCTTATGAAAGAGAGTAGAGCAACTTGGAAATAGGATGAAAGCTCAGGTTATACTTCCAACCTCCCAAAGTACTTTCAGTTGGCACCCCAGACATTGTGGGTAGTGTCAGAAATCTAGAACTACACCTAAGGTAGACCTGAACAGGTCATTAGAGATAAGCTTTGTATTTTTCCTGTACATCTATTTTTAAAATGTTAAACATGGGTGTCAATTATATAAGAACAGACCTCTAAGGAATTGATATAAAGGAGTTTGAATGGAACCTTTATCACAAAAAGGAGTTAAAAAGGGACATTTGGCCCATTTTTTAGTGAAGGACTGATAGGCTTTTACTTTGGAATATGAACTTCTACATATATTTATTAACAGATAAATGTTTTATATCAAGCCTTGATTTTTAGATTTTAAAACCCAAGCACTGACACCTTTCAGTGTGGAAACTGACTCTTAGACAATTATGCTAAGTGTTTGGGGTGGCTGAGCGACTTGAGTCATTGAACACCCACTTAAAATCCTAGTGTCACCTTAAAATAGAAGTGTAACATATTTGTGTGTGTGTGTGTGTTTGTTACCTATTTTAAACTAATCCGGAGAGAAAGATTTGGTAGCTGGCTCCATAGAAATTTAAATTAGCCAGTGGATTTCCTCACTGTGGGTGTTGTCACCCTGACTGTCCAACTTTCTTCACACAAATGTTCTACTTTCGTACCTTGACAGCACCAAAGCCAACCAGCCTGTTGGACGCCATTCCAAGTTAGGCGTCCCTGTGGACTTTTACAGCTGACATGGAGCTGGTTCTTTGGCCAACTGTGAAATATGTTTGCTTTTTCTCCTAATTAGACAAGAAGTTTGAAGGAAGTGGGTAGGCTAGTTATTAGTATTTTTTATTTTATTTTATGGGCTGAGTGTGATGGAATTTACATTATGTTGACCTGCTTCATTTCAAGAGCCAGCCCTCTGGTGAGCCTGCCTTTCCATTAAACATCTATTGCCTACATGTGCTAGAAGTTCATTTTTCCCTTATGTAAGGTATGAGGAGATGCTGAGTTTGGTCCTGGTGAGTTACCCACCCTAGACAATGAGTTACTTTTTTTTTAACCCTTACCCGAGGACATTTTGTTTTCAATGCTTTTGGAGAGAGGAGAAGGGAAAGAGAGAAGCATTGATGTGAAAGAGAACCGTGGATTGGTTGCCTCTGTTACATGCCCAGACCAGGAATTGTACATGCCCAGACCAGGGATTGAACCTGCAATGTAGGCATGTGCATGTGCCCTGACCAGGAATCGTACCCACAACCTTTCAGTTATGGGATGATGCTGCAACCAACTGAGCCACACAGGCCAGGGTTATAATCAGTTACTTTCAGAAGCTGTAGTAATTCCATCAAACCCCCAGGGCACTATCTGAGTGGCTAAAGAAAGAATTGACCAAATTATGTTGTACTTTTAAAAACAAATGCAGTTTCTTTCTTCACATGGAAAGTAGCTTTGTATTATAGGTACTAAAATTAGAGCCATACACTCTGCTAAAGTTTGTATGGTGAACAGAAAGACCAGTGTTCTAATAAACACCTGTAGGACGACTCCTCACTGCAAGTCTGAACCCCCCAAAGCACTAAAGAAATGCTCTTTTACTGGGGGGGATACCCATAGTTTTTATTTTTAAATAACAATTTTATGTATTTAAGTTGTACAACATTATCTGATTTACATTTGTATAGTGAAATGATTACTACTGTCAAGCCAATTGGCATATCCATCTCCTGATATAATAATTTAATTTGTGTAAGAGCACCTGAAATCTCTCTTAGCAAATTTCCAGTGTTCAATATAGTATTATTAACTGTAGTCATTGTACTGCACAGTAGATAGCTAGACTTGTTCATTCTATATAACTATAACTTTGGACCCTTTGACCAAGATCTCTTAGAAGATGCTGAATGATACAGGTCCAGAGTCTTAGGTCCACAATAGTATCAATGCTATGTTAAAGTTTGTTAATGTGCTGATTATAAAAAGTATTTGAGGAGATACACTCATAGGAAAATTCCAAATAAATACCTCATAATACTTTCTTAGGAATATATCTTTTTAAAGATTTTATTTATTTTTAGAGAGAGGGGAGGGAAGGAGAAAGAGGGAGAGAAATATTATTGTGTGGTTGCCTCTCATGCACCCACTACTGGGGACCTGGCCTGCAACCCAGGCATGTGCCCTGATTGGGAATTGAACTGGTGACCCTTTGGTCTGCAGCCCATGCTCAATCCACTGAGCTACACCAACCAGGGCAAAAATATTTTAAAAATTGATTTTAAAGTTAAGTAATTTGAATATTGATGTGAAGAATATTACTACTTTTTTTCTACATGTGGTTTTGAAGAAATCCTATACCAAATAGTATATAGTTTACAAAACTAAAATAGGGCCCTTTAGTTTATAAGGTGAAACTCATTTTTTGTTTCTGACATTCTTATGTATGTTAACATTACGGATGTTTTGTTTTGGGGTACATTGAGAAGAGGGTGAGATCACCCAATGTTTTATGCTTCATTCTGAAAATGTATTTTTCCTTTTAAAATTTCCTTTTCAAAATTATAAGTTAAGTTACTAAGAAATATTTATGTCAAATGCATTTCACATTACTGGGTATAAATTAGGTAACTAATAAGTGGTTGATATTATCATTATGTTAGTTTCTTGACACAATAATTCTGAATGGCTTCTTCTTGCCTTTTGTTCCCATGTCCTAGTTTTGTCATTTTGCATTATAGCCACCTCTCTGCTCTGCTTTGAGTCTCAGTCTTACCAGCACCCCCTCTCGGATCCTTTGCCCATCCTATTAAAGCAATGCTTATCTTCAAATCTCTTGCTCAAGCAAGAGAACATTTACTTAGTTACCTAATCCTTAACCTTGTAACAGTTTAGGTAAACATTGCTACAGATCCATAATCTCTTACCTACAACAATTCCTAAAATCCAAGAAGCTATGAAAATAAGAAAGTTTTATAATTCATATTGATGGCAAAACTCGACCTGATGTGAAGTTAACGATAGTGTTTGTTTATCCCATGTAGCATGACCGAGCACATGTTTTGCTACAGAAATGTTAATGTGTCTGATTATAGAGTGTGACCCCCAACTCCATGGAGGCATTATGTAATCATGTTACAAGCAGAGTATTGTCTTCTAAAATTTGAAAGCATTTGAATTCTGAAATACATCTTGACAATGAGGATTTTAAATAAGAGATTAAGGGCCTATCATCAAATATTCAATATTATGGTTTCATTTTAAATGTTTTTTACTAAGGAGGTACATGTATGGAAATAATAAAAAGAATTTTAGGCACATAGTCTCTCATGGACTATTTTCTGAGACGAGAGAAGTACAGATAAAGAGAGAGAGAAACAGAACATTCAGCAGTTGCTGAACCGGTGATGTCCAATGCCATTTCTCATAATACATTCAAACAAATGTTGTCCTAGGGGCTTCATGGGGCACAAAACAAATGGAATTCAGGCAGCAAAAGTAGACATGCATTCTTCTATGATGTGGGCACACACACACTCACACACACTTGTAGGCATGCCCACTCACGTACAACTATAACTGTCTCTGATGAAGGGTGTCTCACCAGCAGCCTGTAAGGAGTCAACTCCACACATAGGGACATAATGAGGATACCCATGCATATGTCACATTTAACATGGCTCCAAAATGCTGTGTTATGTAAATGCAGGATGTGGAATATTGCCCTTTTTTTTACACAGATGTTTTGGATTGTAGAGACTACTAAATGTGGCACCTAAGAACTAGTAGTATTCCTAGAACTGAACGCAGTCATGCACAGAAGCTCCTCTTATTGGATACTGATTTGCTCCTCTTTAGAGTTTTAATGAGAACCTAAAACCCATTTAAAGAAGTCCGAATAGATCCTTAAATGTGTGCTTTATCGATGTTGCCCACTAGGAATTCTTTCCAGTAATTTTTGTGATTTTTGATAAATATTTTATGTCCTTTATGCTCTGCACTTTGCATGCACACATCAAAGCTCTGTATCTTGTGATCTCAAATCATTGCTGCTACTTTCTGAGGTATAGCTACCTTGTTCCTCTTAACACTGTGCCAGCTGCCTCTTGGATCTTATAGCACAGTAATGGAAGAGGAAGGGTGGTGAAAGGTAAAGGTATAAATACGGGGTGGCTGGGGAGGGATGTATGAATTAAACTATGTACTTTACGAGTAAGCAGTCAAAGACTGTGGTATTAAAAATAGTCTCTAAGTTGTATGCTTATTTTCTTTTTAGACAGAATACATTTAAATTTTTATTGTTTAAGAATTTGTCACAGAGTGAACTTAATTGTATTTTGCCCTGGTGCTGGCATAGCCCTGCACATTTTTACTACCATTATTACTTTAATTTAGACACAGGCACATAGGGGTTAAAAGATATTTAAATTTCTCTTAATGGATATCTGTGTCGAACATATGGTCATTTTCTGTGTTATAATTGTAATAGCCTCTAGTGATTTCATTTGTCTATACAGAAGTCCCGGGAACCTACAGCTATTTTTACAGCTTTTATGATAAGTCCTTATAATATAGACTACTGATTTCTTCTCTGTATCTAGCTCATTGTTGAAAAGCCAGAGCTATTTTTAACATTTACACAATTTCACTAGATGAGTCTTCATTCCACAAGGTTTGGTGCTAAATCTGTGGAGCTTTTCATAATCATATCCTTTTTGTGGTTTGCTTGAATTTGATCACAGTGGCTGATTTCATGCATTGATAATGAAGGCTTAGGTTGCCTGTGTCTCGGCTTAAATGTACCTCTCAGACTTGTAGGTTGACAGTGCCTCTGGTTTCAGCACGCGTGGAGATAGAGAATTGAAATTGCTCTGCTTTCTTTACAAATGACTCAGAGTGTGCTTGTCCTTCCCTAAAATGTTGCCAGCGTGTAAAGGATTTTCAATGAGCAGTGCAATAAGCCGGCATCTGGGAAGGTTTGGAGCTGCACTGATGTAGTGTGGTACTGTCACGCAGATCATCAGGGCTGGAGCCAAGTCTCGGTAGCACAGTGCATGACACTGGTCACACACTGGAAGTTTTGTTTATCGAACTTGGTTGCTCTAGAAGCTGGTGAAAGCCTTACCAGGATGTGGAGTGGACTTCCTAGCAGAGGTGAGCATTTTTATACTAAAACTTGGACACCAGCATCTGAGGTGTCAGTAACAGATTCTTTCGTATGCTGTGTTGAATCCCGTGGAGTTATCAGTTGTGTTTATCACATTGTGCTGACAGATTCGAAGGGGCAACTCTGAAGAGAAAAATGTATGATTCTTTCATTTTATTGGGAAGTAACTCCTTAAATGGGTGTGATAGTATTCTTTTCTTTCTGTGCTAGCTGTTTGCTGAGGACATCTTAACATAGGTGACTTCCTTTGCATTTTAAACATTCAGAACAAGTCAGTGATGTTGTGCAGTTTGTTATCATTACATTAAGTAGGTAATTAGCATTGTTATAATGTGCTTCAGGTATACAAAAAAAAAGGTTAAGAACTAAATACGCTTTATAGAACATTTGATGTGAAATGTATATAGGAGGAAACAAGTGATGTTTACAAGGTAACTAAGAGAGTAAGTGAAATGGTTACATATTGGAGTTGACACCTTGTTAAGCTTGACATTATTAATAATTAAAAGTTATGACCTGCCGGGCACTGGACAACCTATAGTAATTGATTTCTAGAGATGATATACTGAATGAGAGAAGAGAAAATTAGCAGCATTTCCTCCTACAGCATGTTTTAATTAGATGTGATGTTTTCAATATAGCAGATTTTATCCTTTAAATGTAAATAAAGTATTGAGACTCACCTGGGTAGTTAAATTACTAGGTTGTCCTGCCCAGATGGTCTGATGTAGCATTATAAGTATAGGGTATCTGAAAGCCAACTATGCAAGGGTGAACTCAAAGTTAGCCTCTGAGCAGATGGAGTCCTATTGCTTAGGCTCCTGTAAACTGCAATTCCTACACGATGAGAAGCTGTCTATAAAGAAGAAAGGACTGTGAGACTTATGATGTATTTGAATAGGACTATGCTTATTAAGTGTCTGTTTAGAACATAAGGTCTGCAGAGAAATCTATTTTTATTTGATTGGAAGCTTACATGGTACATGGGGTGTGTGTGTATATATGTATATATATGTATGTATATATAATGTGTCTATGTGTATGTTTTTTTTCCTGCTAGATTTGCGGCAGCTGTTTTATAGCTTTCGGCTGTAAAGTTATAGATAAATGTGTAGTTGTTTGACAGAAGATTCGAGAACCCCATTTACTGCCAGTACATGTAAAGCTTGGCTAAGCAGACGCATCAGGAGCAAACCGTTTGTGTTCGCCAGTCTGTCTCAGCAAGTCCCAGGGCCACTATCTTGCTAGAAGCCACTGTGTGCTTTTGAAAGCATGAAATTAGTTTTATACTGAGCACATGGTTTCTCATTTAGCAGCTCTTTTTGTGGTAATGGTCCATTTATGGTTCGCTGCCAGGATTTTGGTATTCTGTCAAAGCTGACAGTTTCTGCTAAGGTGTCTCTATGAAAAATTTTTAAAAAGCTGAAATGGGGGGTCACCTAATTAGACCCCCAAGAGAGAGACTCTTACCTTCAACCTAGTCTCTTTCTAAATGCATTGTCATTTCTCCAAATTTCCTTTATGTGGTTTAATCCAGGACCTGCAGATTTAAAGTGCTAACATTTCCCACTTGGGAACTTACTTGACATGGGACATTAAAATAGCTGTGTTCTGAAATGTAAGGTATTTGTTCAACTTTTTGCAATATGTTTGCAGGAAACCACTCTATTCCCGTTGGCCATATTGTGCAATCCTTAAGGCTTATCTGCTTGTTTCGTAATACATCCGAGAGCACTGATGGAGAGAATGTGAGGCTTTTATGTAATTTATATTTGATATAAACTACCCATACTTTATTGCATATAGGTGCTATGAGGAGGGTTAGTTAGGAATAAAATTAAATGTTGTCAATATGCGTTAAAAATGTTGAAAAATGTCTCCTTTCATAGAACTGGTTTATTTTGAAAAGTAAAACCTCCCAAATGCTAAAATTACATAAATATGAAGATAGTTTTTCTTTGTTTCCACAGAATGATAATAGAGGTAATTTACTTGTAGATGTTGTAAGAATGACTCCCTTAGCCTTTTTTCCCCATCAGAAAATAAATCTTCTTGAAAGTTTTATTGATCATAATGCATTTTGAAATAGAAGTAATCAAAATTAACTACCAAGGACATTCAATGAATTATTTATTCTTGTGTTTATTCTTTACATGGTGGTAATGGATATATATAGGTGAATTGGGGTACAGGAAGGAATGGTGTTTTTGTACTTTTTCTTTCATGTGGCCTTGACAATAAAACTGAAAACACTTCTGAAATATTGAATTTTGTGGGCTTTTCCTTGTTAACCCTTGGATCTTTGCCTAGATAAGGTGATTACACTTGATTAAGGATTCAAGATAAAATGTTACTTATTGAAATGCAGGGATATAATATGTGGCATTATAATTAAAAGATTTTCTGTTTTTACATGAAGCATAATTTTAAACAATTTTTTTCTTCTGTTCTTTTGGGAATGTCATGTCACAAGTTATCATTAGATTGTCAGGGGGATTTTGTTTCAGATTTTGGCTTAAAAATAAGTATCTTATATGTCTCACTTCCCCGAGGCCCAGGAAACAAATTGGGTTTGTGGGTTGAGATTTCAAAGGTTAGAAGTGCATTGAGATTTTTCTCTTCAAATTTCCTGATGATGTAAGGTGTTTAGTAAATAGAACCTTTAAAGAAGTTTTAGAATGTCAGAATTCTCTTAGAATAGGGAAACTTTTCACAGTTCATAGACCATAGAAAATTTTCTAGAGGAAGTGAGGGATAATTTAGCATAGCTGCCTAAAGTCTTAACAGTAACTTTTTTTTTCAAAAAATAGGATTTAGAAAGTTATTGTGAAAATAATGGATTTTCATGTATCTCTGTGATTTACCTGCATCTTTTTACTTTTAGATAAAGAAATAACAGCCCAGAGTTTCCTTCAGCAGATTAAAAACATAATCAGTTATGAAATACAGCAGATGTAGTAAACTCACTTTAGTTCATTGAGCTTTTCCAACGTATATGTTCAGTCACTATTTTGGACCATTTCTATAGTTTGTATTTTGTTTTGAGGTATGTTGCTGTGGTGCTGAATAATTTTAGTATAAGTATGTGCCATGCAATATTTAGTACATACTTATACTAAAATTATTCGTTATTTAGCTGAAATTTAAATTCGATTGGGTGTATAAAGCAAGTCTCCAAAAATTAGTTAGATAATTGGGTCCTAACAAAGCCACAATGGAGGCTTCAAATCCTTAGAAAAGAAATCAGTTTCTACTGTTAGAGTTTATGCTTGGAAACTCCTATGATAAGAAAGTTCCCATTTGAGAAACTTAAAATGGGATAAAAAAAGCATTGGTGGAACAGAAATTGTGCATGAGGATATGAAAGCCTCCTGTAAATAATGAGATAAAACCATAAAGGCATCACATTCAATAACTGCTGTCAGTAACATTTTAAATAAGTAATACTGAGAATTGTACGATTAATTTCCAGTTGTTATCCCATGCCAACCAGAACATTTTCATAATTGTCCTGCCTTAACATGTGTGAGATAAGTATAAATTAATTTTGTTTTGTTATAGTATAGATGCCTAATGAGTGGTCCCTCCATCTGGACTTTATTCAAATGGTCATAGTACTTTAGACTTTCTAGGACTCTTACTTTTGACTGCCACTTGCTAGGTTTCTCAGAGAGACACAGTAACTTGCAAACTTGACATGGAAGAAAATTGTGAGATACTGTAATTATTCAGTGCACCATTGCTGAGTAAAATAGAATAGATATAATATTTATTGTGTACCTACTACGTTCCTCACAGGATATCAAAATATTTATAGGCAGGTTTTATTGAATTTTTAAAAAGCATATTAATATATCAATGTAATGCCCAGTTGCTAAGCTATTTACCCAAAACACTGCTCCCAGCCCAGTTATTCCAACTTGAATGTCACCAGAGCAGAGCACAACGTTCTATCCTGGCTCTGAGTGTCACTCTGACACATCTGGCAACCTCCCCACAGGAATATAAGGAATAAAGGCTCCTTCATCTTCCTTCATGTCACCAAGGCTGTACTATAAAGCCCTCTTTGCGTACTCCACCCTCTGCATTACCTTTCTTCTCTCTTCTCACTTCCCAGTATCTGCCCACCTCCACTCTTGTAAATATCCCCAGCAGGAGTGACTAGATACCAGTGCAAAATTTGTTTCTCAAAAGGAGAAAAATAAATATAGATGTAAACTTACATATAGTGTAACAAAATTTTGTGTTAGGCAATCTTGCTGCTGATTAGCGAATAAGGTAGAGACATTTAGAGTAAATTCTTTAAGCTAACCTTTTTGCACCCAGTCTAAAATGCCACCTCAGTTCTCTCTACATCAGCCGTATGACATGTCAAACCAGGAAAACTATTTTTAGCCCAACTTGACCAGTTGAATGTGAGAGCAGTTAACCCAAGCTTTGGATATGGATTAACTCTATCAGCCCCAAAAAGAAATGTTCCATAAATTGTATCTTCTTTTCAATTAAATTGGAAAAAATATAGCCATTGATCTAGGTCCTTTATCAATATCTCTTGTCCTACAGGACAGATTCTAATTTACCTCCGTTTTTGAATGTCTAAGAACAGTATACCACTATTTCAATAGGATTGTTTTGTATCTCAGAATATATTATCTTTTACCTTCCCACAGCAAACTGTTTTCCAACTTTGTCTAGTCATAAATATTACTGTGATATGCATTACTTCTTCTCATTGTTTAAAATGATATTGGTGACCTTTGTGGTATCTGCACTGTGTTCTTCGGGAAAAGATTCTGATTCCTGTTTACATTAAATAGCACTCTGTTCTAGTCTCTATGTCCTGTTTGGCAGTGTGGTCTGTTTGTGATGGCAAAATACCAATGTGAATCCATAATCTAAATCTCAATCACTAGTTACCTTCAAAAAACATTTTTTTCTTTGCAATTGTCGTCACCTTTTTAGAAAAAGCACTGGTGAGTAAGTTAAAGTTGCTATTACTTTGAGAGTCTATCTTTTAATTTCCTATAGGGCAAAATTGCTCAACAGCTATATTCTCTTGGCAAATGGCAATGGAATGATAATTAGGAGTCTCCCATAGCAGACGCCTCTTCTTTCAGAGTGGGGAGATATCTAGCTTTGATTCTGTCCAGGGAGTCTGCAACGCCACTGGGGCATTTAGCTAAGCATCTCTTTGCTGACATTTCAGAATGTTGTGTGAATTTCACTGGGAGGTCTACAGAAATTCTATTTTTTTCCCTCTGATCTGCTCTTTGGTAGTGTTGGTTTTTTAGAAGATGCTGGAGGGAATGACTTTACTTTTTGTAACCCTCTGTTTCTTCCAGCAAGTTAAAGTGGCATTTTTAATTCAATTTTATTTGAGGGGTACAAGGAACAGGAGCCTGAATTTTGAAAAAAAAATGTCTAAATAATCAGGAGTAAGCAGATTCAGAAATGAATCCTACAAGGACTTCTTTTTCTGTTGTTTTTCTGCATTTTATGTATTTTTACTGCTGCACAGTAGGTAATATTGTACTTATGATAAATTAGGTAATTATTGCTTAACTGGAGCTTTCGGATTTTGTGTGATGTAGGTACACAACCACTGCTGTATATTAGGGGGGCGAACAGTGGCTGTCACTCTGTGCACCCAGCGGTTAGAGACCCTACAGTGGGTTGTGGATCATGCTTTCATTGGGGTAAGGAGAAGATGGGGATGGCTTGGAAATGATCTCTAACACTTATTCCTGGCTTCAGCTAAAAGTGATTTAACCAGTATCAGATTCCTATCTGTACGTCTTGTCATTATCCTTCTTTAATCAAGTGAATGCTGCTTGAACTACCAATAAGGCAAAATGTGACTTCAGTGTATGAGAAAAAAAGGCAAAGGCTTGAATTGATGGTTAAAGTAGATGATGTTCCAACTTCAGACCTACAATTATATGAACTTTTTAAATTAATAAGGTAATATAACAGGACCATTTGTTCACTATATCATTCTACATTGAGGGGAAGCTGCGGAGCGTGGTAATGGTGGGAGGGCTTTCTGTGAGGTTTAAAGCTCAGCCCCACTACAGCTTAGCAGTGGGACCACAGGCAAACGACTTCACTCTCCAAGTCTCAGTGTCCTCATCTGTGAAGCAACAATAATAATGGATTTCACTGCATAGACTTGTTTTAAAGATTAGGTTAGAGTCATGTGTATAGAGTTCTGTGTGTGGCAAGTTGAGGCGGAATGGAAGGGATATGAAGCAATCAGAAGTTAGTAGAAGCTGTGAGGTGGCCAATGATGACTTGATGCTTTGGCATATGCCATTGGCTACTCAAAAAATGTAGCCAATTATTATTTAGAAGTTATTGTTTCTTAATATCACAACTGTCTTCTAGTAAAATTAAGGGTCTGAGAGAGAAAACCTGGAGCAGGTAAGTGTTGGTGGGAGACACGGGCCTGGAGCATAGGAGCTCCAAATGGAGGGGTGCGGTGTGGGAGGGTCTGGTGGGCAAGGTCCACATACAGACCCGGCCTGGGTGGAAAAGGAAGGGGGATCTTTCCTTTCCTGAAAGAGGATCAGGGAACCTTACTGCACCCTTTTCTATCTATTGTTTCATTTGATCCTTACCATAACCCTGGGAAGTAAATGAAGTAGTATTTGCTCATTATCCTAAAAATAAATCAGCAGCATCAGTGAAAAGGTAGGTAACTTGCTGACAAGAGCAGGACTGGGTGTCAAACCTAGACCTCTGAACCTCCTTCCCCACTCCACCCGACAGCATCCATATGCACACCAGCTTCTTCTGTCTAATCCTGTGGGCAGCTCAGCCCAAATGTTTACATTTAAGTGAGAACTTGCTGGTGGACTGCAGTGTGATAAAGTTTGGAAGTTAAAGAAAGATGTGAAATGGTAGTACAACCAGTGTGTTGAATTTAGTTCAGGGATAAAGTTTTAAAACTTTCTTGTTGACTGGAAGACAGCTTTCAGAGAAGGTTGGAATCGCAAATAAAAGCTCACATAGTAGTCTACCAATCAATGATGTTGACATTAGTGTCACATTTTATAGGGCCTGAATACTTAAAGGGCCTTCTGTGTATACAATTGACGACCTTTAACACTCCTCATACTTTAGGGCAAGCATGGTATTACAAGTTAAACAATTAATAAGAATCACCACATACTAAAGGTATAATAGTTTGATGAATTGTGGAGGAGGAAGTGTAGAAGATGAAAGCCTGTGCTTTGATATTTTTAATCAAAAGAAGAGCTAAAATATCTGCAAAATGAGTGCTATGATTTATGTTTCAGAAAAAGTTGCAAGTACCCAAAACACATAGCAGACAGGATAGTTTTATAAATTATTCTGCATATATAAATTATTGCAATAAATATAGATTATAAGTATGGATGAGTCAGTTAAAATAATTTCACCTGATCAGACCATTTAATTATTAGCTATAATTCCATAATCATACTTCTTGCTGATCAAAGTATTATATTATGTTCCTAATCACATTTGCATAGTCTATAAAATGTAAAAATAAATTAGATACGTAAGGTATATTCAACGAACAAGCTCTTTATGCAGAGTTAATAATGTCTACATCCAAAGAGTATGCATGTTCTATTATTGAACTTATAACAATGGATATTTATTATTTTTATTGTATTTCTCTCCTAATAGACTGCCTTGAGGGTAGGAACTGTGTCTTAATTCTTCTAATTATGTAACTTTCAATACAACTGGTTCCAGGTGCACCTGGAGCCAATACTTGGCACAGAGTAAATGGCGTACTTAAAACTTGGGCCAAAGGATAGGGCACTTGAGTATAGTATCAGGCACTTGAATATAGGATCTGTGAACACTTGTGCAGAACTCAGTAAATTATTTGATAGTATTGCTCACAATTCTTTAAAAATAAGTATTTAAAATGATATTGAGACACTTTTTACCTTAGCCATCAGATGGGCAAGACGAAACCTGTGATGATATGTTGGTTGGTGTGGTATAAATTGGTTTGTGTATTCACAGGGCAATGTAGAAATAATGATCAAAATTTAAAATCTGCATGTCTTTTGACCCAGAAAGTTTAGTACCCCAGATTTAATCAAGATATATGCTTGCATATGTATACAAAGATACATAGAACAATACATTTTCTTTCATGTGTCTATATACAAATACATAGAGGATTTTATTGTAACATTGTTTATAGTAGGAAAATCAAACAAAAATAACCAGCAGTAGATGATGGTGATAATTATGGTCCATTTGTGCTGTGTGATATTGTCTTGGCCTGTTGGGGCTGCTGTGACAAAATACCACAGACTGAGTAGCTTATAAACAACAGATGTTTATTTCTCACCGTTTTGGAAGTCAGGGAACAGGGTGCCGGCATGGTGAGCGAGGAGGGGCCCTCTTCCAGGTTGCAGACTTCTTGTTGTATGCTCGTGAGGCAGAAGGAGCAAGTGATCTCTGTGGGCACTCTTTGATAAGAACAAGATCCCATTCCTGAGGATTCTCTCCTCATGCCCTCGGCACCTCCCAAAGTTCCTGCCTCCCAATACCATCACATTGGGCATTAGGATTTCAGCATACGAATTTGGGGGCTCACAAACATTCAAACCATAGCCGATATTGCACAGTCACTTAAAATAATGAAGTATATCTGTCAGAACTGATATGGAATCATGTACAAGATGTAAGTAAAATCAGAAATATGCAGAACAAAACATGTTTGTGTGAAAGATATATATGTGTTTGTGTACATATATATATGTGAGTGTACATATATATATACACATAGAGAGAGAGGGAGAAAGGGGATGGGAGAAAGAGAAAAGGGATGAATGAATTTCATAGGGAGACTGGAGACTGAGTTCAAAGTTATATTCTCCTTTGTACTGTTTGAAGTAGACTGTTTTTTTTTCAGTGATTTCTGAACTTTTTATTAGCCTCCTGCCCCCCAAGAGGTACCCCACTTCTGCTGCCTTTAATGCCTCAAACCTTTGATGTTGACCTCAGATACCACTTTGCCATCTACAGTCCTGAGACTGGTGGTCTTCTGGATGGATTGCATGGAGTTGCTGTTGTCCAGGGTGTCAGCAAGATCAAAGTACTTCCCTTCTTCCAGCAGGTGGCGATGGGTGCTGACCTCAGCCCCCAGCTTGACCTTGATACTCAGCAGGGCCTCAGGCACCTGGGCCTGGTGCTAGCATACCACTGCTCTAGGTGCAGCAGGATCCCACGGAGCTATCCCATCCGTATGGCATTGAGAGTCTTCCCCTCACTCAGGCTTTTCTCCACACTGGACTCCGAGAGAAATCTGAAGGCCAGTTTGAAGGATAGCCTGAAGTAGAGGTTTATTTAACTATTATACCCTGTATTAGTTTTGAAGTTTTTGTTATATACATGGTTTACTATTGAGAGTAACAGATATGTTCATATAAAAATAAAATAAAAGATCAAAGAAATGGTGGGAAAATGGGAAGAGTGCAATGTAATAAAAAATTATCACAGTAAAAGCTTATAGTTTGTCAGATGATGACTACATAGTTTCTAGCCACAGTTAACAGATGAGAAAAAATGTAATGTATAAGCTATTTCACCAGGTACTTGGATGATGATCTAGCCTGTTGCCCTTTGTATTCCCAAGTGTCTGCTCCTTATAAGTTCAATGTGAAAAGCTGGGGTTTGGCCAAGTCCTGAGCAGGTGTTGCTTTGACCCTCCATAACTATTCCCAGTGTCCACCTGTAGCCTGCCTGATGGTGTGTGTTTTTCCTTCCAGCACTCACTGGAAATATACTCCTCAAGTTTTTATGCTCATACACAGTCATTTGAGTGTCCCTCCCATAAAATACTTCCAGTTGCCCTAGTGAAAACACAAGTCCCTTAGGGACCTCACCTTTGTGGAAGAAAGCTTCTGAAGTACCTCAGTGCACATCACACTACCATATTAAGAGGACAAGTAAGAATGACCAAAACTATGATAAACTACTAATAAGCCTGCCTTCATTCCACAAACATGAGAGCATCCAGTGCAGTGCTGAGCTCACTCTGTTGTGCGGAGGGTTTGGTTTTTAATCTCATACATTTAATTCTCTGTTTGAGAAATTCATAACACTGGGCGATCTTACCTTTGGGGTTGTAATACAAAGTCATGAGGAAATGATGGACATTTTATCATGAATTCCCTTGGTTCTTTGAACATTAATTTAACACATTCTTTTTGTTTAATAAGCTCAAAATCCCAGCTGAGCTGAAGTGGGAGTAATTTTATCTCATAATTCAGTGTCAGCCTGCAGAAATGTGGTACAAAGGACTTGATTAATATTATAATCATCTAATTATTGATTAACTAGACCAGTCTTTTAACTGGTCTAAATTGGCTGTACTGCTGCCCTTTAAAATATGCTGTTGTTTGCAGTTGAAGATGATACTATTGGATTTTCCCACAGGTAAATGTATATATATATCCTTCCCTATTATGATCAGCAACATAATCACTGATTATATGCATTTATGCATTGCCTACTGAGTTAAGTTTGTGTTTCTGAATCCGTACAGAGCCAACTAGATGACAGTAAAGCCATGATATTAGTTTTATTAGCACCATGCTCTTATTGGCTGAGCTAACTAGACACCATCACTATTGACTTAATGCTAATATTCTATGAATTTCCATCTTTCTCTGCCTTATAAAAATGACACTAGAAATAGAGAAGAGAAAAATGCCTCACACACTTGCTATGTTACATAGTTTTAATAAGTTCAAAGTGTCCAGGAACCAGAACAGACACTATAATATCCAAACTACAAAAGGGTAAATGAGAGACGGTGAGAGAGAGAGCGAGAAAGAGAGAGATTCTAATCCAAAGAAGTTTCTTTCCTTTGATAGGTATTATTTTGTTGTGCAAAGATTAGTTCCAAATGGTGGTCTGTTTGAGGTATGTCTGGAAGTTAGGACAACTGTGAAGAACTGTCAGGAAACAGTGTTTTTGCAAAGCAGGCAAGCTATTTCAGAGGGCCTGGTGTGCAAGTCTCTGTCTGGATACACCAAGTCCCAGCTGCACTTTAGAATTAGTTGGGGAACTTTTAAATAATATTGATGCCCAGGCTCTGCCCTGATAATTAAATCAGCATCATTGGCATGGGTGTTTTTAAAAGCTCTTCAGTTTGTTCTAAAGCCTCCTCTGAGAGTCAGTGGTTAAAGGGGTTTGTGCTGTACTGTGCAGGTAGTGGAGAACCTTAAAAGAAGCACCACAAATGAATCCATTGTGAAGGCACTGTTAACAGTTACATAACAGAGTGTAGCAGCAACGAGTTTGTGCTTTGACATCAGTGAGCCACATGATCAAACCTTGGCCCAGCCTCATATTAACTGTGTGCACAAGGTCCCTAACACTCTAAACTCAGTTTCTGCACCTATAAAAATGTGCCTAATCAGGTAGGAGTGATGAACAAATAAAGGTATGGGTGCCGCAGAGCCTGGCACGATGCTTAAAAACATGGTAACTGTGAAAAAGTAAAAGCAGAGGTTTGCAGCCTTGGCTACCTTCTTTTGTGCAAAATAGGAGCAATACTAGCCACATCTGAGAATTACAGGTTAAAGGTCAACGTATGCATATTTTACCTGCATTTTGGTCTGCTTAATGCATATTTCTAACAATTTAACCCATTTAAACTAGTGATTCCATGATAAAGTCTGAGTTACATTTCTACAGTAAAAAGAAAAAATGTCCCCAGTAGACAAGTTTATAACTTTTGGTGCCTTAGGACATTCTGGTCATTGTGGAAAACCAGTGCGTGGTAGGGACTCTTTCAAACTTAATGACACTTCAGTTCTCTGCTTCTTTATCTTGCTGCCATCCTGTCTCTTTGTTTTTGTAGCTTAGGAATTTTTCTATTACTTCACAGTAAATCTCCTGTCTGTAAATTCCTCTCTTATTCATTTATTTATTCATTTGGGTGTTAATTCAGTAGCATTTATTAAGCATAGCTTTTGTCCTAAATTCTTTTATCAGTACAGAAGCTTCATCCATGTTACAAATGAACTGTGTTGCAATAATTGATTTGTAAGTTAATTAGTGGCTTTGAAGCATCTTTTTATAGATTTAGTATTGTAAATTAGGTCTGTGTTTCCAAGCTAACCAAGCACTAGTGGGAAAATGTCAGAAGAGTAATACACAATTGTCATAGGAAGGAGCAAACGGTATACTAATAAGAGCAAGTAGTGAAGAAAAAGGACAGGAGGTAGGACTAAAAAGTCAAGGTGTAAATTGAAATCTTTCTATTATGGCAAGGTCAGCATTACCCTTCTTTTCTAGCATTAAGTTATATGGAAGAAAAGTCTTCTTGGGGATTAGTAGAGTAAGGGAAGGGTCTATTTAAAGTTTTTTATAGGTAATGGTTCTATGATTTACTATCAAAATGGGACTTTTACAAGTGTTGTTAATGTTTAAGCCAGGACCATGGCATAAACTCAGGTTATCTCGCACTGGGATGTGTGGCTACTCGAATGAGGGTGTGATCAGTCTTAGAATTTTCCCATCATGTTTTAAATTGATTGAACAAGAATTCAGATGTGGTAAGATTTAACAATTTAAAATTAATAATTAAACAACTCTGGCCTTGGAACACTATGGTATTCAATTTCCTGCCCTCCTGATTGCTAATATCTATAGGATCCCTTGGAATAGTTAGGAAATTGGGAAACGTGAGTATTTCATATAATCCTTATTCAATTGGAAAAATAAGAAATGATATTGGGTAAGAAGATATACTAGTTTATATGATATTGCTAAATTTGAAAATGTAAGATTTATTTTCCTGGTTTTTAACTTAGACTTTGTTCCTGTAGCCTTGAAAATGCTGAGAGGTTTATAACTGTTTACAAAGTCAGTTTTCTAAGACCATTTTGCACTCTTAAGATTCTGTTTTCATGGACTCTCCGACTAGATTGAGTCTACCTCCAGCTGTCTCAAACGGAGTTTAATCACCAGGAAGGTTCCGTTGATTGTCGATGACGTTTGCTTGATTAATTCAGCTCAAGCTGCCTTCCTTTCTAACTGTGCCTTTCGTCAGTCCTAGAGAATTAAGTGTTTCTTTTGGGATTTGGGGGGAACTTGAACAAAAAGTAAGTTAATTTCCCTTTTTTTAAAGTATAGAAGACTATTTTTATTATTTTTCTTTAATCCAGTTTTGACTCCAGTATAAATATTTCACATGAGCTAAATTTTCTTTGAAGTTTTGTCTTAACTCAACCAGTCATTAGAATTTAACATATTATTCTTTGTCTGACACTCTAAAGTATAAACTACTTGAATATTTTTAGAAGACCTTACTTTGTGGGTTGATTTTAAGAAAAATTTCAAAACTATTTGTGCTACCTTGGTTTTAATAAATTTTAATAGATTCCTAGCTTGATCTTTTATCAAAATGTATAAGTGAACTTTAAAATTATAAGTACACAAAATGACATGAGTGTTTTCAAAGAGTATTATTGAATGCTTTCTACCACTGATGCAGTAAACTAGCACTGATTTTCTTTTTCCTGTCTTCCTAACTGAGAATTTCTTTTTCCTGTCTTCCCAATCTTTAGAAATTAAAGACTTTAGTTTGCTAACCAATATTAAGGATTTCTGCTGACTCCAGTTCTTTGGGAAGAAAGTACAGCATATTGAGAGCAGATAACAGTAGACTTAAAAACCAAAGTTATTTAAAAAATATTTACACATATATTAATGTTGTTTTATTTGGGGCCAAAAATGGTTAACTATGAGAAAGATAAATTTTTAAAACCCAAACTCCACAAAGGTGGATCTTACACAGCAACTGCTCCCTTCCATATAAAAGACATTGGAGTGTGGTGGAAAGAACACCAGATGAGAGTTAGGTTTTCTGGACTTTCGTCTTGAGGCTGCTACCACTTGCCTTTAAGACCTTGAATAAGTCACATAACCCTCTGGGCTTCAAAGTCCTTTTTGCCAAAATGAGAGATGCAAACTACATTTTTAAGTACTCTTTAAGAACCACTTAAGCTGGGAAATTCTAGGGATATTTTTCACGTGACTTCATTTCATAGCCACTTTTTTACCTTTCATATAGATTTCTGAAGATTAGCTGCAGTCATAGTTTAAAAAAAGAGAAGAAAATGTGTAATGTGTTTTGGGTTTCTCCACAATTAGCTGCTCTCAGAACGTGAGATAACTACGCCCCAAGAGTTTGTGTGCCTTTTATTCAGGCAAATCACCCATTCATGTTTGTCTGAAAACAGTCAACCCTGACAAAAGGGCAGTTGCTCTCTGAGGATGGGAACGAACCGCCTGTGTTTTAAGATTCAGAGCACGTACTGTGACTGTGATGCTCTGCAGAAATATCTTGAAGTGCCTACATTGTTTGTTACTAATCTGCAAGCATTTCACTACTAAATACCCATTTTGTAGACTTCACAAAAATGCCCCCAGTGATGTGATTAGTCACCCAATGAAAACCTGCTGCCTCCAAACTAACGTAGACATCTGCTCACAAATAAAATTTCCTCAATGTTCAAACTAAATCTTTTCAGTCACTTTGTTGTGGTAGCTTTGATGTGTACCATATGGCTTAAATATGTAGAATTTAGGTGTGGCATGGTGTTTTAGGATGGTGGTTATTCAAAACAGTTTTTTATTTGGACATGTTCATTGGTTACATTTTTAATCATATAATTCCCAATTTATCCTTGTTCTGTATATAATTCTAAGTTTATAAAAATTAAAAAATATACCTGATCAGAAAGACTATATAATTATAGTCTACTTAAGTAGATTATAAATCTTAAGCAGATTATAAAACACCGGTAAGCATTAGTGCTTTTTCCCATGGTTAATCCTTAAAAGGTGAGAAGTTGTCATTTATAACTGTAGCAATCGTATACTTTTGGGATATTATTTTCCCAATTATAAAGGACCTTTTCCAAGCACTACATTATAAGATAGTTCATACTGCAGGATCCTAATATTGCTTAGACCTTTATACCAGAAAGTAAATCATTTATATTTTACATTGTTTGGAGTATTACTTTCTGGAAAGATGAAATTGGTGGATATCTTAAGTAGGATTGCTCATGTTAGAGTCTATTTTAATACATTTTTAATTAATGAAACTAATAAAGTCATAGCTCTTGAAGGATCACCTGATATGTTGTCTTCTACAACACTCAAATCATCTTTCAAGGTAGCTGTGATCTATTTTTAGTGTTGAGTATTTTTTCATCTCATTTAAACAGACCACTGCAGTCCAGGTGTTTCACTACTTGCACCAAAGGGTTAGTATTTCAGGATGGGATGGCATGCTTATTTAAATCACATATTACGGAATACTGGGGTTGAAATGGTATGCCTCTGGTCTTCATTATACACTAACAGGATTGATGTCCAGTTGGCAACTTATTCTCTAACACTGGGGTTTAGTCTCCTCATCCTTAAAATAAGGAAAATGATATGTGCTCTGCAAAACTTATTGAAATGCTATGCATATTACATGAAATAATGCCTATGAAATATGTTTGTGTTATTACTATTATTATTATATTATCCTCTTCTTCCCATTATTACAAATCACCTATTAAGCAAACAGAAATAGCCCATATTTTTCTGGCAACTTTTGTGTTCTTGATATTGGTCTTTGTCATGGTGAAGTAATATAGAAAGTCTGGAATAGAAGCAGTAAAAAGTGATGTAATAAAAAAACTAACCCATCACCTCCACAATTTATTGAGATCTTATCTTGTGCCTACTACTACCTATGCTAAGTGCTTTATATATAAAATCACATTTATAGTCATTGTTTAAAAAATTTTTGCATATAAGTACTCCCTCATAACCTAGTGAGCAACACAGATCCAGAGAAAAGCTGCCCTTAAATCATACAGCTAGTAAGTGGAAGTGCTAGGAATGGGTCATCTAACTGTATTGTTAAAACAGTGCCTTGAATGGGCCTGGAAGGGACAGATGAAAACACGGAGAAGATATGGAGAAGAACAAGGCAAGTATTAAGAAGATGAAAGGAGGCGTGAAGTGGTGTCCCACCTCTAAGACACCAAATCATGCTACCTAATTTACTTCGGCAATGACTAGACAAGAGATTTTAATGGTAGGAAAGACAGAATACCACAGGTGACTTTCCACACCATTCATCCCTTTAACTGTTATTTCATCTTCATTGTAAAGGAAGTTGAAAAGGTTGCTGTGGAGAGGAGGTTTGAAATGACCATTATCTTATCTATAAGAATGCAAAAGTAGGAACTACAACTTAACCCTATGGATGTAAGCAAATGATACAGCTTTAAGGCTTCATTTTAGGAACAGTATACATCTTTTCCTGTAAGGTAGTGTGGTAGTACGCCATTGTCTATATTATCCTACTTTCATGTTTTTGAAAACATTTGTTCATATGGAAAGACTCATAAATTTAGAAGACTCTGGGGCTCTTTATCTGAAGCATCTTATCAAATTGGAACATAACATTGCTATCAAACTATCAAATTTTAATTTTTTAATTCTTTTTCAAACAATGTGCATATTAATTTCTTGTTAAATTTGTGTGTTTCCAGTTGTCAGGTTTTGTACCATTTCTTGTCAATTTCACACTGTAGAGCAGTGTGAAACTGACAGAGCTAGAGAAATAGAAAACATTATCACTGTATACTAAAAATACATTGTGTAAAAACCCAACACCTTAATTTATAGCATCCCCAAGAAATTGTCAAAAATGACCCTATGTATGTATATTTCAAAAGAAAAGGAAAATATATAAATGTATATATGTACATATACACACACATGCAGATGTTCATATATGTGGTGGGTAATTTTAAGGTAATTGAATCTTGCTTTTGTTACTGGACTATAAAAAGTATGTCATAGGAAAATTTAGTTAAAGCCATATTTCATTTATGGCTAACCTTTTCACTGAATCAACAACTGTCCTAGAATAATTTCACTTGACATTTTTAAATACTTAGTTGTATAGAAATTAGATTACTGAAATTGAACAGTGTA
Source organism: Phyllostomus discolor (assembly GCF_004126475.2). Classification (NCBI taxonomy): domain Eukaryota; kingdom Metazoa; phylum Chordata; class Mammalia; order Chiroptera; family Phyllostomidae; genus Phyllostomus; species Phyllostomus discolor. The sequence goes on from NC_040906.2 coordinate 44,778,554, forward strand.
CACAGAACTTTTAATCACAGAAGCCTTTTTTTTTACTGTATAGAAGTTTTGAAAATAGATGGGTGAAATTAAACATTTATTCTGTGAATTTAATTTAATTAATGCTGCATTACATCTGCTGTACTAGTAAAAATACTAATTCATTGTAATGATCATTGGCTTATATGTATTGTGAGTATTCCCTCAAATTATATACAGAGTGAGGCAAAAGTAGGTTTACAGTTGTTTGTATGGCAAATAATATAACAATTAGTAAGTAATAAAACAAGAATAAACTGTTTCACATACAACTGTCAACCTACTTTTACCCACCCCTGTGTGTGTATATGCCTACCAATAGAGGCATAAATTTAGAATTCATTTTCAAAGTATATATTGACCCTTAAATTATTTTATATAATTTTAAATAAGCTGTATGTATTTTAGATAAGCTTAGTTTATAAGAAAATCATTAGTGCTTTAAATTACAAAAATTTTATATTGAGACTTTTCTGTAAAAATAATATATTTATGTGTACAGGCACTGTTTATGTGTAAGGAATGATATATATATTTCCTTCCTAACTTTCCAGATACTAAAGAGCAGTTCTTTATTAGAATTTTGTTTAAAGGGTCAAAATAATTATTGACCTCTCACAAAGAGCCTACGTTTCAATATTCCTATTCTGAAAAAGTACTACTTAGGCTCTGTGTTTGAATAATGTTCACTAAATATGGTTTCCAACATGAGAGATTCTATGCCGAATCCATTTATATAAATAACTCTGTATTATTGAAATTCTTATCATTTTCTAACATTTTTGTTAACCATTTTCAAATTGCATTTTTTAAAGGGGAAAATTATGTAATGGTTCTATTATGGTAGAATGTCTGGAAAAATTTACATACATAAATATTTTTAGAGTACTGATTTAATTGAACCTTTAAACAATTTTGTAAAATACTGTAGATTTTGTTCCTGATAATCACATTATTATATATTCTTTTTCTTTTATTTATTTTTTGATGACTTTAAATTGTTTTTAAATTTTTCTCTGAGATAAGATTATGCTGTTATGGGATATACTATTTTTGTATGCAGTGACATTTGTGAGTTCTTGATTTTATTACTTTATTGTTTTGGTTCAAATTGATAACCAAGCAAAGAAACTTAGCCTCATTAATATGTTAAGGACATAGAGTATATTTACTGTAAAATATAAAATACTTTCAACATGTATGTAAATCATAGACGTAATATTAAAAAGGTAAATTAAACTCTCATATACCTCCCACTTAATTAAAAAATAAAACCCTATCTTAGATCCCTCCTCCTTTCATACTGCCCAAAAGTAATTCCTCTCTGGAATTGTGTGTTAATTATAATATTTCTTTGTTTTTCTTTATAGTTTACCACTAAATAGGTATATATCTTTAGGATATGCTTAGTTTTTACCTATTGTTACATAATCTTCCAGTAACATTTTTTGAGATTTGTATTTTTTGATATGTAGCTATAGTTCATTCAATTATAATGTTTTATGTTCTTTTGTATTTCATACTACAATTTATATATCTGTTCAACTGATGATACACATTTGGCTTATCACCTTTCTTTCCTTTTTTCTCTTTTTCTTTTCACCCTTCCTTCTTAATTTGATTAGAAGCAGTACTATTTTGAACATTTACATATGTATATATGTAAAGACTTCTCTAGGTTATATACTTACTTTCTATGGGGCATACCCTCTTCAGGAAGTAGAATTACGGTCATAAAAGATGTGCATGTTTAACTCGAAATGGTAATCTTTATCTGTTTTGTTTAGGCTGTAGTCCTGGAATAGTACCAGATGCATAGTAAATGGCCAATTATTGTATAGTGAATGAATGAACATATGCCAAAGTGTTTCCTTAAGTTGAGGTATCAATTTACACTTTGACCAACAGCAGATGAGCACTCGATTGTTTCACATTCTTGGCAACACTTGAGACTGTTTGACTTTTTAAAATTGTTGACAATCTGGTGGTTGTGAAATGCTATCTCATTGGGGATTTAATTTGCATATCCCTGATAAGTAATGAGGTTGAGCATCTTTTTGTGTTTATTGGCCCTTTGTATTTCTTCTTCTGTGAAATTACTATTCATATCCAATGACCATTTTTAATCATTAGTTTTATAAAAAGTTATTTGTAAAGTTATCTATATAACACAAATAATAATTTCAGTTTTCCATGTTGCAGATATTCTCAAATTATAGCTGAGAATAATATATATATAGATATATAGTTGAGTTTTCACTGATTTTATAGTCTCTTGATAAAATTAATTCTTAACTTTAATGTAACCCAGTGCTTCTGTTGTTTTTTAGATTTGTCCTTGTTATATTCTGTTTAAGAAGTCTTTCCCTGCCCAAGGTCATACAGATCCTAAATATATCAATCTGCTACAAGAGCTATAGTTTAGGTTTAAATCTTTCATCTACCTGGAATTGTTTTTATGTAATCATTGTTTTGCAGTTTCTTTCTTCTAAATAACCAATTGTTCCAAAGTTATTCAATAAATATTTTCTTTTCTCCACTACTTTACAATACCCATTGTGTTAAATGTCAAGTTCTGCAAATGTCCGAGCTTGGTTCTGGACTCTCTGTTGCACTCCATTGGTTTATTTACTGTCTGTACTATCCCAGCCCCACACTCTCATGCAATCTACAGACTTCTAAGAAGTCTTTGTAGCCGGTTGTATCTAACAGCCCTCCCTGTTTTTCTCCTTCAGGAATCATATCTACCTTGGCCATTTGTCCTCTGTACAAATGTTGAGTCTCCTTATCTAACAACGTGGTCTACCTTTTCATAAGTTCATGTCTTATTTAAAGTCTTAAGTAAAGTTTTATAGTTTTCTTCAAAAATGGTCGAAATATCTTTTGTTAGGTAAACTTCCAGATATTTTACATTGCTATTGCTGTTTTGAGTGATATACTTTAATAAATTAGGTTTACTAATTGACTGTTGCTAGTACATAGAAATTCAATTAAGTGTATATTTATATTCATCCATCTTGATAAGTTATTTATTAACTCTAATAATTTATGTTTAGGTTATTTCATATTTTATATATAGATAATCATATCTACAAATAATATCTGTTTTGTTTCACCTTTTCTGTTCCTTATACCTTGTACTTCTTTTTTGTTTTCTTTTGTTTTGTCTTATTAGACTGGCTAGACCTAGTAATTTAAATAAACAAATATTCAAATAAGTTGGTAATTTTAATAGAAATGGTCAAAGTATGTATTCTTGGTTTTATTTCTTTATTTGATTGATACTTAAATTGTTTGATACTTAATATTTTTCAGTTTTACTGACATATAATTGACACATAAAATTGTAATATACCTAGAGTGTACAGGGTGAAGATTTGACAAACATTTACATTGTGAAAGGATTCCCACCATCATGTTAATGAACATATTTGTCACCTCACATATTTACCTTGAGGCCGGTGAGAACACTTAAGCTCTATTCTCTTAGCAAATTTCAGTTATACAGTACAGTATGGTCAGCTGTGGTCACCATGTTATACATTAAGTCCTCAGACCTTGTTCGTCTTATAACTGAAGTTTCGTGTGCTTTTGCCAACTTCTCCTTGTTTCGCCCAACACCAGCCCCTAGCAACCACCATTCTACTCTCTGTTTCTATGAGTTTGACTTTTTTTCTTTTTAGGTTCCACATATAGGTGATACCATACAGATTTGTTTTTCTCTGGCCAGCTTATTTCACTTGGTATAATGTGTAAGGACCTTCAGGTTCATCCATGTTGTTACAAATGACAGGACTTTCTTTTTTAAGGCAAAATATTCCATCATATATGTGTGTGTGTGTGTGTATTCAGATATATCTACAGTTCGAGATAGAGAGAACAATAGCTATTGCAAACCTTTGTAACTGTCCAAGTCACTGTCTTCGCTCTTAGTATCTCCCAGTGAGTTGAGAGTGTGCCCAAACTTGACAGTGCCTCAGAGGGGAGGGATGCAGTGAATACCTAGATGCAGGCCTTTACAACGTGGGTGTTTTCTCAGTTGATCATGTCAACACCACCCCCCCCCCCCACACACACACAAAATGGTTTAGGCTGTAATAAAGAATAAAAGGCATGTTTTGAGAAAAAGGATTACAATCCAGAGAGACAGATTCAAATAGCAACCCAATCTGCATTCTAGAGAGAACAAAAAAAGGCAGAGTTTATAAAGGCAAAAACCACACAGTATAATTCTGTCATACAGATGAAGGATTGCTGGCTAGGTTAAAAGGGACTGGTTAGTTCCAGTACTCCAATGAGGGGGGTGAAACCTATGTATCCATACAGGAGTAGTTCCAAGGTGTTCATGACTCATCCTTGAGCTGAGTTTATCAAAAGGTTAGCAACTTAACTACATCTCTGAAACCTTAGGCACAGGATGTGCATAGGCCCCACTTCCCCGGTAGCCTCCTGACTGTATTTTAAGTGACTTTCTTAGCCATGTTTATTCTATTTTATATACTTTATGCATTATCACTCAATATGTAGCAGCCACTCAGTTAGTTTCTGGATTTCTGTCAGAGGAAATTGCTCCCTGGGTATCTGTATATTCAGTGCATCGGTACAAGGGGGTAAATTCAGGAGCCTCCTATGTTGCCATCTTGGTCTGGACTCCTCTGTTCTGGGTAGATGTACAGAAGCAGAAGAAAGCAAATGATGTAGAACAATTTCTTGCCTGTATTCCTGATCTTAAAGGGACTACTTTAAAATTTCATCCACTAGTATGAGGTTTTTGTGTATCTCCTATAAAATATTATGGAATTTCCCTTTCATTACTGGTGTCTAGCATATTTAATGATACATAATATTGCATTTTATAAAAAAATTTTTCTGTTAATTGAAATAATCACATAGTTTTACTTTATATGCATGCAACTAATTGCATTAATTTTTTTAAAGATTTTATTTATTTATTTTTAGAGAGGAAAGGGAAGGAGAAAGAGAGAGACAGAGAGAGAGAGAGAGACATCAATGTGCGGTTGCTGGGGGTCGTGGCCTGCAACCCAGGCATGTGCCCTGACTGGGAATCTAACCTGTGACACTTTGATTCGCAGCCCGAGCTCAATCCACTGAGCTACACCAGCCAGGGCTTGCATTAATTTTTAAATTAAACCTATTGTCATTTCTGTGTAAACTTGCTTAACTTGTAGCATTTAACTGTTAACCCATTGCTGAGCTCAGAATGCTAATTTTTATGATTATTTAATTTGTCTTCATAAGTGAGAAATGGACTAAGTTTTTCTCTTATATTATCCTCATATGGTTTGTTGTAAGATGTGCTACCATCGTAAAATGAGTTGAGGGAGAGTATCTTCTTTTTCTCCTTTGAAAGAGTTTGTGTATTGAATTCATCTGTTCCTTCAATTATTGGCAACACTTTTAAAACCAATCTTACACAAACTATTTGGATTTTCTATTTCTTCTTGAGTCGATTTTGGCTAAGCTGTGTTTTTCTAGGAATGTTTTTATTTTATCTATGTTTTCCAAACTGTAGTATAAATTTATAACTATATCCTTTAATAATCAGTTTAAATCTTTCAAACAACTCTAATTATGTTCTTCTTCTTCATTATTAACAGTGTCTATGTGTGTGTTCCTTCTGTGTTGAAACTTTTTCATCACATATCTTTTTTTTTTTTGGTGTTTTAAAAATACATTTTATTGATTATGCTATTACAGTTGTCCCATTTCTCCCCCTTCACTCCCCTCCATCCTGCACACCCCTCCCACCCACATTCCTCCCCTTTAGTTCATGTCCATGTGTCATAAATTCTTTAGCCTCTACATTTCCCATACTGTTCTTGCCCTCCTCCTGTCTATTTTCTGCCTACCATCTATGCTACTTATTCTCCGTACCTTTTCCCCCTCTCCCCTTCTCCACTCCTCATATCTTTTTATTTCTAGTAATTCTTTTTTACCTTAAAGTCTAATTTTTCTGATGGTGATATGATTACTGAGGATTGGTCTTTAGTATTTTCTCCTATGTCTCTTTTAAAGAATACATAGCTTTAAGTTTATGTTTTTATGTTTTATTTTAGCCTAATCTTTATTTTGAATGTAATCTAAATAATTTAGTCCCATTTATCATTTTAGCAATAACTGATATATTTGGAATCACATAATGAGTTTTCTGCTCTCTTTTTTGCCTCTATTTCATTTTTTTCTCATGCTTTTGGTTAGAATGAGCTTTGTCTTTTCTTAAAAATCCCATTACTGTTTTCTATACATATGGAAGTTTTATGTAGTGATTACTTCAGATATTTTAACATAATATTTAAAAGTCTGAAATTAATATATTTTCCATTATCCTGAAATATACTGCCTCTCTGAGATTTATATCCTACTATTGACCAGAATATAACTTAAAACTACTATTGAAATAGTTTAACTTCAGACGATTTTCTTTCCACAAATTAGGTATTATTATCATTGTTTTAAATGGTCAATATACTATCAGATTTACCTTTTGAGAGAAGTTATCAAGTCTAAATCTATATTACATGTGATGAAACTTTGAATTTACCTTCTGCCAACATTGTTTTTGGAAATACACTTTGTTAAGATAAAGGTGAGATGTCAGCTATGTTCAGCATTGTTTCTTTTGAAGACAGCTCCTCTTGGGACTGAGAAGACTGGTAGTTGACATGCAAACCTAAGGACCCATGTGATCACAAGTATATGAAAATCTGTTAGAGAAAACATAGCATCTGTTTCCCTGAATGGTTCCCTCATAACTCAGTATCTTATAGGGACTTGGAAAATACTCTCACAGGCCATTATAAAGTGTGGTTTCCTTCATGTGTGGCACTTCCTCATGTCAGAGTAACCTGCATTCCCTTGTGGGATCTCATTTCTTACGTAATCTTAGTGGGGTCTGGAAAGCAATGCCTGGAGTGCTGTAAGAACCTCTGTTGAAGATTTATTTGATTCTGTCATACAGACATGCTGTGTTTCCTCTGCTGTATCTAAGTAAACCTCTGGTGACAGTTAAAATCTTTTGTGTTCTGGAAGTGTGAAAGTCAGTCTGAATCCAAACCAGTGCTGGTCATACAGAGTGGGCATTGCAGCCCACATATTTACCAATAGCTTAGCTCATTATTCCTTCTTGAAGCTCAGATGTCAGCAAGCTAGTATTTTGTTGTATTAATACTTCATCTGTCATTAGGGCCTCTGGGGAAATGGCAATATAACATACCACCACAAGGAGAGGGTATGATGTATTTATATTGCATATATCATGAAAAAGGAGGTGAAGAAGCTGCCCCTTGTATTGGGTTGCAGTAAGGGCTAGAAAAGGAAAAAGAGGAGGTGAGAGGCTCATGAATGCAATGGTTGGCCCCTCCCTATCCTGAACGACTCATGGAATGGGAATGGTAGTGTTAAATAAGTTACTTAGCCAAAACAAGGGACCTTTACCCTCGATCTGCTTTGAAACTTGGGGTCAGATCATGGGAAAGGGGGCAGGAAGAAGAGACCTCCTTACACTAGGTTGTGCACTGGCAACATGTGGAAACCTAAGAAAGTGGAAATGGTGGCAGGGTGTGGTTAGGGGTGAGAGACACACAGGAGTTCTGGAAGCTCATAATAAACTGGTTAGTAAGGAGGTTTCCTGGGAAAGATCAGATCATTAAAACAAGAAAGGTACTTTTTTGACACTGTGAGTTATAAAGTGTGAGTAAATTTGTAACCTTCCCATGTCATCTCCTAGTTCCTTTATTGTAGATTCTATGGTTGATTACCTTTAAAATAAAAACAGCGATTTGTAAAGAAATGATATGCAGAAGCAGTCATTTAAAAGCCAAATCATTCATAATCCTCGATGCTTATTTTGATTATTTAATATGTAATGAAATGTAAAAGTACATTGAAGTATAGCTTAATGGAGAGAAGTCAGAATTGTTCTATAATAAAAGAAATATATATTTATCTTTTGAAAATAAGGTAAGAAAACCACTTTTAAGACCTACTATTCAAAACAAGTGAAGACTAAAATGCTTATTATTTTAGTGTTAACATACTATGTATAAATAAATTTTTAGATAAATGCATTCTACATTAATAATAGTATCCTTTTCATTAGTGAAGATCATTCTTTAGAAATGCTTATACTTTATATCATACTCTATTTAAAATATTGCTAGAATAATGAAGCCTCATTAAATGAGCCTTTCTAAATAAGACATGAATATCACTGGCTCAGCATATCACAAAATTAGGCTACCTATCTAGAAACCTATTTGCTAAGTAACTTAATAGCAAAAATAAGTCTTCAGATGGAAATAATTATTTGTGTAAGGAAGTGTTGCTTTCAAGGATTTTGATACATTTATACAAATGTCATCTAATGGCAAATTAATGATGTTATTAAAAATACATATAGAAACAATATGTTAACTGGAAGTACTGAATGCTTCTGAAAGTTAAATTTATAATTTAATATAATCAAAGATTTGATAGTGCTGGTTTCACTTGGACATTCCCTTGGTCTGAATCAGTCTTGATTTTATATTGGTTTTATATTAAGTACCTGAGAAGAATTTTAATTGTTTTTGTGATTTCCCCCCCCAAACATCATATGTTTCCATACTTTAAATGACTAAAATCTCACAGTTCATTTCTTTTTTGGGTATGTGAACCATTTGAAAATAAATGGAAAATATAAGTGATTTAAAGTAAATTACTAAGTGAGCTCTACACAGTAACTAATTGGCTTTGTTTTACCATCATTTGCTGGATCAGGTTTTGTAATCATAGTGGCCTAGTCCAAATCAAATCATTTGGACTAATAGATATTGAGCACTCACATAATCGGGCACCAAACTGGGCCTGACCTACAAAAATGAAATAGGTACTCAAGGTGCCAGCCTTCAAGGGTGGGGAAGCATGTGCAGTTAGTCTCAACCTAATGTTGAGTGCTTAAGAGAATATTCTCTGCCAGAATCCATGACCCCACAGATAAAAGACTTCAGTGCATTTAAGTTAGTAAAGTAGATTGCAAAGGTTGTCATGTTTCATTAGGTTCATTGCTAAAACATAATAGGAGACAGAATCAAGTAACTAAGGTTTTATGGAAAGTGACTGCCTAGTTAGAATTGGGCCTTACCCACTAGAGTAAATTTCCCATAATTTTTCCTCTAAAGTTATCACAAGGTTTTACATTACATGAACATTGTTTTCTCTAATTACAAAAGGAACACACATATTCTGTCTTGAAAAACAAAAATTACCCTAATTTTGCTGTATAGATATAGCCATTGTCAACATTTTGATGCATGTCATATGTCTTTTCTAGTATTGGTAGGGCACAAAACTCATCTTCTTTACTTACATTTCTGCCAGAGGACTTACTCCTTTTTTTTTCTTATTAATTTGCAAGAATCTTTATATATTATCATTATTCTGTCAGATATATTTAAAATATCATTTTATGGCATCTTATATTTGTTTTAATTTTAACTTTATATTTTGATATTTTTAATTTCACATAAGACATACCACTTTTTATTTATGGAATTTGACCTGTGGTGTTGTATTCCACCACTCTATGACCACATAAATATTAACCTGTGATTTCTTCTAGTTTCATTATTTTTTACATTGAAAGCTTTAAATTATAGAATTTAATTTTACTTTGGGTATGACTTTCGGTTTTTTCCCACCTTTCCCACCTGAGCACCACTGTTCAAGTAACCTTTGATTTTCTCATCGAACTTAAATGCCATCTCTGTAGTGTGATTTTATACGATTGATTCTATTTAGGGGCTTCCAGTTACTTTTCTTTGATCTTTTGTCTGGTAGTGTTATCACATATTTAAAAAATGTATCTATGTCATTTGTTTTTTAATTATATAATACAAATACCCTATACAATTTCTTGGAGTTAAAAGGGTTTGTATTTTCAGTGTGCGAGACCTATTTTAGCATAAATTATCCTTTGTTTTGTCTTATTTAAAGCTAATTAGTTTAACACAATTACTGTTTTTTTTATGTAACTTTTCTCCCCTCTCTTGTGTTCATGATGTTTTCATGTCAATTGTGTTGCCAAATCTGATTTCAAAATGATGGAGACTTTTATCAATTTATTTTTTATTAAACTTGACATTTTGTATAGTTACTACATAAGAACTATAGAAAAACACTCTATTGTAGCAAAAGAAAGGAAGTGTTACAAAAGTCTGTTTGGTTTGTAAATGATAAGAATTCAACTCAATTAGTTGAAATAAAAAGGCAATTTACTGTCTGCAGTAATTGGATGAGTTAGCTTTCAACTCACAGTGATGCTTTTAAATGCTGGGTTTATTCTTAAGCAAGGTCTTTTCATGTAGGAAAAAGTTGGTCATCAGCAGGCCTGGGCTCCTCATCTGTTTAGCATTCGCAGTAGACAGAATTTCTCTCCCTAAACAGCCATATATCAATCCAAGGAAGTTCTTGTTGACCTTTCCTGGGTTATATGAACTGATTGATAAGGTCTGGGCATGGGTTCATCTGAGTAGCCAACCTGGATGAGACTGCCCACTCTGTGTGATAGACAAGCGTCAGTCACAGCCCCAAAGAGCTGACCTGGAGCAGGAGCTCCCCTGAAGGATCTGGAAACTCTCCAACGGGGATAGAAAAATACAGAGAATCAGGGATAAGGTAGATTTATTGTGAACCGCATGAAACCTCAGCTTCAGAGTCTTTTATGTGCATGGGCTCATTTTAGAACTTGAGACTGGCCCTTCAATATGTTCGTATGAGCATACGTTTTGCAGATATTTTAACCACAATCTGTTAAGAACACTGATGCCTTCAGCTCCAACTTCCTCTCCATCATGTTTTTCCTCATGACATGTGGCACTTCAGTGGCCACAGCATGTTCGGGATGTAGGTAAGAAGAAGTTGAGTTGGGGATACTCCAGTATTAGTTTAGGGGATATATTTATGGGGTTCTTAGTCACTTCCTTGTATAGCAAAATTATTATTAGCTATCCTGGCATAGCAATGAGTGTGAGGCATATTTATATCGCCTACTGGGCCAAACCACTCCATGGAGCAATATTACAGTGTGAATATATCTTGTACCAACAAACTGTGTAAACAGAAGGGAAAGAAAGTTTTAAAACTACAAAGCCAGAAGCTGACTGGTAGTAAAATCTTTTAGTTATCTGAAATGCAAAATTTTAAGTGGAGAATCTGCCTCTCACTATGTATGTGCATATATGTGTATATACATACTTAGTAATATGGCATATATCATGCTAAACATATACAACTTTTACAAGCTATTAATGATAAAAAACTAATCAGTCAATCATGCTAGAGGAAAGATATCTTTTTAATCTATAGAAAATACTGTATAATTGTCATATGAAGGAATAATCAATGTATTAATACAGTCCAAAATATGTAGTTAAGAAGTATGACAGCAGCCCAAGTACCCATCAGTAGGTGAGTGGATAAAAAAGCTGTGGTGTATTTACACAGTGGAATACTGTTCGTACATAAAAAAAGAAGGAAGTCTTACCTTTTGCACCCGCATGGGTAGACATGGAGTGCTATGCTAAGTGAAATGAGCCAGTCAGAGAAAGACAAATGCCATATGATTTCACTTATATGTGCGATCTAGTGAACAAAATAAACTAACAAAATAGAAACAGACTCATGGATACAGAGGACAACAGGCTGAGAGCTGTCAGAAGGGTGAGGGGTCGGGAGGCTGGGTGAAAACGGTGAAGAGAGTAAACAAAAAATAAAGTCACAGATACCAATATGGTGATTGTCAGAGGGAAAGGGGGTGGGGGGGAGGCAGGAGAGGGTAAAGGGGATCAATGGTGACAAAAGGAGACTTGACTTTGGGTGGAGAATATACAATGCAATATACAGATGATTTATTATAGAGTTGTGCACTTGAAACTTATATAATTTTATTAACAAATGTCACTGCAGTAAATTCAATAAAAATTTTTAAAGTATTACAGATGTGTGCTAGGCAGTTAATTAACACAAATTTATTTTTCCTGCTTATTGTGATGTTAGTAGTATTTGTCAGCTTTTCAAGATTTGAGATTTTTTAATGATTTCTTTTCTCAGTCTAAATGCATATTTATTTTCATAGTTAGTTTTATATTTGTAAATTTATATTCCTTTTCTTAAAGAGAATCTCTGACTTTGTATAAGCTTCTGTCTCCACAAAATTTGGATCTGGCCCTGACTCGAGCTACAACACTTCACCCCAGAGGGTGTGATTTGAAATTATAAGGCATTAAAAAACAGCAAATATATAATGTCTCATGTTCTTCTGTTTCCTCACTGTCATAATTGTGTTTTTAAGCATAATGAGCATTAGGAAATGATTCATGAAATTTTAAAGCAGACAACCTTTTCATAACCTTTTAAATGTATGTCAGTTATGTCACGTGTCTATCCATTCTCTCCCCCCCCCTTTCTCACACACACACACACACACACACACACACACACACACACATGTGCACACACACACACAGGTGCACACGACCCATATATCTATTTATATCTCTTGGCAGAACCAGATAGAAGTGATGTTCTTAGGAAAATGATAATATTTAAAGAAAACTGGTGGTTATTTCATCAAAAGTTTGTTTTATACTTTGTAAAGATTTAACTCCAATGACATTCATGGAAGTCAAAAATGGAAGCTCTTCTTTTGAGGAAATAGGTTAAAAGGCCACTTAGAAATAGTCTCTTCTTATTTTATATGAACATCCCTTCTTTTCATCTGCTTTTTTAAAATATTAATTTTGACAGCCTAAAACTTTAAATAATTTGTTCTATGGCTATTGCTACTTACCAGTCACCCCAAAACTTTGTAGCTTGATGTGCAACAATCTTTCTATCTCAAAGTTTCTGTGGGTCAGGAATTTGAGTGAACCTCAGCTGGGCAGTTTGTGAGAGTTTATGGGCTCTCCTATGGTTGCACGTACTGGCAGTAGCCAATTGTGTTTCATATTGGTGGGAGCTGGAGCTGGAACAACTGGAGACTGGTTGGGCATCTCTCCCTGTCTGTCACATACTCTCAGGGATTCTCCACGTGTTCTGTCTGTAAGGGCTAGTTTGGGCTTCCTCATGGCATGGCCACTGTAGGGGAACCTCACTATTTGCCTGGTGGCTTAGGGAGCCAAGTATTTGAATTACAACTTCTGTCTTAGCTGCACCACCTTTTAGGACCTTGTCTCAGGAAGATACTCACTGTCACTGCCACCATCTCCTATTGGCTAAGACTCACAAACTCACCCTGAATCATGAGAGGAAGTAAAGCCCGCCTTTGGTGGGGGACTGAAGGCTGTAGAAGAGCATGTGGGAAGGAGGTAAAGGACATCTGTGCAATATATGCTACACTAGAGGATTTTTGTAAATCCTCTATTTTTATATTTTCCAATATAAAATATATAGAATTTTTAAGTAAATCAGATACATAACTTGTAGGCTACATGTTGGTGAAGTGAACATAATCAAATTCAAGAAGTTTTTAAGAATTTTTTCAGTTACAATTAACGTACAATATTGTATTACTTTAGGTGTGCAACAGAGCAATTAGATGTTTCTATAACTTACAAAATGATCACCTAGATTAATATTGTAATAATTATGCATGGTGTCTGATGGGTATAGACCCATCAGAGTTAATCAAGAGAGTTTTAAAACTCCTAAAATGTTTTCTCAAGGCAATATGGAGACTGTCTAGATAACTCTGTAACAGAAAAAAGATCAAGGATTTCACACGTGGTTTATAAGTATATGAGATTTATTGAAGACATATTTTTTTGTAACTGAGATTTCAAGAATGGAAAGATATGACCTACTTAATTCTTAAAACCATTATTAAAGCCAAAATGATACTTTCAGAATATCAATCCTTATGCCTAACCCTCTCTACTGTTGTCGTCACTAGTACATTAAATGTGCGGTTCTTTATGCAGCTAAAATAAAATAGCAGCTGATCCCTCCAGTGTAACCCTGAAAAGCAAGAAGATAAAGATGTATTACAAACATAACCCACTGACCTTAACAAAATCATGTATCCAATAGGATTGATGGGGTGTTAGACAACATTTCTGAGGTAGTTCTTATTTTGCCTTGCATTGTGTTATGTAGATGGAATTCACCAATATTGAAAAGCAGACAAAACATAGGCATAAATTATTTAAATGGGCATACTATACTAACATTTTTAGTGAAAGCAAGAATAAAAGTAAAACTTAGTAATTAACTGATTATTTGCCTGTTAAAAACTAAAGGAAAGACTTTGCATGTTCAACTTCAATTTACCATTTTATCATGCAGGTGGAAGAGATTTTGTTCATGTGTCCTCTTTCACGTAACTGTAATAGACTCTGAACTAAAGTACTTTAGGTGCAGGAAATACATTATTGGTGTGCATTGTTAATTCAAGGAACCAGCCCTAAATGTGATTTTGGTCTCAGTGCTTTCTCGATAAATTCCTCTGTCAAGAACCACATACAGTCCTTATGCAAACACTCATAAAATGTTGTGATTGTGGCTAAATCTATAGATTTGTGGTATTTACTCTACATATAATACATTAGACTAAAGAAGAGACAACACCTGGAAGTCAGAGGTAGAGTAAGGATTCTGGGATTGCCAACAGTTGGAAGTGAGATACGAATTTGAAGTTCTCAACTACAATGCTGGCGTGTGGCCAGTGAGGTGGAGGGGATCAGTTTGTGCACAAGAAGTTCAGAGATTTGGCATAAGGTGTTATCACATAATAGTGATCCTTATTCTTTTAAGTAAGGTTATTTGTCTTTAAGTTTTGCGTCTGTGTATGTATTAATCATGTCAGCAATGATAACTGATAACTTGTATGTGCATAGTTTGGGACAGTAGGTATAGCAGATATAAACAGGAATGTTGTACCATATTTTGGGGATGAAAAAAACTTTCAGAAAACCACCTCTACATTCGGAGAGCTCTCTCTTTTCCCAGAGCAAGAAGCTTTAAGTTTTGTGAGGACCATCGATGTTGTTCTACATTTCCGTCTCCCTAGGGATGATACTTCTGGCCGTTACCCTACTCCTTCAACAGCCATAGTTTTTGACTCCCACAGCCATTCCTTATTGTATACCATACACTCACCCTAAATCTTTTCCATAACCCGCCTCCTTCATTACAGAGGCACCATTGCGTGGTTGAGAATAAAGCATGCCACTGGGTTCATATCCCAGATCCACCATCTACTTACTGGATATCCTTAAGTAAGTAACGTAAAAGCTCTTTGCCTCAGTTTTCTTATATGTCAAATGGGAATAAGTCTTTACTTTATGGAATTGCCATGGAATTAACTGAGATAATGTGACTGAAGTAACACATATTGGCACATGTGCTCGGTAAATATTAATTATGATTATTGCTATTGTTATTATTATATTACTTTATCCCCTCACTTTCCTCCTGGCCCCCCATCCCTCCTCCTTTGTCTTAGGTTTCCAAGTTCAGTTTTCAGTGGGGTTGTTTGAGCAGGCATCGCTCCCTGCGGGCAGAGAACGCTGACTTGCTATTTCGCTTGACTTTCTGTATCCATGTGTTTAGTGCTGTAGCCCTTTGCTTAGAATGTTTTCTGGAATAACAAATATTTACCAAGAAATATTATTTTATGATGTCTGTGCTGGAGGCTAGATTGTTAATATGTCTTAACCTTAGCCAAGGCCTATGGAAAGGACTAGAATTATAAAACATTCTTACACTGTGAGTGGGCCAAATGAAAAAGTATGAATCAAAGAAGAAACAGAGACACACAATGAAAGCTTTTAGGTAACCCTTGGAGGTTAGTTATTCCCATCTCTCACCCAAATGGAGGCATTCCTTTTATAATATTTATTTATTTAGCCAGCCAGTCATTATACTTATTGAGCAATCTGTGCCAAGCCCTGTAGGAGGCACTGTAAGTACCTGGTAAGAAAATAAGGTTTGGACCTTGCCTTCATGGAGCTTACAGTGGAATGGGTAGGATGAACATTAATCGAATGATGACACAGATATACAAATTTTACTGTGAAGGAAACACCTAAGAAAGAGTGAGAGTAAATAACAGAGAGAATGGTTCTAGTTGGGTTGGGGTGCAGTTATGGAGTTTAAAGGGGCAGTTAGCTGGGACTGAAGATTTAATAGGCATTAACTGGTTGAAGAAGGAAATGAGCTTTTACGAGAAAGGCAGAGAATGTGATGATGCATTTGAAGAATGGAAAGGAATTCATTGTGGTTGGAGCCAAGAGAAACAGGGACAGGAATTAGAAATGACATTGAAGGGGTGGGCATAATTAAAAAACCAGTTTCATTTCTTCCAACCCAGATGTCACATGTCCCGCTTCTGAAAATGCAGTGGATGGGAAGGAGGAGAAGAAGAGTGTAGGGAGACCATTAGGAGTACAGTGCTTTTCACATTTTAATGTTCACACGAACCACCTGGGGGTCTTTTTAAAATGCGATGTCTGATTCAGTATGCCTGGGGTGAGGCCTGCAAGTCTACAGCTCTAATAAACTCCCAGAGATGCTGGTTCTTCTTATCCATAGATCTCACTTTGGGTAGTGAGTGCCTAAGTGAAACTATAATAGGGGTGGAATGGAGAAAAAGAGATAGAGTCAAGAGAGATTAGGGAGCAAAAGCAAAAAAAAAAAAGGACATGATGAAAATTAGATGAGAGGGGTGGCACAGGGAGAAGATATGAAGGATGTCTCCTAAGTTTCTGGATGGTGTAAGGAGCTTTGGGTACTGCTAATCACTGTAGGGGCATAGGAGGAGTGCTCGGGTTGCACAAAAGCTCACTTTCTATTCTGTCATTGTATTTGGAAGCATGTAACTTATCTGGTTTCACAGGCTCATAGCTAGAGAGGAATCTTGTCACTGGTCAGTCATACTAGTTTCACCCATACCTCATCTATCAATCGATTCTATTTAGATGAAACTTTGGATTTTAGACTTTAGAGTTGATGCTAGAACTAGTTAGGATTTTGGGGGGTGGCCAGGGCAGGATATTATGGACTAAATGTGTCCCGTCAAAGTTCATATGGTGAAGCTCTGATTCTTGATGTGATACTGTTTGGAGGTGGAGCCTGTGAGAGGTGTTAAGATGGTATTATATCATAATTTTGCCCCTGAAAATTGTTATCAATCAGTATTTTATCTTTGAGGTGTATCCACATTTGATACCTGAACTGCAGTTACTGTTTGCTGTTTAGTATTTTGTTGGGAGCATACAACAATTTACATATTCATTCTGTGCTGATGAACTATTAAGTTATTCACTGTCTTTTTCTACTATTAGAAGTGTTGCAATGTGAATTCTTATACATATCTCCTT
The DNA here is from genome assembly GCF_004126475.2 of Phyllostomus discolor. NCBI lineage: Eukaryota > Metazoa > Chordata > Mammalia > Chiroptera > Phyllostomidae > Phyllostomus > Phyllostomus discolor. The sequence goes on from NC_040906.2 coordinate 44,795,947, forward strand.
TTGCATATATGCAAGTTTTTATCAGGCATACCATTTAATTCGATATGAAATCAGTTGAGTTGGTGTTGGTCAGCATATGAAAAGTGAAATATTATAGCATAGACAGTATTAGGCTCTGGCTGGTGTAGCCCAGTGGATTAACCACGGCCCTGCAAACCAAAGGTCACCAGTTCAATGCCCAGTCAGGACACATGCTTGGGTTGCGGGCCAAGTCCCCAATTGGGGGCACATGAGGGGCAACCACACACTGATGTTTCTCTCCCTCTTTTTCTCCTTCCCTTCCCCTCTCTCTAAAATAAATAAATAAATAAATAAATATTTTTTGAAATGTGCTTTAAAGAATGGAATAGACAGTATTAGAGTATGTTACAAGTAGCAAGGATAAATGCTACTTGTAACATTAATGAAACTTTGGTTTGAATTATATATAATATATAAACACACCCACATATCAGGATCTTTTCTGAAAACTCTAAGCACATTAAATGCTTGTGGAAAGGAGCCAGTACAGACAAAGAAGAAAGCAGATCCACTGGTTAAGGTGAGGGAGGAACAAACCTCTTCCAGTACGATAGGAGGGAAGGAAATAGAGGGTTGGATGATAGTGTATTTGTAGGTGGGAGAGAAAAATGTGTAAGGAGTTTTCTTTTGGCATACTCTGTTTTCTCTATGAAGTAAGTTAAGTGATAATATGCTGGGAATTAGGATGTAAGTGGTTCCTAGCTGTCTTGAAGAAACTGGAAAATGTTTGAAGTTGCATCTGGAGAGACTAGAATAAAAAACTGAAAAAGAAAGTGTAAACGTTTGCTATGAAAGTTTGAAAGTTGGGGATTGAAAACTAGGAATTACAGTACTATCCGTGGGAGAAAGAATGATTTTCTCCATCACCATTTAACAACCTAGGAGTAGAGAATGCAAACAGTTGTATTTATCTAAAATTTAAGTTTTCCTGAGTGAGATGACCAAAGATGTGTATCAATGGAGAGGTCAGTGTTCCTGAGAAAATGATGAAATTGGGAAGTACAAGGAGGATTAAGGATCAATGAATAGATAAAGTGGAGAAGAAAAAGGGAAAAGAGATTCAAGGTCTATTTCAAGGGTCAGCAAGCTGGCCTGGGGCCAAATCTGGCCCACTGCTTCTTTTTGTACATAAACCTTCATTGCAACGCAGACTCACGCATTTGTTTGCTATTCGTTACTATTATCCTCTGTGGCTGCTTTCATGCTGCAATGGAAGAGCTGAGTAGTTGCAATAATAGGCAAAGCCTAAAGTATTATAATAGGCAAAGCTTATCTAGAATTTGGCTTTTTAGAGATAGTTTGCTAAACCCTGGTCTACTGTACTTTATTCATATTTCTCACTGAGGTTGAAGTAGAGACATGGTGTCAAAGCGATGGGGGGATAGAGAGGTGAGGTAAGAGAGGGGAGAGTGATACCGTTTCCAGGAGTTGCCAAGACCCAGGGTGATCATGGGAGTGAATTTGGGTCTCTGAAGTTCCTCATTGTTTTCCTCAAATAAAAGACCTGGGAATGTCAGATGGTTTGCCCACATGGATGTCAAAATCACATAGCACGATGGCAGTTGAGGGGTTGGAGAGAAATACAGTGAGCCTGACACCAAATCTTGTTATCAGGTAAACCCAAGAAATGTTTGCTAAGGATTTGGAAGCTAGAAACATGGAAGGATAGAAGGAAATGTGGCCTGTTTGTATGAACTTGAAAGGAAGAGGGGGAAGTAAAGACTTAAAGGTGGAACCGAGGAGCAAGGAGGACAGCGACCCACTCCCAACCCTGAAAGAACAAACTCTCAGCGGTGCTCCCGAGGGTCCAGGGAAGCGATACCTTCAGAGGAGAGCTTTATGTCGTCTGGGGTCAGGAGGCAGAAGAAGCCTTTAGGACAGAGATTGGGGGATGTGAGGACGTTTTTGGATTTTTTTTTTCTTTTTACTATGGAATGGAAATATACCACGATCTTAGAATGAGGTAAGCTCTGTGGGTTTAGGTCAGAAGAGAAGGGTAACAGAGTAGTACAGAAATGGAAGTGAAGAATAGGTGGCCAGCACTGTTTACCTTCCGAGGGCAACCAAGGGTTAGATGGCAGCAGTTATTTTAAAGAATCAGCACCAGTGTTATATGGCTGACAGAGAAGAACCGGATGCGTGTCTCAATATAATGTATTTCAAAGATGCCTGGGAAGATGGCACCATGTGCAAACCCCAGCCAGGTGAGCAGGCAGGCGAGCAGGCAGGCAGTGGTATTAGTTAATGCCCAGTATTCCAACCAAGTGCTCCCAATTGACTACAGGCCCTGGGGGAGAAGAAGTTTCGTGCTTCCTCTGTGACTCCCAACACAGGGCTGCAGAGACCTGAAACCTCCATTCTACCTTCTGCATTCCTCTCCATTCTTCCTTCACGTCCCCTGGACTTGCTGCCGTGGACTCTTGGTAGGGCTGTCTTCCGGTCTCATTCCCCAGAGTTGTTTACTATTTTTGCTTTCCAAAATGAAAAAAAAGTTTTTTTCTTATTATATAAGCCATACATGCTCACTGTAACATTAGTTCAGATAGCCTAGAAGGTACAATAAAGAATATAAAATGATGTGAAGTCCTATCATCTGAAGAGTACTACTATTAACATTCTAGTATGTGTCTTCACAGACTTTTCTCCATGCAGAGATACATTTTTTTTAAATTTACTGGGACCATATATTTGCTCTCTTCAGATGTATTATTTTATAACACTATATCATGGATCTTTCTATTGGTAAATTCTAATTTAAATCATTTTGAATATAGACTCAGTATTCTGTTCTATGGATTTGCCATGATGTATCATCCAATTCCATATTGTTGGATTGGGTTTAGATTTATTTGCTACTATATATAACAATATAATGAACATTCTTATATGAATGACTTTCATAGAACCAAAAACTTATCATGTTTTAATTTCTTGCTTGAAATTTTTTAGTGGCTCTCTAGCCTGTGACCTTTACAATTAAATCCAATTCCCTAGCATGACAGAAGAGGTCATTTCTAATCTGATTTAGGACTGCTTCCTCTCCATCCTGATTTCTCAATACCTGCCCCTGCTACTCTGGTCAGGAGCCCTGCCTGGGTGCCCCAATAATGCCTCCACCATAGGGTATAATCAGTGTGTGCTGACTTACCCAGTGGTACTACACGAAGTACGCTCCTTGAGGAAGCGCGGGCTTTATCTTCTGGGAAGAATTACATGCAGGCACTCCATACACGCTTGTTTTCATGAAGAATGAATGAATGAATGCACACATGCTCGTGTGTTTTCTTCCTTGTTTCTTATTTCCCTTTACGGTATTTTAATGAGTGTTCTCATTTTGCCACAGTTTGTGTTTTCTATTGATTTTTTAATTCCTTCATCCATTTATTGCATTTCACAAAAGCTGATCGAGCACCTGCGATGGACCAGGCACTGTCATAGGTGCAGGGAAGTGGTGAACAAACCTCCCGGACCTTACACTCTAGTGAGGAGACAGACAGACAATAATAAGGTAAACAAATGACGTGTACACAATGTTAGTGATATGTGCTAAGAAGAAAAAATAAAGTGGGGAAGGGGTTTTGAAGTGTGTATATGACAAGTTGGGGAGGAGTGTTGGTATTCCAGATGGGGTGGGAGGGAGAGCCTGTCTCCTTACGAGGGGGCAGAGCTGGTCATACAGTTTCTGAGGGCAGAGCATTCTAGGAATAGGAAGAGCAAGTGCAGAAATGTGCCAGACATGTTTGAGGAGGAGCAAAGAGGCCCATGTTCCCACATCAGAGAGAACTTCAGGGCGGGAAGATGAGGGCAGAGTAGGGACAGCAAGCGAAACGGCCAACCATCCTGAGAGCTTTAGCATGAAGAGAACAGCCATGGGGATGGGAGGGAAGGTGTGCCTTGTTAGAATGAACCTTCCTCGCTACTATGTTGAAAAGATGAAGATGAACAGTAAGTTGTCTACTGTGATAATTTAAAGGAAAAAAATCCTGTTGTTTGGACCAGGATGGTGACAGTGAAGGTGACAGTAAATTATAACATTGTGGATTTCTTTTGAAGGGGCTTTGCTCATGGACTAGACAGGGGATGCGAGAGAAAGAACAGAATCGCAGATGACACCAAGGTTTCCAATCTCTCAAAATATAAATACAATAAAAATTTCATTCTATTTACCCAGCAATTACTTATGTTTGTCCCATTAGCCTAAGTTCAAACAATACACTTAACCCATACTAGCTATGTTTAAATTGTCTGAGAGAGAATTCTCTGTATTTGAACATTTTTGTCTTTGTTTACATGGTATCACTGTGAATTAAGGCGGTTCATTTGTGTGCGTGTGTCTTATGAGAATCAGGCTTTGTATTTAATAAGCACATCACGTATAACACCCAAAGCCAGTTTTAATATCTGTCATAAAATTCTTGGACCATGGTGCTCTAATAATAAAATTTTCCTGAATTTTGCAAGTGCCTCTGCTTTGCACCTGGATCACTCCTCAGTAAACGAGTCCAGGTGACTCTAAGTGAATTAATAAATAAAGCAAGCCTGCCTTTTACTCATAAGTTTTCCAGCGATTGTATTAATAGCTATAAATGGAAATAAAGTACTTACTATGATCCAGTTGCTTTCTATTTTGATTAAGTTATTCCAAATAGTCATATGGAATTACAAATCTTAAAATATAGGCTAATATTAATAGCTTTTCACTAGCATGAATTTTAAAATAACTTGAATATGATATACTTAAAATGAATGATAAAATCATTTCAATACAGGGAATATCATTTTCAAAATGGGCACGACGTGCACCCATTTTCTAGGTTTGATAGAACACCTATGTTGTGCTTTTCAGGGGATGCTCCAGTTTTGGCTTTAAACCCCGAGAAGCCCATATGCAAGTTCAGTGACCCTTTTATGAGGTTCAGCAGCAAATTGCTTATAAAACATGTGCCAGAAAATAGACGTATCAGTTACTGAACTGAAAAATGCAAGGTGCCTACCAAAGGCCGGGGCCTTGAGATTGCTGAAAATCTCAGGCAAGACTAATAAATGCCAGGGTTTTCAGAGAAACAATATGTACTGCCATTTACTTTAAAAAAATTTTTTTATAAACAGGAAGAATTAGAAAACAAAAGCCAGTTATATGTGGAAAAACAATATTCACATTTAAAACTACTGATTAAGAATGTGATGTGGCTTCTCTAGTGACCTTAGGTAAGGCCTGGGGGACCTTGATTAAGTTTATTTTTTTAGCTGTTTTATACAATATATTGAATGGGGATAAACTGTTGCTACCTGAATGGATTGTTGTGAGGATTAAATGAACAGTTTAATGTAAAACTCTTAGGCCAGTTCTGAGCGTATTGTAAACTCTCTGTAATCATTAGCTATTATTATTATTGTGTAGCATGTAAATGGAACTCTTGAGTTTACATATGAATTCCTTGTTAAGAACAAACTGCATTAAAGTAAAGAAAGAAAATCATTTCAGAGGAATTTTTACTCTGGCTATTCTTGGTGTACTGTTTCATTTTCATCAATGGGTGAGTAATATTCTCCCAGAAATGAGGTGGGGAGGATTTCTAAACTGCATGTGACACTTTCCAAGTGTATGAGCTATAAAATGTTGTATCAATCTTAATAACATATTACAAAGTTAAGATGGTGGCAAGTATTGCAGTCATTTTTAGTTTGTTCTGAAGTATGAGATAAACCTGATAACGCTCAGGTGATACCAAAGTGAGCATTTATGATCAGCATGGAAATTGGACCACATTGTCTCTGCTTTTCCAATCCCACCATTCTTCCAACTGAACTTATTCAGCATGCCACAAAAGCTAATCGTTTTCCTTTGCTTTCATACTTTCCTATCTACCATTATTTCTAGCAGTCTCTATATTTTGTAGGCATAGATGTATGTATAGATCAAGAGTTCACATTGGAAAAGAGTGGGACTTGCACAGGGGCAGAGAGTGCATGGCATGTGACACATTGAGGGTGGTAGTCTGAACTGGAGAGTAAGGATGAGCAAGCTAGGGTGAGCTAATGTGGTACGGTCAGGCATCCCAAAAGCTTTGTGGAAAGGGTTCGCAGCATGCCAGCAATGGAATATGGATTAGGTGGCCCAAATGTGGCCTGTGAGGATGCAGTCAGCAAATATTTATTCATTATATAAGACTACACTTTGGAGTCCTGGGGTTAAGAACTTGAGCACTAATTACAAACAGAGACGGGTCATTTAAAACAGACTTCCTTCCTTAAGGTACGCTTCCTTCCAGTCAAGTCAGGTCATCTGAATCAGGTACTTTTTGAAAGTTTCTTTGCCTAAAATGTTAGCTTTTTGTAGAAAGGAAAAGATTTATATGATCTGAAGAGAAACCAGAGTAGCAAAATGTTAACTTTTTGTGAGAGGTGGTGTATTTTCTCCTCGACTTTTAGAAGTAGTTCTTTCTTCCTTTTTTATTTTTTAAATTAATTTAATGCAAATTATAGAATTTCCCTGTCTACATATTGACTTATATATATTCATCCACTCATAGTGCCTTCGCCTGACCACAGAGGATATGGTATATGGAAGCACAGATGACTCTATAAATCTGTAGCCATTCTTAGGAAATTTATACAAAACACCTCCCTGTTCAAGTAGACCAGGGTTGCCCTGCGGGTATTCAGATGCAACATACCATTTCATATCCATATCCTTATATATATTCTGAATCTTTTATTAAAAACAGGAATTAATAAATCACAAGAGAACTTATTATTCTCTACATTTGCAGTATTTCCATTGATTTAAAAATAATTGCAGAGCCAAAATCCAAACAATGAGTACTCTGTAACATCAACAAATATGCCTACAATGGCGTGTATCGCTGATGCCAAAAATATTTCAGCACATGATGGTGTTCAGTCTTTGTTCCTGAAGTGCAAGAATAGAACCTAGAGTGCTTTGATTGGGGGCTTCTTTTTAAGAGTATAAATTATAACTTATAAAACGTTTTTGAAAAACATATAATTTAAAATTGTCTCCTCCATGGGGCAAGGAGAGAATAGGAGTTTAGAGGTATAGAGTTTCAGTTCAGGAAGATGTAAAAGTTCTGGACATGAGTGGTTGGTAGTAATGTTTGCATAACAATGTGAATATATTTAATGCCACTGTACATTTAAAAATGATTAAAACATAAATTTTATGTATACTTTAACCATAAGAAAAAAAGTTTGTCTACTCCAAACCTAAAGGATTTTCTAGAGTATTTATAACTTATTTGATATTATTTCCTGCATTAACTCTAAATCAAATATGAGTATGCAAGTAAAAAGTGCATTAACATAAAACACTGGTCAAACTTCAGTCCAGGGAAAATATTTAAATAAACTGGTGTTGAGGTTGAGAAGAAAATCACTAAAACATTATCTGTCAGGGATCGTAAAGATGACCTCTTGATTTTGTTCTTATCTTGGTGATCTTGTAGGTAAATGCAATGGTTTTTAGCTCCATTGAAAAGTTTTGAGTTGACTTTTTACTGACTTTAGTCAAAGAAAAAGAAGATTTTTTAATAAAGATCATAAACATTAAACCTCTGGTATTTGGAAGTTGTATTAGATTGAATTTCAGGTGTTATGTGCAGAATAAAGTGACTTTATCATGATCACTCTTCAATTCTGCATATTTCCAGTTTAACAGCATAATAACAGTATGATTGGGATTTACCAGCCTGAGTTATAAATGTGTAACATTCACTTCTAGATAATATATTGCACTGTTATTTTATGAGGAAGTAGTTTCCCTTGATGTAAAAATGGATATTTGATTTGAATAAATGATTCTGAAATTTATGTGATACTCTAAGTTATCCTGTCCTCTCAGATGCTAAAATGCTTTTGTGAGGTGTCAGAGTGGATAAATAATAATTGCCTTCAAGAATCTTCAATATATATGATGGTTATTTAAAAAACCCAGTTTAAAAGCTTTGTGACATTTTTAAATTTTACCGTGCCTATTGGTTTAGCCACATTTTATTGAAAGATGGCTGTATATCCTAATACCGATTGAAAACTCTCTTCATATACATAAATGGTTATTTGGTTAACAGGTTCTTTTGAGTGATTCCATTTGTTATGGAATTTAGTTGTACAGTTTACACATTTACAAATATTGTTTAAATTTACTGAAAAAGGAAAAGAGCACATAAATTCTCATGAGTAGAATCATCTTGAAACCGTTGCACTGGTAAGGATCTTACATTCTAACCTCCAGCTGGGTTATAGAGAAGTTAAAAGGATTAGTTTATGATTGTGATTAGAGGGACAGAGGAAATGAGGTGGGTATGAATTTCACCTCAAAAAAGCTGTGCAAAAAAATTGGCACATATGTTTATCTTCATAAACAAAATTAAATCTGACTCTGTGGTGTGATGGGACATTTCATCTCAGATCATTGGGGGCTCTCCCATCGGAAGGGTCATTTAAAGGACCAAAGTCTTATACTGACTAAAACAGTGGGGGATGGGCATGCTGCTCCAGTCTCTGATTCCCACTGGTCCTTGCTCCAACTGAGCCTAGGCTAAGCTAGGACATTGTTATATGGACCCGTACTGCCCTCATTTCCTTCCTCACAGGACTAGATTAGGGCCAGTAGATGGTCCCAGTACTGAGGATATTATAATTCAAAATAAAAATCATAGTAAATTTTCAAAGCCTGTTATTAATGCAGAATATGTATGGTGAGATAAAAAGTTTCTTTCTGTAGCTTTTTAAATGCAAAGTTCTTGAAAAGTTTACTGCAGCTGGACTTATTCAAGGGTAGGGGGAGAACCTGAAGCATGTGTTGAATCCACGTTAGTGTAGTGCTGTGATTCAGATGCCCTGAAAACTGGTCTGGAGGCCACAGTGCATGAGAATGCCTCTGAACAAGTTAACATTTTTCCATCTGAAAAATTCTTCCCTAGCCACTTTATGGAGATGTATTTTTCAACTTGTGTTTTCAGACAGTGTCAGTATGTGTAAAACTGATCAACTTCCTCACCAGTCTTCCTCTAGAAAGTGAGGTGGTCAGTCACTTAGGTGAGATTAGAGGTAGGTGAGTGCATCAAAATTTGTCCGTATAAACCCAGTTTGTATTTATAGTCCCTCCATGATTTTTAAATTTTTTCTCTTTTAACAGTTTCATTAAGATATAATTTACATGCCATACAACTCACCTATTTAAAGTGTGTAGTAACTCGGGGGTTCTCAGGTGTACACAGGCAAACAAACTCCTTTAGTTCAGTAACTAAATGAGTGCATCCATCCCCATAGTCAATTTTAGAACGTTTCCATCGCCTCAGAAAGATACCCTGTAACCTTTAGCTACTGTCCTTTATTCCTCACCTACCCTCCCCGTGACACCTCCATCCCTAAGGAACAGTTAATCGACTTGCTGTCTGTACAGATTTCCCTGTTTGGGACTTTAATATAAATGCGAGCATATAGTAGTAGCTTTATAGTAGTCTCTGGTGACTGGCTTCTTTACTTAGCATGTTTTCAAGGTTCATCCATGTTGTAGCATGTGTCAGTACTTTATTTTCATGGCAGAATGCTATGCCATTAAATAGATATATCACATTTTGGTTGACTTTTGGGTGTTTCCTTCTATTGGTTGTCATTGCCACAAACATTCACGTACAAGTTCTTGTGCAGACCTGTCTTTTCACTTTCGGGGGGTATATATCTAAGAGTGGAATTGCTGGCTTACATGGTAGCTCTATATTTAATCGTTAAAGGAACTGCAAAACTGCCTTACAAAGTGGCTGCACCATTTTACATTCGTGCCAGCAATATATAAGGCTTCTCATTCTCCACACCCTCACCAAGACTTACTGTTACTGGCTTTTTGACTGTGGTGTGTGTGGTATAACATCCTAGTGGGTGTGATGTGGTATCAGTTACGGTTTTGATTTGCATTTCTCTGATGACTAATTATGTCAACACTTTTTCATGTCCTTATTTATCATTTGTTCATTTTTTAGAGAAATGTATTATTCAAATCCTGTACCTATTTTTAAATTGAAATTTTTGTCCTTTTTTATTATTGAATTGTGAGAGTTCTTTATATATTCTAGATAAAAGTTTTTTATGAGATACATGATTTGAAAATATTTCTCCCATTTTGGGGGGTTGTCTTTTCATGTTCTTGATGGCGTTACTGAACTAAAGGAGTTTGTTTGCCTGTGCACATCAAAGCCCAGTCAAATGTGAACAAGGGTTTGCAGCAAAGAAAGTAAAGGTTTATTTTTAAAAATGGTGCCAAACCTGGAGTCCCAGGTGAGCTTATGTTCAAAGACCTGGCTCCCAGATGGCTTCTATGGGATGGGTTCTATGGGGCAAAACCATTGATCATGGTGACTCTGCTGATCAGTCTGGCTAGGGTGGGGGCAATCAATCATCGCATCTGGTCTTGATGTCAGCCATGGCCTTGCTTTGTTTGGTTTCACAAGGGTATACGGGGGTCATTTCACTTACCTGGTCTGGAGCTAAAACAAGGCTGAGGCCTAGATGTGATCTCTAGTTTGACCGAAACTCTGTCTCTGTTGTCAGCAGGCCTCTTTGTTCCTAAGATTATTTGATGCTGAGCAGAACTTCATTGCCCTGAGGGCTTAATGATTAAGGGAGTGGATGTGCCAGGGAGAAGGAGGAAGGTGAGTAAGGAATCAAAAGGAAAGAAAGGAGAAAAGGCCGCATTAAAGAAATGAAGTTTCTATGCAGTTATAATGACATTCTTTAAAGCACAACTTTTAAAAATTTTGATGTATTCCAATTTATCTGTTTTTTTCTTGCTCGTGCTTTTGGTGTCATATCTAAGAATCCTTCACCAAATCCTCAATCTTGACAATTTACCTCTATGTTTTCACTTAGCAGTATTTCACTTTTAGCTCTTACATTTATGTCTTGATCCATTTTGCATTGATTTTTACATATGATATAAACTGGCATAACTATTCATCTTACCTGTTTTCACTCTCAAATATGTCCTTGGTTAGGTGATAAATTATATGGTCACCTAGTCAGGGGTGCAGTCAATGAAACAGAGTAAAATTTCCTGACCTGTGAGAATATCATATCTATAATTATGGCCTCTGTTGCATTATTTTCTAACATAGTTAACCAACCGAACTTAACCACATATAAAAGCAAGAATCATATGGCCCTAAGAAAATACAGAGAAAACAATTCTTTAAAAACATAGAATGAGTCAAAGGGTAAAAAGATAAGCCAAAATTCACAAATGTCTTCTTTCAATAGCCTGAAGGTGCTGTACTTTAAAGCCCCGAAGTCCAAATCCCTTAACTATTCCTAGAACACTTTTATTAAATTTCTGCTATAGAAATGGTATGGCTGTGTGCCAGCCAACATGCTCAGCAGGGTGTCTATTAACTTTTAAATATCAACTTATGGGCAGTTTTGTATTTTTTCTTAAAGTATTTAAACACATACTTTAGAAGCAAATTTCATAACTTGCTGGAATTAGTGACTAATATCTGTGTAGCACCTCGGCGATCGAGATCCAGGGTTTAAAAGGTGTTCATACAGCCAAGCTGAGAGCTGTTCCATATTCTCTATAGTCTGGCAATAAACTTGTCATCCCTTTGCCTATTCTAAAAATACCAACTTAAATATCCTAACTGTGTAAGTCTGTTTAAATGAAGTATGTTTAGGCATGATAGAAGACCGACATGATAAAAGACAAAAGATCAGCAGGGCTAGGAGTTGGTTATCAGCTCAGTTTAGTTACGAGTTGACAATGATGCATAAAAACTCCTGCATGGAATTTAAGAATAATAATGGATTTGGATCATTAAGAGATATTTTCTCATTTATCTTTCTTAACAATAATTAGGTATTTCTTTGAGTTTTCTTTGCTGAATGTAGTACTAAAATAGGTAAATTTCTATATTTGAATGTAAATGAGTCCACTAATTATCATAGTGATATTGGGCCACTGATAGATTTTTTGACATTCCTCTTGTAAGAAAAAAGGCAAATTTTTTGACTCTGCAAACTTTAATTACCTGAGAATTTAGTAGCTAGAATTACTTTCATGCCTTTTGCTATCTTATTATCCAAAGGTTCGTATTACAGTCAGACAAAAAGCTGGTTACTTCACATTTGTTTGGTTTTGTCCCTCAGGACTAAAGGAGATAGAACCACCAAATATCTGTTTACCAAGTCAGGCAGTTATTGCTTTCTTGGTTCTGTCAGTCTTTTTGTGCCAGTGATTATTTCATGAAAAGTGTATTGAATGATGGTACATGTTTATCAGTTTCAAGAACAGCTCTATGGAGCAGAATACAAATGTAAAAATCTTAGCCAGTAGAACTATGGGTTGTTTTCATTAGTTTCAAGCTCTGAGAAGCTCAAAATTATAAAATGCTTTTCAGTTATTCTTTAAGTATTTCTGTACCAGAAATAATTCATTATTTTCATTATTCCCTTCATTTTCAAGCTGAGTCCATTTTGAGACAGTCAGTAAAGGATAGAAGATTAGAACTAATGTTCCTCTATTGCTTGTATAGTTAGGGAACAGGGTTACAGATGCTGAGACATGGCGGGGCGGGGGGGTGGGGTGGGTGGCTTCTGCCCTCCTCACTGCAGTCATTCAGTATCCTTGCAAGTGTTACAGAGTTATTCGCAAAGGGTGTGTGCAGGGTGGGTGGGATGAGAATCACTCCAAGGTAACTCCTTTGTGTGCATTTGTGTCACACTGTGAGTGTACCTTGCCGTAAACAGGTTAGTGATCATTGCTCTTGGGATACTTTAATAAATATAGACCAAATTGTGCCCTTCCTATCTCCAGAAAAAAATGTGCCTGACTAGAGGTATTCTAAATCAGTGCTTCCAATACTTAAAAGGCATGTTTTGATTCCATACTTTTGGGCAGAGTTCAACACTGTATATTCTAAGAAGCTTACAGGGATGGGATCCTGCTGGTGCAGGGACCTCACTAAGTCCCTGGGGCCTGTGTGGTCCAGGCTTGCAGAGTACCTCAGGGTATGGAGCTGGAAGGTGAAAGAACAAGCATGCATGGGGAAAGGCAAGTAGTTGCTCCTGTGAACAGGAGGGGCAAGGAGGAAGCTCTAGCGAGGACAGAGAGGAAAGACTAAAGATGGAAGACTGAAGTTTTGAGTCATATTAGGGTTTTTAATTCTGTATTACTAATGTTTTTAGAAATTTCAAGAGAAGTTCTTAGGACTTTGATTAATCACTGAAGGATTTAAAGTGTGCTGTACAGTACAGATTGATGTGATTTGGAACATATTTCTGAAAAATTAAACTCTTTAGATCATTTATCACCAAAGGGGAATATGACAGAGGTGCTGATTGCTGGAACCTGGCCACAGCTTCCCTGCCAGCTAAGTGCATGTGGGGGGAACTGACCAGTGTCATCTTCACCTGGATCTAAATCAGTGCTGAGGGACCTGACTGAGTTCACCCAGATTTAAACACCTTTGATGAAAGCACAATCCCATGAGAATTCTTAAACTGAGACTTTTGGTAGAAACAGATTTGATGAAGTACAAGAATAACAATTATAACTATCATTTATTAAGAATTTATTGTGAGCAAGCATGTACCCAGTAGGGTTCCATTTAATCTCATAAGAATCCCATGAAGAAGGTCTCATGATCCTTATATTTCAGAAGGGAAAATTGAGGCATAGAAAGAGGAAGTAACTTAACACAATAAGTGATGAAAATGGGATTTGAACTTGTCTCTTTCTATTGTGTAACAATGCATATCAAGCTCACTTTAAGAATAACGGAATCCTGCAAATTATATTATTGCCTTATCTTACAAAAATATCACTGAAAAAAATTACAAATAAATCATATTGCCATGAATCTAGCTTTGGGTTCACATGAATCTAGCTTTGGATTCACATGAAGTTAATAAACATCCTCTAACCCAAGTTCCAGTGTTTCATTCTCATCTCATATTTTCTCTCCTTCTCTGCCTTCTTTAAGAGGGTGATGGACACCCTCTGCCTTTTCTCATTGTGCAGTTATTCTGTGACCTGCATCCATCAGTTGATGTCTGCAAGTAGCAGATGGTACACTTAAGTAGGGCAATCGAAGGGAGTTTAATGAAGGGAATATTTGTAAAGGTGTGTGCAGGGCTAAGAAAACAAATGGGAGAGAGTGCAGAGCCAGGAACTAGCAATGGCTGCCATCAATTGCTGTCCCTAGACCTGGAGGCAGCAAGGGAAGAGAGCAGTTACCAAAGGCAGAGAGCTGGAATTTCAGGGGAGGGACAACCAACATATAGGAAGATGCTGTCTTCCAGGAAGGATAGAGTCAACTTGTTGCCACCAGGAAGGAGTAAAACCGAGGTCTTAGGTAAAAACAAGTGAAGAAGCAAGCAAACACTTGCCCTTCCTCTCTTCTTGCTGTCTGGTCTCTTGCTGGATAAAGGTCTGTGTCCCAGAGCACAGAGCAGAGTGGAGAATAGGGCATCTTGGCTTTTGGAAGGGCAGATGGAAAATATCCATTGCACAACACTTTACCACCATGGTTGCATAGCCCAGTAAGCTTACTTTTTCTTCTCCTGCACTCTTGTTTTCCATATTCCCTTCTTTGTTGTTCCCAAGTTCTCTCTTATGTAGTCCCCTTCATGCACTGCTCTGCACTAGAGTTGCCAGTGCTACCTTGTGCACCTTGATGATGTTTTCCTGGTCCTGGACCCAATTTCTGTGGGGCTCCAGGTGCCCCCTAACTTTGTCTCCAGGTCCACTGAGGGATACCTACTCGGGGGCAGGTGTCACGAAAAGGTCCCTTCCTAGTCACCATATTCCTTGGTTCTTCGATTTCCCTTGAGAGGAAATCGGCAAGCTATTTATATGCCTCCAGGTTCTCCAGAATGTTAAGAGTTCTAAAGGCATACCTTTGAATGGCTGCCATCTTGGACATCAAGTAACCCCTGTCTCTGTGCAGTGCCTGATTGACTTCCTGTGGCATTTCTGCCCCCAGAAGTAGTGGAGGTCACCATTGGACTTCCACTACTAGACTATTCAACTGGACTATTTTTTACCCAGTAGAAGCCATGACATATTTGACACAGCGTCAGAGCACTGGTACTCAAAGAACACAGCCCAACAATGGGAGGATTTTATTTTATTATTTCTTCTTCCCCTTCTCATCCTCCTCTTTCTTTTTCATGAAGGCTTTTACTTACTTCCCTTGAATGTTCAGATGAGGATATATACCACAAAACAGTATTTCAGGAAATTCCCTTCCAGCTTCATCCTTCATCTATTTGCCCTCCATCCCTCAGATCCTCAAGCATCTTTTCTCTAAAGCCTTCCCCTTCCTCCACTCGAACCTACATATCTCCCTTCTTTCTTCTCTTCCTCCTCTCTTTCATTTCTAGGCCACAGTGGGTCCAGAGAACTTGCCTGGCAACAGGACCTCCTATGAAGCAGGGAGGGGAAAGAAACTGAGCTGGTAGAGACAGAGCTCTTGGTGATGGAGCATGAGAAAGTCTGGGTGCACTACTGCCCCAATAACTTTCCTTCCAGCACTAGGAACATGATAGAATGACAAAAGCAGCACTGAAAGGTATCAGAAAGCTTTTAAACTTTTAACAACTTGATATACGGCATATGGGTTATAGTCTCCATAGCCAAAGTCACTTCGTGTGTGTAATTATTACAAGGCTGCCATCCACTGAGTGCTTACTGCATGTCAGGCATTTTGCCTAGGATTTTAATATATTTAACTCCGATGTTCACACCAAATCTGTAAGGCTGTTGTTACCAGCCCCACTTTACAAATGAAAAAGTTGAAAAGCAAATCCATGATTTGAACAAGTTATAAATGTAAAGTGTGTGCCCTTTCCATTAATAACAGCACTAACATAGTAGTTCCCAGCAGCTGAACAAATACGTTCACCAGCCCTTCAGCTATCATGCATGCAGCATTTTAAATCTTCACATAAACCAGTGAGGTAGTAGTGTTGTTAGCACCACTTTATGGATGAGGACACTGAGAATCAAAGGAACATGAACACCTTATTGGCCACGTAGCTACTACTCACCAATGACAACTAGAACACAGGTCCATCAAACTCCAGAAGTGTTCTCTAAATCACTGTCCTGTATACTCTCATGATGCTTGTTTTATAATATACACAGGGAACATGGCGGTAATGTGAATATACCAGCAATTCAGCATTGGTCTGGATAATTTGAGATGCAGTTGCCATCTCTAAGAGGTGAGAAAGAATCAGTACAGCAGGACTTCTGATACGTGGCTCACAGCAGTGCCGTCAGGTCAGTTAGTGATGGGCTGGAGCAACACAATCCATCCCAATTGTTTTGAAATATAAAAATAGACAGTTTATGAGACAAATTAAGAGAATCCCAAGTAGAACTGACCCTGTGAAACAGGAACTGAAAGACAGATTACAATGTGCAAGTCCCTCAAGTCAGTGGTTACTCCTTAACCCATTTCTTTAAAGGTAATCCAGTAATAGTCAGCTTCCCCCAGCAGCCTCCCAGTAGTGTGGATCAGCCCCTCATGACCGGCTGCCATTTAGTATAGGATTCAACTCCAGCCCTCGTGGACATCTTGATAGCTTTTAATCACGCCAAATAATATTGGAGAAGTGGCAGAAGTATGCTGCACCTAGTTCAAGATAAGGCTGTGATAGTTTTGTGGAGGGTAAGTTCTGACACTGAGATTAGCCTACATACTCTGAAATACAACAATATGGAGGTGTTTTGATAACACAGTACAAAGTTTGGCTTGACAAGTTAGTTTCTTCATGAGAGAATTGACCCCCAAAATAAAGTTGTAAAATAATTCTCAGTAGCCCACAAATGTAATTTTTCAAGGTGTATATATTTAAACAAAATTTCAATTTTGTAAGGTAAAAGCCATTCAGTTTTTAGCAGATGAAGACCATTTTGTGTTAAAATAGAAGTATCCTATAAATTTGGTGATTTCTGACATGATATCATGGAATTTTGCTTTCTTTCCCCTGCTTTTAAGGAAGGGCAAGTTGAGGAAATTGTGCTTTGAGGATCAAGAAAGCTTATCTTAAATCATACATACAATGCATTGTCCTCTCTAGCAGCCTGTCGTCACATCCTTTACCTTTTTATCCTACAGCTGAACTTTAAAGGGGAAGAAGGTGAGCCTCAGACACAAGTGTGTAAAAGAGCATAAAATTGGACCCCAATCTTGAGCCTTCCCCCAATCTAATTGCTAATGTAATCCTGCTTTTCCAGGCCAACATTTTTTAATGTCATTTTTCTTCAATTTTTATCACATCTGAGTTGCTCAAGTGTCAAGTATTCAAAATACAGAGACCATGAGCACTCTAGAAGCTCACAGCATGGGGCAGCGTTTCTTTTTCCTTGCAAAGTGGCAGTAAGACCACACCTCATCCATGCTGTCGCTGCTTGTGAACAATGAAGGGTCCTGGGTCCAGGGGAGGCCTGTGGAATCAGAACCTCTAGGGCAGACAGTGGATGGAGCACCTCTCTCACTAGAGCCACTGAGGGGAACACTGATACGAGCAGAACTGACTGCAACATAATGAAATGAAGAGAATGGTGGTGCCAAAAGAGAAGAGAAGGGAACATGAAGAAGAGGCAGCCCCTACTGCCTCTGTTTATTAGAAGATAGCTAGGCCCTTTATCCTCTTGGCCTGTGATGCCAACTAAAGGAGAAGACATATAGGATGATATTGTGTGAGGTTCATCCTCATTATCTACATTTTATTCAGAACCTACCAGACCTAATTCTTGCTAAATATAATTTGCTACTCAAAAACATGTGATGGTTAACATCAGAGAATGGATCTAACACGTTAAAGAGATTTATTTGTAAGTGCTAAAAAGTTGTGTTGTCCATGCAGTCAGGATGATTGCAGTTACTACCCGGGAATCACATAGTCCATGAATGGGTGTTGACTTCCATTTTCCCTTTTGCAAGATTATACAGCTATTGCACTTTTAATTAGGAGGGCAATGATGCTAGTACCAAGAAATTCAATGTGATGATCTTTTTATTATTAGAGATAAAAATTAATCCTCAATTCCTTTGGCCTTTTAATTGTTAACTGTGGAATCAGTCAAATGTGGAGGCTGAAGAAGCACCAAGGGATAATGTAATTGCAACTCTTCAAACAATTGTATCTGTCTGGAGAATGAAGATTGATGATCTGAAAAATAGATCTCATTGTTTCTGTAGTAGAATTATGGGCTTTGCCAGTGGCTATTAAGAGAGCTTCTCTGGGAAACTTTTACCAAAAGAAAAAAAAAAGATACTTGTAGATGAAGAAAATTTAATTCAGCCAGAAACTCTAATTCCCAAGTTCATAGTTGATGAGAGGCCCCAGAGCAGCAATTATCCATTTTTCAAGTCTCCTCCTAGAAAGCTCTTGAATTAGATATAGACAAGGGGAAAATTATGGTGAAAGGAAGGGTATTTTGTCCTTTCTAAAGAGCACTAGGAGAATGGAGACTCTATAACAACGTTAAGAGAGAATTATATTAAATGAGTTAAGTACTTTGAATTATCTTTAAAGATGTTAAATTACTTTCAGTATTGCTATTTCACTTAAAGTGCTTAAAATTTTAATTTAGAAAATAAACTTGCATTCAGTATTCATTTATGTTTCCTAAATTCTCAGGAAGGATAGGTTGCTCCAGGCCTCCTCAGACATCCCTTGTGGAAATAGGTTATTCTGTGGATGAACTAGGTGGTGTTTGATTTCCCAGTGCCAATGAATGTTCCACATGTGATTCAGTGTATTTGTCATGCTACCAGGAAGATTGATTAGTTGTCTCACTTGTTGATTCTAACGTTGCTTGACAAACATTGTTTGCCGCGACTGTTATTTTTCTCTGCCTTCCTCATTCACATATGAGGAAGATGTGGGTAAAATGATTGACTTGGTAGGAGGCTATGGGCAATCATGGATTAATATAAGTAAGAGTACATGCCTCTCTATTTGTTCAACCACATAATGGTAGCACATGAATATTTTATTTTGCCATTTTAAAGCAAAGGAAGCTCAGAAGGTAAATTGAAGTGACTTCTGTATCTCTCGTTTTATGATGTTGCGTTTGTTGTTATTTGCTGCTAAGCAGAGAGTGAAGATGTAACTATTTACCAGAGTAAACAGAAGCAGTTGTATAACAGTGGCCCACCAGAAAGCTGAACTCTGGTATGTATCTGCCTAGGAATTATTTCTAATCTGAGCACAGAGATACAGAATACACATTTAGAATGGTTAGAAATAGTCACTGGGATTTTTTATGATTTTGATCTGCTGAAGGAGGCTCCTGCTACTAGACTGTGAATATCAATGGGAGGTTTGGGAAATCTTGGGCTTGAAAACCAGATTATATTAGTATGCGGTGATGATAGTGATGGTGATGATGATGATGATGATGATTAGAAGGTTGTAAGGCCATCTTCTACAAATGTGCAAAACGATTCTTTCTTAAATATATAATACTTATCATTTTATAGTTAAAAATAAGGGAATGTCACATGATAATGGTACTAAAAGGTGACGAAGTTGGGGAATTAGGGAAAATTGAAAACAAAGAATTTAGGCCTTTAACTTAGTTTATTTAGAGTGTTCAAGGTAAAGTAGCCACAATATTTAAAAAGGAAAAGAACTCATTAACATTCTCTAATGGTAAAATATTAAATGGGTTTCTTTTGTTAACCACTTAAAAATAGACTTGGAAAGATAATAGAAATTAGCTGCCCCAACAACTGTCCCTATGTAATTTCCTCTAGGAGACAGGTGCGACCAGCCACCGGTTCCTCCCGTTTTCGTTCTGTGTGTGGCTGTGGGGGACAGTTGTTTGTTTGTTTTTTGTTTTTAAAACCAGAATGGGATTCTTTTTTGCATACTATTCGGAAGGTACTTTTTGTCTCGTTTACTTATTTCTCATTATTTGTTTACATTCTTAATCATTAAAAGACATCCACAAAGAGAGCATGAGAGAACAGAAAGCTGAGATTCTGCAAACCCAAGCTGTTTTTCCACTAGTTAGTTGCCTTCCACCTCTGTAGGGGTGACTTTCCTTCCTCAGCAGGGACCTTAGCCTACAGGACATGAGCTCCATGTTATGAGCTTCAGAGAACCAAAGTGTGGATTCAGCCTTACAGGGCAGGGAATTTTAATAATAAGAAGAAATAATGACAACAACAACAGTAAGATTGGGCACTGCCGATAATGTAGGTGTACATGTTTTCTGGAGTGGAGGAAAATAAAAACTCAGTGAAATTTATTCAGGCCTGTGCCATAATCAACCTAAATTCTAGTAAATAGGTTTTTTCAGCGTTAAACCACAGTGAAAAGGCAGAAAGGCTTCAGAATGTGGTGGATGAACAAGGAAACTTGCTAGGATTTGGAATTGGAACATAAGGGATCAGAAATAAGGGGTTCCAGAGATCAGTTTTAAAAATAAAAGGACTTTTACTTTGTAGTTACAAGAACATTAGGAAATGTGAAGAAACCAGGAGAAGAATACATAGATCCAACAATTCGTGTTAGCCCTGCATATGGAAACAGAAAGGGGGGAATCATCAAGTAAAGCAGGACAGAAAATCAAAACTTGTATTCTGAACCTGCATGAAGGAAGTAGGGTCACAAGAGTGGGAATGGGTAGAAAAGGGCACACTATAATTAGTAAAGCCAGATCCTGCTGATGCAGGGAAAATGTATCAGAAAGAACTGTTTCTGCTGTCATTGAAGTATTAAAAGTTGCAGGAGCCTTAGCAGGGTGTTCCTCTGTTTGACCCTCCCATGTGTGCATGTGCCCTGCAGTTACATCCCAGATGAAAGGTGACGGGTTAAGGACAGGATCTGAATGTTATTTCTTTGCTGGCCAAATACTGTCTCCCAATTCTTCATTTACAGTGTCATTTTTAATGGCTCCAAAGTGCCCTATTTTTTAATATGCAGTGGATAACTTAATAATTTTTTAATTATTTGACATTTATCTATGCTATAGGGAATATCTTTGCAGGTAAATCTTTGTATGTCATCAGTTATCTCCCTTGAATAATTACTGTTAATTGAATTACAGAGTCTCAGGAAATGTTCATTTTAGGCTGTTGTACTTCCTTTCAAAAAGTTTGTACTCATACACTACCATCAACAATGAAACAAGAAGCACTTCCCACATTCAAGGGTGAATCATCATTGGGTTCACAAACCTCTGAATTATGTTTTTTCCAATAGTGTAGGTGATGTCAAGTCACATGAAGTTTTTTTCCTGGTATTCGTTGTTATGAAAGATGAGCAGTTTTAAAATGTCTGGTAGAAGCTGGAGCTGTGTTCTATAGTGATCAAATAATATTTAAGTTATACAGAGTAGTCATGTTCATTATTTTATTAGCAAAATATTCTAACCTGTTTCTCTAAGCACAGTCTAAAATGTTTGTCTTTCATCTTTCTAATTGTACATCCACTAGAAGGAAAGACTAATAATTCATTCCCTAAGACTAGAAAACTCAAGTGGAGAACTTTAAAACATAAGGTCCCTGAACAGCTTGGGGATATCACTATAGTTTAGTTTTAAAACAGCAGCCAAAACATAATCCTACCCACATTTGAAATTGATTGCTACATTTAAAAAGGTATGAAACATTATTCATGCACATTATTTGATGTGGAAAATATATTCATAAATAAGTGGAAATGTTGCCTCTCTGTTAGTGACCTCATAAATGTACTTATTTTTTGAAACAAAGAGGTTTGAGAGAAAAATAACTGCACTTTTTGACTCACAGTGGGGTTAGTCAGAATAAAAAGCATCCAGTTATTTGAATCTCAAATCATTCATTCTGGTTGCATATTATTTTAAATGGCCCCAGTGGAAAGCGCAGTGTTATGAGATCAACAACTGATGTCTTAGACTGAACTCTGCCACTTTGTAGATGTGTCAACTGAGGAACAAAATTTAACTGCCTCTGAGTCTCAATATATACATCTATTATAAAAAATAACTTTCATTACTTCTTATCTCTCAGAGGGTTGTTATGAGTTTTGAGATAATGGATATGAGACAAATTTTCTCCCAAGACCTCAAGATCCTAGGTTTTAATATTTAATACTCTAAAGTGAAAATCAGGAGAGGTGGGGCAAAATAAAAGAAGAAAATTGATAATAGATAAATTATTTAAAATGAAATGTATATTGAAGTATAAAATAGCTCCCAAGAGTTCATAAACAAGTGTTTACCTTAATGAATTAAGACAAAGTTAATATACTTAAGTAATTACTACCCAGGTCAAGAAATAGAAAATCATCAACAACCCAGAAGGCCTCCTTATGCCTGTCTTAAACCAATAAAACTGCAAATTTCCTTCTCAAAGATAACCATCATCCTGACTTCTAATATAGCTATGTTACCTGTTTTTTAATTTTATAGCTATGATATGCACTTTTGTAACAGGCTTCTTTTGAAATGTTGGATATAGATATAGTTGTGTTAGTTTTATTACTGAATAATAACCCCCATTCCAAATATACCATAATTTATTTATCTATGAGAAACCTGAATTATTTCCAGTCTCAAGCTGTTACAAATAATATTACTATAAAGAAATATATATACCTATATATCTCCAAATGGAAAATATATCTCTCATATATACATACATATGTATATATATACATACACATAAACATGCATGAACATGTTTTATGTTCAAAGAAGAATTACTTGATTAAATGGTATGTGTATTTTCATCAATTAGATATTTCTTCAAAAGGTTTTCTAAACTGGGGAATTCACAGTGTGTGAGAGACCTAATTTTTCCATATCTTCACCAACATTGGGTACTGTTAGACTGTTAATTTTAGTTATTCTCATGGGTGTATAGTAGTATTAGTAGTATCTCATTTTGGTTTTAATTTTCATTTACCTGATAATTAATGAGGTTAACTTTTTATAATTTTGTAAAAATTGGACATTTTCTCTTATGAAGTACCTATTTAAGTATCTTTCCCATTTTCCATTGGTTTGTCAGTTCTTGTTTTTAATGATTTGTAAAGGTTTATTCTGAATATGAATCCTTTGTCAAATATGGATAGTCCTCAGTTTATGATGATCTAACTTAACAAGTTAATTTTCTGATGGTGTGAAAGAAATACACATTCAGTAGAAACTATACCTGAAATTTTGAATGTTTGTCTTTTCCCAGGGTAGCGATGTGCATTACAATATTCCTCATGATGCTGGGCAGCAGCATCAGTAGCAAGCTGCAGCTCCCAGTCAGTCATGTGATCTGGAGCGTAAACAACGTAAATGATATTCCCCAACTATAGGCTAATGTAAGTGTTCTGAGAACATGTCAAGTAGGCTAGGCTAAGCTATGATGTAAGTTAGGTATATTAAATGTACTTTGAGGATATTTTCAACTTATGATGACTTATTGCGATATAACCCCACTGTAAGTGGAGGAGCAGCTGTATGTGTACTGAATATATTTCAGACTCTGTGAGATGGCCTTTTACTTTCTTAATGGTGTATTAAACAAAAAGAAGACTTTAATTTAACATACTCTAATTTATTAGTTTTTTTATGTGGTTAGGACTTTTTGTTCCTACTTAAACTATCCTTGCCTACCCCGAGGACATAAAAATATTTCCTTTTATTTTGTTACAAAAAACCTTATTGTTTTAACTTTCATGTCTAGAGTTAGAATCTGGGATTGACATTTGTGTATGGCATGAGGTATGGCTCAAGATACAGGGTTTTTCCCCACATATGAATGTACAATGAGCTGAGCACCATTTATTTAAAAGACAATCCTTTCCCCTCTGCTGTTCTACTGTAAATGTACTGTCCACATATGCGCTGGGCTTATTATAACTGTTTCTTAGATTTTTTTGTTTAGCCTTAAGCAAATACCTGTCTTAAGTACTATAACTTTATAATAAATGTTGAAATGCAGATGAGCTCTTCCTCTTACTTTGTTCTTCTTTAAGTTTGTCTTACCTAGTTTTTTAGCCCTTATGTTTTCATATGAATTTTAGAATAATATTGTCTACTAAAAAAATAGGAAGAAAAAAAAGTAACTTCTGGAATTTTAATTGGGGTTGCATCAAATCTAGAGATTAATTTGGAGAAATGACATCTTTACAATATTGAGTATTTCTAATCTACAAGCATGATATAGCCATAGGTTTTCTTTATTTTAGTAATGTTTTATAGTATTCTATATAGAGGTTTTGTGTATAATTGTTGAGATTATTTGGGGGTACTTTTTGTTTATTCTAGTGCAAATAGTTTAATTTTCCCCTTTTTCTTGTCTTATTGCATTAGCTAGTACTTTCAGCATAATGTTGATTCTAAATATAAAACACATTTTTGTCTCATTCCTAATCTGAGGGAATTTTTCATCATTCAATTTTTAATTATGATATTTGCTTTAGGAATTTTGTAGTTAACATTTCCCAACCTTTACTGAGATATAGAAGTATTTGACAATTAAAAATGATATATTTCAAGTCCTTTGCCCATTTTTTAATTGGGTTGCTTGTCTTCTTAGAGTGGAGTTGTGTAAGTTCTTTATATATTTTAGAGATTAAACCCTTGTCTGAGGTATCATTGGCAAATATGTTCTCCCATACAGTTGGTTCTCTTTTTATTTTAATACTGTTTTCTTTGGCTGTGCAGCACAATTTACAATAGTCAAGTGTTGGAAGCAACCTAGGTGCCCATCAGTAAATGAATGAATCAAAAAACTATGGTACATTTACACAATGGAATTCTATGCAGCAGAAAGAAAGAAGGAGCTCCTACTCTTTGCAACAGCATAGATGGAACTGGAAAGCATTATGCTAAGTGAAATAAGCCAGGTGGTGAAAGACAAATACCACATGATCTCACCTTTAACAGGACCTAAACAACAAAACAAAGAAACAAGCAAAATATAACCAAAGACACTGAACTAGAGAACAGGCTGACAGTGTCCACAGGGGAGAGGGGAGGAATTTCAGGGGGATTTCAGGGGAAAAGGGTTTACAGGAACAAGTATAAAGGACACATGGACAAAAACCAGGGGCAGGTGGAAATGGGAGGGAGGTGGGTAGGGCTGGGTGGGTGGGCTGGGATGGAAGTAAAAGATAGAAAATTGTACTTGAACAACAATTAACATAAAATTTAAAAAACTAAAAAGATTTATATATTTAAGGTAGACAATGTGATGATATATGTATATAATTTTAAATGATTACTACAATCAAATTAATTTATTAACACATCTATCATGTCACATAGCTACCCTGCATTTTGTTTTGTTTTGTTTTTTGGTGTGGTAATAACACTTAAGGTCTGTATTTTGGCAAATTTCAAGCATACAGTGTTATTAACTAGTCATAATGCTCTATATTCAATCCCTAGTACTTACTCATCTTATAACTGAAAGTTTATACCTTCTAATTAATGTCTCCCCATTTTCCTCTCCCCTTACCCCTGGTAGTCACCATTCTAGTTTTATGAGTTTGACATTTTTAGATTCCACATGTAAGTGAGATCATACAGTGTTTGTCATTCCCTGTCTGACTTATTTCACTTAGTATAATGTCTTTCAGTTTCACCCATTTTGTCACAAATGACAGAATTTCCTTTTTTTCTATGGAGGGATGATATTCCATTGTACATACTTATATATAGTGCAAAAGTTTTTATTATATTTATCTGAGGCAGATATACTTGACTGTGTATGAGTGAGTTTATTTCTAGGCTCTCCATTTTGGTTTGCAGGCCTGTGCTTAATCCATTGAGCTACACCAGCCAGGGCTTGGGCTCTCCATTTTGTTCTAATGGTCTACATGTCTTGTTTTATGCTGGTACCATACTGGCATAAAATAAATAACCTTTTTTTAGGTTATTTTTAATTATAAGTAACCTTTTTTGATTATAAAAAGGTTATTTGTAAATAACCTTTTTAGGTTATTTTTTATTATAAATAACCTTTTGATTATAAATAACCTTTTTAAAATTAAGGAACTTTCATTCTGTTTATGGTTTACTAAGATTTTTGGTCAAAATGGGTATTTTATTTATTTATTAATTTTTTGTTCAAGCACAATTGTCTTCATTTTCCCACTAGCAGTGCCCCCACCCCACTTCCGACCCTTGATCCCAACCCCCTTTGGCTTTGTCCATGTGTCATTTATGCATGTTTTTTTTAATGCTTGTTCTATACTTATTGAGATGGTTGGATGATTTTTCTCCTTCTGTTAAAATGGTAAAAGTTAGATTGATTTTAGAACACTTCAGCAACCTTGCAACCTTGCATTCCTAGAATAAACACAATTTTATTATCAAAAGCAAGTGGAATAAATCTAAAATTATTCCAAGGTAATCAGCTTATTTTTATTTTTTAAAGATTTTATCTATTTTTAGAGAGGGGAAGAGAGAGAGAAAGAAAGGGAAACATCAGTGTGTGGTTGCCTTTCTACCACCCCCTACTGGGCACCTGGCCTGTAACCTAGGCGTGTGCCCTGACTGGAAATCAAACCAGCCACCCTTTGGTTCACAGGCTGGTGCTCAATCTACTGAGCCACACCAGCCAGTGCTCAGCTTATTTATAAAAAGACAGAAAATGAGAAATTAGATAGAGTCATTTCATATCAGCCAGTGTTAATTGTAGTCAAAATTCACTTTAAAGTCATGAGTCAATTTAAACAAAATTAAAGCAAAATGGAAAGAAATTAGGAATCAGGTTTAAATTAATATGGTAGCCAAAAACATAAATAATAAACACATACAGTCAAAACTGTTAAGACTCAGAAATTCAAAATCAATTAATAAGCCATGATTAAGAAATATACATGTGTAATGTAATGTAAGCACTAATTTTACTTCAAGCAAGCAGTATGAAAAGATAATTCAAATATGGCAAATTCCATAAGAAAAATGAGTTTCACTGTCAGCACCAGTGAGAACCTCTGATCTAACATGACCCTGGTTCATAGATGGTTTCATGTGTTATTTGAGACTCAAGAGAGAGTTTTAGATGGTACTCATTCTGAGCTTCTAGCAAAATTTAAACCCTATCCAATTTCCTTTCTTATTTACAATTATCTATTTATTTATTTTGCAAAGAACAGTGGAGTGGTTTGAGGAGATTCCTATTGTCTAGACTCATGGGAAATTATTGTGGCAGGTTGAGTCATCTCCTACCCTGAAAGATTCCTACCCAATTTTGCTTTTCAAAATACTGTTAAGTAATGTTTAACCAATAGGTGCTTAAATCAGTCCTATACTGTGGGGCAAGTAATGCTCACAGATGTGAAAATGCAAATGATTTTATTAAATATATATTAAGGAAAAACATTAATACTGTGTTGCTTTTAATCATTTGTTGGACTGTCCTTTTCTCTTTTTGTCCCTTTCTTTTTTTCCCCCTCTCCTGTCTCTTCATCCTCTCCCTTCCCTTTCCTGTATATTAAACCACTGGCAGATATGTGAGCACCTACTAACTCTTGCAAAGTATTCAACTACAAAGAGGTAGAAAGCACAATTCCTAACTTAAGAAATTTATCATCTAGTTGTGAAGGCATAGGGTAAATTCAAATTAATAAATTTTTATACACAATATTATTAAAGCTCAAAATCAGATAGAAATGTGTAGACAGCAAGTCCTAGTTCAATGTACAGAAGAATTTGTAGGAATGGGCAGTGCGAAGAGTTCCTAAAAACACATAACCTGAACTATAAGTAAGACTATAAAAATGAGAATCATCCCTTGCTGGTGTAGTTCAGTGGATTGAGTGCAGGCCTGTGAACCAAAGGATCACAGGTTCAATTCCCAGTCAGGGCACATGCCTGGGTTGTGAGCCATGTCCCTAGTAGGAGGGTGTGAAAGGCAACCACACAATTGATGTTTCATTCCTTCTCTTTCTCCTTTCCTTCCCCTCTCTCTAAAAATAAATAAATAATTTTTAAAAAAAAATTAAAAAGAAATTAGAATCAGAGTAAGACAGAAGACACAGCAGGCCAGAAAATGGGATTGTGAAGTTACTGTATTAGTTTGGATTCAAGTCATCTATAGTGACAGAATAATAAAAAGTAACGGTAGTTTAAATAATAGAAATGTATTTATTGTTAATTTAAACATACTTTGTAGCTCATTCATGTTTGGTATGGTATTCCATCATGTCAGGGAACCAGGCTCCTACTTTTGCTCTGACATCCTCAGCACACAGCTTTCACCAGTGTCCTGTACAGCTTCTTAGGTGTCAGTCATTATATTTGCATTCCAGGCAATAGAAAGAAGGAAGCACACAGTAGCTTCGTTTCCTTTTAAGAAAACATTGGGAAATCTTGGTTGCCTTAAGTTTTTTTCACGTGGCCACACATAGCTGCAAGAGAGGCTGGGGAATGTAGTCTTTGTTTCAGTAGCCATGGACCTAGCTAAAGACCTATTTATAATCATAAGCACAGGAGTGTAGGCATGAAGAGTGTAGCACAAATGTGAGGAGACAGAATGACTGAACCAGATGTTTTCTGTATCTCAAGTAGTTAACTCAGGAAAAGACTTTGGTCATGAGGAGAGGGAATTACATGTATTCCTGTAAAAAATGTTATTTAATTTGACTCTAACTAAATAATAAATAATATTATTTAATATGAAGCTGCTGGTATTATTATTATTATTACTAGTAGTGGTAGAAGAAAACCATTCATCAGTCTTGCTTTAGGACATTAGTTATGAACTCCTTCTAAGTTCATTCTTCTAGTGGTATGTATCTGCTTAGATGAATACAGAATGCAACAATTGAGAGTATTTTATTAGAAGGAATATATCTTGAACTAAAATTCCATAAAACAAAGCAATTTTTTCAAATCTCGAACTGTATTTTAGAAGGTCCCATGAAATGAAGTGAAAAATGAAATATCTTTGTGTTCCTCTTTCTGGTCTTTCTTTGTTTGAATAGAAGAGGGATTAAACAGATAATTTAAGGCACAAAGGTACAATCTTAATCTTTTACCTTTTTCAGTAATAGGCCTGCTCAGCCCTTCCATGATTCAACATTTACCCAGGTCATGTGATAAACATCATATAGACCTTCTGTTCAAAGATATAATAATTATTTGTTTTTCTAATTTACCATTGTAACACTGGAACTTTGACAGAGGGGGTTTTAACTTTTCTAGTACACAGTAATAAAGCCTCCAAACACTTCTCACAAAACTTTGGATGTTAAGAAGTATTCCTTGTGAATGTCTACATTGTGATATTTGTGTTGCCAATGATTTTGTCTAGAATCATTGCTTTAATTTCATTTCACGTTTTTGGGAGAACTTTGCAGATGACATGTTTTTAATAGGCTATAATCACACTTGCAACAGGGATTTTGGCAAATAGCTATTAACAGTATAGAAAGAAATGTGGAGTGTGATGATTTTAGACTTCCTGAGCTTCTTGATACTATTTTAATGCACTAAGTGTATAAACTAAATTTAGATCCTGCTGACTGTCACCAAAGTAAAATGCATGCTTTTGCAGACAATGCTAGATTTAGTCACTGTGTATTTCTGTCAAGCTGGGAATGCAGTTACAGCTTCCATCCCTTCTAAGCATTTTAATACATAACAGTCATTATGTACTTAATGACTCCTTTGATTTGCACCTGTTCATTTACATTTTGTTGTCCCTAAAGTAGTTACTGACATGTGTTGTTTTCTTGTGGTCATTGCATTTTATTTTGATGAATCTGGCATTACACTTAAAGATAATTTCTGACCTGAAGTCCCTGTTTTCTTAAGTATTTCTCTAGTCCATGGTTTCTCGGGTTGGGCATTACTGAAATTTTGGGTCAGATAATTCTTTGTTATGTACACTGTAGGATGTTCAGCAGCATCCTTGGCCTGTATACATTGGATGCCAGCAACACTTTCCTTCATCCCATTTGTGACCACAAACATCTTCACACATTGCCAACTGACCCTGGTGGAGCAAAATCACCCCTGGTTGAGGACTCCTACTCTAATCTATGTGCTGCTTTTCATCTTCTTCACTTCTGCCCCAGTCCAGGCTATAGTCATTGCTCAGCAAACTATTGCAATAGTGTTCTGCATACGCCCCACCTGCTCTCCGGTTTATTCTCCATACTGTAGCCAGAGTGAGCTTTTCAAAACCCTAATCTCATCATATTACTCCCTTTTGTAATATTATCACTGCTTCCCAGTGATTTAGGACAAAGGTAGAATTCTTAAAAATAGCCTATAGCATTCATCCTAGTTGGGCTGGAAGTACCCCTTGCTTCCTCTCATCCTAATTTCTCTTGCCAGTTAGGCCTTGCTACCTGCCCTTCCCCACTTTTGCCGTATTCTACCCCTCTCTGACCCCCTGATCAGTGTGCACTCACCCTTCAGTTCTGGCTCCAATCTAGCCTCAAGCTGCCAGAATATTCTTATCTGATGACTTAGTACCAATCAGATTGATCTGCTGTAGGTAATTCTCAGCCAAATGGACTAAAGGCGATCATCTAAAAGCCAATCTACCAAAGGACCAAATTACTGAACTTAGTCGCCAAATCTACAAATTTAACAGACCTTTGTTTTTTGTTTTACTATTTATAGAGTTTCCTACAATTAGTTTTGCATGGGTTGGGTTTAGAGGACTATAGAGTCTGTAAAGAGTCAATAATTGGAGATTATGGAGTCTGCAGGCTCTCCCCCACCTGCAAGCCCTGTTTCCTAGTTCGGTTTTCCCTCTCTGGAACTAGCTGGTCACTCCACCCAATGTGCTCACCTATGTCTCCATCTTCCATTAGCAGGCAGTTGGAATCAGAAACAAATAAAACATTGCTGAAAGTGCAATTATGATAACTCATTGAAAAACAGAAATTTTCAAAATCCATTAAAATATCCCATATAGTCTGTTGCTTTGTAAGTAGTTAAAGAAACAAAATTTTATAAATTGTAGAAATCAATAAATTCAACAACTTGTCATTTGGGGTTACAATGAAAAGACTCTAAACATGCTTAAATATTGGCAAAATTGATAATGACTTTAAAAGGATTCAATTTGAATCAGTAACCTTACCATTTCTCATGTGAAAATTTGGATTATATTTAAAAGAATAATGTATTTACAATAAGAACAAATCACTTATTGCCCCTTAACTTTTGAAAAATTAAGTATCCCTTAAAAGTTTCTCAAGACCAATATATTTGTTAACCCTAGTCAAGAAGAACATGTCATAGGTGCCCGATTGCAGTTCTCCAATTATTTAGTCATTACTCTAGTAATAATCTGTCTCCCTCCCTTGGTTGTGGCTTTTGAGAGCAGGAGCTCTGGCCATATTTGATCATTAATTATTCACAGAGCATCCCGTAGGACCAGGCATAAAGCAGATATTTATTTAAATACTGTATAAAAAACAGAATACAGCATTAGCCTTCTAATATATAATAATGACACTGCAAGCAACTCCTGGCATTTAAAAAGCTGTTGGTAATTCTGGGCCTAATTCTGTAAAAACAATAAGCATACACAATGAGTTTGTATATAGTATTTGTGGAAACACTGTGCTTCTAAGGCCAAGACAGTTAACTTAGTCTTTGGATAGTTACATCGAACAACATTTTATTTTTCATATAAAAGTCTGTGTGGCTTTAAGTTGAATAAAAAGCAGGTTTATAAATTTTATTTACTGCCATATTCAAAAGAAACAGCATGGTTCTTTATCAAATGTAAAACATATGCCATAATGGGATGTTTTAAAATTAGTATTGTAAAGCAGTATCTTCAAATATAATGAGAATATAAGTATTGCCTCCAGATTGTAAAGAGTCCAGTTACTTGTCCGTGTTGCTTCTTTTACAGCCAGCATCGTCCTTAGTCTGGGGTAGTTGGAATGCACCTCCCAAGCTGTCTAAAGGGGATGCAGAAGAGGGAGGGCAAGTGAAGGAGGTAGAGGAATAAGGGCAGCAGGTAGACTTGAAAGAAAAATTGCCTTTCTAATCTCTGCAGAGTCTTATTTGAAAACTCCCACCATTCCAAACTTATGTTCTCAAATTCTCTCTATGTATCTGAAGTCCTTAATACAACACAGGTGCCCATCCTTTGAATTCTTCAATGACCATTGTGAGAGCTACAGTCTCTAACTCTTCAAATATTTCAGATTTACTTTGTAGTCTTTGTTTAACAATTCTAAGGGATCCATGAAGAAGTTTAAAGTATGCTATTTCTGTTTCTGCATCGCTTGCTCATGGTGGCTTATTTCTCTGAAGAGTTTGTGATTGTTTATTATGAGCTCATGCTTCACTAGGCTTTCTCTGTCAAAACTCTGCCAGGCCTGGGTTAAAGACGCACCCCTCCAGAAGGTATTATTTTAACTACTTCTAGGTGCCCTAGGATGCACCAGTCCTGGACCATATACTTTTTGTGGTTTGAGGTTTCCTGGACCAGGCAGGTAGTGAATGTCTAAATCCTGACCCTCCTAATGGCAGAACTGTGGTTATATATTCTCAGAAAGCCAACCTCTCTCCCCAGCCTCTGGCCAAAACGGACAATTTTCCTTACAATTTCTCTTTGCTGTCAAGTAGACGTTTCTGAGGGGTTACTTTTCAAAGGACTTGGCTTTGAGTTTCATTTTTAACTTTCTACCTTGCCAAGGATCAGAGCCTTGATTTGTGCCCCCCATTTAGTTGTCTGAACCCCAGACTCTGTGGTACCTGCACTGGCAAAGCCCTTGGCATAGTCGTGGCTGTTGTGCCACCTCATAAAGTTGGTTTCCGTCACTGCCCTTTGGGGATTTCCCTCACTCTCTTGCTACATCTCCTAGGCATCTAAACGCATTCTAAAATAACTTGATCCATTTTACAAGGGGAGGATTTTTAGGGTACCTATCAATTCCTTACATTGCTAGAAATAAAATGCAACAATGATTCTATATTTAAAGAGATCTTTTAAGGAAGAGAAACTTAACTTCCTTCTCTGCCTCCCTCTCTCCCTTTCTTCTTTCCTTCTTCCCTTAAATCTATCTATATAAGGTAATTGATTATTTAAATAAAATTTTAGAGCTACTCTCGGAAGGAAATGGAATTTATAGTCATATAGCTTTTTTATCATGCAAACAACATAAACTTAACAGGAGGATTATTTTTCCCTAAATTTAGGATTTTCTAAGGATTATAGCAACCGTTGAAATGAAATACAATCACACTTATTGATCACCTAGCAGGTACCTGAAGCTGTGCTATGCAGACCCTAATATGCTGAAATACAGTGCCTTTAAGATTCTGCTGGAAGGAAATAGAGGGAAGATGTAGACTCAGAAGTATGGGTGGCCCTTCAGTTAAGTAATTTTTAGCTTTCATACAATCTTTACTTTTGTACCTAGTACTTAGTTGTCCCAAAACTTTAGGCGCCAGGACTTTCATGCGCTGAACAGTGTTTTTGTACTTTGGTATGCCATAAAGGAGGATGTCCAGCTGTAACCCTGAGGAAGCCACACAGGATCTCAAGTTCTGGTGAGAAGTGTTTGACCTGTTGGGAGGGAGGGCAGCAAGAAGCAGCAGCTCTCACCCAGTGGATAACATGCGCACCTCTGGACTTGGCCTTCAAATGGTAGACCTCAGAACTTGTTACGTGCATGGTAAGAGTAAATTTAGTGTCTTCTTATAAAGGACCATTGAATCCTCCATGGTGCAGGTTAATAAGAGAGAGTTAAGAGAAACACACTTTTGAACTGAGCTTAAAAAGACGTGACAACTTACCCTATCAGGTGGAAAGAAGAGTGTGAGAGAAGGCAAGGACACTTGAAAGTTTTTAGTGTGTTCATGGACCTTTAAGAAGCCATCTCAAGTATGCATACTTTACATACTTGAAGGTGCTTTCATAGGACAGGGCTAGCTCACATTCACTGAGCATGTGCAAGGTGCCAGGCACTGTTTTCAGTGTTTTATACGTAATGACTTAATTCTGTCAATAGTCCTGTGAAATGGGTACTATTATCATCACATTTTACAGGTGCTCAAACTTTTGAAGTAAGTTCTCTAAGGTCATAGAGCTACATACAGGTGGGCGAGCCAGGACTCAAGTCCAGGGATTCTGACCCCAGAGCCCTTACTCTTAACCTTTATGCTCTCTTGCTCAAAATAAAGGCTACATTTACTCCAGAGAACTTAATAAAAAATGCTCATGCCTGAGAAAGCCAGAGAAAGGAAGACAGTTTGTTTTCTCCCATGTGGACTCTATGTACCACGAAAGTTGACCTACACTTGAAAATTTATTAAATTAAATATTGCCCTCCTCTAAGAAAAAGGTGTGATTGAATGAATGCCCTTTCAGTGGTAAGTTGGATTAACTTGCAGGAGCTGATAATTAAATTTTCAGGAATTTTGCAAGCCAGTTATTAAATACAGCATTGTTAAAAATTAAATTATGTAAACATACATTAAATGAACTACATTTAAAACACAGGTAATAAATATTCAAAACCCATTACTTCCTAATTGTTTAGCTATTTTTTTACTCTTATCTTTGCTCCTTGAAATGTTTTTTTTGTGTGTGCCTATTGTATACATATGGTGGAAATACTATGTAATGATTTTCTTCAGAGCCTCTATTTCCAGATCCACATTCAATAATGCCCTTCACTGATAGCTTGAAATTGGCAATGGTGGGAGCATTTACATCATGATTTGGTGTAAACACTACAAATTATGGTATTTTTTTGCCATATTGCTGATTTGTTCAATATGAACAAATACCACACACTGCCTTCATTCCTTGTTTAAAGGATTTTGCCTTAAGTTGGTTCTCAGGAGGGCTCTGCATCAGATAGAGAGTTTAAATTGTATAGCAGAGACCTCTGGTGTCTAAATCATAGTAATGCTGCAATACCTAAGAGGGAATTTGGAAATGTTCATCAGTTTCTCACTAACACAACTATTTCAGAAAATTGAGAATTCATCTTCGTTTTAATAACCACCAAAATTAACACCATCCTTGTGGTTTGGGTTTGATCCAAAGTTTTTGATCCTCGAGTTTTTGATCTTTGACTTTTGGGTTAAGAAGCTCAAATTCATCACTCCAGAGTAAAAAAATTTGTTTCATTTTCTCCCTCAGTTTGCTGAAAGTGGGAGGCATTGTAATGTAAAGGAAAAAGTCAAGGTGAGCGAATTCTGCTTCTGGTTTGACCACCAAATAGCCAGGTGACCTGGGCTTAATGCTCTTGCCTCTCTGCACTTTAGAATCACCTTGGCATTTTTTACGTGTGCTGATAACAAGCCCCACCCAGAGTATCCGAATCCCTTGGGATGGAACTTAAGAGATGGTGAGCTTTGAAATGCTCCCGAGTTGGTTCTAATGCACAACCGAGCTAAGATTTACTGGTCAAAGTACTTACAGAGAGGGCAAACAGCCTGTGATTAAGGGTTCCCACTGCAGGGCCAGAGCTCCTGCTTTCAAACCCCCACTCTTTAACTGCTTAGCTGTGTAACCTCCGATAATGTAATGTCTCTATTTTCTCTTAAGCTGGAAAACCTCAGAGAAGGTAAAGGGCTTCGGATGGTTCAAAGCCATAGCTGAACAATGTTTGCTGTGTCATCTTAATGTATCTTTTGAATTAAAGCATTTGCATTAGCTGAAAATATTTTCTTTACATTATACAGAATAAAACCTTTTTTTCTGGTATATCAGGTGGCAACAATAATATTTATAGTTTGTTCTAAACAGGAGCAGAGTACATACAGAAAAAAATCTGTGTTTGTTATAGGAACTGTATGATAAAGATGAACAAGTAGGGCAAAATACCATGATCAAAAATCTTCAAAAGCAAAACAAAGGAGAAAAAATGTTTTCTCATACAGTTTGGGAAGCATCAGTGACTAATTATATAGAGAATGAAGGAGAAAGTCCTCATGAATATGTTATTTTAGAAGGATAATTAATTGGGAGAAATAGACAGAGCACTTTGATAAAGGAGAATTTCAGAACCTTGGCAAACCAAAAGACTCTTACTTACTTTGCTTTCTTTGGGTGCCTGTTTTCCAGTGCCTTTGATGAAGAAAAAGAGGTGAGGTAACTAGATATTATGAGTGTCATCAAAAACTATTTTGAAGCTGAAATTGGGAAAGATGAATTCAGTACTGTGGATTTCAGTAACTTTCATATTTTATATTTTGAAGGCTATAGAAATTAACTTATTTAAGAACCACCATGTCATTAAATATTAATGACATAATAACAGTGCCCAAAATTAATTTATGGATGGGGTTCCTTCAGAGATTTAAAAGGAATTACCATTATTTGGGAAAGTCTTTTGCTCTTTTGTTATGGTTACAAATGTAGGTATAGATGCATGAAAGGCTCTTTCTCTTGACCAGGATAATGTTGGTTGCAAGCAATAGACTCAGGCTAATTTAAGAAGGAGGGGATTTGTTGAGAGGATGCAAGAGTGAATCTCATGAAATCCAAGGTCAATACTGCAGCAGGCTGTGGCTTGTGGGAACCAGTGTTAATGACCTAGAAAACCATAGGGAACAGTCTTTTCTCTCAGAGATGATCTCAGCCTCCCATAGTCTCTTGCCTTCTCAGCACTTTGTGCTCTGCTGTCTTCTCTCTAGAAACCTCTTTCCCTGTAAACTTTGGCTTGAACATGACCCCCAGTGAACATGGTCAGAGCTTGGCCGTCTTCAGCACTTACATCAC
The DNA here is from genome assembly GCF_004126475.2 of Phyllostomus discolor. Lineage (NCBI taxonomy): Eukaryota > Metazoa > Chordata > Mammalia > Chiroptera > Phyllostomidae > Phyllostomus > Phyllostomus discolor. Next base: position 44,832,654 of record NC_040906.2, read on the forward strand.
TGGCTTCTCATCTTCCCAATTCCTCAAGGATTGACTGGAACATTGTTTTAAACCAATCACTATCTCTGATGATTAGCTTTCCCTAAACTCATTGTCTGTATCTAGTCCTGGGTCAATCAAGAGTGGCTTGAATGGGATATAGTTATGTACTACAAAGAGGGGTCACATTAGGCAGAAGAGGGCAGGGGCTGGCAAGCCCTGGAAACATGCTCTGTATTCTGCTTTATTTACATAATGTGGTTGTCTAAGGTGTTTCCTGCTGAAGTGTTGTACATGTACAATACGTGATTCCTGCAGAATATGAGTGTAAAACCTCACATTAGAATTCTTCCCAATTTCCTGCTGTAGCTGCAGACTGTTACAAGGTCACTTGATATTATATAGCTATTTCTCTAAATCATTCACTTGAATCATAATATGATGATTACTGAATGTTAATGAAGGTACCTAATATTAACTTGGGAAAAAAAGAGAAAGTCATTATCTCTGAATCTCAGAATTTTTCAGTTTTGGAGAGACACAGACATAAAAAAATTGAAATATTTTCAATTGTATTATGCCATTATACCCCAAATATGTTATATTGATACAATAAAAAACATAACCCAGATCTTATAGGTTGTTTATTGAAAGACATGTCACATAAAGGTCTGGGGTTTTCTTTTTAATATGGATAAATGTGATCATCTTCAAGAAAACAACCATGGCAGGTGAATCTAGGTGGAAAAGCACAACAAAAAGCCACAGGCATTTTTTTCACACATTGGAGCCTTTTCGAGAGTTTATTGATGAGCCCTTTTGGTGCGGGAAGTACGTGAGCAAGACAGAAGAGCTACCTAATGAGAATCAGGAAACAGTAGTCTAATGTAAGCTCCATGAGAGCAGGGCTCCCGCAGCCTCATCACTCAGAATGCTGCCTGGCACAGAGTGGGACTCAAGAAGGATTCAGAGAATGAGTAAATATTCCCATGATTCTTTCCCTCTACCAGCTAGGTGACAATAAGCAAGGTAATTTGTCTCTCTGGGTCTCAGTCTCTTAATTAATAAAATGAGGTGGTTTTGGAGTTACAGTAAGTATTGAGATTCTCTGATTATCTGACATGTATTCAAAATTTCATAACATTCATTGATTGAATCTTAAAACTACATAGTAAAGCAAGTAAATTCATATCCCGAGACAAAAGCAAAATTCTTTATTTTTTCTACTTATTAATATGGTTTAGAGTTTATATATGTGAATTATGTTGGAAAAGTATATTATTAATAAAAGTATTTGTATGGCTAATTTTACAATACAGATCAGGTGCAGGCTAGCTGTACCTATATGCCTGTAAAACTATATTTCAGCAGTTTTGACTCAGTGAATTCACCTTCAGATAATATTTTAAATGACTTCCAGTGTTGTTTTCAAATATCTACTGTAACCAGCTCTTGAAAGAAAACAAAGCCAGTTGGTAACTTTCATCATGGGATTTTTTTTTTAGATTTTATGTTAATGGAGAGCAAATCTTAAAATCCCTTTGGGTTTCATCTCCCACAGTTAGATGTACCTAAACATTTTTGTTTACTGCATATTTTCTCACTACAAAATTGTCCAACTTGTCCAAAGTGTTATGGTCTCATCCATCTCCCTCCAAATATTGATATGTGCCGGAGGCAAAGTAGAAAAAGCACACTTCTCCCAGCTACCAATCACTCACTCAGGATAAATAGTCACAGAGCATTTTCCTGCACAAGGAAGCTCCATCTGAGAATACAAGCTCGTTGTGCATAAAAATAAACAAGGTAGAGTGGATGCCTATTAGTCAGGTAGAAATTTTTTTTAAAAGAAAGAAAGTATGATAGTATTTCTAATTCAACTCTGTTGAAAAACTTGGCACAGCTAAGCATATTTCTTAAAATAGCCAAGATCTGGAAATAGCCCAAGTGCCCATCCATGAGGGGATAAAAAGGCTGAGGTATGTTTACACAATGGCATACTACTCTGCTGTAAAAAAAAAAGGGGGAACTCTTACCTTTTGTGACAGCATGGATGGGCCAGTGGAGTATTATGCTAAGTGAAATAAGTCAGAGAAAGATAAATACCCTATGATCTCACTTATATGTGGAATCTAATAAACAAAATAAACTGATGAACAAAACAGGAACAGAGGCATGGATATGTGGAACAGACTGATGGCTGTCGAGGGGAGGTGGAAGGGGGGACTGGATGAAATAAGGTGACGGGATTAGCCAGAGAACATATATGCATGACACATAGATACAGACAACTGTGTGGTGATGGCCAGAGGAAGGGGAGGGGGGACAGAGGCTGTGTGGAGGTGGGCGAAGTGGTGGAAATAGAGAAATCTGTAATAATGTCAACAATAAAAGTAAAGTTTAAAAAATAATCTTAAAATAGTAAAGAAAAATAAGAAAAGAGAAAGATAACCTGTATTTTGCATTGTTTGAATGCCAGCTAACCAGTGTAGGAGGGGAGCAGGTACTCTGTCTCATAGCATCGTTGATGACACAATCATTCTTTTGGTGTGTCCCATCATCTGCAGATCTGATGTGTCTGAACCATGTTAATTATATGCCATGATGCTGTCATAGAAATTTTCTGATGACATTAGTACCAAATAGTTTAACGAGAGCCATATTATACAAGGTTCCAGGGAGACTTAGCTTCTCAGCATGTAAATTATTTCCTTCATATAAGTTAAACACTTGGGTAAAAATGGCAATGCTACCATAGTGTTTAAAAGGTTTTAATGTCCTAAAGGAAATCATGCATGTGAGCCTGTTCATAGGCTGGATTCTGAGTCACCTGTCTGCAGGTGCCCAATGCTCCTCTCTATACTAGGTGAGGAGACTGAGTCACAGAGGAGTTGTGGGGGTTGATGGCTAAAGCTCACTATAAATTTTGAATTACTGTTGTCCTAATTTCCCTTTATCTTTTTTATTTCACACGACTTACTATACATTTGTGCTTGCATCAGTGATCAATGTGAGTCTCCTGCCAATGTTGACTCCACATACCTTCCCCGGTCTATAACCTTAGTCCAGACCAGTCAGAGGGTCATTCGGGCCAGAAAGAAACTTGAAAACTTGACTAGTTCTCAGCATTGACCTCCTGGGGTTTCTAAGTGAGATCATCTAAAGTAGCTACTACTACCTTCAGGTTATTGTAAATTATATGTTTTATTTTAAATAGCCAAATTTTTCCCACTGCAAATTTTAAAATGAGTTTTTTCAGTTTAGTACAAAAACAGTAACAATAAAGAAAGGAATACTGTAAATTTTTCTACAAATCTGCAATATTAAGTTTTGTACATATAAAAAATTCACATAGATATAGAATAGGCTTTTTTTACATATGTGAGCTTTATTGTATAGTCAGTTCTACATCATTCCCCCACTTGATATATAGAACATTTTCCTATGTTACTAAATATATTTTATAATATTTCATAATATCGACCCAGTCATATCTGTGCTACTGAGCATTTAGTATAGAATGACTATCTTCACTCACACAACAGTTTTAATTCTTTTTATTCTTTCCTTTTTCCAGGTCCATTTTGGATATGAAACTTAGAACTCATGTAATTCCCTAAATATTCACTCTATTCAAGTAAGAGGCAGCCTAGTTCATGGTAATTATCTTTTACCTACAGAGGCCTGTACTTATAGAAAATTGAAAAGCTGATCAAGCTACAATTTTTCCTCAGTTAAGCATATTTTTACCAGAAGGAATAATACTTAATGCCTTTAGGAAGTCGTAAGTAAAAACTAAGCACTTCAAAATGAATGCTACTAAAGAATTTTGCATGTATCTTAGACACTAAATGTGAGGATTCTTGAATTAATGCAGAAGATGTGCTGCCAGAAGTTAGTATTTATCATGACAGGAAAATCTTAAATAGTGGTATAGCTCAAAATGAAATGATTTACTCTCAAGTGCTTTCATTCTCCCCTAAAAGGAAAGAAAATTAAAATCTCCCTGAAGCGAAAAAAAGAAAGAGAAACAAAAGGGTCACTTGCTTTTTGGAAACAAATTTTCTTTTACTTACAAATGATTTATGCTTTCAATTCCAAAAAAAAAGAAATATTTTACATTCTCAGGAAATCCCTGCCATCTCAGTTTACTGGATTTTGTAAGGAGGGAGCCTGGAAGGAGCCCTGGACTGGAAGATCTGTGACCTTGGGCAATCTGCTGATTTTTTCTTCATGTCAGTGCCTTCCCCTGCACAATGATGGCTATGAGAACTGAGGAGAAAGCACCTCAAAGAGTGCCTGACACATAACTAACTCCTGCTGTTAAGTGTTAATGCTTTTAAATGATAATGATAGATTATTTCAAGAGGTAGATTTTTTTTAAAGATTTTATTTATTTATTTTTAGAGAGGGAAGGGAGGAAGAAAGAGAGACAGAGAAACATCAATGTGTGGTTGCTGGGGGCCATGGCCTGCAACCCAGGCATGTGCCCTGACTGGGAATCAAACCTGAGATGCTTTCGTTCACAGCCCGCGCTCAATCCACTGAGCTACGCCAGCCAGGGCTTTCAAGAGGTAGATTTTAAAAATAATTTTTCTCCTTGAATGAAAGTCAATGACTAACGCTGTGTTAGTAGGCAAATGCTTGTCATTTTTCCATAAAATTATAAACATACAGACAATTGAAAGCTGACTAATAATACACCAAACAGAACGGAAAAGTTAAAACTACAAAGTTAAGCAATTCTGATGTCCCCAGGGGTACCCTTATGTCTTTATATATAGTTAATGGCTCAAAAATAGTTGAAACAATGACTTAAATTTGTAATAAACTAAATCTAAAGACTGAATAAAGATATATTGTTATTTTTATTTCTCAGCTTTTTTCAACTAGCAAGTAAGAAGAAAAGAGGAAAACCAAAACTAAAGTGATAGATTATCTAAACGTTTAATGGAAGGGAAAACTTTTTATCAAAAGCTGTGCTCTTCAGTGGTTTTAATATTAAAAAACAAAAATTGAAAATAAATGAGCCATGTGTGCATCTTAAAAACTAGAAAAAATGTATCAAAATTAATTAAAAGAAGTAAGGAAGCAGATGTTAGTAAAGACATGGTCTTAATAGAGTAGAAAACACAAGAAAAAGTAAGAGCAGTATGACAAAACCAAAAGCAAAAGACTTTTTGTTGAGAGGTGGGGAGGATCTACTTAAATAGACAAATGCATGACCAACTTGACTAAGGAAAATATAAAGAAAGTACAAATATACAACATTTGAGTTCTAAGTAAACCTTCCAAAAATAGGTACTCTACTGCAATTCAAACTTCTTAGTAAAAGAGTAAGTGATGATCAGTCAGTTCTCTAACTCTTGTATGAAGTTAGACTATGCTCAATGTCAAGCACCTGGTAGAGATGCTGTAGCAGTTTGCTAGGGCCACCATAACAGAGTACCACCATTCTGGAAGCTAGATGTCTGAGATCAAGGTATTGGTGGGGTCAGTTCCTTTGCAGAATATCAGAAAAGATCTGTTCCAGGCCTCTCCTTAACTTGTAGATGGCCAGCTTCTCCTGGTGTCTTCACATTGTTTTCCTTCTCTAACTTATCTGTATCCAAACGTCTTCATTTTTAATGAAGAAATCAGCCATTTTGAATTAGGGCCCACCCACAATGATCTTGTTTTAACTTGATTACCTCTGTAAAGTCTCCATCTCCATAAAAGGTCATATTCTGAGATACTAGGGGTAGGACTTCAACATACAAATTTGGGGAAACACAAATCAAACTGTAACAGATGCTCCTTTTCTTTGATTAATCAATCATTTGGCTTCATGAGGTTTATCCTAAAACAAAACTTTGAAAGATACCACACCCTATTTTATTTATAAGAGTTTTAAGCATTACCATATTTAAGGAGTAAGGTGGACCATAGAAATCTACTCTGTTACTGAGAAAACAGGCTCAGTGATATTGGTTGACTTTCTAGTCAGTCCATCGTATCTTGGCTTTCTGGTATCACCTCTTCCAAATTCTTCATGCCACTGGGAGACTAGGCAGGGAACCCAGTCAGTGCTGGGCTGGTGCTGGTGTCACGGACTTGGAGATATAATGCTTCTGTGTCCTTGTTCTGCAGAGCTTGTGCCTTCCTAGCAAGCACTACTTGCGTTGGGCCGAGTCAGATGCAGTCAGAGGAGCATCCTCTATTGCCTCTGGCTTTTTTTCCCTCTGCCTTCACAAAACTACACTGGAATATTTGTGCAGTTTTGTGTTTTGGTTTTTAAAACTTCCTGTGGGAATAAACTGTCACAGAATTGTCCTTGTATAGTTTTAATCATTTAGGCAATAACAAAGGTTTATTGTAATTGATTTGGAATTATAGGCACTTCTTTTAGCTATATACAACGTATTATTGGAATTAACATTTAGAAGTCCTGCAGTGGTGCTATTCTTATTAAATTTGGTTCTAGAACCAAAGATACTGATTCAATAAATTTCTGGTAGTCCCAGATACCTGCATTTTTAGCAGGCATCCCGATGATTCTTTACTCAGTTTTCACACCATACTTTGAACAACAACAAAAGCACCCTGCTTTAAATCAACACATTGATCATCAATTTTTAAATAGCTGCTGCTGGGAGTGATTGTTTTATTTCCCAGTAACATCATATTTTGTCAAATCTAAGTTTTTTTGTTACTATAAGTCACATCACTACTTCATGTATCACTAAGAATGAAAAAAAAAAAACCTCTTCAATAAACAGTGACACAGAGCCTTAGAGTCCCTCTAGACCTGTGAAATATTCACACCAACAACTCATTGTTTTGAAATTTCTATCCAGAGAGATTTAGCAATTTCTTCTGCTTTCAGCTGAATTACTGGGGCTGTGATAGGCAAAACTTTTACATGTGCTGTAGCTGCTTCTACTTACCATAACCATTCCCAAGAAAACCTGAAATCGCTGTCATTCTTCCAATAGTCATGTTCCAATAGTGAACATCCGCTTCCCTTATAAAAATACATACCCCATATCTCTTTATATGCTAGTTTAGAGTGAAGTGTGTTTTAAATTGTTAGAGGAAAAAATATTGAGGAAAAGGGTTGTTATATTTTTAAACATGATTTTATGAAATTATTTGTGTACGTTAAGAATTTTTGTCTTTGTGCAGTTAATAGAAAACATTACTTGGAATTTCAATGAAGCAGCATGATGATCAATTCAGAATTTACATCTCCAAGTCCAGTGAAGTCACCTACTTTTCCATAATTTTTTTTGGCTCTGTAGACTGAGGAGGCAGTATCTACTGACAGTCCCTGTATTGTTTGTTAGTTTCAGCAGAGGTACTCAGTGAGGGAGTGGAGCCAGTCCAGCGCTCCAGCAGGCTCAGTGTACAAGGAAGAGTTTGTGAAGGCTCCCGCTCTTCCTGTCATAAAACGTGTGACAGGTTAAAGTACTTCTCAACTCTTGGTACCTTTGTTGTACAGAAATTACAGACTGGCTGAATCGACTATTGCTAAGAAACATGCTTCTAGGTAAGTAACACAACCTGCAAATGGTACATTTGTTCTAGAGTGTTTGGAAATATATGTGGAGGTAAACTTGGCTTTGTCTGTAATTTTCCAGATTTGTACAGATTCCACACAGCGCTGGGCAATGCCATAATCAGTAGTATTTGTCCTACTAGGATTTTAAGTGTTGAATTTTGGCAACTTGAAATGATTTTGGAATTGTGTGTGTAAAGTAAAGAGGTAGTCATGATCAGGGTAACTATAAGTTTTCCTTTCCATGAGGATGACCTAACATTTTGGGATTTAGTCAGTAGTTGTTATAGAAAACAGGGTCTTCATGATCTAAATGTTAACATGATTTCTGGTTTAAAATATGTTAGACTTCCACATGTCATTAAAAAGCTATATGTCTTTTAAAGGGCTCATTCTGTATGATTATTTATTAATATTTAAAACATATGGAAATGCCCAGATTGTCAGTTTTAAAATTAGTTTCCAATAATAGAACATTGAAAAGGTAAAATATTAGTATGCTGCATATTTTTAGTAATAGTCACAATTATAACTTACACAATATAAGATCTTTTAAAATACATCATTTGCATACACTGGTCTTCATAGAAACTGGCAACACCTTTCAAAGAAGATGCAATAGAGGAAGATGTCTCACTGTATAGAGGGGCATGACTGAATGAGAATTCCACTGGAAGCTGTATAAACACTTTTAAATGTTTCATGGATAAAATGCTTCTTATTAAGTTAATATTGTAAAACACTTGCTGACTTTTATGCCTTGGATTATTTACTTGAAAAACAAACTTTTTTTCCTGATAGAATAAGTCAGTAAGTGCATGACGAGTTGAGGAATTTCCCAGTTACTAAAGGCTAAACAACCATCTGAAATCTCCAAGAAATTTAGTGAAAACATCTTTTATTGCAATGTCTATACTTCCACCAGTTGTACACATTATTTCCCATGTAAGATCCATTTTAGCCTTTATTGGAGTTATTCGTGAAATCACTATTTAGGTATATTTGGTAACCCATCTGAGATATAATAACCATAACTATGTTAGTAGTTTAAGAGAACAATATTTTTGCTTTGTTGTGTGTGTTTAAATAATTTAAATATTCAGTTGATCTACACAGAGAAGACTCATAACTCATGACGTATTTTATGGGCCACTTTTTGCTGTAACTTAAAGTTTATTTATCAGTCTACTTGGTAACAATGTACTATTATAAAGAAAATACTGGTCTAGAAATTAGGAGACCCAAGTTTAGGTCTCAAATCCTCAACACTACTTCTAACCAGTGGGTTACTTCCTCTATGATTTCCTAAGAGTTTTACTTTATTTCTGCTATTTCACTTCTGCCCTCTTAGTTTTCATTATCTTGTCACATTGTAGACACTATGTACATGTATTAAATACCCTGGAAACTTTTAACAAGGGCTGTCTGTTCACTTGGGAGCTCCCTTCAAGTCATAAGGTTCAAGGTCATTGTTGGGGAATGAGTGATATAGACCATTTGGGACAGGGGTCCTGATCTCTGGGGAGTGTGCTTGTGTGCAGAAGCCACTATTTTGTTTATTACTTGTCAAGGTCCTGATACAAAAATGCATGTTTCGCAGCCTTCAAAGTCAGAAAATTCTGACAATTGCCAATTTTGAGGACATTTACTTTAAAAAGTGATCCTTTAATTGAAATCATCTACCAAGTAGCTTCTCATAAGCAAAATCTCAATATGTTATATACCATATCCATTACCTCTGCCTTTTCATTTGCCCGAGATTTCTTCATTTGATTGGAAATTAAAAGTTTGCAAACTTGAGTCTTCACATCATGTCACTAAGAGGATTTCACTGTGGCTGGGGTGGCCAGCAAACGGTAGACAATTATTGCTGTTGTATTATTAAAATATCATCTGTTGATTTGTTTGGATTCATCATACTTTCCAGGATTACAGACACTATATGAGTTTCATGAAGTTATTTACTCTCATGTTCCAATAAGATGAGTGAATTATTTTCCTGTGTGAATTTAGAGTCAACCAGAGCTAACTCTAAATTATAGCTGTGAGCTATAATTACTTCAATGGTTAAGACCATTTTGGCCTCTGAGAATGAAAAGTTATATTTTACAGAGCATGTGAAAGAAGTATTTGTGAATTCATCTCTGTCTTCTATTCATACCTGGGTTAAAATGAGCCATGGTGTCGAGCAGTTTCTTTGGAACATTACATAAACTTACTTGTTCTTGGCCACGTAGCAGTTGGGAATATGCAAACAGGTCTGAAAGGATCCAAACAGCAAATTCTTCACAGGCAGGAAACCTAATATTTACACATTAATCAATAGGGTGATGTTCACTGAGGTGGCTTATGACTAAGATTTGTTGTTCATCCTGATTGACAGCTAGCGTCTTAAAGGACTGAGTTCATGTGAATAGGTTCAACAAGACCGGACAGAAGCACAGTTGTGACCCAGGCATTTCAGCTGCAGAGGCTGCCTGTTCTTTTCCTTCCGCCCCTCCAGTAGGAAGTGCCCTCACATTCACTTTCTTTCCCTGTCACTCTGGCTTTTCGATCTTCTATTCACACTAAGATATAAATAGCTTATAATGGTTCAACATTGTCTATGTATTTGCATTTTATCACACTGAAAAACTTAAAAGCTAAAAAGTCTCAAGCCCTAATCCCATGCAGTTTTAATGGCTAGCCAGTGGGCTGAGAGGTTTTGGAGTAACAAAGGAAAGAAAACAGCTACATCCTCTAGATTATGTATTCTCATTGCCCCTCAAGGGCAAAATTCATTCTAGGAGGCAAAAAAAAACTTGACTCTTTTTATGTATAAAGCACAGATATACACGTAATACATAAGCAGACATAGGGCATATCTGTGGTATTAAAATTTAATGGCAGATGATTAAGAAAAAAGTGTCCAGAGGAGCCCTCAGGGCAGCCATAATGGAAAAAAAACCCCAAAAGTTCAGAAACACCACTCTACATGCGGGTCCCAAAGGACTCTTGAAACCTGTAGAGTGAGAGTTTCACAGAATTGTTTCTAAGTGTTTTCAGTATGAAGTAACTTATGCCTGACTTAGTACTTATATGTAAAACCGGTATTGATGTGCTAATAAGTCAAATGTGGCTATTTGTTGTACTTTTTACTCTGTTTAGTTGTAAGAGGAAATAAAGAGAAGAGACTTGAGAACAAGATGCATTTGGACTTGAATTTTACCTCCCTCTGTTATTTATTCTGTGATCCTCGACAAATCACTCACCCTCTTTAAGGTTCAGTTTCCTTGTCTTTAGTTTGCTTGAGGATGATAATGTTTACATTGTAGAATTCCAGTATCATTAGAATCAATTAAAATATCATGCATGAAACCTTCTGCACATTGCCTACCTAGTACGTGATAAATGCATGCCAATTGGTTGCTATAATTATATGCATTATACCTTTTATTTCAATTTACTATTTTTTAAAATTATTATAGAAAAAGATATTTAAATTTGAGATAAAAATGTCTATAAAATATAAAAGTATCTCTGGAACAAATGTTAGTACTATCTTTAAAGAGAAACATTTCTAGTTTTCCTTTAAACTAGTAACCACACCAGGTGACATAAATTAAAAATGTAATAAAATCTAAATTAAAGTGCTTTTTTTAAACTTGGAGGCAATCTTCTGCTAAATTAGGCTTTTTTAGCATGTCTAAATGCTAATGTAGTATATTGAATATAGAATGATTAATTGTTCTGGCAGTTCTGTTGAAATATGTTTTCTTTAAATACTATATTGGATTTACTAGCTGTAACGTCATTGATTTACTTCCCTTAGTGCAATAAGATTTCAGTATTATTTGAAATTTATGTCTGTCTGTGACATCACTTTTGCCTAGAATGTTATCATTTCTTTTCTCTGTATAGATGATATTTGCTTTCAGATATTCACCAACCTGCACAGAATTATAGGCTAGAGAAATTAATTGAAAGGAAATAGTGAGACTCAGCAAGTATTTAAAACTTGAGAATTCATGTGGAATTGGGTGAATTTTAGTATTGATACAATTCTGTGGAAGATTTTGTTTCTTTGAAAGGGGCATTTATAATTCATATTCATTCTCATTCTCTCTCTTTCTCTCTCATTCTCTCTACCTCAAGTGATTGTTCTGCTTTTGTGTCTTTTGTGACATACCATTAAAACTCTAACCTCCCAATTTTATTCCCAGATTAGTTTCTTTCTTTGTAAGATTAAGACTCACCTTTATAGAAGAAAACCAGTGGAGAAGGAGCAGTGCTTTCATTGTAAGCATTGTGATATGGCCAAATAGAATAAACGAGCAACCGCAACATGCATGATGTATTCTCCCTGCCTTTTCAGCTTATCTTCTTTTTGGTACTTTATCCCAACAACAATATTTCTACTTTGGTATAATATAAAAATCCTTTAATAATGAATAAACTATGAAGTAGAGTTCTCCATTCCAGAACTTGGTTTTATAATTCTGGGCTTTAACAATAGGAAACAAAAGTTTCAGGAGTAGAGTTAAAAGTGCTATAGGGAGGGAACACATTTGTCCAGCATAAATAGACCACAATTGGTGGCATTCAGAAAGCACCAGTGATACAACTATTTTAAGGGTCATCCTGCCTTTCCCAGGGAACTGAGAGAACAGAATTTCACAAGGTAGACAAACATAATATTTCAAAAGCATACGAGAAATCAAAGAGCCTCATTTGTAATAAAATATATTGGCTCAGATTCTGTTTCCATATGCTTTAAAAATCATACTCCAAGAGGATTTTGGAACAAGCTTTGACTTTAAAACACCATTAACCTGTGGAGTTGGATTAAGAATACTTATATGCTAAATGACTGACACCATGGAAGCTCTGGTGCACAAAGGGTGTTCTTTACTTCACGTGGAATTGTCTCAAGTCCACTTACTGCCATTCCAGTGGAAAAATCAGAGTTTTCAGAATAGTAGGAGACATATGTTTTAGCAGAATTGTTGAGATTTATAAGATTAGCCCCTTTGAGGACTGAGAAGTGAAATAATTTCCTCAAATTTGACATCTAAAAGTGCCATCACTAAGAGGTTAAAATAATCTTCATGTAGTTGGAACCACAGAATCATGAGGAATAAATGGTATTTTTTCGTCATCCTTATTTATTTCATTTAAGACAGCCAAAGTGATTTAACCAGGATGTCTCACCTAGGAAAGCTGGAACTAAAACTCAATCCAGTACTTCTTTCTATTCATTCCCTAAGCTACTCTCTCTTCCAGGCAGGGTGGGCAAGAGCCCTGGCCCAGGTGATTGGCTCCTGCCCACCTGTGCTGGAAGGGCATGTAATGCCCCCTGCTCCATCCCTTAATAATATTTATAAATAATGTAAATGATATTTATAAGGGATTAATAGTAATCTAAGTCACCAAATCCAAGTTATTCCTCTGTTGACTACTAGAAAATTAGTGGAGCCAGATCCATGATCTTTCTCTGTTGAAACTCTTTTTGCCTCCTTTCATTCACATACATTTCTCTGTTTCTTTCTGTGGAAATATTTAAAAATAATTTGGAGGAGCACTACCGATTATTTTTCATCTATTTGGAAAGATTAAAGTGGCCTTGGCAGAGGTGAGGAAGGCACTGGGCAGCCTGGACTTGTTCACTAGTTGAGGTGTTCCTGAAACAAGAAAACACTTGAACTGCTGGATGTGTGTATGTGTGTATATCCAGAAGTGACAAGACAAAGATTATATATATATATATATATATATATATATATAATCCTTGTATTTTCCATGTCAACCCCTCTCTTGAGCCTGTCATACTGCTTTCATGTGGTTGGAGGAAATAGAGATAGCTTGGTTTGATAAGTGACTTCTGTCTGATATATTGGTTCTAAGTCTATACAAAGTAAGAAAGACGTGAGTATATTCTATGGTATATCGATCAAACAGTTCTGATTGAGCAAAGAAAACATAATCAGGGGGGATTTTCAAAAAGAATTTAACAATGGACCTGTTTGCAGAGGTGTGGTAGGGTTTAGGGGAGTCAACAGTAGATGTCAAGGTTCTTACTGACCAACTGTAGGCTCCCGTATTCTCAAAGGAGAAGGGGAGGGATTGGAGCAGTCCAAGTTTGATAGGAGCTGAAACTGGAAGCCAAAAAGGAGACTACTAACTAGGAGCTGCTGTCACAGGAAGATGCCACTGCCAGATTGCTGGCAAGGAGGGAGGCTGAATGAAATACTCCAGCTTCTCTCTGCTTCCCACACAGCTAGGCAAAGAGTAGAGAAAGGCTTTGGGAGCAGAGAGAAACCAGCATACATAGTCCACTGAACTCATTTCCAAACATGTTCCTCACCCAATATTTAATTTGAACAATAATTGATGGAAGCATCCCTTCAGTGCATTGTAGTCCTATGTGTTGTCTTTATTATTCTAGACATTGATTGGTTTTAAAATTTTATTTTAACTCGGGATCCCTAATGCAAGTGCTAATTGTTGTGTTGTGCAGGGGTAGTGCACATGGTCTGGTAAGAGAGTGAGACCTGTTTGCTCACAAAAGAAAGGACCCCAACTTGTTGTGCTTTTGCATTTTGACCGTGCTTTTTAATGGTCTGCTGGTGTTCTGTGACATCAGCTGACATGGTCAACTGTCCATATATACGGCAACTCTGGCTCCTAGTTCTGAATTCAGCTATTTTCATTCCTCTATGAATGTAGAAGATGCTGTAGTCATTTGGTCAGCACATTTTTATTGAGCATACATTGTGCTCAGTAAACATCCATTTGCTCAGAAGGCCAAGGACATCAAGGTGAGCAATGTTGGAAAGGCTTCTACCCTTACAGAGCTTATGACTCAACTTTTTCCTAAACTAAGTCTTAGAGGCCTCAGAAACTGTCTTAAGACTCTTTAATCTTATGGGGGATGGAGAGGCACTTGTTCTGGTGCCTTGCTGAATTCTGAACTGTTAAGGTTACCAAATAAATATGTGGGGTTTGGTGTTAGGTGTAGTATCATTCATTTATTCCTAAAGTGATTTCTGAACATCTACTATATACTAGTATGTGTAGCAATTGAGAAATTAATAAAATATCTTCATGTTCAGGATACTGTTCATCTAGTTGGGAAACAGATATGCAAATAACTGGCAGGATGTCAAGAGCTATGGGACTAGCAAATGATTCCATTGTTTTGGATGAGGGTGACTATGAGATTTGAGGTAATAACCATAATGCCCAATTTCCTGGCTGCTCAGCCGAGCAGTTTAAAGACTCACTGTTCGCAGTGTGTGCTTTTATTTAACAGGAATCCTGTAAGTACTCACTTGTAAAAGAACGTTTCCCAGAATCCACTGGCACAAACTGTTCAGCTCTTTGAAACACACATGAAACAGTTCCAAGCACAGTGGTAACACTGTTTGGGGATAAACCACATGACTCTGAATTAGGGGGCTCAGTAGAAGTTATGGTTTTATAGACCATTGAACACATACATTATACTGATAGTGTAGATCTGTACTCTGGAAAAATACTCATTAACACTGTTAGAGTAATGAAACCACATAATCATGAAAACATTGTCCTAACAGTGGTCGCATTGTTTATGTATCATAACAGTTATAACCATGGGCTCCATCACTATTTACGAGGCCACAGCCCTTGTCATTTTTGCAAATCTGCACCTTGCAATACTTTACCTCGGTTATGTTAGCTCATCCTCTAGCATGGTGAAAAGGAAACTCAGCAAGCCTATTTTTAATCTAAGACTTGAACATTTTCCTGGCAGCTCAATTTTGGCATGCCCAGTGAGGCTGTACCTATTTTTCGAAATAATAGAAAGAAATACTCCTATGGAATATATTTTTCATTTTTTCCTGACTCTCTTTGTCTTCCTTTCCTTTCCTTTCCTTTCCTTTCCTTTCCTTTCTTTTCCTTTCCTTTCCTTTCCTTTCCTTTCCTTTCCTTTTTTCTTTCCTTCCCTCCCTCCCTCCCCCCCTCTCTCTTTCTCTCTCTTTCCTTCCTTCCTTTCTTTCTTCCTTTCTTTCTTTCTGTTATTCCTGGTAAAGGAAAGGGAAGCTAGTATTAATAATATTCCAGAAGGAGGACAATCCTTTTTAGGTTTAAAAATATATTCACAGTGATGGAGTTCACACCTTAGCACCTACTTGAACACCAGCCCATACACATGGTACCATGCTGATGGTTTAGCCCTCAGAGATAGATGTAGGAGACTTCTACAGAGCAACAGTCTCATCCTTCTTTATCAATTTGTAAATCACATTTGGAGGTCTCATTAAAAAAATTCTTAGTCTCAGGGACTGTCTTGTTAGGATTTTGTTTTTGTATTTATTTATGTATTTGTGGTGAAAGAGGTTGAATGATTTATGTACTATGTAATATAGCGTGTCTATGAGGCTGGAAAGGAGTATAAATTTATATTTATACTGTGTGTTAGCTTATATTTTAAAATAATGTGCTCAATGTAATTTTCTAATCCTGCAGACACATTTTTAGGTAAAATATCTCTAAATGTAAAGCAATGTGTACAAATATTAATCTAAAGTACAACAAATATTTTCCCAGTGTTTCCAGGTTAACCATTAACCACATTACTTTATATTTAGAGATCCTTCACCTGAAAATAATTATTGGATGTATTGTTTTAAAATGTAACTTACATATTATTTAAAAATAGATTTTCTCTACAAATATGAAATGCATACTTAAAACTGATATAATGTTGTATATCAGTTGTATTTCAATAATAATAATAATTTTATTCCATGTTAGTTTCCTAACTGCAAACAACCTGTATTATTTTATTCTTTTATCAGGCTTTCCTCAAATGGTAAAAAGTCTTGGGACAAAACATGCATTCCAAAGATAATAAAGTAAGAATTATTTAAATTAGTCTATGTGTTGCTTCTGTATTATGCATTTAGTTAATGTATGTCTTTGTGTTTCATCCTTGAGTAATACCAGTGGCAAAGGTGAAGCAATAGGCATTGTTTCCAAATGTTTGCCTTTTTGATTCTCAAGATTATTATGCTGCTCTTTTGCCTTAATCACTTCCCACCTGTATCAGAGTATGGCTGTATCATTGTCTAGTGGATTTAATGCCTCTTAGTCGTATAGTGTCGTGGAGAATGGTATAGCCATCATTCAAATAAGTCTTGTGTTATGCCACATTGATTCAAAGAAAATTTATAATGTTATATATAGGTAACCACTAAAGACTTTTGTGTTTTGGTTTCTCACCTCTCTACTTTATCAATTTGCTTTTCTTCTACTTCTGATAAAGACAATGAATTACCCACTGTGTATGGAATAAATGTGAGTTACCAATATAGCCAAATGACTGAAAAAGGCACAGTGCCACTCTCAAATGACAGCTTGTTACTGGATTTCTCTCCCAACAATAAAACCCCCCAGCCTATGCACCAACCTCAAGCAAGAAAATATCATGCCATCCTTTCAGCATTTGGCAATATCTGTTACCTTCATTTGTCTTCAGATATTCCTTATCTTGAAGATGTATGTCACCTCTCATATAAACCCATTTTTTGTGATTGCCCCTGAATATATAATTAAACCCTATTTATCAAGAAAAAATTGTCCATCAACAAATGTTCCTTTTCATTCTTCAAACATGCCTTCTTCTTCCAAACATATTACATATACACAGTCTTTACAAGTAAAACCTCTCACTCTTTTTCTTTAGTCTTCTAGAAAATTCACAGAGAAGTACTTTGAGTGTGTAGTCAGTTTTCTCCGGGGCATGTTATAGACTACAGGAGTTCACAGCCGTTCTGGTCGCAGGTGAATTAAATGTGATATGGGGAGTCTGCACCGCTGGACTCAAGATGATTTTATGTCAGCCTGACCTGGAGGGCAGGCAGTCTTTGTCTGTCACCAAGTCAAAGCTGTGACATCTCATACTGATAACCAGGAAAAAAAATTTGTATAAAATTTTAATCCCTAAAAGTTCCCTGCTTCTAGATCCAGATTACCTCTTTGCTCATATCTGTGATTAAATATGAAATAGTATGTTAAATGGTATATTCATTTATGTAGTAGCTCTTTGAGATCTCCTCCACAGCAGAAGGCATTCTTGGCCATTCTAAACAAACTTCAGTGCCACATAACCTAATTGTAATTTGTTTGTGACATTGAACCAAGGAGCATATTTTTGTAACATACTTGAAGATTATGATTTTAATTTAATATGTTGGAGTCTATTTTGTTACAGTGTCAGATCCATGGGCTCAAAGGTCTTAGGGTGTCACAGGCAGCAAGTCAGGGGGGCTTATTTTTGGTTCCTGGGCTCAGACTACCAGTAGGAGTTCATTTATCCATTCATTTATTCAGTAGCTATTTGTTGAATACCTCTTGTGTTCAACATACTGTAAAGTATGTAATAAAATTCAGAATTGGATATGATGTCTGGTTTATGTTTTTAAAAAATCACCTTGGCAGAGTTGTGGAGGATGGAATACAGGACGGGGAGACGTAGGCCGGAGAGCTGGCCAGAAAACGGTGCAGCACTCAGGGGAAGATGCTGCCAGGACTCGAGGGCAATGGGTCAGAACAGAGGGAACCCATTAGACCCAGTGTGGTAGTTAAGCCTCCAAGGGTTTTATCCCTTTAATAATCACACGAAAACTTTTCATCTTCTCCACAGAGAAGGAAATGCACATGGGTGTGTAAATGCAGTTGCTCAAGGCCCATCTTCACGGTTCTTTTCAAAGGTGGGGCACAGGTCAAGGGCCCCACAATTTGTCCCTTGAAATTACAAGCTAAGGTACAGTTGCAAGCAAAAGCTATCTTTCATTAAAAAAATAAACAACTGGCAGACATCATCAGGGTCTCAGAAATGAAACTATAAGTGTACCTTAGGCTATGTAAAGAGATTTAGAGGAGTATGTACTTTTTCGTTTGTTTTGCTTCCAAAAAAAACTAACTGCTTGGGAAAGAAGTGACATGGAATTGGCAATAGCCAGACTGATTAAAAAGAGTAGGATATCATTTTTTAGCCTACAAAAACAAAGGAATGTCACTGGAGGCTATAAAATTGTGTAGCATATGAGTGGGACCAAACACAAGAGAAAACCTTCAGAGTTCTAAAGAGGCAAATAAAATATAATAAATAAAAAGAATCACTTTTTCATAAGGTAGTCACATTATGGAAATCATTGCCCTGCTACGTGATATGGACCTCTCAACTTACAAGTTTCAAAGAGGATTTCAGAAAGTTCATGTTTAATAGAGCTATAATAAAAGGTAAGAGAAAAATATATCTTTTGAGGGATAAAATGCATTTATAATTTTTAAACTAGAAATTAGAGAATTTGTACAAAAAAATCCATGAGTTTGACCTAAAGTGGTGGTCATCATATCGTTTTGTTCACAAATAAAATGTAAAAACTTAAATTTGAGGCAAGCTAACATTAAAATGTTATTTTAAATTTTTTCTAGTTCTATTTTTTTCTCAGTGTACCCATTACAGTATCAAATAGGACATCCTGAGTTTACTTGGTTAATTCAATGCTTGCCCTAAGCTCTTCCACAGAAGTGATCATCCAGACTTACACCATCTTCATAGCAATATATTCTCCCCAGTTATTAGTTTTCAGATCATTATTTCCCAATTGAACCACCTATCTGCAACTGCAGTTTGTGTTTTACTCTGATCAATTTCAACCCACATCAAATTGCAGAAATAACTCGAGGAACACCCATATACACCCATATTTATTAACTTTAATAAATATTATTTTTTCCACATTTGCATTAGCTCTCTTACTCCCTAAAGTACATAAAATATGAATTTGTTTTTTCACATATTTACATTCATTTATATATCATTAATATTCCTGCATGCATATATACTCATGCTGTAGCACTTGAGAATTATTGCAGAAACCAAGACACTTCACCCCTAAATACTCCAGCATGGATGTTCTAAGAGCTGGAATATCCTCTGCAGCGTACCAGGGAGTACCGAGAGAGACCCGTGTCAACAAGAGTGCTGGTATATAACATGTGTGGCACTCATATATCCCCACTGTCCCAATAATATCATTTGTAGTCACTTTCTTATTGTTTTCAAACTGGGATTGAAGTTGGGATTAACTACATTCTGTTAGTTGTTATGTCTGTTTAGTTTCCTTTAAATTTAACCAGTTTCCAGCTTTTTAAAAAATAGTATTGCTGTTCTCCATAATGTTGATATTTTTTAAAAGTTCAGTGCAGTTGTTTTTCAAAATGTCCTTCGTTTTGGATTCGTTGGGCTGTTTCCTCATGATTAGACTCAGATGAAGCATTTCAAGCAGGGTGTCTACAGAGGCAGTGCTGTGTCCTTCCCAGTGTCCTTCTCGGGAAACAGGTTATGCATGTGTCCCAGAATTGGTTATGTTAAGGAAGAGGTAAATGTCTGCATGATTTTTCTACTGTAAAGCAAATGTTTCCCTCTTAAATTCAAATATAATCTGCATATGAATAGGACAGTGATGCTTTGAGACTGTGATTTTCCAGTCCCCTGACTTTTACCTGGTGGTTTTAGTATTCATTGATGATTATACCTGAATAGGTTATTATTATGTGGTTGTAAAATTATGGTTTTCTATTTTTAGCATCGCTTTTACGTTTATTAGTTGATTTGCTTTAATTTTCCTTCTCTTCCCTCTCCCCTTAAAAAAAC
The DNA here is from genome assembly GCF_004126475.2 of Phyllostomus discolor. Lineage (NCBI taxonomy): Eukaryota > Metazoa > Chordata > Mammalia > Chiroptera > Phyllostomidae > Phyllostomus > Phyllostomus discolor. The sequence continues at coordinate 44,852,855 of NC_040906.2, forward strand.
TTTTAGTATCACTATACATTTATGAATACACTTTCCAATTCGACATTGTTATAATCTCTTCTTCTCATTATCTACTTGATGTTCAAACTGTACCAGATGTGACTGGTGAAAACCTTGCATAGCTGGTGTCTTTTTCCCTCTGATGTGTCCTCATCAGTGTGTGCACGTTCTCTATGGCACATCTAGGTACTTCAGGCTTAACTCCTGATTTCCTGTCCCAGGAGGCCTTACTCTAAAGCCCAGATCCAGACACTAGGTTTGCTTGGTGCTACCAGAGTGTCATTGTTTCTAGGCCTTTTTAGTGAATAATGAAAAATACACATACTCACCCCTACGTATACATATACGTGTACCTATGTGTGTCCAGTATGGTTAGAGCCATATAGTAGAGTATCTCTGTGCTGCTACCATTGACTTCATTCCAGCATCATTCTCTCCTTCCCCCATTGCATATTTGGGTGTCTGTTCTCTCAAGTTAGAATTCTCATAATTTACAATAACAGTCAATATACAGGGTAAAGCAAAAGTAGGTTTACAGTTTTAAGTATGTGAAACAGAGTTTATTCTTGTATTATTATTTATTAATTATTGTATTACTTTCCATATGAACAAATGTAAACCTACATTTGTTCTACCCTGTATTTACATATTTCCTCAGTCCTACGGTGCACACAAAGTAGTTTCAGATCTGCCACACCACTAGTGCTACCAAGAACAAACTTAGCTGTGTCGGGTTCAAGATTTCCTACAGTTCTTTCTGTCTTTAGAATAGGTGTCTCCCTATAATCAGAATGTTTGTAAAAAACAGCTAACATTGAATTTTTTCCTATTCTTATCAGCTTGATATAGCTTTACCTTTTTAAAATATAATTGATTTAAGAATTTATTTTCCAATGTTAATTTAATTTTGAGTATGCAGAAACTATTGATTTTAAATGCTAAAAATCTAAATGTTACATTACTAACTATATGCAAAATTCAGTGTCATCATAACATGCAAGATCTGTTTAGAAATTGAGAGGGAAAGCATAAATATTTTTCCCTGGCCCTGGCTGGTATGACTCAGCTGGCCATCATCCCGCAAACTGAAAGGTCCTTGGTTGATTCCCGGTCAGGCACATGCCTGAATTGGAGGTTCAGTCCCCAGTAGGGGCGTGTATGGAAGGCAACCGATCAATGTTCCTCTTGCAGATCAATGTTATTCTCCCTCTTTCTGCCTCCCATCCCCTCTCTCAAAAAATTAATTAATTAAAACAAATTTTTTCCTTGTACTAGTAAATATATAAATGTCTTATTACTACTCCAAGTTCAGGATCAAGAGTAGTCTTTTTTTCAAACATACTAGCACTGCAAGGCAGTGTAGAGCAGGAGATAACAAATTATCAATGGAATTTGACTGCCTGAGGTCAAATCCTAGTCCCCACTCCACTTACAGGTTGTAAACTGGTCCACTTTGTTGTTTTTTTACTCTCTTGTCCTCCTTGCATGTAAACTCTCGGTACTACAAAGTTTAATATAAGGCACTTAGCTCAGTGCCTGATGAATACTAAGTGCAAAATGAGTATTACCTGTGATTGTGGGTGGTGATGCTGGTGGTGTTTTAGCAGTGCACTCTGGATATCCAGAGCTGCTAATTTTAAAGACTTACTTTCATAGTAACAGGTTTTTTTTTTTGGGGGGGGGGTTGTTGTTTTGTTTTGTATTTTATTTTATTTTCTCTCAGTACTGTTGATACACAAGGAAAAGTTATGGCTTAGCTAGAAGTTCTGGCATTGGGAATGACCTTGTGCTTCTTTTGAAGTATCTGAAAAATAAAAATAAAAATTCCTCCCATAAAACCCTGTTGCTGCTGCTGGGCCCAGGGCTGGCTGCCCATCGGGATGCCTAGCATGCCGGCTGCTGTAATTGCTGGGGCCCCTTCCAGAGATGTCCAGTCTGAAACTAGGTAGGAAAGTCTGTGTTATGTCTAATAATAGCTCTGGAAATTTCCCTGAAATGTTTGCGTGCACCTCCCAGGCTTGACAGGACATAGCACCCTATAACAAATAGTATGTTGTTCTTATTCTTGCTAGTGAGTATGTTACAATACAAACCAAAATACTAGCTAGAAATATTTGCTGCGACTTTTTTAAGTTTTCATTTGTAATCTCGGCTTCTGCCAAGAGTGACTGAATATATTTATATAGATGTCCTGTATATTTAATCCATGGCTTCTTGTAAACTATGGATTCATATAAACTATTGATTCCACCAGTGAGGAGTTTGGATAGGAGAAAAATTATGTGTGATACTGTTACTCGTTCGTTACCTGTAGGGATTGCTTTTGAGACTGTGAAATCAGGATGCTCCTGCGTTCCGGAGCAGGGTCTGGTGAAGGACAGGGGATGGGCGTGGGAAGCACGGACTTCCGTCTGTGTGCACTGGAGTCACCTGCAGGTGGGCCCAGAGCCAAATGGTACATGCATGTTCCAGGACTGGGCACCCATTCCTGACAGAAAGGTTAAAGTGGGAAACAAAAAAACTGAGCGGGCAAGTCATGATTTCCTCTTGTGACGGAGACTTACTGTGAACCCAGTGAAGCTTAATCTAAAGGACCCCTCACCTGTGTGGGCCCTTCCAAGGCTCTGGAGGGCCTGACCAGTGTGTTCGGGTGGGGGTATGTTTTTGTAATATTTGCTAAAGTAAGTTATTTTAACTGCAATTAGTAAAAACCACTGTTTCCTTCTAGTCCAACTTTTCTTCCATCTCCCTTTTCCTCACTTTGAATGGGATTGGAGGTAGCTTTGGGCATAGAGAACAAAAGTTTGGGGATATATGTACTGTGGGTTTAGTGGGCTCTATATGGAATCTGCAATCGCTTCTGTGTGTAAATAAGCTCTTGCCAGGCATCCAGGGAGGGAAAGGCTTCTGAATCCTTTCACATACTTAGCTGACCCCCCAAGCACGGCCATAGGCTATGCTGTGTTATGAAAGTGTCCTACAGTACCCAACCCTAGAAGTATATAGGCAGCAGAGGAGAAATAACAGTTGAAATATACAAAATCAGAAGTTAATCTGTGTAAAATTTTGTTCAGTCACCAGACATGTAAACTTGTAACCAGATGGTTTAGTTCTGTTTAATCCCTAGTCACAAGTTCTTGCCTATCAGAACTATACTAGGTAATATACTTGTGTGTAGACTTATAAAAGCATCATACATTTTTCCCTTTTAAAATGGGAATTGCTTAAAATAGAATTTACCAAAGTTCCCCAGTAAGATACAAACCATAGTAATCCTACAGGTAAGAGTATGTTTGTGTGTAAAGTCACAAGTTTTTAAGCACTCCAGCTTGCAAAAACTAAGGGGCAGTCTGGTCAACCATACATACTAGAGAAAAGAGTGAATTATTTTTCTGATCTTTCTATGGAACGATATCACAATATCATTATCATATGAAAAGTGACCAAAGAGAAAGCAACCAAAAATGTAGGAGTAAATTAATAAAAATATGTTACTTTTTATATTCTCTGATTTCTATTGTATTTTTAAGCTTTCTCTACATTTGTAATTTGCCGTGATTTTTTTCTCACCCTGAACAAATTTTCACTTTCTTGTCTAACTTTGTATGTGTAAGTGATTTCAGTTTCTAAAGGAGAGATTCCTCCCAATTGTTTAGATTTCACGTCCCCCCAAATCTGGATCCTCTAATAATATATAGAGCATGTATACAGTATAGTCTTATCGATGGTCAGTCATTCATATGCTTATGGTAATCAATAATGAGTTAGGTTACAATAAAGATTATATTATGAACATTTAACCTGATAGATTCTGTGATAAGATGGCAGCTTTTGCTCTACTACATAAAATTGCAGAAGCTGGTCGGCAGTCCTTTGTACCCCATCTGTATTCTGAGAGTGCTCGGAGTGTTCTGGCTGAGAATCTCTCCTGGGTGAGAGAAAATGCGTTTAAGTGGTAGGAAGACCCACTTTCCACAGCAAGAAACCAGGATCTTCAGAAAAATGTCTGCTTCTAGAAGTGGGGCGGAAAATGTACAAGAGCATGAAATATACTGGAAAGCAAGAAAGGTATCAAAAATCACTGGGGTTGTGTCAGAAAGATACATGAACCAATTTGAAAGAATTACTGAAACGTGTGAAGTATATTAAAATATGTGATTGCAAAATGACAGGAAAAAGTAAAACCCAAAAACCTCTTTGACCACTTTTGAAGGATATGGGGGCATAAAGTCATTCTAATAATTGGTTGATAAAGGTAAAGAATTAAACATTTATTCTGCCTTTCCTGAAAAACTGTAATTTGTGTTAACGAAAGAGTTGATAAGAAAAATATCTGCTTTATAAAGATGTCCCGGCTAATAAATGCAGAAGGAATGAACGGGCTCAGCCTGCACTGTCCTGCAGCCCTGCTGGAATGTGAATCCGGGAAACGATCGCCAATGCATCTGGAACTGATCGGTGACAGGCTGACGTGGGATCTTTTAGGAGGTGCATTAGACTGGAAACACCTAAGCCCCCTAATTACAAAAATAGTGACGATACATGCTATATACCTTGTAATGTGATGCAGTAGCAGATGCACAATCCCACCCATGAAATATGCTGTTCAAAAAGTAGAACATGAATCTGTCCAAACCTCTATGTCTAACTATCAATTTTCAAGAAATAAAGAAGAAAAGGAAACTTGTTATGTGATACCATGGAGTCCAATCAGCAAAATCCACAATGTAAGATATTCTATAGCACAAATGACTCAATTTCTTCTATAAACAAATGGCAAGAGGAAAATAGGTAGGGAGACTATAAAAATTAATGTATTAAGATAAATTAATATCTAAGATATATTTTATCCAAATGTAATATGTGGACTTCATTTCTTTATTTGAACAAAGCAACTTTGTAACAGAGAGCTTTGAGGCAAGTGGGAAAAGTTGACTATGAACAGAATATTAGATGATATTAAGAAAGTACTGATAATTTTAAAGTATGATAATCATATTATGTTTTAAAATGGTTTTATCTCTGAGAGACTCAAAATGATGTACAGTACTTACAAATAAAATGAACTAATTTCTGATATTTGTTTAAAATAATCTATCTTGGAAGAAAAAAGTTTGGGGAGTACAAGTGAAATAAGGTTGGCATATGTTAATAGTTATTAAAATCAGTTGATGTGGACATAGGGGTCATTATATTATCGCAACTACTCTTAGATGACTCTGAAGTTTTTCTTAATGGTAGGCAAAGTTCCCAGGGAGTAAATGTGCAGAACACACACTGAGGGATTTTATACCTGTACTCTTGTCATTATTTGTTTTTGAAAATGAAAAAGGATTGACCATCAGAAACATCCAGTCATGACATTTGTGAGAGATTAAATACAAATGTTATACATAGGCAGTGGTGTGCTGGTAAATGACCCTCTGAAGAAGCCCTGATTTGTAATGCTTGCCCACCTGCACAGTATAAATACTCCTCCATGGCTGATTTCAGCCTATTGACATGATGTTACAGAAGGTGAAGTTGGGAAGAGCTGAGCCCTGGCAACTCTTGTGAGCCGGTGTGGCCGGCTGCAGCCCACTGCTGGGAGAGGGAACAGACGAAATCGTTTTGGAGTCAGACTCTTGGTGAGATCCCAGCTCCAATGTGTACTCCAGGTCCTGGATCTACTTACTGAGTTTTCCCTCAGCTTCCCCTCTGTGAAATGGAGATAATGATTCCTACTATTGATTAAATGAGATCACACATGAAATGGACCTTCTCTGACTCCAATTACATAGTGAGTGATCCTTCATGCTAACTAACATCCCTTCTTCTCTTCAAGTTAAAATAGAAGAGAGAACTCTTGGTTTGGGGTGGTTTTACAGTTTTAAAAGAAAAGGATGAGGCTGATCATCCTTTCAGAGAGGACTTCCTGCCTAGAATTTCTATAATTAGTTAAAATTGCAGGTTTCAGACACAGTCACAAAACTGTCAGAAGCTCACCAAGCTCTAATTGGTCTGCTATTAATAGATAGGCTGGGAAGTGATATGATGGTGACTACAATGGAACTATCCGTTAAAGGTGGGGTTTCTACCCAGTGTAGTGTGGCACTGCAAATACAAAGTGAGAATTAAGTGTTATCCTGGCGATGACACGGTAAAACGCCTGTAACTCACTTAGCCTTCCCTCAGGGAACCTCAAGACCCAGCTGAAATGTACAAGCCTAAAGATTAAGTTGACAAATTGGAAATGTTCCCATTCACAATTTTGATTTTTATTTGAGCAGAGTTATTAATAATAGTAGCATTTTACTTTCCAAATTTTTGAAATGGGTGATTAAGCATGATGTCAGTTAATTTAAAAGGGTTTTTTTTTTCTCTCTGAACAATGTATTTTTTTTCTGTGTAGAAATCTAAAATTAAGGTTATCACTGATTTGTCAGTGATGCAGTTTTCAGAACTAGTGAATTGTATGTGTACATGAAAATATTTTTAAAGTACATTGTCATGAAGGCTAGAGAGAAGCTGAATTATGAGTTCAGCCCATATTTAGAATCTGGAGACACTAATACTTAAGTCATTTAAAATGTGATTTACATGTGTGGGTTGATGTGTTCCTCCCTGGAATACAACTTGGGAGTGTATTTTCCCCTGTGAGGGAGAGTTCCATGAATCATAGCTCTACATAGTTTGAATTTCTGAGCAAATAACTAGGAGATAAAAACCAGCATGCTTTATCATCCATCTGAAGTTGGCCCAATTGCCTTTGATTTTAAAAGAATAGTTTTCCTTTAGAAAATGAAAGCATTTACTTTTTGACAATTAAAACGTCCTGTTTCCTGAAAACAATGCTATTCATATTATAGTTAACTTAATGGGTCATAATAAAGATGTTTTAAGAGATGAAATGGAACAAAATAGAGGAAAAAAATGGAATGTGTCACACATGAAAAGGATCTAGGATAGTCTGTGAAACAGGTTTCAGTTCTGTGTGTGTGTACATTCTAAATTGTGAAGTAAAATTTATTTGTCACTGAGCCCGTTGAAACCAATTTTGTTAACCAATGTCACCCCAATAAATTCAATAAAAAGGAAAAAATCAAAATAAATAAACATTTTAAGATGCTTTAAAATCTGCAATGAAAAAGTCCATGAAAAGAAAACAACAACTCTTCTTTTTGCAGTATCTATCAAAATGATATCTGGATTAAGAAATCTTGGAACGTTATTATTTTAAACAAAATCATCCTGGATTTCGAGGGGAAAGGGGGAAGCTGTGAGTCTGCCATGCCTCACGGGGAAAGGAGATCATTAGGAGAAGCAATTTGCACTTTCAGACATTGTGGTTGTAGAGATACACCATCTGTTTTAATTTCTCTCTTTCTTAAGCAAGAAGAATGCTTTTTGACCTTGGCCTATCAATATACACATATGTATGTGTATGTGGGTATACATACATATAACATATATTATACTATCGTGTATTTATTATATTCTTATGTACCAGCCCTATTATCTCAATTAAATTTCAGGAGCTTTAGACTCTCTTATCTTCTCACCCATGTGCCTTGCACACACAGTAGTATGAGCTTACTAAGTTACAGTTAATAATAATCATGACTAATGTTCACCTTAACATACTATTTGACCACATTTATTCATATGGTTATATATTTATTCATATTCCACCTTCCAGAAAGAATTTATCATGGCTTATGGCATGGATAAATAAGAAATATGGCTGAATTATAAATAAAAATCATAATATATGCATAAACATGCACATATCTACATATATATATTTGCACACATAGATAGACATACACACACCCTTGCATATCATAAAGACAAGCAAGGTCAGAGGAAGAAATATAATTAAGCATTAAGTTTCTTCCTGGTTCTTCCTTTGAGCCCCACTCTTGCATCTGTACTTCTCAGGAGGCAAAGAAATAGCCATACCACCACTCCGTGGTAATGGATTTATTCCTGTTACATCTGACTTCAAATTCATCTGGTTGTTGGTGCTTATAATTTAAGTGGAATAATTGAAAATGAATCTAAGTGTTTGGGAATTAAGCATGTGTCTGCCCTCTGAGAGCTCCAGGGAAGCCTTTTCATAATGATGGTAACACACAAACTGGCCCTTGTAGGTACCAGCTGTGTAGGCTTGTCCCTTCACCTGGCGCTCTGCCAGCCACACCAGCCCTTACACAGCTGCTGCCCCTCCAGGGTGCAGGCCAGCCTTCCTTCTGTCTCTTGTCAGTTGACAATGCTCGTTACAGGAATCATGCCAGTCCACACTCTGGTGTGGCGGTCATACTAATGGGGACATGGAAAAATTATGCAACTAGTTGTGATTAAACATTCTTTTTTGTAGCTTAAAATGATACAGGGTGCTGAAAATGCAGAATAAGAACCTAAATAATTCCTTCAAGATTCTCAAACATAGAGTTGGAACCAAAATAACTTCTTTAAATCTCCCTTGGAGGATGCCCTCCTAAGCCATGCTAGCCTAAACTTAGAAATTGTGGTTTGTTTTTAACTTTGGTACCTCTCTGAGTTATTCCAAGGAGGTTTTCATAGGCATTTGCCAGTGCCATTTTATGCCACAAAGTATATACTGCTAAAGGTTGGATTTCACCTGTGTGTCCTTGAAGATAAAGCCAGGACACTCCATGGGCTCATTGTCTACACCAGCCCAACCTAGACTGAAAGATGTCAGGGCAATGATGCATCTGATGGTGATGACCCTGAACAAGTTCTAGGGGTGGGCTGTTATATTACATTTTTATTCATTGTTGCACATCTTGAGATCTGATTCATTCTTATTTATATGGGTCTTTGAGCCCTTACTACTTTGCATGAGTGCTCCGAACCATGCTAATTTTTTCATTTTATTTCAACATAGTTTGTGTTAAGAGAAAAATGCATGGGATTTCTAATCAAATGTTGGCTCAGCTGAGGAGCTATAACTTGTAGCTAGAAAGTCATAGCTTAGTATAACAGTGGAGAAGCAAAAGAAAAAAAAACCCTGATAATTCAATGGCTTCAGTCTTTCTCATATATAATTTATAGTTTCTGTAAGATTCAGAGAGGCTAAACCCACATCATTTTGTCAAATTGAGAGTAACATTTATCATAAAACAAGTCTTCCTAACATTTTTATCAGTGGCCTAAAAGGAGATGATAGGTTTTCATTTTATTTCCAAAGTGGTTTTTAGATTTTCAGGTCTCACTGAAAGGTAAGATGGAGGGTACACAGTGAACCGCTGTGTCCAAAACACAATCCCACACAGGAAACTGAGGGGCAGAACTCTCTGGGGAGCCCTGTTCCTTGGCCACCCTTCGCCCCAGACCTATGACAGCCCTGTCCCTCTTCCTTGGAAGGAAGTGAGGAAGGCGGGTGAGGAGGAAGGACACTGTTGGTGGTGGAACCAGTGCTCACTGGCTTGGGAGAGCCAACTGTGTGCACCTCTGCCCGAATTTACATTAAGTAACATCCTAGTAGCTTAGTATCAGCAGTGGTGGGAGTATTTGCACCATAGAAATTGGCAGCGCTACAAATCAGGGCTGCCGCTCCCTTGGCGTAGGTTGTTAACATTTATTAGCATTCCACTGGTGACCTGCTGTTGAAAGGAACATTATGTATCACAACCTTATCGTTATCACTTCCTGAATCAGTGTAGGTGAAATTTCTCAACACCTTGACCAGAGTCTGCTTATCAGAACCTTTATGTATTATAGATACACAGAGTTGGAATATGTTCTCTATTTACAAGTTATTCAGGATGCATTTGTTTCCTCTGTAATGTTACCTTGTTAGATTTCGCAGTGGGGTGTTATCTTTTCACCTTCCCCTTTTTCTTTACCCCTTTCTCTGTGGTCCTGTCTTGATTACTTAGTCTTCTCTTAGACTTGGACATCTTATGAAGAAGTATTCATATATCTACTTCCTGGTTAGTGTGACCCAGAGCATCAAAGATTATAGAGACTAAATTCGGCAGACACTAATTGAGAATCTCCTTTGTCTAAGACACTGTGCCCTAGAAAATAAGACACAGTACCTAGTCTCAAGCAACTAAAATCTAGGGGAGAAAATCAGATACACAATTCAGACTGTTGTAGAACATAATGTGAAAGATGGTATTAGAAAAAATACAGAAAAAATGCAAGCTGGACCACAGAGACTCAAGATTATTTCTAACTACAGAAATTAGAGAAGGCTTTATGGAGATGAAGCTGTCTCAGAAAAGTCTTCAGAAATTGGGATGCATTTTATAACTCAACTCTCTATATATAGTTTTTAGGACTAGATAACTATGAAGTTTACATTAAAATAGTTTGTGAGTCAATTCATACAGAGTGAAGAAAAAGTAGGTTTATAGTTGGGAGTACATGAAACAGAGTTTATTCTTGTATTATTATTTATTAATTGTCACATTATTTTCCATATAAACAACTGTAAACCTACTTTGCCCTACCCTGTATTGTTTACAGTTCTGCCAAAATTGGGTTATCATCACAGGAGTCAGGAAAACTTAACAAAAATAATGTTTGCTGTCAAAAATATATGGGATTACTGGATTCAGCATATGCCAATGCAAACGACATGTTCTGCTCATCTCTGTGCCCTCCATGGGTTACAGTCAGAGCTCCAGTATAGAAGGTGTTTAATAAAAGCTTCCAATTACTGAGGACCAGTTATGTGCCAAGCATTTCTACATATATAATACCAAAAAACTAAAACCAACAACGTAAGGAAACTGCTTTATTCAAGCAGTTGCAGTAGGGAGAGTACTCCAGATCTGAAGATGAGAGTGTCTCTACTGAGTGGGGAATTTGCATTTGTGATTTTGCAGCCAGGGGAAATCTCACTCAGGTGAACAGGTGAAGTCTACTTCTGTGTCTAGCTAGTTTCAAGGGGAAAGAAGTTCTAATCCTAGCTAATCACTCATGAGACACAGAGCAGGAAGTTGGCTAGTCACCATCTGAATCTCACTACCAGATATAATTTTTTTAATTTTTAAATCAGAAACTGACATTCAGAAAGGTTGAGAGACTCACCATGACTGCCTAGTTAGTACGTAAATAACAGAGCTGGAATTCCATCTCTTATTTTTCTGGCTCCAAACCTCATGATCATGCCATAATACTCACTTTGTGCTGAATGAATGCTTTCACAGTAATTTTTAAGGTTAATGAAACTGTCACTTATTTCTGTGTGTATTTTTTCATACATACTACCTAGTTTGGAGAGACTAGCCTTCAAAGAAGCAGGTTGAAATGTTGAGAATTGACAGAAATCTGTTCCCAGGCTGGTGTACAATAAGAGCGAGACTCCTTCCTCATAAATAAACCTACCTTTCAAGTGAACGAGCACAGAAAGATTTGGAATTGTATCCTCATGTCTTTTTTTTTTTTTAATATATTTTATTGATTATGCTATTACAGTTGTCCCATTTCCCCCCTTCTCTCCCCTCCACCCTGTACCCCCTCCCACCCACATTTCCCCCTTTAGTTCATGTCCATGTGTCATATTTATGAGTTCTTTAGTTTCTACATTTCCCGTACTATTCTTGCCCTCCCCCTATCTATTTTCAACCTACATTCTATGCTACTTATTCTCTATACCTTTTCCCCCTCTCTCCTCCTCCCACCCTGCTGCTGCTAACCCTCCATGTGCCCTCCATTTCTGTGGTTCTGTTCCTGTTCTAATTGTTTACTTAGTTTCTTTTGGTTTTGCTTTAGGTGTGGTTGTTGATATTTGTGAGTTTGCTGTCCTTTTACTATACATGTCTTTTCTTTATCTTCTTTTCTTAGATAAGTCCCTTTAGCATTTCATAAAATAAGGGCTTGGTGATGATGAACTCCTTTAACTTGACCTTATCTGAGAAGCACTTTATCTGCCCTTCCATTCTAAATGAGAGCTTTGCTGGATAGAGCAATCTGGGATGTAGGTCCTTGTCTTTCATGACTTGGAATATTTCTTTCCAGCCCCTTCTTGCCTGTAAGGTCTCTTTGGAGAAATCAGCTGACAGGCTGATGGGAACTCCTTTGTAGGTTACTGTCCCGTTACCTCTTGCTGCTTCTAGGATTCTCTCCTTTGTTTTTACCTTGGCTAATGTAATTATGATGTGCCTTGGTGTGTTTCTTCTTGGGTCCAACTTCTTTGGGGCTCTCTGAGCTTCTTGGATTTCTTGGAAGACTGTTCCCTTTGCCAGATTGGGGAAGTTCTCCTTTATTATTTGTTCAAATACGTGCTCAATCTGTTGCTTTTCCCCTTCCGATTCTGGTACCCCTATAATTCGGATATTGGAACGTTTAAAGGTGTCTTGGATGCTCTTAATCTTTTCCTCAATTTTTTGAATTCTTATTTCATCATGCTTTCCTGCTTGGTTGATTCTATCTTCCTTCTGGTCCACTGTATTGTTTTGAGACTCATATTCCTTCCTTTTACTATTGGCTCTCCTCCGCGTGTCTTCCTGCATCTGTTTTATGGTACTCTGCATTCTTTCATCTAAATTTCGTCCAAAATCCACCAGTTCCGTGAGCTTTCTGATCACCAGTGTTTTGAACTGCGCATCTGATAGATTGGCTAATTCTTGGTCGCTCAAAAGGATGAGTCCTGGGGGACTGATTTGCTCTGTTGAAAACATGGTGTTTTTTTTTCCCCGTCTCTCCTTTTTTTTTTTTTTTTCCCCGGTCTGGTCACTCTTGTTACGGTGGGGGGCGGAGCCTTAGGTGCTCACCGGGGCTGGGCACCCCGGTCGCTAGATTGTGACGTTATATGTGGGGGCGGGGCGGGAGCGGGAGCGGGGCGGGAGAAAACAATGGCGGTAGTTCCGTTCCCCTGGACTCAGACCCTTGTCTGGGCTTCCGGGCTGCGAGTTCTGCCCTGGTCCACAATCGCTGCCCCTCTGGGTCTGCCAGCTGCAGCTTGCGTACTCAGGGATCACCGCTGCCTTCTTACTTGCCGGATGGCTTTTGCGCCGATTTCGCGCCAAACCTTCCCCTGACCTCCGCGCGCCGCTGACCCGAGCCAGCCCCGCGCCCGCCGGCTCGTCTTCTCCTACCAGTCGGGATGAACGTGTCTACTTCAAGTTCTTGGCTGCCCGACTTCCATTCAGATAAATCCTCTGCCGGATCTGGGTGTTATTCTGATAGTAAATTATTGTTGTAAATTATTGGTTTTCTAATCTTGGTTGTACGAGGAGGTACGGTGCGACCACCTATTCCTCCATCGTATCCTCATGTCTTGATATTCAGTGACTGTTCATGCTGTCAGCCAATAAGGTATCATTGTTGCTTCTTCACCTCTGCTCTGTGGAGTGGTACAGGTTTGAGGAGGTGCTGGGAGTGCCTCGCAGAGGTGCTTGCCTGGATGGGGCACAGAGCAGAAATCAGGCAGAGCTTGGTCACCCAGCCTCTGCCAGAGCTTTTAGGTAATGCATGTTAAACATCAAAGTTTGAAAACAAGGGGAGGTCACTAAAGGCAATAAAACTGTGACCCCCACTGACCCAGTAGAATCAATTATTTCCATAAAACAAGTGCTGAGTCGGTTTTGTCCCCGGAAGCCTGTGAGCCCCTGAGCTTATTGGCTGCCGCTGTCTTCGTGGGCTCTCGCTGTGCTTTTGACAGTCACAGCCACACAGTGTCAAGCTGCCCCTGGAATGTTCATCTGCACAGCAGGGAACTCTTAACCTGGCTGCCCGGGATCATGTGGCGCCTATTCTACTCTCAAATTATTCTGGTAATTATGAATGTGAGGTGATGATTTGTGGTTGAGTTTTGTCCTAAGGCCCAATAATCCAGTTTTGAAAACAATTTATGTTTTATTTTTATAATGTTGTGTTAGTAAACAGACCAGGTGCTGTTTTACACTAGCTGTGTAATATATTCTTGGAACATTGAAACAAAAATTAAGTGCAAAACAAAAGCAACTGCCCTTCTGGCTGTGCTACCTCTTCAAGCATGGTAATCGTGTCTGTTCTAAGCAGAAGGGAAGCATGAGTTTGTTACACTTTGGATCTGGAGCCACTGAAGCCAAGATAACTGGGGACAATTTGTCTTTGCTGGCAGTGGAAGTGTGGACTTTTAACGTAGAGGCAGGAAAGACAGGTCTGGTGCTGTCCTGTTTCCCCTTGGGTCTCTGCTCAGGGGTGACCTGGCTGTCCCTGCCCCGCGCAGCACTTGGGGAGAAGCTGAGGCAATGAAGGGAGACACTGCTGTCAGTTTGTTTTGTTTCCCTGTTATTTCCCAGTTTTAGGAGAAGAGCGCCATGGTCAGAGGAAGACAGCAAAATAAAAAATAGAACAAATTGGCCAGAAGACACTAGAAAATGAAATATCAGAACTCAGAACTGTGTTTACCTGCTAGAAAGCAAAACAAGTGAATTATTTGTGTGGGTCAGAGTTTCTAAAGAAAGGTATTTTGGAGGCGTGGAATCTCAGGAAGCTGTGTTTGAAGAGAAGTGCGGACAGGGACAGACAGGACGTATGCCGACATTCGGGGCAGGGGAAGCTGCAAGTGCAAAAGCCGAGTGCGGCTGAACCACGGGTACCAATGGCAGAAAAAGGAAGAGAGATGAGACACAAGTAGGCAACGATGCCGAGGCTGGCATCAGTAGAACTGCATTTTATGTTTTGCTGTTAAAATTATAATCATTGGTTGACTGGTGATCAGGCTTTCTAAGGCCAGGCTTCAAAATGCTGTTTATTCTTCCTTGATAAGATCGTCGGAAATTTATTGAGTATGGGAATAATCACTTTCTCAGGCTAGAACTGGCAAATCTGGGTAATACTCAATAAGCAGGAGGAAGAAAAGAGAGAGAAAAAGCAAGGAAAACAGAGAAAAGTGTTAGTGGAGGGCTCCTAGTGAAGCTAAATATTAACTTCCCCCCCTTTTAGGGGAATGAAGTACTCAAGAGTCTTATGAATAAATTCTTTAAGAGAGTGTTCTCCAAGCTAGTCCTGAGCTAGCAGCATCGGCAACACTTGGGAACTAGTCAGAAAGGGCAATTTTCAGGCCTCATTCTAGGCCTACTGAATCAGAAACCCAGCAACCTGTTTTAATAAGCCCTTGTTGTATATCTCTGCTGTTATAACAACAACAACAAAACAATAACAACAACAGAAGTGCCAAAAACTAAGTGGCTTATAAACAACAGAAATGTATTTCTCCCAAGTCCATAGGCTGGGAAGTCCAAGTTCACTGGTAGACTTGGTGTTTAGAGGCCAAGGAGTTCTGTGAGGTCTCTTTTGTAAGGGTGTAGTACCTCTCATGAGGACCCTGCCCTCATGACAGGATCGCCACCCAAAGACCCTCATCCTAATACTGTTACTTTAGGGGCTAGGATTTTAGGACATGAATGGGGGGTGGTAGACAACTCATTCAATCTGGAGTGGCCCTCCAGGGGATTCTCATGCATGTTAAAATATAAAAAACACTGCCTTAAAGTATTTGTTTTCAATTTAAAAAGTGCTCCAGGCAGTAGAAAGTAGATAAAATTTTCTACTAAACTCCTTTTCTAAGTGCTTTACCATTCTACGATTAAATCTGGGGGGGAAACAGCCCAATCAGGCCTTCCGTCTTTGACACATTCAAATCTGTCTTTGCAAAGAGCAGTGTTGTTGGGGCTTCTGCTTGACCTAAAACAGCCACTGCAGGAGCTCCCAGCGGGGCTGTACCCGGCACAGCATCAGCGCCTGTCCTGGACCTACCGACCCAGGAATGATTTTCTTTAAGAAATCAATTCTTAATCTCAGACTCACAAGTGTTCTGTTTGACAGAGTCTCAGAAACTCTAATCATTAATTATGTCCACAGTGAAAAAAATAGCTGTGATGCTGAACTTTCAACCTGAGAGAATTTAGCAAACATTTCTTAAATACACTGAGATAACTGTCAGTTGCAACCTTTGGCACAGGTCAGATAAACATAGTAAAGGTAACAGACATGAAACTGAAAGGGGGAAAGCGGAACTGTGAAGGCACTGGGCACTGGAGGGAAAAAGGGCGAAGACAGGGCCTTTTGTCCAGACGAGGGGCAGTCAGAGTCGTGGCAAGGAACAGAGGTCGGATGAGAGGAGTGAAGCAGAAGAGTTCTCATACATGAAGAGAGACAGACATGTTCCACTAGAATCATGGCCAATTACAATTAAAATGAATGATTGATTAGTATAGGACTTACAGAAAATAGAGTTAAGAATAGCCATAAAGCATAGATATCCTTATGTTATGAATGGCTAATGTTTTCAGTTCTCATTATGTGCCAAGCACTCATTTGACTCTCAACAATGAATAGACACCGACACTTCTACCTCTGCTGAAGACGGGAGGAAACTGAGGCTTCCAGAGGGAAGTTGCACAGCTATTAATCAAGCCTTTAGGATTTGAGCCCAGGCAGTGCTACCAATCCAGGATCTAAGCTCCTCATCACTCTGATACAAGTAATACCAGGAAAATACACAAATCTCTTAAGTCTCCAAAATGAGTTGATGCCACTTTGTCTGCTTTATCCTTTTAAAATAATTGCTTTGTTGCTATTTTCTGATTTAAAAGTAGTATATAGTCATTCCATCCAACTGAAAAATTTCAAAAAGTATATAGTAAATGATTGTTCTTGGTTCCATCGCCCAGAGATTACTGATGTTAATATAAGCTATACTTTATTCTATGATTATCATAATTAATGCTTTCGAACTGTCTGGCATGCCCTGTAAGAGGCCATCAGCCCGAACCCAGACACTGATTCGCTAAGTCTGGGTGGAGTTAAGACTTACGTATTTTTAATAAGAACCTCTCCTGTGGTACTGTATATAGTTCAAACCCAATTCTGAAACTGCTCTTCTATACCTTAGGTTTTCAAATATCTTTATGTAGAACATTTGCATTCAGTTTATCTCTGGATGCTTGAGTACCTTAACATTTCTCATCAAAACTATCTTTAGAGACAGGAGGATACCTAGAAGAAAAGTACCTCTTACACTTTAGCATACATCGTAATAGCCTAGAGGACATGTTAAAACACAGACTGCAGAGTTTCTGAGGTAATGGACCTGGAATGGAGTCTATGAGTCAAAGAAATAGAACCAACAGCATAGAGACAGAGATGGAGATGGAGATATATGAGGATATTTATTATAGGAATTGGCTCACATGGTTATGGAGGCTGAGAAGTTCCACAATCTGTTCTCTACAAGCTAGAGAACCAGGAAAGTCAATAGCATAATTCAGCCTGAGTCTGAAGGTCTAAGACCCAGGAGCTCCAAGGTCCAAAGGCAGGAGAAGATGATGGTCCCAGCTCAAGGAGAGAGAGTTCAGCCTTCCTCCATCTTCTGTTCCGTGTGGGCCCTCCACAGATTGGGGGATGTCTGCCCACACTGGTGAGAGTGGATTTACTTTCAGTCTCCTGATTCAGATGCTAATCTCTCCCGGAAACAGTCTCACAGATACACCCAGACAAAAATGTTCTGCCAGCTAATTGAGCCAGTAAACCATCACAGGACTCAACATTTTGCATTTTTAATGAGTTAGTGGGTGATGCCGATGCTCCTGGTACAAGGACCACACTTGGAGAATCCCTGTAAGTGACAGTCTCTCAAGTGAGAGTTTCTAGTAGAGATCCTTGTGGTCTTCGGAAATTCCTCAAAATTCAAGGAGAAGGGCTTGACCTTGATGCAACTATTTAGAAACAAATCCAGTGACATAGAGTAGCATGGTTAGTATCACCCCTCTGTCAGGAACACCATATGTGAAAATTCTGTTCAGCTGTTTCTGCGTCTCTATGACAACAGCAAACGTGGAACAAGAATAGCTCCTGATGTCAGCTGAAACATCTCAAATGTACAAATGATTGTTGGTAACAATGAAGGGACAGTAGGACAAGGTCCATTACATCCAATAATGGGCATAACACCTATCCCAGAAGTCTAATGTGTCACATTCCTTAAGGAGGACGAACACCAAAGGAGGGTGTTGATGCTCCTGGCAGTTTTGATGAATTATTCATGATGCACTATTTTAAAAGTCAACAGAAAACTGCCATTTACCCTCTGTAGTAAAAGATATTATGTGAAGACTAAAATGCTGGATGAGTGAGCATGGGATGCTACCAGTATAATGGATCTTAAGCACATTTCTCTTTGCTCTCTGTTACCTGTTTCAGAAGACAACCAGGCTTTCAGAAGAAGGGTTGGCCCCTGGAAACCTGACAGGATCTTTCTTGAACTAGATACCTTGGTACTGTCCATCTGTGCTTTCAAACCAGCAACCAGTTTCTAAAATGTAACTCTTACATTTAATGGGCTTGTGGCTTTAACCCCTTGATTCGAGGGTCATATAAGTGTATAGCTATTTTTGACATTCTCTCTTAGTGCATTCAGGCACTGTACAGAGTATACTGTAGACTGGGTGGTTTATAAGTAACAAATTTATTTCTCACAATTTGGGGGGAACATAAGCATTCAGTACATTGCAAACGTTTATTTGTCAGTCATTAAAAATAGAGAAAACCCACTGCCAAATAATGTAATTTACCCTAGAATTTTGAATGGTAAAATTACACAGCAGAAAGAAAAAAGGAGCTCTTACCCTTTGCAACAGCATGAATGGAACTGGAGAGCATTATGCTAAGTGAAATAAGCCAGGCAGTGAAAGACAAATACCGTATGATCTCACTTGTAAGTGGAACCTAATCAACAAAACAAACAAGCAAGCAAAATATAAACAGAGACACAGAAATAAAGAACAAACTGTCAGTAACCAGAGGGGAGGGAGCAGGGGATAACAGGGGTAAAAGGGAAGGGTCGTCAAGGACTATGTATAAAGGACACATGGACAAAGCCAAAGCAGGGAAGGACTGAGGGTGGGAGGTCAGGGGGGAGTGGTGGTGGAAAAATGGAGACAACTGTACAGGAACAAAAATTATATATACATATACATATACATGAGAAAAATCTCCAGGCCTCTATATGCTTTCTTAATCTGTAAAAACAGTATTTGAAATTTAGCATAAATCTGACATTTGAAAAAAATGCAATCAGAAATTTTTACCACGATTGGAATTTCTGCTCGTGTGGGAGAATTCGTTCATTTACTATGCAGTTAACAAATATCTGTTGAACACTTCCCTACATTCTAGTTACTGTTGTAGATTCAGGGGATAGAACAGTGGGGGGAAAATACACGCACACACAGTCTTGCCCCCTAAAGAGCTGACATCGAGGTGACGATGAGGTCTCTCTTGTTCTGTGTGTCCTGGAACCTCACTGGGTAAAGGGCCGAGAGGAATGTCACTGGGGAAGTGGTTTGAGTGTGGCATCATGGGCTCCATCCCAGCTTGCCTGTCATAAAATCCGCATTTTATTTTACAAGATCCCCGAGTGATTTGTGTCTGCACTAAAATTTGAGAATCACTGCTCTAGAAAACATAGCCTGAGGCAGGAATTAAACTTCTGCTTTTATTTGAGAGTGCAGGCCTAGCGGAGGAAGAACAAGTGGGGGAGGGAGGTCAGACAAGGGAAGCTGCGAAGCAGCAACAGACTGTGCCGGCTGCTGTGTCAGAGTGAGTCTGGGAAGGACACAGCAGCCCAGTCAGCAGACGGGACACCTTCTCCAGACAGTTTTCAAGGAGGATTCCCATGGCTCCCTCCTGACTCCTGCTCTCTGCTGATCGAGGTTCACACCAGTGGCAGTGTAACCCACCGCTGCACTTCTGGGTTACAGTAACCCTAGTCTGGCAGTGAAGGGGTGTGTACAGATCAAGAACAAGGAAAACAAGGGCACAGTTAAGGATTTCTGAGACACACAGTTTGTGTCTCAAACAACGTGTGTGGGAAATCCATCACAGTAAGTTAGTAGCAGTGAATAGAAATGACATTTATTTGTCAGTCACCAGAAACACAGAAACCCCTCTGCCAGACAATGTAATCCACCCTAGAATTTTGAGTATTGAATTTTGTCATCATGACTAGGAGTCACTGAAGTCTTTTTCAACATTCACTAGTCACTTCCTCACTCCCTGCTATGACCTACTGCTCCTTTGAGTGCACCCAGGAACCCAGGATTCCCGCATATGCATTATTTCATTAGCTGCTCCCTACCCCCAATTGTCTAACCTGTCTTCCCCACAGTTGCTGAAATCTCTGGTGCACTTATCGATGCTTTGCCTCTGAAATGTGCAGGACCATCCCTACTCACCCAGAGTTGAACAGGACCATCTTGCCCACACCATTCACATCTGCATATTAAATATGATTATGCCCACATTCTTCTCCTTGCACTCGCCTTCTTGGTCCATAAAACCAAACAATCTGATTCCGCGAATCTCGGTAAGCAAATAGTAGGAGACATCCAAAGAGAAGCCGCAGATCCCACGTGAGGCAGACCCACGGCCCAGAAGACCCTGCTGCACGCAGTGTGTGCCCTCCCAGAGTGCTCCCAGCATGAGGTCGTGGGCAGGCCATCCAGGCTGCACCCCGTCTGGGCCCTGTGGGAATGATGAGAATGCAACCAGTGCTTAAATGTCAAAGGTAGTTCATCCTGGGTGATGAAAGTATCGATTTTCATTTTCATTTTTATCATTTCCTGTGCTCCTCCAAATCTATGAGTAAGCTGTTACTGCTCTTAGGATGAGAAGGAAACACTTCAGTTATTTTTATAAAACAATATGTTTTGTCAAAGAAACTCTTTTAAGAACAGGAAAATGAAAAACTGGAATGACATGGCAGCCATTATCAAAATTATTTGCATATTTTATAGATGGTAATCTCCTAAATTCCTGTCTAGAGTTGAGAAAACTGTAGATACCCACAGCTCCCAAATCATAAAGGAGAAAATCTCTTTCTCAGAGCAAAAGAGGAGGAATATATGAAGAATCAGGAAGCAGAAATTGCCCTTTCTGAAGGCAATCGATCCTACACTGCCCAGTGTGTGATGCAGCATTTCAGGAACACCCGTGTGCCCCATGTGCTGGCGAAACACGGATGCTATACGTCCGGCCCTAGAGTCGTGACAAAGGCCTTCAAAAATGTGTGGGACTGTTGGTCTGCCCGGACTTCAGCCACCTCTCAAGGAGGAGCTCAGTCTTCAGCCACCTCTCAAGGAGGAGCTCAGTGTCATAGGGTGCCCTTAACCCTTCTTTCCTTCTGAACAAGAAGAGCCCTTTTCAAATTCTTCTTCAAATTGAATCTCAGCCCAGATGCTGCACAACTAGCTGAAACATGATTTACACTAGTTCATCATTTGATCCACTCTGATCAGCAAGCACATCGGATGTAATTTTGTATAAATGTGAACAGATATGCTTAGTTTATTTCTACCAATGGGTTGACTGCCAGCTACTGCTTATACTTGCTATACTATTACAAAAGTAATAATAATAACTTCTACCCAGTCTTCCAAAATACCAGATCCTTGTTTTCCAAAGGTGGTTTACACATCAGTTCAGAATTCACTGGTTCTGAAGAGCCCTCCTCACCTAGACCTTAATGTTCTCATCAGAAGATTTCATAGGTCTCCGTCTAAAATCCCTGTGGAGAGGAAGGAAAGTTGGCTTTCTTGTGTGTTTGCTGTCCCGATTCACTGGGGCACTAGAGACTTCAGGCCCCGCACACCATTGATGTTGCTAGGTAGGACCAGTCAGTGCACTTGAGAATACTCGACTGAAGGACACGAATTAGTAATTAGGCCCTGTAACTATTAAGCTTGTTCCATAATGTATGAAAATCAATGCACCTGAAGGGATCAAGATCCCTGACCATTCACTTCTCACATTGAGCCAAACCACTCAGTAAGCATTCATGGGGTACCCACCCACACACTGGTTTATGGCCATCGGGGCCCGCAGTCACCCTGTTTGTTAAACAGTCGGTATGGTGTTCCCTTTGGTGACCTAATGTGACTGACTGCTTTTAAGTCCCAACTTTAGGACTGACTGACTACCCACAATACACTTCAAATCCAAAATCACATCTTGGTCTCTTTCATTAAAAAAAAAACTTATTAATAATGATGATTCTAATGAAGTTATCCATTGTTTCATGTTTACAAAATGAGTTTTCAATCAGTAGGTAACTTGGGTCAGTTTATAAACCAGAGTATATGACGTAGATGAAATAGCACAGGAAGCCATGTGTCTCAGTGTCCCATTTTAACCAGAAAGCAAACGCCACAGAAAAAAGAATCATAAAGTGTTTCTAGTCAGCCTAAGAGTGGTAAGTAAAGTGGCATGTGGTAGAAATAAAATATTTATACCTTAAAAAAACTATTACTAACATTTAACATGTTAAAATACATTGCTATATTCATTTTTTAAAAAATCACACTGTGTTTTAAACATGTTTAAGCATGCTTTTGTTAGGTATTCAGAATCCGTGAGATGAGGAAAAGGGTTTTGTTGTATTAAAGATAGCAGGTACGTTGTTTCAACAGATACAGAGCCTGAAACACAGTAACACCATACGAGTATTTAAGATATGCACTGTGGAAAGCAAATCACTTCACAATTATGTACCTTGTATGAGAAGAAAATACTATTCCCTTGTGCTACTGAATATGAAGTGGTTTTGGATTAAATTAGAAGGTGTTTGTAGGCACAGTGATATTTTACAATTTTAAATATTGTAGTACTCTTTGGAAACATAGTTTAAGACATTCCCTCCAGAAGCCAGGTTGACAAGGATATTATTTATCAGTAGGCAAGAACGTTTCCTTAAAAACAGTCTTGCTGTTTTACTTTGTAACAAATTAAAATCTGTACAGAATAAGCCCTATACTATATTTATGAATATTTACAACATGCCAAAATATTTACTTTGGAAAAACCTTTTCGGATATTAAGACCTACTAGTCTATTATTTACATCTGAATTTATATGATGAACAAAATTCAGTAAGATTACCAACATAAATATATTTAAATCATAGGAAGACCTGGTGGGAGTTCTGGACTCCAGCTACAGTTATCTCTTGTTAATTAACTCAGAAGTTCTAGATAATAAGGTGATTGTTTTATTGGAACAAAATTATACTTTATCTTTTTCAGTGCCACCCCTTCTTGAGATAGCTGCTTTTCCCTAATTATCATTAATCCTTTCTTAAGAATCCACTTTTTATCCTGGCTGGCATAGCTCAGTGGATTGAGTGCGGGCTGGGAACCAAAGTGTCCCGGGTTCGATTCCCAGCCAGGGTACATTCCTGGGTTGCAGGCCATGACCCCCAGCAACCGCACATTGATGTTTCTCTCTCTCTCTCTCTCTCTCTCTCTCTCTCTCTCCCTCCCTTCCCTCTCTAAAAATAAATAAATAAAATCTTAAAAAAATGTATTTAAAAAAAAGAATCCACTTTTTATAAAAATCTTTTTTATAGTCTGCCTTATATTTTTATGTTGATTTTTGTTGTTATTTCATTTTTGCCTTTTGGCAGTTTTTTTTCCAGTTAGACTTTAAACTTATTGAGAGCAGCATCTCTACGAACTAACTTCGATAACTCTCATAGTGCTAATCCTTGGAGAAGGCCTTTGATATGTGTTCTGAATGGACTTGGCTTTAAAACTGATTACAAATTATCACAGAGGCATTCTTCTGAAGGGAGACTTGAGCATAACTCCCAATAAATGTTGCTTTACCTCGTAGCATTTTTCTGCTCTTCCATAAATAAAGGATTATTGTAGCTCATGTGGGGAGGGAGTGTGGGGCCAGCACCGGACTAAGAAGAGCTGAATTCTAGTCTCACCTCCATTAGTAACTAGCCTGTGAGCTTCTTTAAGTACACAACTGCTGTCGATCTGCCCTTATCCAGGGTCAACCGGAGATATGTACTAGTTGCTCCTCCTGCTTCATGGAATTATTACTGCAGTTGCATTAAGTAATGTATGAGATAGCACTCTGAGCACTACAGAGTACCATTAAAATGCATGGTATACATATGATTTCACGTGTGTGTGGAATCTAAAAACAAACAAAATTGAAACAGAGTCAGAGACTACTCTCATAGAGTCAGAGAGTAGACTGGTGGATGCCAGAGGGGAGGGGTGATGGGGGACTGAGTGAAAGAGGCGAAAGGACTAAGGACAAATTGGTGGTTACAGAAGTCACAGGGATGGAAAGTACAGTGTAGGGAATGTAGTCAGTAATGCTGTGATGACCATGTGCGGTTCCAGATGGGGGCCGGAGGTGTCGGAGGGAATACTTTGTGATTGGCTGCTGTGCTGTACACCTGAGGCCAATATGGGATGATGTTGAAGGCAGACAGTGGTTGAAAACAAAAGTATGGTATGATAACACTATGTGTTTTCCATGAGACACTGAATGTTATGAAATAATATAACATTTCTCTAAGTGTTCTCAGGTTCCCAGCCATTGCATTGTTGTTGGGGTTGAAAATAATTTCTTTCAAAAAGTTGAAATCCTAGAAACCCTATTTTAAAAGATACAAGATTTACCATTCCAACTTTATACTCTGAATCTGAACCAGACACCGATGCAATCAAACTGTTATTTTAGACTTCCTTGGAAGATTGTATTAACTTCTGCTTCTATTGAGTGTGTGCACTTGGGGGAGATTGTACTAACACCAACTTCTATTGAGTGTGTGTACTTTGCACTAGGCACACTGTCTCGTTTAATCCTCACTACTGCCCTGTGAAGGTGGGCAGCATTATCGCCACTTTGTAGGTGAGGACATGGTGGCGTAGATAGTGTGACTAAGTCCAGACAGATCCGAAGGGTGGGGCCAGATCTGAGTCCATACTGCCTTACTCTAGCACCAATGCTCATTTCTTCCTTTCTGCCCTGGTGATCCTATTCACTAGAGCCCAACAAATTTTCTAGCAATCCAAATCCATGAGGAAGTAATTAAATAGTAAGAGTCACATTGTTGAATCTCAGATTGGTTTGACGATACTTGAGGAATCATGCTGATCTTTATAGATAGTTAAAGAAAATGTTAGCATCTTTACACATAAAGAGTTTTTTAAATACTAATCAATGATGAAAACTGTATATCAAAATACATTCCTTTAATGAGTTATTGCTTAAGACATGCCTGTTGACAGCACATGAATTTTACAAATATGTAACTTATGTTATAACATCAGGATTCTGTTCTCTAATGTAACATTTGAATTATGATAACTTTCTTTTAAAAAATATTACTCCAGTTGAAAAATCATTTTGGTTTCTCAGACTCTTTCTTACTGGCAATATATAGAATATTTTCCGTTGAAAAATCGCAGAGTAGTTACCAATGCAGAAAGGAAAAAGAAGTAATTTTTAACCAGATGGGTCAATAGAGAAGCACTGACATATTTTAAAAATGCAATCCTAGCTTGGCAGTCTTGGTGATGTGCTGATAGAATGACTATAATTATTGTAACACTTTAAAAAAGAAAAGAAAGCTTGCATGTTGTATTTTGATTAATGAGACTCTGAACTATAATCATTCAGTGTGATAAAAATTAACTCAGAAGTAGTCTGATCCCACTTCCACTTGTACATTTTATTAGTGGACAGTTACAAGTATTTCATAAATATCTTCTCAGGATATTTCCTAATGAAGCCTCAGGCAATTTGTAGAACAAAATAACTACTTCTAGAGTGAGTCTAAGCAATATGTCGGTGATCAGTTATCCTGAAAATCCTGATATACCATACTGTTGTTGTGGTCCTATTTGTTGTAGAGCCTACTACAAAGGCATTTACTTTCACTTGATGCTATAAACTTTACATACATCTTGCATGAATATTATGAGAACTGTAGGTTTGTCATTAGTTAGCAAAAATTGAATCATTTTAATCCTGCTCCTGAAATTTCTTGTTTTGTTGAGTCTTTGGATCTTTTCATAATAAAAGGTGAAGCAGATCATAGCTTTAAATAAAGAAACAGATAATTAAAAAGCAGATTGTCCTCATGGCATATTTGGGAGGAAAGATGTTTAAAAACTAAAAATTCTTCTTTTGCTCATGAAATTTTAGTGTAACAACATCACTGTCTCTGTTGACCCTAAGGGACCTGGTAACTATTATCTCCATGGAATATTTGTAATGCATATATTGCATTTAATACATAATTTCAAGTAGCTCGGAAATTCACATATCTGTCACAACCATGTCACAAATTCAGGTGGTAAATGTGAGTTTGAAATTGGAGGATCCTTCGAGTCACTTGAGCCCAAAGCAAGATTAGTATCCTTAATATCTGGCTCTATTTTTCATAATGTCAGAGCTATAAAAACTAAACTCAACAACACAAAACTGCAAAACTGGTACCAGGCTAAAATTTAGAAATTTTATATACTTATTACTATTATCTTAAAAGTCAGAAAAATTGTTTATTCCATACCTGTTACCCAGTTTCATAAGGCATAAAATTACAATCCTAGATTACAACTAAGAATTGTACACATGAAATGAATATTTTACTATTGATTTGGGATATTTTCATAATTTGCTTAGTGAACTTTAAAATCTCTTATTCTTGCTTCATGCAGCCCAAACCATTACTCCTTCTTCCTCGGCATAGAGCTATCAAATGAGCTGGCAGCAGCCCCAAACCTAAATGCAGTTTCTAGATATTGCTAAAGAAATATGCCCAGAGATTCTAATGCTTTCAAAGGATTGTAAGAATATACAGTTTTGTCCTGTATATTCAAAGAAAATGGTTCCAACTGGGATGCCCAAGTGGGCTATATGCCTTCATTCATCGAAGAATGAAATGGCCTATGTGGTTATAATGTCACTTTCACCTTGCATTTTTTTCTATCCACATATACTTGTAAAACTTTCGAGAAACTCAGCTGCACTTCACCATTTCCTTTTCCAGCGGGGGGTTTAAATGGTGCTATTATGTAGGGAAAAGGGGAGTTGGAAACACTTTTCCTAAATGGAATGTGGGTCTTTCTACGAGAGTGATATAATTGTGGGGACTTTTGTTAGGCACTCACTGTGTTCTTGTTTCTGTGATGGAGGGAGGAAAACAATACAGGATTGGTTCTTGCCTTCAAGTATCTCACAGCGTAGCAGTCAAGAGTGCTGTATAAAAAAGCAGCATTGTGCAAAATGAAATGCAAGACAGTCACTTTAGTTTGGTTAAGCAATTTAAATGGCTATGCCTGTCTGAAGAACCAACATAAGGAATTATTATACATTATTCTTTCAATATAAAGGACTATACCTGCACAAAGATTTGACAGATAAAATATTTGATCCAGAAATATAGAAGTGGATACATGATCATTTCTCCAGGTTGCACATTCAGATAAATATTTTCTCATTTAGAGTAGCCACTTTAGGAAGCTATGCAGTGTTCCTTTGATTAGAATATTATTGGATTTCCTGTGGTTGACTTGCCTACAGAAGTAATTTACTAGATTGTCAAACTTGACAGTGTCCAATTTACATTTGCAGTTTTTCAGTCAAAATGCTAAAACCTCTCTTTAGTTGCATATTAAAATATTTTAAAGAAATGCCACATTGTTTTTGAGTGGTGTCTTTACTTCTCAGATCACTAGAATTGGGGGGGGGGTGTTGAGACTGTTACTAGAATTCCCATTTGATCTGTTATTCTGTAACCCTTATTTTTGCAGAATTCTCTGTTGGTAATGGCTGGTCCTGCTCTAAGGCAGACCACTAAATCTGGTCTGGGCTGGAAGATTGGCACAAATGAAGACAGATTCCACAGAGAGTTGTTTCAGTTAGGGTAAAATAATGAGCGAACAGACAGCACAACAAATGAGATCAAGGTATGAGGTAGTGGACCCATTTCCTGGAGCCTCCCTTGTTCCTCAGGGAAGGCATATTCAAAGTGGTCACTGCAGCACTTGTACCGTTGGTGCACTTGGACTGCAAACAAGTCCAAGTGCACCACTGAACCACAAACAAGTGTACCAGTAATTAGATCACTCAAGAGATTCTATAGAAGATAGGAGTATAACAGCAAGGCAGTCTGTTGGAAAAGTCAAATATCATATGTTATTCAAAAAGGTCTAAAATTCATTCTACAGAGTGTTCTGTTATCTGTTAACAAACACACAATGTTTACAAATACAATGAAGACATTCTCTTATTTATTTTCTACATTTTTTTCAAATAATAGTCTTTCCCTACATATGGATTAAGCCATGATTCCTAACATATTGTATAATTCTTTACAATAAGTGTCCTCAGGAATTGTTTCCTTATTTACATTGTAAATATCTAGAACATTTAATATAACAATGTTGCATATAGCAAAGTGCCCTACTAATTTATGTTTGAAAGAATACAAAAATGCTCTTTTCCAAATAAAGTTTCTGAACCGTAAGAATTAGTGAACTCTTTAAAACAATGAAAAATAATTCTAAAGCTAATTTTTTAAAGTGACAAATAAGTATGCATTACATGATGTCAGATTTTTAAAAATTTGTTATGAAGACACAGCTTTAATTACATGAAATTTATTATGGCATTTGTTATAACTTTATTATATATTCAGAACCCAAATTCAAAACTGTCATAATGTACAATATATTAGTTATGCTCTTAAGGCATCATGATAACTTCTCATACACAACCTTCCCTGTATGTGTTTAATAAATACATACTAGAATATTACAGATTAATTTTATTGAAAATGGACTTTATGTTTGACATATACAATTATATCAAATTGTATGCTCATTAAAGAAAGGCCCTAACATGTGTTGGACACTTAAAACCAAAGCACATCAGAACCATGCCATGATGGGGAGAATATAGAACAAGGAAAATTCTGTGGTGAACTCCATAATACAACTATTCACATCACTCATGGAAAAACTCAGTCCATGCACCATCTATGGTGGTACCTCACATCACAGTGGAGCAAGATGCAGACTACAGAGCACAGAGCTAGAGCTCCAGAAATAGCCAGGACAGAGGAAGCAGTTTAGTAGTCTTGGGTATGTCAAGAAAACAAGCTCATGTTAATGGATTTTTAGGTTTGGCTGTATTTTTCAGGTATCTCTTTGAAAGCATTTCAAGATTTACTAATACTATTTTTGAATTTTCCAAATTTTGAACTTATAAAATATGTCTTTTATTTTAAAGAATCTAATACAAAGACTCTTTACTAACTACACACTAGTTTGCAACAGGGTACGCTGCAGTTACCGTGGCAACTATACTATAAATCTGTCTTTGCTAACTTGGAATTTTTTCATGATTCTTTCTTAGGACTGACATTTCCAAGGCTTAAGCTCTAGTAAAGGTGACTTTTACTTCTTCACATTGTGAAAAAGTTGAATTAACCTTTTCAAAGAGTTTTGTATGCATATGTTTTGATTTTTGTTTTTGTATCAGGACACTTCAACTTAGAACTTAAAGTTCAAACCGAGACAGAAAAAAAAAGGCCTATGAGCTAATAATATTAACCATTTTCCCCTAACTATAAGACATGGACATAACATATATTTTATATATATATCTCATAAAACATTCTAATTTTCCCAACCACATTAAAATGAAAAATAAAATGGTATTAGGATGTAGTTTGTATCAATAAGACCTGTGATTGATCAGCACAGAGGTATCCATGCATTAGCTGTGTGATAAGCCCAGGTGGTGTGACCAAAGGAAAAATTATGGAAGGAACAAGAGAGACTAATGGAAGCTTATTTCAAGAGTGAAGTACTGACTTTTTGGAGATAAGTGTGAAGGATACAAATGAACTTTCCATTTTCAGTCATTGACATCACATTAAGTTATGTCTATATCCAAACATAAGTGCTAATGTAAGTATATTTTATCTGTAAAGTATGGACAAAGCAATATATACTTCTTAGATGTTGGATATTACTGAACTGTGATAAAGTATCACTGCATGTTTTAAGATACCACTGAACTCATTTGTTTATTTTCGCATTTGACTGCAGTGCCCTGGGAGATATATGGACAAAAATATTGCTACATGAGATATCTGAGATTTTACTGCCTATATTTTCTTCCAGGACATTTATGTTTTCATGACTTACATTTAACTCTTTTATCCATTTTAAGTTTATTCTTGTGTATGGTGTAAGTTAATGGTCAGGTTTCATTTTCCAAAATATACAAAGAACTAATACAACTCAACTCCAGGAACATAAACAATCAAATTAAAAAATGGCCAAAAGACCTGAGTAGACACTTCTCCAAAGAGGACATACAGATGGTACATAGACATATAAAAAATGCCCAACATCACTAATTATTAGAGAGATGCAAATTAAAATCACAATGGGATATCACCTCACACCTGTCAAAATGGTTACCATCAATAAATCAACAGACAACAAGCGCTAGTGAGGATGTGGAGAAAAGAGAACCCTAGTGCACTGTTGATGGGAATGAAGTCTGGTACAACCAATGTGGAAAAACAATATGGAGTAACCTCAAAACATTAAAAATGTGACTCCCTTTTAACCCAGAAATCCCACTCCAGGGAGTATATCCTAAGAATCATGAAACACCAATATAAAAAACCTATATACCCCCATGTTTATAGCAGCACTATTTACAATAGCCAAGACCTGGAAAACAGCCTAAGTGCCCACCTGTAATGAATGAATACAAAAGCTATGATACATTTACACAATGGAATACTATGCAGCTGAAAAAAGAAGAAACTCTTACCATTTGCAACAGCATGGATTGATCTGGAACATATTTTGCCAAGTGAAATAGGCCAGTCAGTGACGGACATGATCTCACATATATGTGGAATCTAGTTAACCCAATAAACTAACAAAATAGAAACAGAAGAATAGATACATAGAACAAACTGACAGCTGCCAGAAG
Source organism: Phyllostomus discolor (assembly GCF_004126475.2). Classification (NCBI taxonomy): domain Eukaryota; kingdom Metazoa; phylum Chordata; class Mammalia; order Chiroptera; family Phyllostomidae; genus Phyllostomus; species Phyllostomus discolor. Next base: position 44,883,626 of record NC_040906.2, read on the forward strand.
GGAGGGAGTCTGAGTGAAAGATGGTGAAGGAATTAATCAAAGAACATTTATGCCTGACCCATGGACATGGAAAACAATATGGGGATTGACAGAGGGAGGGAAGAGAGAAGAGTTGGATGAAGGTGGAAATAGAAAAAAAAAGCTGGAACAACTTTAATAGCATAACAAAAAGAATATTTTTAAGATAGCACTGAACTGACCTTAAAAATAGAAACACAAGATGTGGTTAAAAACATAAAAACCAAGAAAAGAACAAGAGTCAAGGGAAATAGAATCTCTCTGAAGAAATACATTGGGTATTTGAAAGTGGGGTACTGCCATAACAAATAATTTAAAATGTAGTGTTGGCTTTGGAATCAAGAAGTGGCTAGAGTCTGGAAGAACTTTGAGACTCAGGATAAAAAAAATCCAGATTCTCTGGAACAGACCCTTAGTAGAAATATAGACATTACAGATGCTGCTGGTGGTGATGCTGTAGGAAGTGAAGAACATGTTATTGGGAACTACAAGAATGGAACTCTTTCTTGCATAGTGACAAAGCTTAGCTGAAATGTGTCTTTGACTTACGTGGAAAACAGAACTTGTGAAAGATGAACTAGAATATCTTGCTAAGGCTGTATCTAAGCAAAGCATTTAATGTGTGGCCTGTTCCATGGCGCTTAGAATAAATTTAAGAAGAGAGATGTAAACTGAAGGAAGAACTGTTAGGCAAAAAGGAACCAGGACACGATAATTTGGGAAATTCAGATGACAAAGGAAACTAAAATCAAGAGATTGCCTCTGAAAACATGCTATAAAAAATGGCCAAGGGATGGCTATACAAGTCTTTGTTAAACCTTTGAAATATAAAAAAAAATACATGTTCAATCATAAGGGATTCTGGTGTGACTCACAGAGCTTCTCAATTAAATTGCAAGGCTCCTAGGGATCTGTGTGGCCCTGAGCCATCTCTAACCAGAGTTAGAGTTAGAGAAGGGATCAACTCAAAAATGACTTATAAGTGTGGCTTATTTCTAATGGAGAACATTGTTATGCCATCCATAGAGACCCACAAAGTTCCTAAGAAAATTGTGCCAGCAGAAACATTCCCAGCTTGGACTGAAAGGAGCATGAGACTACTAAGTGAAAGGAAGCTGTTGGACTCCAAAATTCTACTACAGTAAGCAAGTTTATAAAACTTCTCAGCTGCAAAACTATGCTAATGTTCACAAAAAAAGAAGGATGACTCAGAAGGTCGTCCACTCATCACTTTTATCCAAGATAATATTACAAGTTCTAGCCAGAGCAATTAGACAAGAAAAAGAAATAAAAGGAGCCTAAATTGGAAAGGAAGAATAAAACTGTCATTTGTGGATGACATGATTTTACATATAGAAAACCTTAAAGACTCCACGAAAAAAAACACTGGAAATGATAAATGAAAACAGTAAAGTTTCAGCATACAAAATCAACATATAAAAATTTGTCATATTTCCAAACACCAACAACAAAATATGAGAAACAAAAATTAAATACACAGAAGAAAACATAGGCAGTAAGATCCTTGATATCAATCTTAGAAATGTTTTTGTGAACTTGACTCCAATGGCAAAGGAAACAAAGCAAAAACAAACAAGTAGGATTACATCAAACTAAAAAGCTTCTACATGGGAAAGGAAACGATCATCACCAGAAAAAGTGACCAAATGAATAGGAAAAGATATTTGCAAATGATACTTCAGATAAGGGGTTAATATCCAAAATATATAAAGAACTCATAAATATCAACACCAAAAAGCAAACAACCCAATTTAAAACTGGGCAGAGGATCTGAATAGACATTTTTTCAAGGGAGATGTACAGTGGCTAATAGACATATGGAAAGATGTTCAACATTACTACTCATTAGGGAAATGCAAATCAAAACTACACTGAGATAATACCCTATAACTGTTAGAATGGTTATTATCAAAAAGACAAGAAATAAGAAGTGTTGGAAAGGATGTGGAGCAAAGGGAAACTTGTACACTGTTGGTGGGATTGTAAGTTGGTACAGCCACTATGGAAAACAGTATGGAGGTTCCTCAAAAAAATTAAAAATAAAACTACCATATGACTCAGCTATTACAATTCTGGATATTTATCTCAAAATTACAAAAACATTCATTTGAAAAGATATATGTACCCTCTGTTCATTGCAGCATAATTTACAGAAGCCAAGATATAGACACAAGTATCTAAGTACTTGTTGCTAAGTATCTGTTGCTAATTATCTATTAGCAACAGATGAATGGATAAAAAAGACATGGTATACATATATACATACATACAAACATACACACACAATGGAATACTAATCAGCCATAAAAAAGAGGAAACACTGCCATTTGCAACAACATGGATGAACCTTAAGGGTACCATGCTAAGTGAAATGTTAGATTTCAAAAGACAAAAACTGTATGATTTCACTTATATGTGGACTATAAAACAAAACAAACAAAAAACACTTATATAGATAACAGATTGGAGAGACTTCTGGCCAAGATAGGGGTGTAGGTAGACACACTTTGCCTCCCTGCACAACCAAAAGAAGGACAGCAACTTTAAAAACAAAAAATAACCAAAACTGCCAAAAAAATCAAACTGTATGGAAGTCCAACAACCAAGGAGTTAAAGAAGAAGCACGCATTCAGACTAGTAGGAAGGGGCAGAGGTGGGCAATTGGGTCAGAGAGGACTTGTGGCAAGGCAGTGGCTGGAGGTCTGAGCAGGCAAGGCAGCAGCTGGTGGACCAAGTGGTCCCACATTTGTGTGTGGGTAAACTGGGAGGAAGAATTAGGGAGCAAGACAGACCATGCAACCCAGGGTTCCAGCATGGGGAAATAAAGCCTCAAAACCTCTGACAGTAACAATCTGTGGGGGTTGCGATGGTGGGAGAAATTCCCAGCCTCACAAGAGAGTTCATTAGAGAGACCCATAGAGTCCTAGAATGTACACAAACCCACCCACCTGGAAATCAGCACCAGAAGGCCTGATTTGCTTGTGGGTAGTGGAGGAAGCGACTGAAAGCCAGCAGAGAACTGAACAAGGGGCTTTGTTCCCTCTCAGATCCCTCACCCACATACAGTACCACAACACAGTGATGTGGGTTGCCCCATCCTGGCAAATACCTAAGGTTCTGCCCCTTACAACGTAACAGGTGCACCAAGACAAAAAAAATATGGTGCAAATGAAAGAACAGATCAAAGCTCCAAAAATAGAACTAAGTAATGAAGAGATAGCCAACCTATCAGATGCAGAGTTCAAAACACTGCTAATCAAGATGCTCACAGAAATGGTTGAGTATGGTCACAAAATAGAGGAAGAAGTGAAGGCTATGCAAAGTGAAATAAAGAAAAATATACAGGGAACCGACAGTGAAGGAAAGGAAACTGGGACTCAAATCAACAATGTGAAGCAGAAGGAAGAAATAAACATTCAACTGGAACAGAATGAAGAAAGAAGAATTTTAAAAAATGAGCAGAAGCTTAGAAAGCTCCAGGACAATTTTAAACATTCCAACATCTGAATCATATGGGTGCCAGAAGGAGAAAAGGAAGAGCAAGAAATTGAAAACTTATTTGAACAAATAATGAATGAGACCCTAATCTGGCAAAGGATATAGACTTCCAGGAAGTCCAGGAAGCTCAGAGTCCCAAAGAAGTTGGACCCAAGAAAGCACACACCAACGCACCTCCTAATTGCATTAGCCAAGATTAAAGATAAGGAAAGAATCTTAAAAGCATCAAGAAAAAAGGAGAGAGTTGCCTACAAAGGATTTCACATAAGACTATCATCTGATTTCTTCAAAGAAACCTTGCAGGCAATAAGGGGCTGGAAAGAAGTATTCCAAGTCCTAAAAGGCAAAGACCTACATCTGAGATTACTCTATCCAGCAAAGCTGTCATTTAGAATGGAGGAGCAGATAAAGTGCTTCCCAGATAAAGTCAAATTAGAGGAGTTCATCTTCACCAAACCCTTATTATAGTAAATGTTAAAGAGATTTATCTAAGAAAAAGAAGATGATCAAAACCATGAACAGTAAAATAACAACAAACTCACAGCTATCAACAACTGAACCTAAAAAACAAAAGCAAAAACAAACTAAGCAAACAACTAGAACTGGAACAGAATCAGAGAAATGGAGATCACATGGAGGGTTATCAGCAGGGAAGGGGAGGGAGGAGAATGAGGAGCAAAGGAACAGGGAATAAAGCATAAATGGTAGGTACAAAAGACACAGGGAAGGTTAAGAATAGTATGGGAAATGGAGAAGCCAAAGAACTTATACATAGGACCCATGAACATGAACTAAGGGTGTGGGGGCAAATGCTGGTGGGAAGGGTGGTGCAGAGCAGAGGAGAATAAAGGGGAGGAAAAAAGGGACAACTGTAATAGCATAATCAATAAAATACATTTTAAAAATAAAATTAAAAAACAAAATAAACTATAAAAATAAAATAACAGATTGGTAGTTACCAGAGGAGAAGTTGGTGGGGAGAGTAAAATGGTCAAGGGACTCAAATGTATGGTGAGAGATGAAAACCAGACTCTTGTTGGTGAGCACACTATAGTGTATCGAAAGTGCAAATTATGTTGCACACCTGCACCTATGTAATGTTATAAACCATGTTATCTCAATAAAGAGAGAACAAAGTGACTCACTGAGATTTTCACATATACCCACTCCTAAAATGTTTACCAAATGTTTACTCTGAAAACAGTTTTTCTTTAATTATAGACTGTCTATATAGTATCTGTTAAGTAATAAATGCATATATTCCTGCATCTAGGAACTCACCAGTTATTTTTTCCTTCAACTCATTGCAATGTATACTTAGAGAAGTAGATTTCAAGTCTCCCCTTCACAGCCATAGGGGCAATAGGGCATTGTGGAATCTTCTATCTCTTCCCTTTCTTGCACATCCATTAATATCATTCATCACATTGTTTACTACATATAGAAACCCCATATATGAACTTGAACCTGAAATATCACTTCAAAGAAAATGTTCATTTGGGAAAATTGTCTTTTCCTACTCTAGCTTTTACCATGTAAGTATATAATTAAGTCTCTAAATGGTGTGACCTGTACTTAGATGTTTTCAACATACATGGGTGGAGATGGGAGACTGGAAAAATTGCCACATCAACACTGCAGACCATAACAACTTGAGTCATTTTTTTCTCTTTTAGACTAACAAGAAAAGATATAGGAAGGTAGGAGAGGGAGTTGTATGGTGTGCTAAGAATTTGCTAAAATACTGGAGCAAAATAAGAGATAGGCCAAAGAGGGAAGATCATAGCTGTGTTAGAATGAATTTATGCCTATAATACTTTTTAAATTTTGAGGAAGGAAACCAGTAATTTTACATTCCCACATTCAGTCATGTATTGGTCGAGGTTCACCTACAGAGAATAAAGCCACATTAGCTATTTCAGTACAAAAGGAATTATTAGAACGTATTAAATGACTTCCAGAATATTTTGGATGTCTGAAAAACATCCAGGTTTTTTTGCAAGACGTTCTGGATGTGACTCCTGAAGCCCTGTCACAGAACTGGGCTTTGGAAGGAGCTGCTGTGGCCGCCAGGACTGGGGAGCTTCTCACGTGGCACCTCCGTGACAGCCAGGTGCCTCTCCCCATGTGACCTCACTAAGCTTCCCTAATTGGTGGAACCTAAATCATATCTGGAACCCTAGCCACAAATCATATAAGAAATGTAGTTTTAAGCTTTCCAGGAAGCAGTAGCAGAAGAAGGTTGACATAGTTTTTGAGCAACCCCCGCCGAGCATAATAATTTAAATTTAAAAGGCACTGGGAAAGCCGCTTCACTCAGGAAAGCCAAATTGTCTGCTTTGGAAGTAGTAATAAAAAGATCAGATGCTTAAAGAATGATTTTTTTCTTTGATTCTTAGTAATTTTAGGTTTTAATAAATTTTTAAATTATAATGGTTTTTTTACAGTATAAATTCTGTTTAGTGATTAACATTAAATTAAGATAAAAATCAGGGTATCATTTTCATTGGCATTCATTTTATGTTAATATAAAATTTGATTTATTAGAGTATCACAGATCTGTGAAATCTGCTAATCATTTGTAACTTACAGTAAGAGTTCACCTGCTATCACCCGAGAGAGTGGCTTTGTATCATGGTCTGTACGTGATATTCTCCCGAAGTGAGAGTCCTACTTAAGCACTTTTTGGCATTGTGGTTGCTCTTTATCTGAACTGGATTCAAAAACAGTGACATCGAGAATAACATCAGCTTTCAATGGGCTTACAGCAGTGACGGTAGTTTTAGTAACTGAGTCAGCCTTAGGCCAAGTGCCATCAGCTGGCTCAAGTCATATGGCAGAGCATTTTCTCTGTGCTAACACTTAGAACATTGGGGCTTAGAGAGAGGCAGTCACAACGAAGACTAAAACCAGCAGTGGTGAGCAGTCTCCTCCCTGCTGTAAGGCATGCAATAAAACGTAGGTATTCTAGAGTGTGTGTTGGTGAGTTAATGACTGAGCACAGTTGCCTTTTGAGGGCACTGGACCGCTTTCCAGTAGCTTTGAGCCTTGTTCCTGTATGTAACCTGATGGAATTAACTGCCTCTTATTGTAATATTTATTTAGGTTTATTTGTATGGTTGCCAAAGTAAGTTGAAATTAGAGCTGCTAAATAACAGTAACAAATTAACCTAAAAAATTACTAACCTTTACTAGTCAACTAAGGGTTCAATAGGAAGCAAGAAGTGAGTAACTGAGGCAGCAGAGTGAATTTTTTTAACCTTTGCCCTTCCCAGTAACTAATCTTACTTTCTTTAGTCTTTTCTTTGTTTTTTGCCTGCTTTTTTTTTGGTGCCTGCTTTTCCTTTTCAAAGTTAAAAGAAAGCTTCCTGGTTGTTTTTACCCGCCGACTCTACTTTTCCCGTCCTTACTTATATGTCCTGGAAGTGGGAATTGTAATTTGGAGACACTGACTCAACATGTGTGTTCTTTTAACTTAATGACAGCAGAAAGATTGTGAAGAGACTTTGCTCTATCTACAGTAACCATTTATCCAGGTTTGCTGGGGACAGTCCCGGTCCACACCTATTAATAGCATCCCCTTTCATTCTCAAAACTGCCCTGGCTCTGATGGCAATTCATGGCCACCCTGGTTATAACTAAGATGGGCTAAGGATGGTGTGCAAAAATAGAGATACTTACAACATGTTGACAGTTGTTGAATTTTGGGTAGAACCCAAAAGCCTTAAGTAAGAATCTCCTTAATAACGGCAAGGGAAGAATTGCCTTTCCTGACACTGGGGTCTCTGTGTACTCCTCGGAACTGTGTTATCTTTTGAGAGCATTTTCAAATATTTAAGCAGTTATTCTTGTTTACATGCATGAACATTGAACTACCCAGATTGTTATATAATTATAATAAACAAGAGGGCATTTTCAATTCAGTAATAAAAAATGTTCGTAATAAAATTGTCATTGAAATTATATTTTAGAAATGTAAATAGAGATTGAATAAAATGTACTCATGATGGAATTTTTAAAAATTTATAAAAGATTCTATTACTCTATCAATGCTGATAGTTTAGGTAGAGAAAGAATTTAAGTGGAAAATATTTGAAATGCTCAACAAAGAGAATAAAATTAATAGAGCGGTGTCTTTTTCAGATACTTCAATATTCTTTTTCATATATAATTTCTGAAAGCAATTTGGTGTTATGTTTCCATGTTTTTTATAATTTATAGAAAATGTTTCTTTCCCCTTTCTTGCCCCAAACCAAGTATTTATTCCCATTGATATCAAGTAATTCAGTTTCATCATAATTGAGTGATATTAATATTTTGGAGAAACGTAATTGAATCCTAGAAGAGTTACTTTCTTTGTCTTCCTTTCTAACACTACCTTTTTATGGTAGATTGAATAAATAAAGCTCATTGTGAAGACCTAGGTGTTAGACTTCCCAAGTAGGTTGTTCGTAACAGACAATATTCCCATGTGGATACTCACAGAGCTCACTTCTAATATGCTCAGTGAAAGACTGCAGGGACTTCTGAGAAGGCATCAGAGCCTTCTATCAATAAAGGAAAACACAGAGGAGTAAAATATCTGATTAAACCTGCCAAAAACCTTCCATATACAGTTTAGACATACAACTTTCAATTAGAACTAAAACAGCTTCAGTGTAATATCTTGTTACCTTGTTAATAATTAACATAATGCAATAACCCCATCTGGACTGTGAAATAATAGAACATAATTCCTAAATTCTTTATAGTACTTTTTTTAAAAGATTTTATTTATTTATTTCCAGAGAAGGAAGGGAGGGAGAAAGAGAGAGAGAGAAAAACATCAATGTGCGGTTGCTGGGGGCTGTGGCCTGCAACCCAGGCATGTGCCCTGACTGGGAATCGAACCTGTGACACTTTGGTTCGCAGCCTGTGCTCAAGACACTGAGCTACACCAGCCAGGGCTATAGTACTTTTTTTTAATGTAAAAAACATTGTCTAAAGATCTTATGGGGTACTTTTGTTTAATTTTTTTAAAGATTTTATTTATTTTTAGACAGAAGGGAAGGGAGAAAGAGAGAGGGAAACATCAATGTGTGGTTGCCTCTCGAGTGCCCCCTACCGGGAACTTGGCCTGCAACCCAGACATGTGCCCCAATCTGGGAATTGAACCTGTGGCCCTTTGGTTCGCAGGCTGGCACTCAATCTACTGAGCCAAATCAGCCAGGGTGTGTTCAGTATTCTTTTTTCCCCAATTACTATTAGCACTTTTACTGTATGAAATTTGCGGTGTGGTTCTGCTATTTTAAAGATAACCTGAGGTTAATCATGGTGTCATCCTTTCATTCTGAGTTTTTTTTAATGAGATGTACTTATTGCCAAAAGAAAACATTCTATGAAAAAGTGGAGCCTGCATCATAATCGTTATGATTGAATTGTGTATTTTAGCCACCCACCTTCTAAGACCATTAAATTACCATGGTCAGTGCTATACTTATGATTTAATAAAAATAGCAGTTAAGTTATTTAAAGAAACAGGGTTTTTTTCCCCCAAGTAGACATTAGGTTTGCCTGCGTGAACAAGTAGAGGAAGGGGGTGTGGGGAGCTCTTAACTGCATCACTGCTGAGAGACCTACACGGAGAGCAGAGAAAGAGGTCTATCTGCCTGCCAGTCCCATAATCACTTTTAAGGGAGTTCACAACTGTTTATTCCTCATACGTGGGATACACACAGGTTTCAGTGGTTTCATTTTTTGAAAAAAGAGATTTTAGTTGTCTATCTTTAGAGAGAGGTGAAGGGAGAGAGAAAGAGAGCGAGACAAACATCTATTGGTTGCTTTTTGTTATGTGCCCCGAAAAGGGACTGAACCCACAATCCAGGCATGTCCCCTGACAGGGAATCAAACCGGCAACCTTTTGCTTTGTAGGATGACACCCAACCATTTGAACCACGGTGTTAAGGGCTCAGTGGTTTCATTTTTGAAAAGATATGGTTCCTGCCCAATTTGTAGTCACAACATACTCAATCTCATTACTGCTAACACCACATTTTCTCCTGATGGACCATTGGGCAAGTTCTGGTCCTTGTTTACCATTAAGGAAAAAGCAAATAAGCTGGTGGTCAGTCACTATGGTATAAGGTGACCTATGGGTCCAAGTGACCTATGGGATGAGCCCGGGAGGGTGACTTGAGATTCAGCCTGCAGTTCTGCTTGATAAATTCCAGAAAGGTTGCCTGAGCCTCAGTTTGTCTATGAATGAGGAGCACTCACACATTTTATCATGTTCAGTTTATGATGACAGGAGAGAAAAATCTGTGTGAACCCCCAAGGAGACTGTTCTTAGTGTTAAGAAGGCAGAGCACAGTATAAGCCAAAGCAGAAAGAGAAGGGCCAGCTGCTTTATTCTCTACCCTAAATAAAGCCCCACCAGGTGCTGAAGTCACCATTTGGGTAGAACAGGCTTGAGGTGCTTTTGCAATCAGCCATACTTAGGAGGAATTAAGTTAAAGTTTCCCTAGGAGAGCAACTTTCTAGGGGTGATTCTAATACAAAATCTTTCAAGAAAATCTATGGGAGAAGCCAGGCCAACCCCTGCCTTTCCCTGGGTTGCAGCCGCCTGCTTTGGAGTCCTAACCCCGAAGTCCTTCAGTCACTCTTGGTGTTTTCCTAGTCAACAAAGTATATCTTCTGCTCAAAGAAAAGTATCTTTTATAACAAATATTCACATTTTTTCTGAATCTTTGAAGCCACTTTATACTAATAATATATAAAGGACTGAGTGATCATTTTTAATTGTGAGGAACACATAGGAAATAAGCAATGAAATAAAAATACTAGCATAAAAGAATTTCACAATTGCAAAGTTTCTATGAGTTTTAACATATATAAAATATTTTATATAAAAATATTATGAAGTGTATATGGATATTTTGTGTCTTAGAATGAGCCACTCTGGGACTGAAATAACTCATACTTTATCTTTGTAATAAGTAGCTAGATAATTAGAGAATCTCCAAGGTCTCATTAAAACTTAACTTTCTAGGAGCATTGTTACCATCAGTCATCATAAGTAAGTATGAGCCAGTTAAAACATTTATCTAAAGGGAAAGCTAAAATAATCAAATAATATTTATGTAATATTAAACATGAAACATTCTCAGGTGGGGAAAAAGTTTATATAAAAGGGAGAAATAAAGCTACTATTAATTGAGCATGACCACATCCTGAATGATACAGTAAAGACAGTAATAATAATAGTAACCACGGTCACTAGTGAAACAGGTGGAACAGGTGTAAGTAAACCCCCCAGGTGCCCGGCTTTGGCCCTAAACCTCATGCTCACATTGTCTTCTAATTCTGTGAAGCAGATTCTAACACCATTTCCAGCATACAAATGACAGATGTGAGACGGAGATTCACTTACTGACCCAAGGTCCCTGAGGTTATGGAGCATGACTTCAAACCCTGGGGGCCTGGCTCCCAGGTCTGTGCCTTCCTCTCACTCAGTTCTGACACCCCTGTAAGATGGGTATCGTGCTGATGCAGCTCATGGTTTCTTTGTCACAGTGGGAGGCTGGGGGGCTTCTCTGGGGTTGCACACAGACTTGACCTGACAGCAAGAATGTTAACCTGGGCCTTTTTGAACATGTACTTTCTACTATACTATGCTAATTTTCCCCGATATGATTTTTGTCCTTGTAGTGACAGTTTGATAATGAACATTGAATTAGAGAGCTGACTATAATTAGATTTGCTTCACAAAAGAAATATCAGCAGGTCAATGCTAGGTTTTAGACTAGTGATAATCATTCACATCACAGTAACAACTTTTTACCCCCCAGTTGACCAGTGGCATAGTTTCCCATAAGAATCAGTTCCTATGACTGAAGTGGAACAGTGTTACAATCCTAAAACTGCTTGTATTCCAGGGACTCGGCTGATGATGTATCAGTGATGTTCTTCCTTCAATTCATGGAGCTAGTTAAGTAAAGTGATGCTTGGTTCATCGTTTCTAAGTTCTGGGACCCTATCGTAAAGCATCCTTCCTCTGTCAGGGTCAGTGTTAAAGGGTACATACCGATAAGGAAATACACATGTAATCTGGGCTTTGAGTGGGGTGGGAGAGGACCACCATTTTTCTCCCAATGTGGATTAACGGAATGCCTAGACAGCTTCCCAATTAGCCTACTTTAAAATATGCTCTCTTTTCAAAAACTTCTTTTGTTCTCTTTTTTGCTGCTTTCTTTTCTCCAGGGAACGTATGGTATGAGCATCTCTACTTGGTTTGAATTTGATGGGAGAATGAATGGGAAGCTGGGTCATTCAGTCCCTGGCTCTCTGCTGATACAGGTGAAATGAAGCCAATCAGATGGGAGTTAAGCCCCTGTTCATTTTATGTGTGCCGTTGAGCAGCTAGAGAGTAATGATGATTTTTTATGGCCTTCTGGCATGGAGTCTGACAGGCAAACTGACAAGTAACAAGACAATTCAAAATTAAAGCTGACACACACTTCTTGATTCTTTGCAATGTGCTTGAGTATGATTATTATTTAATGCATCTTTGTCCTTGTAAATATACAGGGTACCAGTCAATATATGAAATTGTTCCGGAAAATAGAACTCTTCCTGAAAGCAAAGACCAAAATAGGAAAATACGAGAGAGGCTGGAGGTGTGAGGATGGAAGCAGATTTCTGAAAGCCTATGCAGATAAATGCAGAGCTCTCTTTGCAGTGCTAGGCAAAGTTTTTCAAGAATTTCTGTCATTTTGTGACATTTTCCTTCTGCATGTAGTCCTCAAGCTCAGTACTACTGTGTGGTCACATTTTGCTTTTCAGATTCACCACCTCTCATGGTGGGTCAGGAACATCACCCATATCTACAAAGGACAGTGCATTATAACATTTGAAGATGGAAAAGAAAAGATTCTTCAGTTGCTAGGCAGGCTGACCTCAGGCCTGTCAAGAGAATTACACCAACCCAGGACACCTGCTCAGAGAGTCACTGGTGGTGTGGCAGGTGGTGACTGAGGGCTTTTCACCGCCTCAAGCTCCTCTCCAAGAGAGACTAAGGTGGAAGATGATTTTAGCAGTTGTGGTGGGTAAGTCAGACAGAACTCAAATATCCCCCTACCTCTCTGCTTGCATGAGGAATAATGGTAGGACAAGGCCTTGACTTGTGGGATGTTCCTTATAAAGATAAGAAAAATTATCTTCCCTATTTATTGCCCCTCTTTAAAATGAAAAGTCACCCAAGCAGAAAAGGATTTCATTACGGCAGTGGCTTTGCTGATCCAGAGAGAAGGGTCTACAAAATGCTCGCCTGTCCAATGGAGGTTAGAAACCAGAGTTGACACAAGGGTTCTGGGCTTCTCATCCATGCCTGGTTTGGTAGGTCTTCTCGTACTCAAATGCCATCAACTGCAAAAGGAACATGAAGACCACTTTTATCTGTGGAGAGAACCTACATGCAGGGCAAGGTTGTCTTACTTCATACATTTAGAAATGGAATTTATTATTAGCAGAAATTAGAAGCTGAATATTCATTAGTATCCTTGATTCTCTTTTGAGCAGAAGACTTGAAAGAAGCCTAGGTTTGGAGACATTTTTAAAAAATCTTTTCTTTTCCCTGTGCTTTTGGGGTTGATGTTAAGTTCTGCCATCTGTAGGACATGTACACATTAAACCTCTTTCACTTACAAGCTTCAGCTCTTTCAGGAAATTGTTTGTTACTTCACCGAAAGAAATTAGCTTCTGTTTCACAGAGTCTCTGCATTATTAAAATGCAGCTTGTTGTGCAGAGTTTTAATGGACTCTTTACTGCCTTTACATATTAATGTTATATACTAAGAACTATTTAAGTATTCCAAATGAAAATATTCACCAGGTAGATGTTCTTTTTTATTTGTGATTATAAATGAAGAGGACAAGCTAGTTTTCTTCATGGTCATTTAGAAAAAAATATCTTAACCTAATACAAACTCAGTCTCCTCATATTGGGCAACTTAGTCACCCTTAATTCCCTTAATTCCAAGGGAGTCTGGAATGTACTACTCTTTTTTTATTCTTATCTTTAAATAGCAAAACAAAAACAATAGCAACTTACAGTTGATTATTTAAGAATGAAATATATACAGTAAATTCTTAATCCAAGTCAGGTGGGGTTTTCTTTTCCTTTCTGTCAATAAGACGAATGTGGTAATATTTAGTTTGTCTTCAGCTGGTATGTACTTAGGGATTTTGAACTCTTTGAAAACATGTGAATAAATGCTACGTGGTGAGGCCAACCAGGCAGAAGAGAATACAAAAGAAGGTGAGAATAAAATTAAATAATACATCATTTAAAAATTACCTAGCTCACTTTTTCTCTCAACCAAAAAAAAAATAGTAGTTTCTCATCAAATATATTCACCAAAGTATTTGATATTAAACTTTGTTCATCCAAATTAGCAACTTACAATGTTGGGGCCGTGAATGCCCTCTTTTCTAGCAAACGAAGTGGCATTCAGGAATAGTGCCAGGAGCCCAAGCTTAAAGCCAACGATATCTGCAGCTTCTGTCTTCCTCTCTGCCACGCATTAGGTGGGTGACCTTGGCTAAGTCATTTAACTTCTCCGGGTCTTGTTTCCTCATCGGTAAAAATAGACACTTGGACCAAATTCGTTCAACAGATAAATACTGAGCTCTTAATAAGTGCCATGTTTCAGTGAGATAAAAAAAAAATGAAAAGCAGCCCCTATCTCTAAGGAGCTGAGGGTTCAATAGAAAAATACCTGTAAAAACTAATGTATGGAATGTAGAGGCTTTGATACGCTTAAAGACATCTGTATAAGGTACACGGTGGAGCACCAAAACAGGAGTAGTCAGTTTGCCTGGGTTTGGGTGGAAGAGAAAAGATGGACAAAGACTTCACAGAGAAGACACTTGAACAGAATTTGAAAATTGCTCTCCAAACAAACGGGGTGGAAGGTGTGAGAGCACAGGTCTGTAGGAGTTAAAGCAGTATAAAGCCCCAGGACCAGGTGGGCGTCACGTATGACTGTAAAATGAGTCTGAGATGAGATGTGCAGCAGACCATTGGAGCAAATGGAAAGGGCGTTTGTATGACTTAGGACTCTGGATTTTGTGAGAAGCCACACCATGGTTCCAAGCAGAGCTTGTGAACTGTTCATATATGTGTTCTAGAAAAATCACTCTAGAAGATGATGACCAAGACCTGGAGAGGGCAAAGATTAGAAGCAAGAAGGCCAGTTAGGAGGCTGTTACAGAGGCACGTGGGAGAGATGATGGAGATGACAGCAGTAGCTAGGGAATGGAAGGGAAAGCACGGGACCTGTTACTTCCTGCATATGTAGTGTTGAATAACACATGGTCCCCGTTCTCCAAAAGCTTACCGTTTAGTGGAAGAAACAAAAAATAAATACGAATATGCGATTACAACAGAATAGGGTTTCTCAGCCTTAGCACTAGTGACCTTTTGTACTGCATGATTCTCCGTTGTTGGGGACCCTACACTGCGGGGTCTGTAGCAGCACTAGATGGCAGTAGCCCCCAACCTTTTGTTACAGCATGTAGTAGATACTCAGTAAATATGAATGAACAAGGGGGTGGATAAATTGATGGATGCTTTGAATGGTTTCCTATCTAAGCCCAGAGAGAAAAACTATAGATATATGTGGGCTGAGGGCAGTACGTTCTGAGGTCATACTCCAAAAATGGCCCTATTGCCGCTTCTGCTGTTCAATGAGCTGATTCTGGAGAGAAGCAGGACTCAAACTACAGATGTATAATTCTGTTTTGTTGCATAGTTAAATATATATAATTTTATTTGTTTATTTAAATATTGTTCTATACTGCTTGTTGAGTGAGGTGTAACAGTCTGTGTTTGCACACATTGCTAGTAAGCAACATAGGTCTGGGTACCTGGTATAAGCAGGCCATTTTAGTACACTGTGATAGGAAAACAGGGTTTGGTTTAAATTTTGCTTTAGTTTCAATACTAAGCTGTGTCAGCCTAAACAAGAGTTGCAGTGTCACTAATCTTTAATTTTCTCAGCTGTAAGCATGGTGATGTTTTGATGATTACATGAACTTAAAAATATATCAAGTACTTTATATTTAGTAGGTTCTCAATAAATGTTACTTCCCTCTGCCTCTTCTCCAAACAATGTATATTATTAGGAATTACATTTGACTCAAAGAGAGCCCTGTTAGTAGTAGTTGGACTTAAAGAGTTTATTTCCTCCCACACAAAAGTCTAGAGATCTGCAATCCAGGATTGAAATGATGACATCACAGTCATAAAGGAATACAGGCTCAACACTTTACCAATTCGAAACTCGGGCCCTAGTACTCAGAATTCCTGCTGATGCACCAGGCACTCCTGCTGTGTGCCAGGCAGCAGGCTAGACAACAGGGTGAAGAAGGTAATGCCCTCTCTTCTAAGGAGCCTTGCAGAATGCATTTCTGCTCCAGTAAATGTGCTCATGCATATTCTTTAAGATTCAGCATCTTAGAATATAAATGACAAAAATGTTGTAGGATTTAAAGAAGTCTATAGCTAAATTTATTTTACTACCTCTAAATTAGTGTGTATACCTGTGTATATATGTACGTATGTGTATAAATATATGCATTCCAAAATACTTTTGCTACATTTTAACGTAGACTTTCAGAAATGGAGCTCATTGGTTCTGACACTCAAAAATTATTTATTATTTTAGGTAAAAGACTTAAATGTTAGACTTGGAACCATAAAAATCCTACAAGACAATATATACAGTAAAATCTTATATATTATTCATAGCAATATTTTTTAAAAAATTTTTTCTCTGTCCAAAACTATTTCATTTTATATTTTTCTCTTTTTTTATTGTTGTTCAATTACAGTTGTTCCACCTTTTTCCCCGTTGCTTTCCCCTGCCCCCACCCCACTCCCACAGTTGATCCCCACACCATTGTCTGTGCCCACAAGCCCCCTATTCATGTTCCTTGATTGCCTCTTCCCTTCTTCCCCTGTTACCCCACTCCCCTCTCCCCTCTGAACACTGTCAATTTGTTCTTTATTTCCATGTCTCTGGTTCTATTTTGTTCACTTATTTGTTTTGTTGATTAGGTTCCACTTATTGGTGAGATCATATGCTGTTGTCTTTCGCCACCTGGCTTATTTCACTTAGCATAATGCTCTCCAGTTCCATTCATGCTGTCATGATGGGTAGGAGTTCCTTTCCTTCTGCTGCATAGTATTCTATTGTGTACATGTATCACAGTTTCTTGATCCACTAATTTACTGATGTCCACTTAAGCTGTTTCCAGCACTTGGTATTATAAATTGCGCTGCTATGAACATTGGGGTGCATAGGTTCTTTTGAATTGGTGATTCAAGATGCTTAAGGTGTAATCCCAGCAGTGGAATTGCCAGATTTAGTTTTTGAAGAAACTCCATAGTGTTTTTCACAGTAGCTATACCAGTTTACAGTCCCATCAACAGTGCACTAGGGTTCCCTTTTCTCCATAATATTGCCAGCACTTGTTGTTTGTTGATTTGTTTATGATGGCCATTCTGACTGGTGTGAAGTGGTATCTCATTGTGGTTTTAATTTGCCTCTCTCTGTTGGCTACTGATGTTGAGCATTTTTTCATGCGTCTTTGGGCCCTCTGTGTGTCCTCCTTGGAGAAGTGTCTGTTCAGGTCCTCTGTCCATTTTTTAATTGGATTGTTTGTCTTCCTGGTGTGGAGTTATGTGCGTTCTTCATATATTTTGGAGATTAAACCCTTGTCTGAAGTATCATTGGCAAATATGTTTTCCCATATGGTTAGCTCTTTTTCCATTTTGTTGATGTTTTCTTTAGCCATGCTGAAGCTTTTACATGTGATATACTCCCATTTGTTTATTCTTTTCTTTATATCCCTTTCCCTAGGGGATATATTGGTGAAAATATTGCTGCATGGGATATTTGAAATTTTCCTGCCTATATTCCTCTAGGACTTTTATAGTATCACATCTTATATGTAAGTCTTTTTCCACCTTAAGTTTATTTTGGTGTATGGTGTAAGTTGGTGGTCTAATTTCATTTTTTTGGCAGATCCCCCAACACCATTCCCTACTCCAAGACACATCATAGTTAAAATGCCAAATGTTAAAGACAAAGAGAAAACCTTAAAGGCAACAAGGGAGAAACAGATAGTAAAATACAAGAGAGCTCCCATAAGGCTAGCACCTAATTTCACAACAGAAACACTATAAGCCAGAAGAGAATGGCAAGAAATATTACAAATAATGAAAAGCAAAGGGCTTCAACCAAGACTACTATACTCAGCAAAACTGTCATTTAAAATGGAAGGTGAAATAAGGAGTTTCCCAGATAAAAGAAGGCTAAAAGAATACACCTCCACCAAACCAGCGTTGCAAGACATGCTAAAGAGACTGCTTTAAAAATATGAAACAAAAGAGTGAGAGAGAGAACAGAGCTACAAAGGGGAAAATGGCAATGAATAAGTACCTATTGATAATAATCTTAAATGTAAATGGATTAAATGCTCCAGTCAAAAGACATAGGGTCGCTGAATGGATAAGAAAACATGACCCACATATATGCTGTCTACAAGAGACCTACCTCAGAACAAAAGACCTACACAGACTGAAAGTGAAGGGTTGGAAAAAACTATTCCAAGAAAGTGGACAGGGAAAAAAGGCAGGTTAGCAATATTTATATCAGACAAAATAGATTTCAAAACAAAGACCATAAAAAGAGACAGAAATTCACTTCATAATACTTAAGGGAAGAATCCATCAAAATGATAACTCTTATAAACATATACGCACCCAATATAGGAGTACCCAAATACATAAGGAAAATCTTGGAGGACTTCAAGAAAGATATAGATGGCAACACACCTAGAGTAGGGGATTTTAACACCCCACTGTCAACAATAGACAGATCATCCAAACAAAGAATCAACAAGGATAGCATGGCATTGAATAACAGTCTAGATCAAATGGACTTAACTGATATACACAGAACCTTTCACTCCAAAGAAGCAAAACATACATTCTTTTCAAATGCACATGGAACATTTTCAAAGATAGACCACATGATAGGACACAAAACAAGCATCAGCAAATTCAAGAAAATTGAAATCATAGCAAACATTTTCTCAGGTCACAATGGCTTGATACTAGAAACCAACCTCAAGGAAAAATCTCAAAAACATTCTAATCTGTGAAGACTGAATAACATGTTATTAAACAATGAATAGGTTAACCATGAGATGAAGGAAGAAATCAAAAAGTTTCTGGGAACAAATGAAAATGAATACACAACAGCCCAGAACCTATGAGACACAGCAAAGGCAGTCCTGAGAGAGAAGTTCATAGCAATACAGCCCTCCCTAAAAAAGATGGAAGCATTTCAAATAAACAACCTAACACTACATCTACAAGAACTAGAGGAACGACAACAAACAAAGCCCAAAGTGAGTAGAAGGAAGGAAATTATCAAGATCAGAGCAAAATTAAATGACATACAGACTAAAAGAACAATTCCAAAGATCAATACATCCAGGAGCTGGTTTTTTGAAAAGATAAACAAGATGGACAAGCCTTTAACCAGACTCATCAAGAAAAAAAGAGAAAGGGCCTGAATAAATAACATCAGAAATGAAAGAGGAAAAATTACAACTGATATCACAGAAATACAAAGGATCATAAGAAATTACTACAAACAACTATATGCCAAGGAATTTGAAAATCTAGGTGAAATGGACAGATTTCTAGAAACATAAAAACTTCCAAAACTGAGTGAAACAGGAAACCTGAATAGACTGATAACAGCTAATGAAATTGAAGCAATAATCAAAATCTGGCACACAAAAGCCAGGGACTGGACAGATTTACAGGAGAATTTTACGGAACATTTAGCAAAAAGCTAACCCTGCTCCTTCTCAAACTATTCCAAAAAATCCAAGAAGAGGGAAGACTACCAAACACTTTTTATGAGGTCAATATTATCCTAATTCGAAAACCAGATAAAGACACAACAAAGAAAGAAAACTACAGGCCAATATAACTGATGAATGTACATGCTAAAATCCTCAACAAATATTGGCAAACCAGATCCAGCAATATGTTAAAAAGATCATATACCATGATCAAGTGGGATTCATCCCAGGTACAATATACACAAATCAATAAACATAATATATCACATAAACAAAATGACAGACAAAAACCACATGATCATATCAATAGATGCTGAATTAGCATTTAATAAAGTACAACAACGATTTATGATAAAAAAAACACTCAGCAAAGTGGGAGTAGAAGAGGCATACCTCAACATAATAAAGTTTATATATGAGAAACCTACAGCCAACATCATACTCAATGGGCAAAAACTAAAGTGTTCCCCCTAAGATCAGGAACAAGACAAGAGTGTCCACTTTCACCTTCTGTTCAATGTAGTATCAGAAGTTCTAGGCACAGTGATCAGACAAGAAAAATAAATTAAAAGCATACAAATTGTAAAAGAGTAAGTAAAACTGTCATCGTTTGCAGATGACATGTTAGTGTACATAGAAAACTCTATAGACTCCATCAAAAAACAACTTGACCTAATAAGTGAATTTGACGAAACAGTGGGATACAAAGTCAATATTCAGAAATTGAAGGTATTTTTGTACACCAACAATGAAATGTCAGAAAATGAAATCAGGAAAAAAATCCCATTTGATATAGCAACAGGAAAAATAAAATACCTAAGGATATACTTAACCAAGGAGCTGAAAAACTTGTACACAAAAACCAACAGAATACTGAAGAAATAAATTAAGGAAGACACAAACAAATGGAAGCATATACCATGTTCATGGATTGGAAGAATTAACATCATCAAAATGTCCGTAATACCCAAAGCAATCTGTAGATTCAGTGCAATCCCTGTTAAAATACCAATGGCATATTTCACAAATCTAGAACAAATATTTCAAAAATTTATATAGAACCATAAATGGTTCTGAATAGCCTCAGCAACTTTGAGAAAGAAGAACAAAGTAGGAGGGATCCCAATACCTGATATCAAACTATGTTATAAAGCCACTGTAATCAAAACAGTCTGGTACTAGCATAAGAACAAAAACATAGACAAATGAAACAGAATAGATAGCCTAGAAATAACCCCATGTCACTATGCTCATGCCAATATTTTTTTCTGATTTGTCACCTCAGGCAAGGGAACAAGTGAAAAAATAAACAAATGGTACTACATCAAACTAGAAAGTTTTTGCACAACAAAAGAAAGGAAACCATCAATAAAATAAGAAGATAGCCCAGTAAATGGGAGATCATATTCTTCATTAATACATCTCATAGGGGTTAATATCTAAAATTTATAAAGAACTTATAGAACTCAACACCAGAATAAAAACAATCTTAAAAAAGGCAAAGGATCTGAATTGGCACTTCTCCAGAGAGGACATTCAAATGGGCAATAGACATATGAAAAGATACCCAATGTCATTAATCATCAGAGAAATGCAAATTAAAACCACAATGAGATTTGTGGATTTGCTTCTCACCTGTTAGAATGGCTACCATCAATAAATCAATGAACAATAAGTGTTGGCAAAGATGTGGAGAATAGGGAACCCTCATGCACTATTGGTGGGAATGCAGATTGGTGCAGCCACTGTGGAAAGCAGTATTGAGTTACCTCAAAAAATTAAAAATGGAACTACCTTATGACCTGATGATTCCACTCTTGGGAATATATCTAAAGAAACCCAAAACACTAATTCAAAAGACTATATTCACCCCTATGTTCATAGCTGCATTGTTTACAATCACCAAGATGTGGAAACAGCCCAAGAGCCCATCAGTAGATGAGTGGATAAAACAACTGTGGGACATTTATACAATGGAATACTACTTGGCCATAAGAAAGAAGGAACTCTTACCTTTTGCCATAGCATAAATGGACCAGGAGAGCATAGTGCTAAGTGAAGTAAGCCAGTTAGAGAAAGGCAAATGCCATTTAATGTCACTTACATGTGAACTCTAATGAACAGAATAAACAGACTCACTACATACAGAGAACAGACTGACAGCTGTCAGAGGGAAGGGGTGAGTGAGCTGGATGAAAAAGGTGAAAGGATT
Source organism: Phyllostomus discolor (assembly GCF_004126475.2). NCBI lineage: Eukaryota > Metazoa > Chordata > Mammalia > Chiroptera > Phyllostomidae > Phyllostomus > Phyllostomus discolor. The sequence goes on from NC_040906.2 coordinate 44,905,296, forward strand.
AAGCAAAAAACCCTCATAAACACAGACAACACTATGATGATTGCTAAAGGGAAAGGGGGTAGGGAGGTAGAAGAGGGTAAAGGGAGGATCAGTAGTGATGGAAGGAGACTTGACTTGTGGTGAGCGCACAATACAATATACTGATGATGTATTATAGAACTGTACACCTGAAGCCTATATAATTTTACTAATCAATGTTACCCCAAAACATTCAATAAAATTTTTTGAAAGAAGAAAAAAATATTTTGTTTTTAAATATTGCTTACTGAAAGGACATGGAAACAATAACACCTCAGTGGCAATGAACACACCCAATACCCAGCTCTGTGTTTCTAAATTCCATTCTCCAATAAATAGGACTAGGACTCTTTGGAGATCAGTGTTGTAACATCACCCGTGATAAGTCATTAGTATCATCTATCCCTTGGTATGAAGTGATGAAAAGGTAACTTTATCTCTGAGGTATTCTTTCCAAAAGAATATCTCCAACCCTGTTGAGGGACATTTACAAAATACCTGACCAGTATGCCTTAAACTTTTCATGGTCATAATACAAAAGGAACAATTGAGAAACTGTCACAGACTAAAGGAGACTAAGGAAGCTGGGTGAGTAAATGTAATGTGGCATTGTGGGTTTGGATCCTGGAGTGAGCAAGGACATTAGTGAAATTTGAATAATGCCTGCAATGTAGTTAATAGAAATGTACCAATACTGGTTTCATAATTTTGATAAATGTACCATGGTAATATCAGATGTTAACATTGGAAGAAACTGAGTGAGGAGTACATGGAAACTCTCTGTATTATCTTTGTAACTTTCCTGAAAAGGTAAAATGATTCAGAAACAAGGTTTATTCTAAAAATAAAAATTATTGGCACACATTGGAAGCCTATTATGTTCTCTCGTGTAGGACATTATTTACCGCAGATACCTTTGAGTATAATCCCCATGCATGCAGGAATTTTGTCTAGTTTATTTACTGCTCTTTCCCCAACATCTAAAGAAGTGTCTGAAATAGAGTAGGCACTCTGTAAATATTTGTCAAATGTTGAATGACTGCACAAATGTTGCCTTCTAAAAACAAATTCATGAGTTTACTTGAGGGTAATACTCAGGAAGAAAATGTACTCTAAAAACCCCTCGGATCTGTTTCTGAGTTACTGTGATTTCATAGTCCATCATTTTGTAAATTGTGAGGGCATTCTGACTAGCCCTTCATTTCACACTCCAGGAGAATTGGCATACTTCTCCTCCATAATTTTCCTAAGGGAACATTTTACAAGTGATAGGTCCCGAAGGAGTTGTAAGTGACCATTGGGCACTTTATTAGACAAAATAGGTGTTTGTAGCACTGATTCTAATTCAAAGAAACTGAAGCTTTTTTGTAATCCTGAGATTAATAGATCAGGGATTAGAAAACTGCATGCTACTAATTTTTTATAAATTAGTAATTTTCTCTCTATTAGTATAAAAAAGATCTAATGGGAAAGGCACGTGATTAAAATACCAGCCTTACCGCTTACTACCTATGTGATTGTAGCAAGTGCTTTAATCTAAGTCTCAATTCTCTAGTAAAAGGTATATGTCCAGTCCTTTATTAATGAAAGTACAGGATAGATTATTGTAATAAGAGTTCAGGGATATAGCATCTCTCATAAAGAAGAGGCTCATTTCTGTCTCCTCTAACAATCTAGGAATGGTGTAACAGCGTTTGGGGAGCCCAGGCTACTTCATCTTCATCTGTTGATTGGCCACCTATGGTCTGCATTTCTTCTTTTACATGCTCGAGTCATCAACACTTCCACAAAGCAGGTCACAGGAAGGAGGAAGTCTAGAGGAAGCAAACTTTCCTTCTAAAGGCATGACCTGGAAGTTATCACTTCCACTCTTATCTTATTGGTCAGAATCTAGTCTTCTGGCTGCAGCTAGATTCAAGGATAGCTGGGAAATATTTTCTTTAGTTGGGAAGCAATTTGATAAACTAATACTTCTGGTATCATGGAGACTGGCAAGAAAACTTATGGCAGAGCCTGACATAACCACCTTGAGTAGCGCCTCACATGGAATAAATAATGTTCTCTTTAAATTATCTGGAAGGTGATTAGCCTGAAAGGAGAAGGTAGGTGGAAATGTTTTATCAGCTATGACTTTTGCATTAGTCAGAATTTAGGATTAGACCTTCCTGGGGAGTTAGCCTTTGAAAACTTGCTTATATTCTTAAAAATTAAGACCCAACTCCCAAGAAATAAGGTTTATATTCATCCTTAAAAAACAAGCTGCAAAAGTAATATTTCCAACACTTTATTCATTTTTATATATAATAGCTATAGCTAGCTTCCCTTCTAGTTCAGAAAACTCCGGTAGGTTAATTTAGAAGGAACAGTGTGCTCTGTGGGAAAGGGGGCAAATACAAAGTGAACTATGTTACTTATTTTTAATGTAGAAATTCTTTTCTTTACTCAGTTGTACTTTTGCTCATCAGAATTTTTATCCTCTCTACTCGGCATGGATTCAGTTTCAAGCTCTTAACAGTAATGTATACCTACAGATATGGGACTACATCATTTGGAGCTTTTTAAAATTTTTTTTTACTGGTTTGTCTTGACTGTTTTCCTGAGGATATTTACTGTAACCTGCTGAGCCTGGACAGTTTTGTTCCAGGCAAAGCAGTTTATTCTAAGTCAGAATTATGCTAGGCTTGCCTAGGACATTCTTATATTCATGGGCCCCAACTGCAGGTTGTCAGCCCCTGATATGATCCATCAGACCACACTGCTGACAGCTGGACAGGGCTCAGTTGGCCCTGATCTTTGGGTAACATTGGCAAAATGAAGAGTGAACATGATCCTGGTTGTATTAGTCAGCTTGGGCTGCCATAACAAAATGCCCTATACCATGTCACTTAAACAACAGACACTTATTTCTCACAGTTGTAGAGACTTGGGAGGTCTAAGATCAAGGTTCCTGCCAATTCAGGTTCTTACGAGAATTCTCTTCCTGGCTTGCAGTGTTTTTTCTTCTCTCTGTGCCCTTACATGGCAGAGGATGAGCCCTCTGGTGTGTCTTCCCCTTCTTATAAAGGCATTGGTTCTATTGGGTTACACCCTCCTCACTTGTGACCTCATTTAACTATCATCTCCTCATAGGTCCTGTCTCCAGCTGTAGTCACATTCAGAGCTAGGGCTTCAAGATAGGAATTTGGGGAGGGAGAATACAAGTATTCATGCCATAACACTGATCTTCCTTTCAGGTATCACAGTAACCCAAAAGGGTGAATGATTTTTCTAATACTTGCCCTGTACCATCCTGGGCAACCTGCCTAAAATTTCCTATAGCAGAAGGAAAGCTTGTTCTAGTGGCTTCCTAAAGTCTCTTTCTCTAGTCAGATTTTTGGTTTAATGTCATTTTTTGGTCCTACAAAATGCTTTAGGAGTTATAAAATGTTTACATATTATAGTCTAATAAAGTGATATTTATAGAGCGCTCTACAGTTTTCTCACATTATGTCTTAAATCCTCATTGTAGCTCCATGAAATGATTAGGATGTTTTATTGACTCTATTTTTTTCTATTGGAAAATTGCAGTTTGAGGAAGTTCAGTAATTTTCCTAAGGTCTTGGGGCTAATAATTGACTGACTCCAGTCCAGGCCTCCTAATTTCTAATCTACAGTGGACCAAATATAAGCTAGAATTTGACTCTGGAATCACTAAGGTTTGGTTTCAATCCAAGTTCTATCACTTATTAACTGTAAGCAGGTGAGTTACTTAACTCACTAAAATTCCTGAACCTTCTCTGTGACATAGAAATAACAGAGTTAAGCTCATAGGGTTCCAATGAAAATCAAGTTATATAATGCATATAAATCACTTAGCATAGTACCTGCTACATAGAAAATTGTGAAAAATTGCTGGTTATTATTTTTAAGTACATGTCAAAATCCTATGCCATTTAACTTAACTCTGAAACCAAATTTATATTTACATTGTACTGGACTTTAGGATAAAATACTATTCAAATTATGTAAAGCTAATGACTGATTTTTAAATACTTCACAAGTTAAAAGTGTTAAAATTTACAGTATGAATTTTTCTAAGATGAACATCTTAACCATCACCTCAATATCTGTCTCTGTGTATGTATTTATTCTTGCTTGGCCAAGCAACAGATGACAATAGCAGCTAACAGGCATTTTAAACTCTTCCTTATAATTTACAAGCCAGTGGGATCTTTTGAATTATCTTACTTGGGTTTGAAGTCACTTAGTATTCATTAAAGAAGAGCACTGAGTTTGGAATTCCCATTTTTCATTTTATACCAGTAAGCCAATAACAGTCAACATGTGCCAATACTTGAGATCAAAGAAAACATTAAAGAAGCAAAGATTTTGCTGCTTAAAAATTGCTCTACAGAAAACTCCAATCATTTGCTATTGTTCTCCATATGATCCAGGATTTACTCTTCCTGGGAATACACAGTTTTCTATTATAGTGGGATTCTACAAGCCTAAGAAGTTATTGTCAGATAGGCTTTTGTCAACAACAATAACTGGGAGGTACTCTCCTAACACATTAGAACACATTAGCACAAAAATCTGTGCCCAGATTTTTGTCAGGTAATCTAATGTGTATGTCAGAGTAAGTTAAACATGTAACTTGTTTTGCACATCAGCCCTAATTCTCATATGGCATAGGTGATTAGAAAATTTCATACATTTCTAGATTTAATGTGCATGTGTCTGTGTTGGTAGGTGTGTGAGTAAGGAAACGTTCTTCTTATTCATATAATAGTTCTAGTTAGTTGTGTGCAGGAGGTCGTGTAAGCTTTTCTTAGGTAGAAGAAACTACACCAAACCAGGAATTAACACACTGGAGCAGTCTGTTGTCAGTGTAAATGGAATTACCTCCGATTTCTGATCAGCTGAACAAACAGTGAAGGGCCAGCGTCCTTTCAGGCTTCAGAGTCTAATGGCTTTGCCAGGTCAAAGAGCTGCTTCCCAATAGGTTTGTAAGTTAGTCACTTCTGAATAGTCTTGACTGAGAATGAATAATAGTGATGGTTTGAGTTGATCCTAAATGGTTCTCAGTATCTGGGAATGGCATCTATGAATACATACATGAGTGAGGTGGACAGTAACTGAAAATCATTTTCTTTCTACACCTCGCAGATGACCTCAGAGTGACTGTACACCTACAGACAGACACCACTCACACCTTCTGATAGTTTTGGTTTGAGAAGGCAAGATGAATGTACCTACTACATCATTTTGTTTTTGTGCATTATTTTTATAATTTTATGAAATGGTTTAACTTTTGGCATGCACTCAGAAAGGAGAGTTCCACCTCACTCACTGCCCCTGTCACATGTGCTTGTTTTGTTTTCCCAGCTTCCTGAGAGCTGGGCACATGTCTGACTCAGGAACACAGGACCTGGTTCATAGTAGTTGCTTAATAAGCATTTCAATGAATGGGTAAATGGACTTGAGCTTACAATTGGACATCTACAGTACTTAAATGTGTGACATACATAAATATAAGCATGGTATGAAGAAGCTATCAATGTGGATGGATGCAGGCACACACACATCCCATATTCAGGACACTGTAGGTAAGGAAAGTAAGTGATGTCAAAGTATCTAGCCAAAAATAATACCATGTAAATATGGAATTAAATAATGACTAATTGCAGAAACAGGAAAAATAATTAAACTGATTAATTTCTTAGTGTGCAAAATAGACATATGTCAGTTTAAAAACATTAAGAGAGTTAAATATATCATCCTGAGAAAACTTACAGAAGTTCAACCCATTCACATTTATTCATGCCCACCAGTTATTGGGATTTTTTTTAACTAAGACCAACTGTCAGTACTAACCACAAAGCAATTATTTTATTCAATGTTTTCTTTATGGTAATTTACTAAAATATTGAAACATAATTACCCAAAATTTAGTTGAAAAGCAATTATAGTTTTTTCTAATAAGAATAATAGGTTATACAACTTATAAGGTTTTAATAAGCCCTTAAATTAACCTGATTTTTCCCCTGAAGATTAGTTATTATACAAGAGCTCAGATTCAGTTGCCATATTTTCTGCTAGAAATATACTGACATACACAGACAAAGTTCTATTTAAAGTAGACACCAATTCTATATAATTAGAGAATTACAGTAATAGGGCTTACACATGGAAAGGAGCTATATACTTTTTTTCATGTATACTTTTTGTCATGTTATCAGCGAAACTTTAGTTTCACTGTGAAATTATGTATCTGATATATAATCAACTTTATATTATCTACTCTAATTAAAACTAAAGTAACTTAAAGTGGGGAAAAAAACAAATTACTCCAAGATCTCATCTAAGAAGGTAGTTTTGTCTTACACCCCACTAATCGTGGCCTTAATAAGCAACAGCCCTTCAATCCAGTGAGCCCTGGATAGCTGGGCTCTTGTCGCCCTGTTATCTCATGCAGTGGCCTGCAGGCTTTGAGGAAGTCTTAGCTTTTCGTGTAGCAGCCTGCCAGTATGGAGCTTTTCCTCCACGTCATAATGATCCATGTGCAGGTAATGTTTACTTTCTGCTGCCTCAGTATTACTGTATTCATATCCAGTTTTCTTCTGGATTCCTTATATCCCATAAAAGAATGCTTGAAGCCCTCTGTTAACAGAGCTTTTCCTCAATCCCCTGGTTCTGGCAAAAGGACCAGCCTTTAGCCCAACACAACCATTAATACCTCAGTCAGGAAGGCAAACATATTAGTGTAGCAAAGATTGCTGGAATAAGGCAATCAGTTGAGTTTAGTCTTTATTGGTTGAATTTCCTGAATTTTTAAAGCCCATTGTTGATGTGGGATTATAGCTACAGTCCAAACAGCTCTTTCCTCCTTCCCTCTTCCCCTCAAGATAATTCTGTCTAATATCAGCATCTCTTTGCCACCAATTTTCTCTAAAATCATTCTAGAATATGCAAATCATTATGTTGAGTTTGGTAGCTGAAAAATAAGTATTTGTCTAGAATTGGTGTACCTAACATGATTATATGCACACACACACACACAAAACACAACACAATGTGGTAGGTGTGATGATGTGGGTGTGGAATGCAGGTATTATAGGAACACAGTAGAAGGAAAATTCACACAGCCTGAGCTGGTCATAGAGAGATTTCCTCTCTTGAAGAATGGATAGCAACAGACAAATGAAAGTGGGGAGGAGAGGAAATGGTCAGTGGGAGAAAATCACAGAGGTGAGAAACTGCATGACATGATGTACGCAGGAAATTGGAGACAGATGTGTTTTGCTGATACAGTGTTTGAGACCACGATGGTGAGAAATGAATCCAAGATGATAGTGAGGATCTCATCATGGAGGGCCACATAAGCCACATTAGTGTAAATCACATGGTGAAAGCAAAGCTCATGGGCCTGGAAACCCTGTTGGCTTGCTCATGCCACATTATCCACACTGTACTGATCTGACAGATAGGTCCTGGAGCTCAGTAGATATTTGTTGACTAAATGAACAGAAAGAAAAGAATTTTCCTCAGAAGAGTCATGTGGTTCAATTTTCAGTTTGGATTTTTGATATATTGTTCTGACAGCAGCCTAAATATGGATTTAAGGAAAATAACAGTAGAGTGAAGGAGCCAGTGCTGATGGGAAGCGAAGAGGATCCGAACCAAGACAGTGGCCAGTCCAGGGATGAACTTGAGGCATACTGTAGGGTTAAATATTGAGGACTTGGTGGCTGTGTAGCTGTGGGAAGAAAAGGAAAGGTAGGAGTCATGTGCTCTGTTACAGTTGTCATCAGGCAACTTAAAGAATACCAGGAGAGTTGTCGTCCTGGGACACAGTCAAGTTCAAGTTTTCCTGCAAATGTATTGGAATTAAATGTTTCAACTTTTATTTTTAAAATGAATCCATTAAGAAATTCTTACAGATTTTCAGTGACACTCTTGTAACACTTTAAGTTTTTAAAATATACCATGGACATAACATTAGGTTTAGAACACAATCTGAATATGTGGGCACCTTCCTTACCTGCAAAAATATTTTTTATTCTAATGATACCAAAACAATTTGGCACAACTAGTTAATACTTCTTCACACAGAAATTCTAGCAGAGAAAAATATGTTGTTTTCTCCTTTTTTCTCTGGTATTCTTCCCTGTAGTTTAGCCTTCTCAGTGAAGGTGGGGGTGTGATTAACTACCACATGGAGCCTTCCAGACAAGTGGCCTTTGAAAGCTTCTCGACTTTGCAGGGAAAGGAGCAATGCTTGGAGGCGAGGAGAATTCGAAATAAAAACAGCGTTTCTACTTCTGTTTCTCAATCTGGCTTTAACATTTATAGAGGGTCAAAACAAACCCAAGAGAATGAAGGGCCATCCATTATTTGAACTTAAAGTTCAGGTAGTGTTAAATTTAATTTGTACTCAGATGGTTAAAAGCATTGTTAAAATATCTAATTCTTGTTCACTGACTGAAGACTTATTAGGGATATTGTTATCATTTTTCCTTTTTTACTCTTTGCCACTGGCTTTCTTCCTCCTCTAAATAATATCTTTTATTCTCTCCGAATATTCCTTTAGGATGAGTAACTTCATTCCATCACATTTCAAAGTAAAATCTCTCAACCCAAAGAAATGAGGTTCTAGACATGGTTCTGGCACATCTAGTCGACAACCTCCAGCAACCTCCAGCCATCCAGTATCTGGATGTAAAGATTGGAGGCATGGGCAGGCTCCCAGGCTGCATGTAGCAGTCACTAGCAGAGATAGTGCCCTGAGAGGCAGGGATCATCCAGGGAGAAAGTGTAGAGGGCCACCAGCAGAAAACCAGTGTGGGAACCTGAACATCCATATGCACAGAACCAGAAGAGGAAGAACAGGCCTCAGAGGGACAGAGCAACTTAATCAAAGAAGCCAGAGGAGACCCTAGAGAGACAGATACATCTCAGAAGGCAGAGCTAAAGAGTGTTCAAAAGAAAGAGGGGAGAGCAGGTGAACCACAGAGCTCCTCAGGCAAAACTTACTTTTCTTTCATTAACTTGCCTCCTTAACCTGCCTCCTTCATAATCCTCCATCATTGCCAACTTTTCTGAACTATAAGGGAAGATGGTAGTTAATCATTGTTTCTGTACTGATAAATGTTCATGTTTTATGTAAAGAACATAATTTTCTCCGTGTGCAAGTATGACTTCAAAATAGCTTCTAGCTTCACTTCCATCTAGTTTGTTTATAGGCTTTGTGGCTCTTAATGGTCTTTTCCTGTAACTAGCTGCAATTAATTTGACTATAATGTGAGTGTTTGCATAGTAATTATTTTTGTGGTTACCCAGCAGATTTTGTCATTGTTTACTAAGGGGTATTTTTCAGTCCACTCTGCTCCTTGTTCAGGATGAAACAAATAAATAACTTGCTTAGAACTGATCAAAGATAGTTTAGATTCTGCTTCCATGGACTTTCTGCTTTTGTTATTTGCACTGAGAGAACCCCTAACAATTTTAAGAAGAATAAACAGAAAAGTTCATTTTATTGTAGTGTTCTGAGTGAGGACAATGCTGCCTGTCTGATCATTGGCAGTTCTGCTCTGTATTTCATTCACAGAAAGGCACAGTTCTTTCTTTCCCTACGTAGATTGTAGTGTGTATTTGTCTCACTATAAATGCAGTTCATATGTAAAATTCAAATCCCTTAATCTAGGCACGGGTAATACTTCTGTTAAAGCACTCTCTTTTTGTTAATTTTTTTTGCCTATTCCTCCTGGGGAAAGATTTTGTTATCAATCTTATTATTATTTTTTAATCCTCATCCAAGGATGTGCTTATTGATTTTAGAGAGAGAGGAAGGGAGGAAGGAGAAATGGAGAGAGAGAGACGGAGAGAGAAATACTGATATGAATAAGAAAGATCGATTGGTTGCTTCTCACATGCACCTGGACCGGGGATCGAACCTGCAATCTAGGTATGTGTCCGGACTGGGGATTGAACCCACAACCTTCTGGTGTACAGTATGATGCTCAACCAACTGAACCACCTGGCCAGGGCTTGTTATCAATCTTAAAAAGCAAAACAGTAAAGGAGTGATTTAAAATACCATTCCTTTGGCTCACAGGAATGCAGGTCTGTGTGAAGATAAAATAAGGTGGATCTAATAATAATGCTATATACTTTTTTATCAAGTGAATGTCAGAACTCATTAGAGACCTTATTTTCTATGGCATTTTTGTAAGGTTGTGTTGATGCTTTTTCTATTATTCACAAAGAAACTGGGATATAAAGAAATTAAGAATTTTATCCAAAGCCACATAGGCATTAGATCTGAGTAACCTTGGCATTGCGACACAACATGACTTTTTACTCTCAGCTTGCTTAAAATATTGATGGAGACCTTGAAAGCTTCTCATCTGTATTCTTTTTTTCCTTACAGAATATTTGCTTCTGTTTTTTTTTAATTTCAAAAATTCACAAAGCACAATTGTTTAAAAGCAACTTTCATAAATTTTGCTTTTATCCTAAATTTTAGATTAAAAAAATAACAACTTTACTGCATATGATATAGCTAATGAATAATGCAGACAATGCTCATCAACATTGAGCAAAATGATACACTTTACTTTTGAAAAGTTTGTTTTCAAGAGCCAGACCCAACCCTGGCTGGTATGGCTCAGGGGATTGAGCACCAGCCTGCAAACCAAAGGGTCACTGGTTTGATTCCCAGTCAAGGCATATTCCTGAGTTGTGATCCTGGTTCCCAGTGGGGAGAATGCAAGAGGCAACCATATACTGATGTTTCTCTCCCTTTATTTTTCTTCCTCCCCCTCTGTCTAAAAATAAATTTAAAAATCTTAAAAAAAAAAGAACTGAACCCATCCTTTATGGTTTTATTTGTTTTTGTTTGTTTGTTTGTTTGTTCCTGGTAGCTGCTAACTTCACAAAGGATTATTAGTATATCAGTTGATGTTTAGTCTGGAAAAATGAAAAAATTAAAATTACATTATTCTTTTTATCCAAAATTAAGTGCTATTACTTAAAATTTCTGTTCTGGTGAAAATTTTTGTTCTGGTTTTGTTTTGCCCATGTGAAATTCCTGGAGACTGAGAAGAGACTGTAACTCAGATATATTGATAAGGATTAATTTTTTATAGAGATGTACTTTGAAATGCTTGTGTAAAGTTTGAGAAGATATGTTACAGAAGAATATGGATTAGCCATTCTCTAACTTTCTTTATCTTCAAAGGATCAACACTTATGAGGTTAACATAAAATATTAGCCAAATCCTGATATAGTGACTAAATCTGAATTCTCGCTATAATATTTGAGACACCCAAAAATCAAGTATAATTGTGGAAATTCTGACACATTTTCATTTATCAAATAATTTGGTAACTTTTATTATAGCCAAATATCTTAAACAAATGATTATCTCTTACAGAAGAATTATAAATGAGAGTCTCATTCAGGAATTCCCTTTTTCATGGCTATTGTTTGCCCACCCTCCCTCCCTCCTGGTGGCAGAAGAGAAGCAGGGCGCAGGGGGAAGGGTGGGGCCCGTGTCCTGCACTGCGGCCTTGGGCTCTCAGCCTCAGCATGTGGTATTGAAAAAGGAAAACCCAAAGCCCTGATTTGGAGTGGCACTGAAGTCAAAGCTCAGAAACCAAGTTTTTCTGCAAGTGTACTCCTCCCTCTGCTCTCCTTCTCTGTGATTGACCCCTCATCTACCCAGGCTGGGAACTTTGCTTTGGTCCATTGGATATCAGCCCCATATCCAATCAGTTCCCATGTCCTGTTGAGTTACCTCTTTCGTCTGTCTTTTCTCACTACAACCTAACCCTGCTTGTGCCAACACTGTCTCTCACCCGGATTACTGGGATGCTTCCAGTTGGACTCCTTAGTTCTATCACTCTCTGTCTCCCTCCCCTCTCTCCCCCTCCTCAGCTCTTCTAGAACATACACACAATCCATTCTCCAACTCCTGATTTTCCTAACGTGAAAGTCTCATCATGCCATGACCTTATTTAAAATCTATTTTGACTCTTCACTACCTTTAGATTACATCTGCACACCTTAACATGACCTGTAAGACCTGCGTTGGTGTGGTCCCTGTTTTCTTCGTCAGGAACATTTCTTGATCCAGAGACTTAATTTAGTCAATACTGAAATTCTTGGCCATGCTTGCCTGAAGCCAGCTGATGTTCGCACAGATGGACTTCATACCAGGTCGCCATTAAAGGCAGAGTGAGGAACACAGGACCCACAGCAGATACAGAGCCCTGCCAAAGGGGTCAAAGGGCTGGGAAAGCTGAGAGAGAGCAGCACTGGGAAGCAGAAAGCAGGCAGGCCTACCCTACCCACCCTACCATGTGTGAGGCCCACATATGTCTATTTTAAAGTTAAAAAGCTATTGAGCTGATAAAGTATATGTTATCCTTTTTTAAAAAAATATTTTATTTATTTATTTTTAGAGAAAGGGGGAGGGAGGGAGAAAAAAAGAAAGAGAAACATTGATTAGTTGCCTCTTGCATGTTCCCCACATGGGGACCAGCCCACAGCCTAGGCATGTGCCCTGACTGGGAATCGAACTGGCCATCTTTTGCTTTGTGGGATGGTGCTCAACCAACTGAGCCACACTGGTCAGGGCTGTTATCCTCTTATATTGGCAAACATATAGTCATAAAAATTCAAAAAGACCAAATTTTATTTTAGAATTTCCAGAATTATTTAGGATTCTCAAAGTTCTCATGGAATCACAATGTGACTCCTGTCCCATGCCCTTTTATCCCACCCCAGCTCAGCCCTCCACTACAGGCGTGTGGCCCCATGCCCCACTGCCAAGCTCCAGCTACCTTTCCTGAAAATAGCCATTCAGAGGCCACTCCCTGGTAACTCAGGGGGGCAGATCTGGAAAAGAGACCTTTGCAGGCCCTGGAAGTGGCTCCAGGACTATTAGGACATGGACATATAAAGCCCCGAGTACCCAGAATGTGGTCTAGAAATGGAGGAGGGAGAGCATAGACTCCATATGGGTCTATTCCCTTGGCCTGCAGATGGGGAGACGCCTGGGGAAACGGGGTTGAACTGTACCCCTATTGTACTCCTAGTATATACCTGTGAGGGGGTAGCATTAGCAAGGACTGGCTAATACTACATTTTAAAAAAGGAAAAACCGTTTCAATATATAAAACTTAAAGTTTGTAGATACACCTTTCCTAACTAACCTCTCAGTTATTTATACTTCAAGATCATGTGACTCTCTGTTCTGCTGTATTCTGGAAAGCAGTTTAACCTAATGCCTATAAAGCACTTCTTTCAAATTAAAACAGGGTTCTGAGTTGTGAATTGGTTTGGGTTCTGAGTTGTCCGTTTATTGGCTGTGGAGCCCTGGGCAGGGTGCTTCATCTGCTGAGTAGATGAAATAAAATCTTCTAGGGTTGTAGTGAAAGTACATGAGGTTAAAGTCTTAAAAGGCTTAGCTCAAGTAAATGCCCAATAGATCATAGTGCTGTCATCATCATCATAATCGCTGTCATTATTTTTACAGCTGTTATTGTCTGTAACTATTGCAATGACCTTGGGCAAGTCACGTAACCTCTCAGAACCTCAATTTCTTCATCCATAAAATGAGGTCTTTGGAGCAGAGGATAGCTAAGGTTCTGTTCACTTAAGAGCAGAGACTTTTTAGAGTTTCCTCTTTTTCAGTTTACATAAAACCTGAACTTGACCTCCAGGCTAAATTTTTAATGGGAGTTAGCTACTATTCATACAATATCATGATGTGTTCTATTTGAACAAGCCTGGTATTGAATAATCTGAATCTTTTGTAAAAACTGAAAAACTCTGGGCTACATCTGCGGTTTATGAAATAAGTATTTGCTTTACAGAAAGATTCATTGTAGATGTTCTTTATTCACTGGCTCCTCTCGTACATTAAAAGTCCAATTTGATTTGCAAAAAGATATTCAGTTAGCTTATAATTTTTTCAGAAATATATGCAGAGATTTTTAAGCTCCTGGAATCACAGAATCCTTTGAGAAATGATTAAATCTGATTCCATTCTCCCCCAAATGAGCACTTGTTTGTGGATTTTGATTTTGCTTAGGCTTTATGCCAGAGATCCTTAAATTAGAACCCACAGATTCCTTTTCTTGAAGAATCGCATGCAAATATTTGCCAGCTTCACATCAATAGCTAATCCCTCCTGACCTAGTGTTTTCGTGTGATCTCGCTGGAGCTGGGGTCACTTGCAGGAGCGCTGTGATGCTGCTGGGACGCGGGACAGGCAGAGAGTGCAGGGATGATGGATTCTCTCCACTGGACGTGCTTCAGAAGCTCTGATCCACTACGTGCCCCAGTAAGGGTTCTGGCTGATGTCTGTGTAAAAGAGTTGTCAGCTGAAGAGCAGAGAAGTGGCCTGTCAGACTCAGGGTGTCCCACTTGCCAAGTCTCCCATGAGGAAAGCGAAGACAGTCCCATGTGGAAAAGAAAATCTGCTTTCTAACAGGTTTATTACATAAGGGTCATGCTGCTCAGCAGGTGCCATGGTCAGCAGACTCAGCTCCTCCTTGATTCGTTCATGTTTTACCAGAAAGCTAACTAATCTCTTTAAAAAAGAAGTAGGTAGAGTTAGAAAAAATGAAGGACCTTCTAGAATGACAAAACAACCTCAGTCTTATTAGCATTGTCTTGGTTCTATAAGCTAAGATTGAACTTCCTTCATAAATAGCCTGACCCAAAACTATGCAGAAATCTCTGAGGTTTGCACAGTTAAAGACCTTACATACTAAGGTGAGGTCTGAATCCCCATGTTCTAACCTGTCAGAATAGAACATTCTTGGCAAGTCAGGAATAACACTCAGAAATCCATTTTTGGTTTCCAGTCATTTTAAGATATGCTATCTTATCACAGGCTTCACAGTGCATTCTAGAAAATAATGCTGTTTTCACTGTGATATTAAAGCACAGGGACATTTGGTATTTGTTTAGATTTTCCTCTTGATTTCCCACATGATATAGAACTGCTTCATGAAGTCACTTGCTGCTAAGCATCCCAGACCTTTATTTGGCAGTAATGAGAAAAACAACCACTTAAAAATGTTTGTAAGTGGAACATGCATATTTAGAAGCAGCTGACATCTGATGGGTAATTTTTCTTATATGCTATGTATGGTGCAAGAGATTCTGTACCAGTGTAAAAACAGTACCTTCCACTAGAAAGGCAGCATTGTACAATGGTTAAAGTGGACTGTAGAGCCAGAAATGTGCATTTGCATCTCAGCTCTGCCACTTACCTGGTTTGTGACCTTGAGCAAGATGCATAATCTTTATGTGTCCTGTTTCCTCATCTGTAAAATGCAGGTAATAGCAAGTTCCTCCCTTACTGCATTCATTTGAAGACTGGGTGAATAATGTGCTTAGAATAGTGTTGGCATATACTAAATGCTATGTGTTAGCCATTGTTGTACACATGAGTAAAGATAAGCAATAAATCTACTTGAGTGTTAGAAAGTTCAACTATAAGTTAGTTTGCCCTGGCCAGGTGGTTCAGTTGGTTGGAGCATTGTCCCCTACACAAAAAGGTTACGAGTTCAATTACTGGTCAGAGCACATACCTAGGTTGCAAAGTCGATCCCTGGTTGGGGTTCGTATTGGAGGCAACTGATCTCACATGATGTTTCTCTCTCTCTCTCTCTCTCTCTCTCTCTCTCTCTCAATCAAAAAGCTTATCCTTGGGTGAGGATTAAAACAAAAGTCAATTTATCTTTGTTTAGGATAAAGCTTTACACTGAGTTTATTCTTGTCTGTGTGTTGAGAAAGTTCTAATAAGGACAGCTGCCATTCCTTCTGCTCCCTTATATGAAGTCTGCTTTGCAGTGAGTCCCATAACATCATGTACCTGTAAACAGAAATAGGAACCATGCATTTTGTAGATTGAATAAATACCATGTCTCACACATACCCAGCATATTGTTGCCAATGTATGTCAGTCCTACTATGATAAAGAAATACCTTTATTTTAGATGATACTGAGTTCACAACAGCATTGTATATAATTAGTGAATACTAAGGAAGAAAACAGTAATAACACGAGAGGAGTCCTTCAAACGACATAATGTTTAAAATGAAGAACATTATGCTAAGTGAAATAAGCCAGTCAGTGAAAGACAAATGCCATATTATTTCACCCTTTTGTGAATCTAATGAACAAACTGAACTAACAAGCAAAATAGAGACAGACTCACAGATAGAGAAGAGGATGACAGCTTAGGGTTGGGGGCAGGGGTGGAGGGACTGAACAAAACAGAAAAAGGACGCATAGACACAGATAAAAATGTGGTGATTGTGGGTGGGTAGGGTTGCCTGGAGGTGAAAGAGGGTATAAGGTGGATAAATGGTGATGGGAAAAATACAATTTAAAAAAATTTATTTTTTTTTGTTCAAGTACAGTTGTGTAAACAATTTTTTTAAATAAAATAAGTCTTCATACTTGAAAAGGTGTAGGAAGTATAGTCATTCATTCATTCATTTATTCATTTAAAACAGGTACTGAGTGCCCACCACAAGCCTAGCACTGTTCTAGAAGCTGGGAGTAGAGTACCTAAAATAGAGCTGTTGCTGTGGTGGAGACTATATTCTAGTGAGAGGCGACAATGAACAAGTAAACAAAGAAGACAAGATACTCTAGAGAAAGATAAGGGGGTAGCTAAGCCAAACAGAGCAGTGTAATAGAGGGAAGGCCTCGCTGAGGGCCTCCGCTGTGCCTCAGCTGAGCTAAGACACAAATGACTTGGGGAAGGAGAGTTGCATGCTGAGAGATCAGCAAGGGCAAAAGCCTTGATATGAGAATGAATTTGACATGTTTGGGAAAGAGAACTGAAGCCTAGATCTTGGTGGGGGAGGAGAGGGGAGGGTGAGAGAACAGAAAGCAAGGCCCTGAAACTAAGCATGGACTCAGTCACGTGTTAACTGTCAGCCATGGTAAGATTTTATTCAAAAGTGTGGTGGAAAACCATTGTGTACTGGGAGTAGCGTGATAAGATTTGTATTGTTAAACTGCTTGGCTGCCGTGTGGAAAACCAAGGGTAGGGACACATAAGTGGTCCCAGAAAGAGCTGTTGTAATCCAGGTAGATGGTGGCTTGGACTACAGTGTGGCAGTGACAAGGAGAGAAGAAGAAAGATTTTCAACGTATGTTGGAGGCAGAGACAACAGGACTTGCAGATAGTCTGGATGTAGGTGGTGAGCCAAGGGAAGAGCCAAGGAATCACACATTTTTATGGCCTCTCTCCCGTCCTGCCCTCACAGGCTTTCTAACCCACTTGGTCTCTCCTTTGAGTGTAGCAGTTGTGTGTTGGGCCCACAGTATGTGCAAGGCCTGGTTCTAGGTGCTTAGGGTATATTAGTGAACCGAGACCCTGACACTGTGGAGGTTATATTCTTCTCTCCCATACTACTTCTCCGTCTGTGCCCACCATTTACACTAAATTTTATGTCTGAGTAGTAGTCTCCAGTTGTTTCAGATGTATTATTTTTGTTTTCCAAATAGACAGTTACCTTCTTAAGGACCGGGGGTCCCAGTGTTCAGTTTACCATAATGCTGAGCTCAGTGCTGGGGGAGCAAGAGGAGCATTGGAAATATGTCTTTTTCACAGATAACTTCTTGTTTATCGACTTGCCTGCTTTAAATAAGTAAATTTGTGAAAACGTAACATTGCAATTTAGATTATTGGAAAGGCAATCATCTTTCCATTAAAAAAGAATTATTTACTCACTCAAGAGTTACTTTAAAGTAACAGACTTTCCTAATGAATGTAATTAAAAGTTTATTAACAGGTCATTATGTGTTTGTCAGGGGATATGGAGACAAAGGAGCTGAAATTTAGAATTGTAAATAAAAAGAAAACAAGTTCTGATTTCTAAATATTTTAAATATGGACAATTTCATAGGGGTCTTTTATTTTCTAAATTTATAACTTAAAATTGGCAATTATAAATTGATTCTTTAACCAGATCATGTTCACCCTAATGAAAAGTAATCATCGGAATACACAGGAAAATTGGCTTCTGGTTATGGTTTTCTGAGTATGTCTTAAAATACAAAGAAGAATACAAAATTCATGTTTTTTGTTTTTCTGTTTTTTCCTTTTTATTGAATTTATTGGGGTGACACTCGTTAACAAAATTATATAGATTTCAGTTGCATAGTTCCACAGCACATCATCTGTACACTGTATTGCATGTTCATCCCCCCAGATCAAGTCTCTGTCCATCACCATTTATCCCCCCATACCCTCCTGCACCCTCCATCCCACTCCCTCCAGCAATCACCACTCTGCTGTCTGTGTCCATGAGTTTTTTTCTTTTTTTTTTGCTCAATGCTTCCCTTCCTCCCTCCACCCAGTACTTATTCCCCTCTAACCAAGATAACTGTCTGCCTGCTCTCTGATCTATGTGTTTGTCTCTGTTTAGCTTGTTTGTTCATTTTGTTCATTAGATTCCACATATGAGTGAAACCATATGGTATTTGTCTCTCTCTGACTGGCTTATTTCACTTAGCATAATGTTCTTCAGGTCCATTCATGCTGTCACAAAGGTATGATTTTCTTCTTTTTTACTTGCAAGTAGTACAGCATTCCATTGTGTAAATGTACCACAGCTTTTTTTAATCCACTCATCTACTGATGGATACTTGTTCTGCAAGAAACACTGGACATCTTCACAAATATTTGGAGGATATTGACTCCTGTTTGGGACTCCATATTATGTCATTTAGGTGCTATTGCTAGTGTAATGTTCTATCTAATACACCTCTCCTGTGGGGTAATTAAGCTTTTGAGAACTATTCCAGTAATCCAATCACCATTTATGATTTTGTTTTCATGGAAAATGCTATTAAGTTCCAGAATACTAACTTGAAACTCAAGGTTAGGCACACACCCCATTTACAATATACGGGGTTCTTATGTTGTAAATAGGTTGTTTCTTTAACTCTTGTAAACCGTTTACTCTTTAAAGACCATCGTGATTATCAATGGGAAAGGAAACCTTTAATCGGGTAGTGTGCAGCAACACAGTTCTTGTAATGAGAGTGTACATGTTGTTCCCTTTACCTCATTCATCACTCAGCATGTCCACTGAGTGTTTTCTCTGGGCAAGGTACTAGGCAAACAGCAGTAAATCAAGTCTGGTCTCTAACTCAGAAGAGTGTAGAGCTCCTTGCAGGGAAAGAGACATGCACAGTAGAATGTCTTAAGTACTGTAAGAGAGGTGTAAATGAGAGGTATTGTGGGTTCACAGGAGAGCAAAATGTTTTCTTCTGATGGAAGTAGGAAGGCTTCCTAGAAGAGATGACATCTAAAACACCACCTGAAAAATGGAACGAATTTGAAAGAGGACAGTAAGGGAAAGTCGTCCTGGGAAGCATGAACAAAGTGATAGAACTAAGAGAAATGTGTGTGCAAGAACCAGCCAGAGCTTCGTGCAGTGAACAGCTCCATAAGACACTGCCCAAGGAGCCAAAGACAGAAAGAAAGCTAAGGTTTGGCCCTCACCCTTGAGGAATAATTCAGTTTAACATATGTTAGAAAGGGTGAGTAAGTAAGAAAATGGTTCTCAGTTAAGTTTGAAGATAGCGACAGATACTGAACTGAGGTATTGGAATTGTATTATGTGGAATGGCGTTGGTGATGGTAATAATAATGCTTATTATTTACTGAATCCTTCAGTGTTCTATGCACTTTAATTAGAATTTACACGTATTAGTTCTTTCAGGTCTCCTCATTAGATATGATTACCATTTTATTCCTACTCATCAGCTGAGAAAACTGGGGCTTAAGAAGTCAATTAATTCATTTAATGTGGTCCAGCTTCTAAGTAGTAGAGTGGAGATTAGAACAAGTATATTGGATTTCAGAGTCCATAAGTCACTAAGGGGAACTATGAAAGACATTTGAGTAGGAAAATGATTGATTCAAGCTGTTTTTCTTAAGAATTTATTTGGCTAGGGGGAATACAGTGATTAAAGGATTATGCTAGTGAACAGCTCATGAAGAGCTAACTGAAGGTAATTGTCATGGGTATGAAAAGGGGAAGGAGGTGAAAGATGTCATGGACATAACCAGCTTGATTCAGGGACAAGGAAGAAGAAGCAGTCAGATGCAGCTTCAGGTTTTAGAGTCTGTGTAATTGGGAGACTCGTGGCGCCAGGCAGCAAAACAAGGACCACAGAGGAGGAATGTTCTTTGGGGTAAGGGCACTGGGGTGGCTAGTTTAATTTTGTACCAGCTGAAGTTCAGGTGCCAACGGGTTGCCTGTGGAAGAAGTGCAGCAGGTGGCTGGAAATACAAAAGTCAGGCATGGACATGGACAACACTGGGGTGCTTGCTTGGGGGAGAAGGCTAAGGAGACTACATGGTAATGGAAAAAATATAATAAAGATTAAAAAAAGAAAGAAAGAAAAACAGAAGTTAAGCTTGGAGAAGAGGGCAGATACAGGATCATGTTCTACCAATGGTTTCAAGGCCAAGGAGGACTGATAAAGAACTTCAGAACTATAATTTTATTAGGCTGGAGAAATAAGAAGCCTGATCTCTTGATTTATGACATGAAGTAATAGTAAAAAGTAATAAAGAAAATGTAGGTTACACTAAAAGGAATTAAAAGTTAAGGGGGGAAAATTGTTGGTAGACAAAGAGGCCAACAGGAATGAGACAACTCTTCTTTGTTGTCCTAAAAAATGGAATGACTGAAGAAAAATGATATCAGGTGGAATAAAAGCTTGGAATCTCTGGGCCTATATTAACTCAAGGGCACAGGCGTTGGGTTTGATGGGTGAGGGGTGCCTGGTGCGTCTTTCAGATTCATCCAGATTGTTTCCATTCTTTAGCAGGCCACTTAAATGCCACTTCTCTGCTAAGCCTTTATCTCTCCTATAGTTCCCCCCATAGAGGTTTAGACGTTCCTTATCCCATGTTCTTACTGTTCTTAGTACATACATTACCATAGATGAGTGGTTCTCAAACATCAGTTCACTTGAATCACCTAGAGAGCTGGTTAAACATAGATTGCTGGGTCCCACCCCCAGAGCTTGTGACTCCACAGGTTTGGGATGGAGCCTGGGAATTTGCTTTGCTGACAAGTTCTCAGATGATGCTGATGCTGATGCTGATGCTGCTGGCCTGGGGACCACACTTTGTACACTACTAAACTAAGCTAAGCATCTGTGAAAGGTATAAATAAAGGGTTCAGGGGTTTGAGTATGGACTATTGTGCCAAACTTGGAAACATTTTAGAAAAATAATTCTTGAATCAGGCATGATTTAAGGACAGACAAAAAAAAAAGGGGGGGGGTGGGGGGGCAGATATTTTGCCTGGCTCCATGAAAGAAAAATACTTTGAAAGAAGCATCAACATAATCCATCCTGAACAAAGAGTTTCTTAGGAGAGGTCTATCTTGGTACAGATTTTTAAAAATAAAATAAAAATTCATAACCACAGCACTGATTAGAATGTTAATTATGAAGAACTAAGTAAATGTTACATGAGCAAGAAGTGCACAATTGTTATTTGGGGGAAATTTAAGTATAGAGCTAGCATAATATGCCCCATTTAGAATGCTATTTTGTTGTAACAACTGAGATCACTGGGCCTGCAGATATGCACCTTTACTAAGAGCTGGTTTTATAATTACCATTTTGATTGCTGCATCTAATTATTCCCTTAGGTTTACCTGTCCCGGACAGTTACCATGCAGATCCGGCATAAACAGATATACCAAATCATTGATTTGAGTGGTGTAATTTGTTCTGTACGTCACTAACGTGTTGGCTGTGGTTGGCAAAAGTGCTAAGTTGCACAACCAAAGGTATAAAATCCTTCCTGACATTTGTAAACACCAGTCATTTCAAGGTTGTTGTGTTGTGTGTGTGTGTGTTTTTTTCATTTAGTCAGATGCCCATTAAGCTAACTCATCAGTATCAATAACAGTAAACTTAGCGTAAGCAAAACAACCAGTCAGTCATAGCCACACTGTGTAACCTGGGTATATCCGAAGCCTTGTTCTGATCACATGGTCAGATGCCACTAGACAGAGTGAAATTAGTTAGATACATGAGTAAATGATGTATCATTTAGTTGGAAGCCTGCACAGCTGCTAATTTCACCATGATTATTTCCCATATAACTGAAATTAGATTTTTGAATTGAAATGCAGAAACATCCCTGTTAATGTTATAAATATCAAATTATCAGCTTTAGTTTTTTTATAAATTATATGCTGTGAATCTTTGTTTAAAAATCTAAAAATACACAGGAAGGGAAACAAATTCTTCATGCCTAACAGAATGCAAATACATTGTTTTGGACTAACACTATAAAATTAAGCTCATATTTTGAGAAGATTTTTTAAAAATAAAAAGCAATATTAAAATAAAGATATAGTTGCCCACCTAGAAAAGAAAGACACCAAAAATTACAAGTTGTTAAAATACGTAAATATTTTGAAAGACTTGCATGTCTTTTCTGGGAAGGAGAAGCGGGTGTCCCATTATTTGGTTTCATTCCTACTGTGTTAAAGTGGTAGTTTCTGAGGGCCAATCAGAAAAATTACATGAAAGAAAGTAACTTGTCAGTCTTTTAGGATATATTTGGTTCAGTGTCGTCAGAAGGTAGTCTGCCCTCTCCCTGGAATCAAGTTGCAAACACTATCCTCAATAGTAATTAGAGCTAAGCTGCAATTAGAGGACCTGTGATTTGTTCAGATGCACTGCCTGTCGCCTGTTTCCTAGCACCACATTTCACAAGAGCGCCAGGTTGAAACCGTGGAATTATTTCTCTCTCAATGTAATACCTCATAAAGTACTCAATGCAGAAGTGACGGTGGACCGTCCTCTTAACAAAGGTAAGCGATGCAGGCTGATCAGCACTTGCACCTCAGGGAACTTTTTCCTGAAGTATGTGACCAAAATGGAAAACAATTAATGTCAATTTCAGGAGATGGAAAAAACATCAGACTTAGAGCAAACAGAATGTGCTAATTTCACACCTCCCTTGCCTGATTATGATCTTTGTTTTCCAAACTTGTTTTTATTCAAATTGTAATTTTGCTTCACTTGGCTAAATGTAATGAAGATGTGACTGGTTGCCCACATTTCCTTTATCTTTATGAACTACGGTTTCTTTTTCTTATGAAATCTGCCTCAGAATAACTACCAGGTAAAAACGTGATTCACGTTTAATCCAAGTGTGTTAGAACCCTCTCTCCCTTCTCTCCTCTCTTCAGGAAGTATATTTACAGTGATGAGGGTGCTTGTTCAAGAATGCACATTCAAAAAAAAAAAAAGAATGCACATTCAGAGTGACAGTGGCTGGTAGCCTGTGATAAAATTGAGTGACGCGTGTTATTTGCACTCCTGTCACATGGTTTTGTGACAGGCACGATTCAAGTTTTTAACCTTCCATCTAGTTCAAGTCAGAACTCAATGGCTTCATGTGTATTTAGTCTCCTGGGCTTAGAAATCTCTCTGGAAAGCAGGTAAGTTTAGCTCCTCAAGAGGGAGTATTGTCTGTCCTGTGGAGACATGTATGTTGTGTGTATATAATAGGTATTGGTGAAATTCTCATTTCTATTTTTATATTCTCCCTACCTAAAGTATTTTTTCTTTCCATTTTGCTATTTCTTTAAACATGAATAAATATTAGTTAGACAAGAGCTTAGAAACTCTTGGCACGAGGAAGATGTTTCTATCTTGTAGTCCCCAGTGGGATTTCAGAAGGTTTGAAAAATATTGAAAGAGCATCAGCTTCTTTTATTCTCCCTCACTGGTGGATTAGAAGGGTAAACAGAGAGGGTTCAGTATACTCTGGCAAAAAAAAGTGAGGAGTGAAGCCCACACCAGGTCCTAGAGACTACTCTGTGACGTGGGACCTCTTAGCAGACACTGTTGCTCAGTGTAGTTACCACTGTTAGAGATTTTTATGTATTTGCTTAGTCATGGAATTATTTATCCTTGAGCATCACTTTCTTTATCAGAAAAACATGGGATGATTGTAAGCCACGTAACACATTAGAAGTGTACATCATACATGGAAAAGCACCTGTGCTCCCCAGTGAAAAGTTATAGCACTTATATAACCCAGGATAGTGGTGATGAATTTTTATAAACTATACCATTAAATTCTGTGGTGGATTTAGGTTTTTAACCTTCCCATTCTGTAATGCATATGACAAATACTATAGTGTGACAGAGCAAC
This sequence comes from Phyllostomus discolor, assembly GCF_004126475.2. Lineage (NCBI taxonomy): Eukaryota > Metazoa > Chordata > Mammalia > Chiroptera > Phyllostomidae > Phyllostomus > Phyllostomus discolor. The sequence continues at coordinate 44,929,543 of NC_040906.2, forward strand.
CCTTAGTTATTAAAACTGATGTGACTACTTGAAACATTACTGGAGATATGACCTTAATTTAACTGTTTTATCTTGTCACAGGGACAGACTTGTTCTGATATTAGCAAAATCTTGTTATTCATTTTTCAATTTATGGGAGCAAATACTGAAAATGAAATTAACATAACACAGCTGCAAAGCAAGGCAAAAGACAAATTTTGAGCATTTTCTAGTTTGCTAGCAGTATTACGGTGAGAGAGAGAGAGAGAGAGATCAAGACAAAGAGATGAAACAGATAGACAGGCATGTACACGTCAAGAGGTAAAAGGAGACAGAGACGGAGAATAGCCACAGGCGTGAGAAGGGCAAGAGAGATGTGGGAGGCAGAAAGGACAGACGGGAGAGGAAGGGAGACCAGGGCCACGGGTACAGGACAGAGACGGAGAAAGGGAGTTTCAGAGAAGAAAGACAAGTTCATCAAAGTTTGGAAATAGAGAGTGTATGGTTTTGCAACTTTGTATTCTTTTTTGCATTTTATTTAAGTGGAAACATGCTTTGCCAAATCAAATACATTGAGCACCAAGTCCTTTTTTTTAAAGATTTTATTTATTTATTTTTAGAGAGGGAAGGGAGGGAGATAGAGAGAGAGAGAGAAACATCAATGTGCGGTTGCTGGGGGCCGTGGCCTGCAACCCAGGCATGTACCCTGACTGGGAATTGAACCTGTGACACTTTGGTTCGCAGCCCGCGCTCAATTCACTGAGCTATGCCAACCAGGGTGAGCACCAAGTCCTTTTTTATGAATTGTTTACTTTCCATTTGTGTCCTTTAAAACAAATGGAGCTTTAAAAGGCTGTTTGAAGTTCAGAAGAGAGCAAGAGTCAAAATAAATGTTCATCTAAAGGAAAATATTTCCATTCCTTTGTTGCCTTATAAAGCAAATCTTTGAAAATGAAAGTGGTGGGTATTGTGATTACATGCTCTATTTTCTGTGTGACTCTGTATTAAAATATCACCATCCTCAACTTTTGGAGATCACTGGGATTGGACAAGTGAGGAATCATTTGGGAAGCCAAAAATAAATTCCACAGAAGAAAAACTGGTACAAAGTCAGTATAATGGTTGAAGAGTAGAGATGACACACGGGGACAGGGGCAGTCATTTATGATGGATCACTTCCAATGCAGAAACCTTTGGGCATTCATCAGAGGGCCTTATCTGAGGCTGTTTGCATGTCACTAGTGCCTCAGAAGCTGCCTAGGAGCATGGATTTCTAAGATGTCAGGACAATGGCAGAATTCCAAGAAGGCAGGCCAGGGACTGGCCATTCTGTTCAATACTCACTAGAGACCCCTTGGAGTACAAGCATCCTCTTGGTCACAGGACACTCGTGTTTCTCAGGACAGGCCTGATACCACGTACTCTCCCCGTTGCCCAGATCCTTTGTTTGGAGGAGTTAGATGTCCTGTTTAAATAGATTGTTCCTGCTCATCTAGTTTTTGCTCTGCACCTTCATTCCATACAGATTTCCACCACACACTCAAAAGGTAAAAGGGAAGGAAATTATTTTAGGAATGAGATAGGAAATTCCAGATAAGGAATTGGTGCTGATTCTAGTCCATGCTGCAAAATTGAGCCAAACTCATCGCTTTTTCTTCCCTCTCCAAATTTCCCCCTCCTTTTTCCCCATCCTAACCCCACTCTTTCCCCACTACTCACAATCTCTGCTACGCCACCCATCCCTGGCATGGCTTGCATTAGTCATACGAGGATTCCACAGAATGCAGTGGTGGCTTTCATGCTGTTTGCACGGCAGCCGTGCCCCTGAACAAAATGGTTTCTTGGCTGATGGAGGACCAAGAGTGGCCTCCTCTATGATGGTCACCATGACGGTCATACTCCACTAGAATTTTTCCGGAATACTGTACAGTGTATTGTAATTGTGGTAGCTATGGCCTCTACACACAAAAAGAAAAACAATTACAACATAATTTTTACCACTTCTATTTATTCCATAATTGTGCTTTCTATCTAGAAGCCTATTACTTTTATTTTTTTAACATGGACCACAACTTTTGAATGGCTTTGAGATGTTTGGTTAATATTTAAACTGCGAAATCTCTCTTCCCCACAAAGGTGGGAGTAGAGAGCACTGGCAGAAAAAATATTAACTCTGTTTCTTTAAAGTAAGGGAGCTTGTGGGGAGAAAATATATTTTTAAAAGGGCCATTAAGTAAACTGCTGTTCCCTTCCCCTCCCCATCCCCTTTTGGTTCTTAAATGCAAATAGCCTAGACACTGAATGCAAGAACTGAAATTCTCTGAAACCAGGAGGCAAAACGTTGTATGTCCTGGAGCTAGAATTTATGGCAGCAGCTGGGTGCACTGACCTCCTGAGTGGCTGAAGGCAGCCCCTGCGGCCCAGCCCTTTCTGTGAGCTGCAGAGAAGAAGTCTGAAGACCACAGCCAGAGGCTTTGCAGGTCCTGCTCCTGTGATCTGCTCCAACAGAAGGGCAGTTGCCATTGCTTGAAAAAAAAATGTGTCTTTGAAGATAGCATTTTGCTTGTAGTTTTGACAGTACTTCAGTATAAAAACCACCAACAGAAATGTGAGTGTGCCTCCTACTATGAGGCTGTTTGAGTTAGTTACATTGATCCACACAGTACAGTTAAAGGCAAAGTTTTAATGGGTTTGCTGTTCTCCTTTTTCCCATTGGGAATATTAGAAGAATTATTTTCAATGAGGTGTTGCAATCAATCTTAAGCCAGTCTTTGAAAAGGAAAAAAATGTTTACTTTTGACCGGGCTTTTCTCTTTTTGATTTCTTTCTTCTATCAGTCACATTAATAAAACATTAAAATGAAAATCTCATTTGAAAATGAATACTTCTAAATTTCAGTCAAAATATAAATAGATATTTCTGGCCAAGATGGAGGCATAGGTAGACACACTTCGCCTCCTTGCATGACTGTAAGAAGGATCACAACTAACCTCAAAACAAAAAACACCCAGAACTGCCAGAAAGTCAAACTGTATGGAAATCTGACAACCAAGGATTTAAAGAAGAAGTATTCATCCAGATGAGTGTTGGGGGGGGCAGGGGGAGATGGGGAGCAGGGGAAGACAGGACTCAGTGTGGCAGCAGCAAGGTTATGGCCGGTGGAACAGGCAGTCCCATATTCACGTGTAGCAGATAAAAACTGGGAGGGGCACTTGGGAGTGAGCGATCCCAGCCCCAGGCCAGACTGCACAGCCCAGGGTTCCAGCCCAGGGAAATAAAGCCTCATAAATTCTAGCTATAAAAACCAGTGGGGGTCGGGGTGGTGGAAGACTCTGCCCATCTCTCAGGAGAGTCCATTTAAAGTACCCACATGGTCTAGAATGTATGCAAACTCACCCACTCTGGGATTCAGAACCAGGGCAGCAGCTAATGGCCACCAGTCACATACAGGAAGTGGGAGAAGAGCCTGGAAACAACATAAGAGAGAGCCAAGCAAGCAGTATTGGTCCCTGTCTGACCCCTCCCCTACATACAGCACCACAAAACAGCAAAGCAGGATGCCCCACCCTGGCAAATACCTAAGGCTCTGTCCCTTACAATGTAACAGGTGTGCCAAGACATGGAGTCAAAGCAGCTCTATCTAATTCACAGAAACAAACACAGGGAGGATGCCAAATTGAAGAGACAAAGAAATTTGGCCCAAATGAAAGTACAGAACAAAACCCCAGAAAAAGAACTAAACAAAACAGAGACAACCAACCTATCAAATTCAGTGTTTAAAACACTGGTGATCAGGATGCTCAAAGCACTCAGTGAGTACAGCAAAAACATAAGAGAAGAAATGAAGGCTGCACTAAGTGAAATAAAGAAAAATCTACAGGGAATCATCAGTGGAGGGGAGGAAGCCAGGGTTCAAATCAATGATTTGAAACATAAGAAAGAAATAAGTATTAAACCAGAACAGCAAGAAGAAACAAGAATTGAAAAAAGCAAGGTTAGTATAAGAAGCCTCTGGGACATCTCCAAACGTACCAACATCCAAATCATGGGGTGCCAGAAGGAGAAAAGGAAGAGCAAGAAATTGAAAACTGATTTGAAAACATAATGAAAGAAAACTTCCCTAATTTGGCAAAGGAAATAGACATACATGTCCAGGAAGCTCATAGAGTCCCAAACAAGTTGGACCCAAAGAGGACCACACCAAGATACATCATAATTAAAATGCCAAAGATTAAAGATAAAGAAAGAATCTTAAAAGTATCAAGAGAAAAGCAGAGAGTTACCTACAAAGGAGTCCCCATAAGACTCTCAGCTGATTTCTCAAAAGAAACTTTTCAGGCAAGAAGGGACTGGCAAGAAGTATTCAAAGTGAGGAAAAGCAAGGACCTACAACCTAGGTTACTCTATCCAGCAAAGCTATCATTTAGATGGAAGGGCAGATAAAGTGCTTCCCAGACAAGGTAAAGCTTAAGGAGTTCATCATCACCAAGCCCTTACTATATGAAATGTTAAAGGGTCTTATTTAAAAAAAGAGAACCAAAACTATGAATATTAAAATGACAACAAACTCATAACTATAGCAACTGAATCTAAAAAACAAAAACAAACTAAGCAAACAACCAGAACAGGAACAGAATCACAAAAATGGAGATCACATGGAGGGTTAGCAGTGGGTAGAGGAAGAGGAAGAATGGGGAAGGATGTAGAGGAATAAGAAGCATAATTGGTAGGTACAGAATACACAGGGGGAGGTTAATAATAGTATAGGAAATGGAGAAGCCAGAGAACTTACACTCACAAACCATGGACATGAACTAAGTGGGGGGATTGCTGGAGCTAAGGGGAGTGTCAGGCAGAGGGGGGCACAGGGAAAAACTATTGGGACAACTATAATAGCATAATCAATAAAATATACTTAAAAATAAAAATTTAATAAAAATTTAAAAATATATAAATAGAATACAGACCAAATACCAGTCTACTTAGATTTTTTAAGGTAATGATAATACATGATTCTTGCATGTCTGTGATCGTACAGACCTAAATATTCCAACCGTGTCTCTGAGCAAGAAGTTCTTGTTTGATTCCACCATAAGACAGATTCCATACAGGATCCAGTTCTCGCAATCACATTCTTCTCATATAAAATGAAGTGTAGATTCCTAAGTAATGTTTACCTCTAACATTGTATGAAATACAATTTCTCTAGACATGTCAGTGGTTTGAGAAAAATAGTTGTTGTTTTCCTAAGAAAGTCTGTATTTTTAGGAATATTTCTAAAAAAAAGTCCTAGTTCTATGCTGCCCTCCGTTAGGTCCCTAACATGCTGTAACGGGAGAGCAAATAGCTCCTCTGTAACAGAAAGAGGCATCAGACCTCAGAAAAGAGGCTTGGTGCCACAGAGCGGAGTCACTGGGCAAATGTAGCTCAGGACCATCTCCCTGGGTCTTTCTGCCAGAAAATGTCACCAGGCTGTTGTGACCTCCCAGTCCACTCTCGACCTCAGACAATTTTAGTAAATCCCTGTCTGGAGATAATTTTGGCTTCTTTAAAGCCTTAGTCGTTTAGGAACTAAGCACATGACATTCCCTTTTGATAAGTCAGGTGTGTTAAAAACAGTTCCGAAAAACTTGACGAAGCATTCATCGGAACCTCGTTTTCCCTTCCTCAATTTTCTTGCCTGATCATGCTTAATACTATCAGGTTACATGTAGAAAAACTATAACAAAGCAAAACATTTTAAATTCACTTTAAAAGAAGACAATTGGATCCCAAGACTTACTTGGAAAACCAACTATCTTCTTTACTTAAATTCTGAAATTCTCAGATTTTTCAGTGTACTTTTAAAAAATGATTGCAACTGATGAAGGCTGTCACATGTTTAACCAATTTGATACTATATAGTAAATAAATCTTACTCCTTTTCCCCCCAGATTTAAATATAAGAAACTCAGTGCATGGGCAAGATATTCAGATGTAGATGAATCACCACTTGGCTGTGTGCTTTCTACTGCCAGCATCTACTGAAAAGCTCTCCATTGCATCTTAGAGAAAGATTCATTTTGGGTAAAAGCTGGCATACTACTAAACCCAAAGGACATGGTGGCTTAAAATCTATCACGATGTGCTTTCACTGCTGTTTTTTGATGTAGCAGTTCCTTTTTTGCTTGCACACTTCAGTGTAGCACTCACAAGTATTTATTTTTAAATGCAGCAGTCTGCCAGGATGCTGCTGTCAGAGCTCTTTGGAGGAACCCTGACCTATGCCAAGAAAGATTCAGGCACAGAACTTCTCATTGTTAAGACATTATAGATTCAGAGTTCTAGACATGCATTTTTCTCCTTGGCATCACTGAATTCTGTATCAGTCTCCTCTATCCACTTCTGAAATTCAGCAAGGAAGCATCAGTATTAAAGAGAACTTGTATTTTCTCACAAATCATTTTGACTAAAATCAAGCTGGCCGTGGAAAAAAGAGCTCAGAAAACTTATTCATCCTAAAAATGTACAAACTTGACAGTATTTGAAAGTGTCCTTTTTACTGAGGAATTTTGCTCTGTTTGTCCAAGTTGTTTACTGAAATTAACAGCATTGAATACATCACTTTTTAGAAATTTCCATTAGGGTGTAACATACACAATAGTGTGCTCTAAGTGTACAGTTGCATGAATGTACACAGACGTGCATGCCTGTGCAGCTGGCACTGAGATCAAGCACAAGAACATCTGCAGTGCCGGAGAAGCCCCTCGAACACTCCCTTTCGGTCACTCCGCCCTGACCCTGTCTCACCCTCCCTGCAAGGACATTACGGCATAGATTCATTTTTGCCTGATTTCTACTTTCTATAAAAGGTATCACACAGAATGTTGATATGCTCCTTTATTTTGTTTCCTTTTCCTGGCATTATATTTGCAAAGTCTATCTGTTATCTCATGTACTTATACAGGGTGGAGCAAAAGTAGGTTTACAGTTGTGACTACACAAAACAGAGTGTATTCTTGTGTTATTATTTATTGAGTATTGTATTTTCCATATGGAAAACTGTAAGCCTACTTTTTCCACACACCATATCTCATTTTTCTCATTGCTGTATTCCATTATGTGAATGTTTTATTGGGCGCAGATAACAAAAAATTTTTTTTTCTATTGTTCATGGGTTAATTGGCTAATTTCCAGTTTTGGGCTATTATAAATAGTATTGCTATGAACATTCTAGTACATATCACTTATATTAAGTTTGTACTTAGAAGTGAAATTGCTGAGTAATGGGTTATGTATATATTCTGTTTTAGTAGGTATTGCTAAATAGTTTTTTTAAGTTGTAACAATTTCTACTTCAGGTAGGAGTTCTTGTCAGCATTTGATAATCTGCCATTCTTTTTTTTAAATTGTATTTCTTTATTTTTAGGGAGTGAATGGAGGGAGAGGGAGAGAGAGAGAGAGAGAGAGAGAAATATCAATGTACAGTTGCTAGGGGTCATGGTTTGCAACCCAGGCATGTACCCTGACTGGGAATTGAACCTGCGACACTTTGGTTCGCAGCCCGCACTCAATCCAATGAGCTACACCAGCCAGGGCTAATCTGCCATTCTTCATTGTAATCATTCTTTTAGTATGTAATGATAGCTCATTAATTTACATATTCCTAATGACTAATGAAGTTAAACATGTTTTCATATGTTTACAGGCCATTTTAGTATCTATTTTGGGAAAATATTCAAGTCTTTTGCCCAGTTTTCTTATTATGTTACCTTTCTCTTATTGGTTTTCAGTTCTTTATTCTAGATTCAAGTCCTTTGTGTATATATAATGAATATTAAAAATTATTTATTTGGGGAGAGAGGGGAAGGAAGGGAGAAAGAGAGGGAGAGAAACATCAGTGTGTGGTTGCCTTTCATGTGCCCCTCACTGGGGACCTGGCCCACAACCCAGGCTTGTGCCCTGACTGGGAATCAAACCAGTGACCTTTCAGCCCACAGTCTGGTGCTCAGTCCACTGAGCCACATCAGCCAGGGCTATAATAAATATCTTCCATCCTGTGGATGGCCTTTTCATTACCTTGATAATATTTTATTCTTGTATTCTTATTCTTAAGAATAAAATATGTTTACTAATTTTTTATTAGCAAATTTGTTTTCTATTTAAGAAATTTTTGTTTAGCCTTGGCTGGTGTGGTTCAGTGGATTGAGCACCAGACTGTGGGCTGAAGGTCACTGGTTTAATTCCCAGTCAGGTCACATGCCTGGGTTGCAGGCCACCAGTTGGGGGCGCATGAGAGGCAACCACACGTGGATGTTTCACTCCCTCTCTTTCTCCTACCCTTCCCCTCTCTCTAAAAATAAATAAATAAATTTTAAGAAGAAATTTTTGTTTACTCCAAGGTCACACAGATGTTCTATTTTTATTGTTTTACCTTCTAATCCAAATGTACTAAGAATAGTTTAAGTGTCTTTAAAAAATTTAAATTTAATGCATTCCATTTCTCTATGCCTTTTGTTTATGCAGTTTCCTCAATCATTTTCCCTTATTCACCTCTCAAAATACTAACTATTCCTCAACACTTAAGAGATAACTCATCTACAGAAACATTTATGAACCCAAATCCTAACCAGATGTAATTTCTTTCTCTCTTGAACCTCCTTGACATTTTGTTAATAATGTAAAACCCTGGCGTATCCTGCCTTTTACAAGTATTAATGGATTTAACTATTTATGCTCTCTGGAGATACAGAGTAGTGCAAAAGGAGTAGGAATACTTCATAACTACAGTGACTGAAGCCTGTTGAACACTTGCTGTGTCAGACATGAGGTTGAGCACTTCCATAGAAAAATCCCAGCTGGTTCTCCAGCCACCTCTGTGATGTAGATACTCATATGCACCCCAATTTTTAGAAAAGAAAACGGAGGTATAGGAAAGTAAAATCACTTGTCCTGTGTTGCACAACAAGAAAGTGGTAAATATGGAAGTTGTCAGCTTTCTCCTGAACTGGTGCTTTTAACACATGCAGAACAGTGTTGCCTGAAGGATGGGCCATGGTGTCATGTGCCAGAAGCTCTGTGGAAATAAACAGGATTGGTTCATGCTCAAGAAATTGAGGGTAGACATTATATCTGCCTAGACATCCACAGTTTCCATTAGTGTATTGAAAGCTCAGAGATGCCTTGCAGAAAAGAAATGTTTTAAACTGTGTTGAAGACAGCATTTTCTATGTGTATTTGATGACAGAATCTTCTTCACATAACCACAAACTTAACCAACTTTACAAAATGATAGCGTGAATTTACAGATGACCACAAGTGTGAAAATAATTCCTCCCACATGCTATGTGATCCTGATCTCTCTAAAACCTCACCTTCCCCATCTATAAAATGGGGGTAATAATAAATCTATTGAGTATTGTAATTGAATAAAATAAAGGACACAAATCACTTAGCACAGCACCTGGCATGGAGTAGAACCTCATTAAATAGTAGTTGTTATTATTTTCTTATCGTCTTAGTAAGTAGAATAAATTCTCTCTGACTTAACTTGTGATCCCTGTAGCTGCCAGCACTGTGATGAATTAAATAATACTATTATTTGAGGGAGATTATTATTTAGATAATATGTTCTAGAAACATATTTAGATAAATATGTTCTAGAAACATGTCTTATAGAGCATTAAAAAAGTTGTATATTTTAGTTATTTTAGTATCTGGTACTATGGAAAATTTCAACTAATTCCCAGCTGCAAAAGAGATGCATTTTAACTCCCTTAGTTTGATGATAAAATGTTCCTATCTACAGCTGGAGAATGTGTCTACATAAGTGAAGTATTTTCAGGTGTGCAGTTTGGTGACCATAGCATAGTAGTCAAGAATAGAATTCAGCCCTGGCCAGTGTGGCCAGTTATTTGGAGTGTCAGTCCCATACACCGAGTGGTGGTGGGTTCAGTTCCCGGTCAGGACACATACCCAGGTCGCAGGTTCAATCTCCAGTCAGGGCACATGTAAGAAGGCAATCAATCAATGTTTCTCTTCGCACCAGTGTTTCTCTCTCCTTCTCTCCCTTCCTCTCTCTCTAAAGGCAATAAAGAATGTCCTCAGGTAAGGATTAAAAATTATTTTAATTTAAAAAAAGAGCAGAATTCAGTAGTCAAATTGCCTGAGTTTGAATACTGGCTCTTCCACATGCAAGCTGGATGAAATTGGGCTTAACCACTTTGTGCTTCAGTTTTTCATGTATAAAATGTAATTATACATATGTAACACTCTACATATAAGGAGTATATATGGATACATACACACAACTGTATATATACTTATATGTGTGTATGCATATATACAGTGATGTAACATGTTTAGGGCAATATACATGTACACATATGTAATGTGCTTAGGGTCGTGCTGGCACATAGTATACACTGTAAAAATATTATTATTATTGTATAGCCTTTTCAGAAGCAAAACCCTTTATCAGTTACAACCCCCTACCCACACAGCCCCCTCTGCCTGGCCGTGTTCAACAATCTCTTGATGAGCTTGTTCTCCTCACATGGCAGACTGATGAAAGGAAGGAAGTGAATGAAGGGGCAAAGGAGATGGTTGGTGCTGGTCTTGGTAAGAGGGCCTGCTGCTTGCCGTAGGGGCAGCAGAGTTAGGAAAGCCACAAAACAAGAAAACTGAGTTTGGTGAAAAATCTGAACTGTCACTCAATTAATTGAAGAAATGTTTGGGAGTTCTATAATTGACATTGCCTCTAATAGATTTTTATAATGTTACAATTTTTTATTTTAGTAGTCACTAAAGCAGATGTATATAATAATGGTATAAGAAGGAACTATTTCTGTAGAGTATAGAATATTATATATATTCTATATTCTGTAGAATGAATATATGATCTCATTCTATAAATGCTTCTCCAAGCAGACTTTCTGTGGTTTGGGCACACTGTCCTTTCCAGAATGAGATGTTTTGTTTGTTTGCGTTATGGTACATAAAGAAGAGCCACTACGAATCCTCAAAGCTATGACCTAAATAGGCCTTCACGATTATATTTCTAAAGGTCAAAGACTAAGGCAATGGCTTCAGGTGTCAACTTTTCCTCAAGCAAGGTTTTATTGTGATGGATTATGACATAATCCATTGATACAATAAGGCACTTATTATATCACAGAGGCCATTGGCTGAAATAATAGTTTTCTTTATGATCATAGTGATGAGCTATCTTTCACATATTGTTGGTTTCACAGCTATAGATGACTACAATTTGAATTTTACCATCAAAATAGAATTTATGGGAAAGGGTTAGTTGCATTCTTATGGGAGATTGTTTGGATGTGTGTGGTTTCCACGGGCAGAGTACTGAGCCCCAGATCTCTGGGGTGTGCCCACTTGTGTGTTCTCTTTCATTTTCATGCAGGGAGTTTGAAAAACATACCCATTAAATAATATGAAAACCTTATCATCAAAGAAGGGGAAGCCCTATTATGGCTTGATTCAGTATGATATATAAGATGATAGCTTATGCTTTCCAACAAAACTACACAGAGGAAGTGTCTTATATAATATTGCCAAATGATTCACACAACAAAGGTTGATCCTGTTCCATGAGAATAGCGATGTAAAGGATACATTACACAGTCCTTTACGTTGACGTACCTGCTCATTATATTTTCAGCTTCCTTTTCTCTCAGCGAGTCCTTGAGTTTTAGAGACATTAAGCATTTTCTCGCAGGGTGCAGTGCATTCTGACCAAATGTCCGCTTCTATTTCCCAATGACTTTGGAGTATCTGGAGGTGAAAAGAAGTGCTTCCCAGCAGTAGCTGCAGCAGCAAAATCTGGAATAAGGTGACAGAGGGATCAAAGCATGAACTAACCCATGCAAAAAAAAATGCACTTTATCCCCATTTATTTACCATTTGCAAAAATTCCCTTTGAAGCAATGAGACTTGGTGAGGCAATATTAAAAAGCAGGTTTTAAAATTGAAAACAGCAAAGTTGAGGTGAGGGAGTTGATGAAAGCATAGTTTATATTTATTCAGAAGTACTTGAAAACAATCTGTGTTTAACATGGCAAATTGTCTGTCATTAAAATGCTAATGAAATGGTAAACAGCTGCTAAGTTTTTTATGCTAATGAGTGGTGGCAGTTTAGTAGCTCTCCAGCCTTGTCTTTATTAGCATAGAGATTTGATTGGGTAAGGGGGATCATTGTGCATTCTGACCTTTGTTGATGGAGCAATCTGTTTATCAGGTTCCATATTTCATTCTGTTTGATTTTACTTTGTTAGTACAAAGTGACTCTTGCCAGGCCCTTGAGGAACATGTATTACATAGTTGTTATCAGAGCCACCATTGTGGGCTTAGAATTTTCTCTCTTTGGGAGACTCAGCATGGCAAAATAATTATACATTTGTTCATGAGGCAGCTTTAAATAGAATAATTCTGTAAAATGTTTATACTTTTGACTTTTAACAATTATACTAATTGTAAATTGTAAAAGGATGTTGCTCTAGTATAATAAGTCGGTTTTTCAACTTAGCTAAGATTTTACAGCAAAGCTTTTAACATAAATTTTTTAATAAGTGCCTCTGCAACATTTGATGTATTGATATAATACATCACCTTGGATCTACAAGCTCTGAAGTTAGCGATGAATGTGATGTTACCTAATTAGAAGAATAAGCATAATTAAATAGAGGATGTTTATTGTGAATGCCGTAAGTACTCATTTTGGCTTCAGAAAAACAACCATCACTGTTTGATCCATACTTTTGGCCGATTCTCTTTTTGCTGATTCTACTCTGTATTTTCTGATGGAGGGGACTGACCTGAAGGCTTGTCATTACAGATGAATGCCTCAGATGCCTTTCTCTTGTTTTCTGTTTTCAGGAACAATGTAAATGAGGTATGATCGGTAAATGGTGTCTACTAAACACCATTGCCAATAATGTTCTGGGATGATTTGAAATATGATGCAGAGTTCATTAAGGAAAATCATTGAAATTGGAATTCTAATTATTCTGGGGCACTACATAAGAACATTGATGGACATTTTAATAGTTGGGAATATTTTCCTATACTGTTTGCTTCTTCTGAAGTCAGAAGGGGCTATAGGCATATGATCGTCGTGGTCCTATAGACATGCCAGGAGAACACAGAGCCCTCATACACTGCTTGTGGTGATGCAAAACAGGTCAACGGTTTTGGAAAACAGTCTGGAAGTTCTCAAAAGGTTAAACCATATGACCTAACAGTCACTAATTCCACTCTTAGATACATAACCCAAGAGAGCTAAAAACATACATACATACAAAAACTTAGAAAAAATATTCATACTAGCATTATTAATAAAAGCCAAAAAGTGGAAATAACACAAATGCCCATCAATGGATGAATGAATAAGCAAAAAGTGATATATTTACAATGGAATATCATCAGCCTTAAAAAGGAATTAAGATCTGGTACATGCGACAGCATGGGTGAACTTTGAAAACATTATGCCAAGTGAAAGAAGACAATCACAAAAGACCTCATATTGTATGATGTCATTTAAATCAAATGCCCAGAAGAGACAAATCTGTAGACACAGAAAGCAGATCAGTGGCTGCCAGGAACTGGGGGTGTTAGGAGGAAATGGAGAATGACTGCCAGTGGGCATGGAGTTTCTTTTAGGGATTGTGCAAATGCTCTAAAATTGTGGTGATGGTTGCACAATTCTGTGAATATACTAAAAGCCACTGAAAATTGTACTATAAGGGCTTGAATTATTTGGTGTGAATTATATCTCAATAAAGTTGTTATATATATACACACACACACATATACACACACACACATACACATATATATATATTTTTTAAGCCATGCCAGAGCCCGTCTCCCAGAGTGCCACCTGCACCAGCAGTTCCTCGTCTGCCATGTGTGGAGGCCACATGCTAAAGAAGAACACTTGTGACTGGGGAGGAGCACTTTCGATCTCCCACACACGGGTTAAGCCATTCATCTAAAGAGATGACAGCTATTATAATTGTTGAAAGAGATGGTTGCTACAATAATAGGTCTTTTTAGAAATAAAAGTCGAATATAAAAATTTGAGTTCCTGTCCCAGCTCCTCCCTGTCCCCCACTACCCTGCACTGATCCAGGTCATAATAGCTACTTTAAGATTCACAGTCTGTCTAAACTCCCTATTTCCCACAATGTAAAAGGCAGCTTTGTTTGTTTTTGTAATTAAAAAATTGTATTGATTTTAGAGAGAGATAGGAAGGGAGAGTCAGAGAGAGAAACATGAATTTGTTGCTCCACCTACTTATGCATTCATTGGCTGATTCGTGTATGTCCCCTCGTAAAAATCCTACAATTATCTATGATTTGCATAAAACATGCCTACTAGCCATCTAGTGACCGAGAAGTAAAGGGCATCTGACTTCAAAAGGCTCCTCCCTGCTTCTCCTACCTAGTCAGAGACAACAGTTAGACAGCAGGATGGTCCCTCTTTCTGCCCCACCTGCCAGCAGATCAGTGTACTCTGTATCTCAGCAGAGACTGAGCTGCCTTGGCCCTTGCTGTAAGGAAGCATTTTGCATCACTGTCTTAGGCGATGAGCAAGAAGACCCTTTGTAACTCTATTTTCTCCTCCTGTGCTATTCACTTACTTCCAGAGTAACTTTCTTTCTTGCAGGTTGCAGCTCAGCAGTCTTGTTTTTGCACCATAAGTTGGGGAAGGAGATGGATGTGAGCAAGAGACTGAATTTTTTTTCTTTGTCCTTTGCAGGCAGTACATGCCATACTACCACCCTTCCTGCTCTTGTGCGCACACCTACCCTGATGATGCAGCCTTCACTGGACATCAAACCGTTTATGTCTTTTCCAGTGGACAGCAGTTCTGCTGTTGGACTCTTTCCAAACTTTAACACAGTGAGTAAATGCATTTTTATGTTATTTGTGTCCTTCTCGTTTTCTTTTGTGAATAGGCAGTTGGTGTAGCCCATTTCTAAAGTTTGTAATTTTAGACCATGCCCTGCTTACACTGCTCAGCTGTGTTATGGAAGATAATCTGTCACCTATGAGAGTTGGCCCAAATGATAGCTGGCATATTTATTTTACAAGTGTACCCACAGGTGACTTTTTGCTTGTTGCTTTGAACAATTTTGATAGACTTTTCAGTGGCTTGAGAACTCATATAATTTCTGGGATACTGTTCACATGGTCAGGGACACAATTTAGAGATAAAAGCCACATTGATTGTTCCCTCCAACTACCAAGAAAAAAAATTACATGCTTTATCTCCCTGGGTACATTTTTATTTAGGAGATATTTTAGATAAACATACTTACACAAACAATTTTTATTTGGAGGCTATTGTGGATTATATGAATCTGAGTCTAATAGTAAAAAAATTTCTTTAAATCTACACATTAGTTGTCTAGATGATAACTTGACATCCCCATTAAAATATATGATAAATATTAGTGAATTACTATCATTGGCTATATTCTAATTCAGGTCAGCTGACCTTTAACCTGAGTAAAAGGCATTTTGTAGGTCAACTATAGAGAACATGACTTCTTTCAGCACCAGAATTCAGCATAAAATCAGTTCATAGCCAGATTCTAAACTTATGGTGAGAGAAGAGGTTAAAACCGTTCAGGTGATTGCATGAATTGTGTCCATTTAGCTACTACAGTCGGTTGGGGGACAATGGTCATCCTAAAGGGTACAACATTCTAGAAGCCGCCATGGTCAAGAAAAAGAACTGCACTATCATCGCCACCAGACAGTGAACATCTGAAGCACTGCCAAATGTTTTCTTTTGCAAACTTATCTTTTATATGAAGTGAAAACAGCAACAGGATTCTTTCTCAAGGCTGTAAATAAAATCTGCTGACAGGCCTTCTGCTGTGGCTTAGCATTGGTAAGGTAATTAGCAGTTGGGGGATCAGCCAGCTTTCTAAAGAGCACTGGCCTTGACTTACCAAGTGAACACTTGAATGTTTTTTTCTTTGGGTTTTTCAAAGAGACAAGTCAGACAGCATTTTTAAAAAGGGATTAAAAGGTGAGCATCACTTCTCAGCTCAGGAGGATAAATCCCACCCGCCCTGGTCACATTACTCCCTCAGACATGACCACGCCTAAGATTGTGCCCTTCAGGGAACCTAAACTCAGGCAGGCCTGCTGTAGCCTCTATCGAAACACGGGTGATATATTCCAAACATCACTGGATGAAGTCATCAATGCATACTTCTTAAGAATGCACAGTTGGTGCTCATGCTCTGACTAATGCACCTTTGGAAGGCAGCATTCGAGCTACTGCACACATCCAGTTGCTGCCAGGAAGCAGCACTGCCGGTGTGGGTCGGCACAGGGGGCTCCTGCTGCGGCTCATCTCTGTGTTTTGTTTCGTTTTTTAGTACAAGTCATACATAAATACTGATTTCAGAGATTCAGATAAAGCATTACATTCAAACTGTGAAATTCATCGTTCCCTGCCTCTGCAAAGTGCTCTTCAATGACTGGCATACATCCTTCCAGCCAGTTGTGTATGTTGTGTATGTACCTGAAAGGAACACAGTCACAATGTGTGTTTACAATCGCGATCAGATTGACACGATTCTCTAAGTCACTTTTTTCTATTATCAGAGTGCCTT
The DNA here is from genome assembly GCF_004126475.2 of Phyllostomus discolor. Classification (NCBI taxonomy): domain Eukaryota; kingdom Metazoa; phylum Chordata; class Mammalia; order Chiroptera; family Phyllostomidae; genus Phyllostomus; species Phyllostomus discolor. Next base: position 44,946,152 of record NC_040906.2, read on the forward strand.
ACATGTGCCTCTGTGTTCGTAAGGAACAAAAAATGGAAAGAATATTTTCATAAAGGGGTTTTTAAAGATAAAAATAGTTTCACATGGCATATGATGTGATATAGGGCTTACAGATATAATAACTTGCCTTTTTGTTTATTTCTGTATTATTCATAGCAATTAACCTTACATTTGAAAATGTCCAAAGAATAATTCTCCTAATAGAAGTTAACTTTTTTCTTAAAAGAAAAAAAACTTGTAATTTTCAAATCAAAATAGTTTTTGGTTAAGGTGAAGAATGTAGCAAAGAACTATATAAATAATCATTTTTCTCTCTATATTATGTCAAAGTCATTTATTGGACAGAGAGTCCTTTTGATAGTATGTTAAAATTAATTCATTGCAAGTGGGATCCTTATCATTTTTATGAATTTCTAAAATCACTGGAGGGTTTCCTATGACATTTTCATTGAACTGTAGTTTTTATTACTCTAACCTTTGACCTATAGCCTTTTGCATTCTACTGTTGAACTTTACTCAATAGATTTCCTAAGGTAATTTCATAAAAGTCATTGTCAACATTTTCCTAGTAAATCATTTTTACATCACTAATAATAATTATACTAATTATATATTTGTGATGTCTTATATCCTTCAAAGATCTCAGAAGATATCTGAGTAGACCTTAATTATTACTTATGTTGTCTAGAGGAGGGAAGAGAGTTAGTAAAGGAAGAACTGAGACTTGAACTGGAATCTTCTAACTCTGAAACTCGGGTTCTGGCTCTTCTGTGCTGTCAGCTCTTTCGGTCCTTGTCACCTCCCACCTCATTCACTGTGAACAAAACACAATCAGAAATCTTTTCTGTGTTTTTCCAGAAACAGGGTAGACAGTTTTCAGCAGAATCAATAAATAAAAAGAAGAAAGGATGTTTTGAATGCATAACATGGACCTTTCTACAAATAATATCTGTGAAGCAGAATGTATTTTAAAAACAGTTATAATTTCTTGTTAGCAAATTTTAAAATTATATTCTACTCAGTAATCCACTTGTTCTTTGAAAGCCAAAGTGAGTGCTATTTTACTCACTTTATTTTTCATTAAGGATACTATTAGCAAGTATAAGAAATATTTTAACTCAGTTATTATCAGTAGAGTGAAAACTGTGTACTTTGTGAAGATAGCTAAAAGCTTTAGAATTTGAATTTTGCTATTTTCTTTATATGTATTTAAAAAATATATTTTTGTAGTAATGGATATATATATATATCCATGAGTGATCCATTACTATATATATAATATATATATATGTATCCATTAACCATATATATATGGTTTCCTCTTGTTTTTATAGTGGAGTATTAGAAAGTTACATCAGAAATATAGCAAGAATCGAGTGGGTCTCTGTCAGAGTCCAAAGCAGAATAGGTAACACTAAACTGTACACAATGAAGAGATGTGCCTCAGAGCATTCATTCTGTGACTGTCTTGTCTTATGCTCCACAACTGACATAATCTCTCTCAGTGTTTATATGTGAAGAATAAGCAAGTGATTTGAGACAATGACCAAGCAGAGTTAGGAAGAGCCATGCTGGGGAAGATGGAGTTTGGATCACTGGTAATTTACAATGGGCTGTGTGTCAAGGATGCATGTCTGGAGAATGATGAAGTTAACTCTGTACTTCAACAGTTCTACCTTATAAAGGGGCTGTTTTGAACCACTCATAGGCAAAAGACCGTGCAAACAAGAACATAAATTTTTAAAGATCTTGACCTTTTTATCTAAAGCCTAATAGGCTTATCAGCCTGGCTGCCCACTAATGCTCACTTCCATCTCTGCCGCTGCACCTTCAGTTATTTGTTGTTCAGGGCCCAACTTAGATACTACCTCCCTCACGGAACTCTTCTGTGGCTCTTCATGTCTGAACTAAGTGTCCACACTCTGTATTTCCAAAGTCCATCCAGACTACCTCCATTATGGTCACTGTTCCATTACAGACTAGTTACCTGATTATTACACACCTGATTGGAACAGGTGTGTAATAACACTTTTTCAAAAGAAGAAAGGAAGAGAAAAGAAAAAAGGGACAGAGGAAAGGGCCCCAATTCCTTGGTTTTGAATGTTCACACTTCTCCATCCAGCACAGGGAACACCAACATTTCTGCACTTCTAACCACGAGGTGGTAGGCCCAGGTGTTTACTTCTATTTTTATTTTCCTGATAACTGTCATTCTTTCTTAATCTAAAGGCAATAATTAGTTACAAAGTTATCCCCAGCAATAGTACTGGCTTTCTCTGTTTGGATGGTGTGGAAACTTTGCAAGTATTTACTAAATCCTGTCCTAAACCCCAGTTTTAGGAGCATTCAGTTAGAAAACACAGTAATTAGTTACTGAATTTTATTGAAAACATCATATATGTACTGAAGAGTTCTGGGTTTGGGAAAGAAGATAAAATAAATACCCTAGGGCCCAAGAAACTTGTTAGAAATAGAATAAATAGACAAGAAAGGGCAAGACAATACAACTTAAGAAATATAGGTAAAATGAAAATAGTTATGAAACTATCATAGAGTTCAAGAAGAATGAATTTTTTGTATGCTAGTAGTACAGCTATTTTCATTATTTTGTTATTTACTTTAAATGCCAAATGTTCCATGGTCATTCTCTAATTATTGTACATAATGTTTTGGTAGCTTCCGAAATATATACACTTGTTTCTCCTATTAGAATTAGGATCTACCATCTCCTTTACTGTGGATGCAGTCTTTGTCTTTGTTCAACTAGGATAATACTTGGTGTTTAATACTTGGTGTTTAACAATTGGGATAATACTTGATGTTAAATTCTTCTTAAAAGATACTTCTTCAGAATTGAAATAAATTGTATACTTACAGCAATGGATAGTATCAATTTAATACAATAAAACAATATAGTAGAAGACAAGTATCCATACATGCTGTAATAAACTGAATGTCTGTATCCTCCTCTCCAAATTCATTTATTGGAGCCCTAATACCCAAGTAAATGTATTTAGAGAGGTAATTAAGATTAGCTGGGGTTGTAAGGGTGGGACCCTCATAATAGGATTAGTGTCCTTCTAAGAAGAGATCCCAGAGAGCTTTCCCTCATTCTACCATTAAGAACATTGTGAGAAGGCAGCCATTTGCAAGCCAGCAAGAGAGTTCTCACCAGAACATGACCATGCTGAAACCATGATCTTGAACTTCCAGTCTCCAGAACTATGATAAAACAGATTTCTGTTGTTTAAGCCACTCAATTTCTGGTATTTTGTTATGGCAGTCCAAGCTGACTAAATCACATACCCAACATATGTGTGTGTGTGTGTGTGTGTGTATATATATATATACAGAAGGTATCCAACCATGTAATGTGAAAAAATAGAGACATTTATTGAAAAAGATACAAGACACAAGAAACATTGGACATAAGACAATCACACCTCAGTCCTCTTCAAACTAGGCACCTTGGGATCTCACACAGTTCTTCCAATCACCATCAGCTGTTCCATCATATTTTCCTGGATCTCATTGATGGTCTAAAATCACTTCTCTTTCAAAGGTGATTTTAGTTTTTTGGAAAAGCCAAAGGTTGCAGGGCACCAAATCTGGGCTGTACAGGGGCTGAGTCACCTAGGTGATTTGATGTCTCCACAAAAAACTCTGCATAAGATGTGATGCATGAGCAGGTGTATTGTCATGATGAAGTTGCTAATCATCAGTTGCCCATAGCTGCAGCCTTCTGAATCATCTGAATAGTTTCCACAGAGAAATGTTCAAGCTTAGCATAAAATTTGATGCAGTTCTATTGCTCTACTTGCTCAGTCATTTTTGAATATAACAGCTACACAGTATACATGTTCACTCATTGGTGTCTACCACCCCCACTGGCTGGTATAGTGAAATCATCATTATTCACTCATGTGCATTCCAGTCCATTCTCCTTGGCTGCCAGGTTACATCGATGTCATGAAAACCATTCTTGTTATATTAACAATGGCTGGACTTTTTCTGGACAGACCCCATATGTATTGCATGTGATGATAGGTAGGTCAGCTTTCTTTTTTACAGCCACATATACTGGGTACACGTACAGATGTATTTGTTGGACTCCCCAGAGCTATTGCTATAATCAAGAGCTGCCTTGAGACCACAAGTCACCTGTCAGTCTCTCTTCAGATTGGCAGTGTTTTCCATGCCTATTTATTTCAATTGTCTTTGTCAGTTCTGTCATGTTTCTGCAATTGCTCCAGGAAAGCACAACTACAATGGAGGTCACTGTTGCTTTATTGCAAGAGGCTCAACAAGCTCAACAATCTTATTTTTGTGAAAAATAATCTTATTTTTACTGCCTACCTTGAAATGATTTTTTTCCTGACACATGAACAAGTATGTGGAACAGAAATATTATTTCTAAATTATAGTTTCATATTGCTATATGATTCTTTGAATTATTCATGACAAGCTGTGAAATGATTTATATGTTTACCATTTATTTTATCATTTTAGATTCTTTGAAATTCTGGGTCATTCATTGTTTGGCACTGTCAATGAATTTTTAAATTTTTTCTTTCTTGTAATAAAATTAATAATATATTTATCCAAGAGGACTAAAATAAAAAAATTGGGAGTCAGAAATCATACTTTGCTGTTAATTCATGCCATGCTTCCTATGAAGTGTTCTTGTAGGGAAACCTGAAGTAAGCTAGAACATTTAACATTTTTACCTGCCTTTAATACCTTTATCTGTTTAATAAAGTCCTTATTTAAGTACTGAAATTAAAGATTTTTCTTTTATTTCAATTTTCCTTTATCCTGATTTACGTAAAATATTTTACCTCTGCTAATGCAACCAAAATGTGAATTTTTGCTGTTGAGTCTTCTTTTTTACTGTAGTAATGCTTCTCTGCCATTAAAAGTTTATATTCCATATTTCCTAAGATACTAATATGTCCAGCTACTTGAAATGACATGTGTACCCCAGTCATATTAAAAGGAAATATGGTTAAATTTTTATTCATATGATATGCTTAAAGTGTATTGAAGGATAATATATGTTCTTTTATATGTTCTAAAGAAATGTATAGCATTAAAACATGCCAAGTTGAAATTTCCCATGGTTGCTCAAATTTACTTGAAAAGGAAAGAAGAAAATTGCCTGTTACGGCATTTAGACAAGTCAGCAGCGATAATCCCCAGATCATTAGAGAAAAAAGATAGTTATGGGAAATCTTTGAAATGTGGTACAAAACTAATGAAGAGTATGTACACATACTTAAGCATAGATTCCTGCCTAGAAATTTTTATATCCCTATTAAATATGATGGAGTAAAAAATGATGTCAACATGACCACTAGGAGGAAAAAATACTACATCTGTACTGTTGTCTTCTCCTCCCTTTTAAATTGCAGTCATGTCCTTTTTAAATTTAACTCATGTCCCTTGCCTTATTCAAAAGTCTCAAGATCTACTGACTAAAAATTTTGTGTTAAAATCTTCCTTTTCTCTGCTGACTCTCGAAACCCTTTTAGAAAATGCACGTATTATTTTTATGTTTTGTATGTATATATACATGTATGTTTATATAATGTCTGCTCATCGATGTTTTCTCTCCGTAATTAAATTATTTGTTCAGGCCACCTGGGAAAAGGCACGCATTCATAACCACTTACTGAAAGTGTACATGTGCCAATCATTGTGCTGAGGAAGGTGTGTAGCAAACGAAACAGAATCTGCTCACTGTCTGATAGAAAGGACTTCCTTCTCTTGTGCAATTCACCATAACATAACAGAGGAGTCTGCTCACAGTTAGTTAAAGCTGCCAAGAAACATCAGACTAAGGCCCTGATGGGCCTGTATGGGGTAGTTGAACACAGGTTTCAGGAGCCTGAGAAAAGAGGTATCTATAGTTCCACCACGCTATGTCCTCTTGCATGTCCCTTTCGTTATCCTAGTCTCAACCTCACATGGTTCAGGAGCTTCATCTTTAGTGCTAGAGTTTCAAGGATTATGTGTACTTGGAGGGTACATCAGATTTTCTGGCAAGACAGGTCTTCAGTTTTGGTGCTGTCCCAGGTCAGCATTTTTCAAGAGTAGAGTCAACTTGGAAAAAGTGTCTGTGTCAGGCTCTCTCCGTTTTTCCCCCCTCTCACCAGAAGATATTTTTCTTCATTGCTTTTAGAGGGAGAGGAAGGGGGAGGGGATAGGAGAGAGAAACATCAATACAAGAGAGAAGCATTGATTGGTTACCTCTTACACGCCTGGCCCAGGAACCACATGTGCCTGGACCGAGGATTGAACCTGCAACCTAGGCATGTGCCCTGACCAGGAATCAACCCCCATCCCTTTAGTTACTAGACGATGCTCCTAACAACTGAGCCACACAAGTTAGAGCAGGTTTTCTTCTTTAACAAATTGTCATTTAATTAAAAGGAAACAAAATCAACAACAATCTCATTCTTCTCTCAGTGAACAAGCTTTTATGTGCCTGTGATAATGTAGGAGAGCTTAATAAATAAAAAAAGTAGCAAAATATTGTTCTACAAAATATTCCTTCCAGCCCAGATAAAGTATTTCTAAATTGGTTGCTCTGCAAACATTAATTGATGGTGGTTTCCTGAGCTACTTTTGTCAAAATCTTGCAAACAAATCCAATAGCACATACCATTTTTTTCTCCCTCCCTCTAGATTGTTGTATTCAGAAATAAGTCTCAAATTTGGAGAGGGAAAATTCCAACATGTTTTGGAATATTCTAGTCCCTTTACTTTTATGGTTGCCACTGAGGATGCTGAAGATGAATTGCAGTGCTATTTAGCAATCTGTGAAGTTTCAACATCTTTGTGGTGCTTGGTTGGAACCTTGGAAAAATACTTTTTTCACAGATTTAGCAGTCACTTTAGGTTTTCTTACCCTCCTTTTTATGTCCTGATGCTTGAAATAAGAGGAAAAAACATAAATTATATGAACAATACTTGATTTTTATGGAATTCTAGTATCAAAGGTCTTTAGAAAATTTTAAAGCCATTCTACAATTAGTTTTTTATACATCCACATATACAGTAGGCTACATGTGTCACTGTTGAACCTTTTTTCCCAGATCAGGAGATTGAAGAGTGTAACCCAGTCTTCTGATTTCTTCCAGTAGACAGCTTTGCCACTGAAAAAGAGAAAGCTGAATATTAGACAAGCGAGAGCAGTCTCCGCCCTACCATATACGAAATGTAAATGTGTGTATTACTCACAGGTTATCCATGGGGGACATATTTTCTTAAGTGCCCAATAAATCCCTGTGGCTCCTAAAGTCATGTTGAAATACTCTTATTTGCAGTATGTTCTATTTAGAAGATCGATTTTTCTTGTCAGTCTTACACTGACTGCCAGCGGTTGTCTGTTGCCAGCGGTTTCTAGAACCAAGATCTGAGTGGTATAGTGGCACATCTGTCTGGTGTCTTTACCAGCTTATGCTTTTCAAATAATTAGAGGTGTACAGAAAGTCTCCAACAATTAAAAACAAGTATCTGGGTCTGATTTCTGTTTTCTTCATGTAGACACCAAACTTACAATAATTGTCATCATAATATAACCAAACCCACACGATCTCTACTTCCCAAAATGAACTGAAGATATTAGATGCTAAAATGATTCCTAATAGCCACTATCATTACATGGCATATACTTGTTTAAACTTTTGAAGTACTTACCTTCTAAAGGAGTTGGCAACATTCATTTATTTAGTCATTCATTCATTCATTCATTACTTATATCCCGCCTCCTCCCTAAAGCCACTGGGAGCAGTATCTCTCGGAGAAGTAACGCTGCGTGACTTTTCCAAAGTGAGCTTTTAACAGTCCCACCTCACCTGGACTCCGCTTCATGCCGCCCGGGGTAGCAGGAGCCAGAGCAGAGGGGAGAAGGAGGTTGAGCCGCCAACCTCGTTGCAAAGGGAATAAGCACTCAAATAGGAATCAGAAGACCAATATGTAGACTCACTGTCGTTGATCTTCAGTAAGCCACTCACTCCACTTTCCTCATTTAAAACTAGAGAGGATAATACCTTTCTAATCTATACCATTACATCATGAAAATTTGAGTTTATTATGTTTATGGAAAATTGAGGCTATGACTGAGTATTTAGAAAAATTTTTGGAATTTAGTGACAGTCTGGAAAAACTCATACCTATATAACACATCATTATTTATTTTTAATAATTTAAAATGCCCCTGAATATCAAATGAGAAGATTTATAAAAGAACCCTTAAAACAGCAAAGTCATTCCTTATACATTGTATTAAGACTCTTACAAATATTTCTGTTGCTTTGATCTCTTCTTTCTAACCAGTTACCTTAAATAAACCGAGTTATGTTTATCACTGGAGCTAGCTGTGTGCATTAGAGCAATGCTGAGTAAGGTGGATGCCAAGGATATACACATAGCTATGTGTATATACACATGGCTAAGACCTGGTTCTTGAATTTAAGAAATTTACACTCAGTTTAATGCAGTCATATCCAGTACTAAGCAGGTGCTCAGTGTATGTCAGCTGAGTGAGATAATAGCAGGGCGTGCTTCAAGATCGGACCCACCTGACTGCCAGAAAGCAATGAAGAGGGGTTACAGCTGAATCTGGAGCAGGACTGAGGGTAGGGAATAACCACAGACTTACTGGTTGGATTTCAGTTTTCCTCGTTTACCTTCAAGGATACTTAGACTTTAAAGACAATGTATAAAGGTATTTTGAACATGAAAGCTGTGTCCTGTGACACGTTGTCAGTGAGTCTTAAGACATAACAATGTTTTCTGTTATAGTTTTAAAATACTGTTGACTTCCAAGCATAGAACTATTATTCTCAAATTATGAATTAATCAAATTGGTATTAATTCACGTGGCAATTTACTTTGTATCTTAAACTCAGTCATGGTAGTCAACATATTGAATTATCCTTCCTTCAGTGCTAATAGAAATTTAACTCTAAAAATGTTTTCGCCTTTTGACTGTTACAGATCTGCCTATACCGTTCCTCTCCCAGCTTTTATTTGTCTGCATTTAAATTGCCGATCATTCGAGAAGCACCCGCTTAGCCTGTGCCCTGAGCAGTGAACTGTAATTTTGATGCTGACTCAAACAGATTCGCAGTTTTATATTCTATTCCAAAGTATTATATATACATCTTAAGGGCATGCACATATGTTATGTAAACTACTTTTTTCAGAATACAAGTATCAGCTTAAATAAAACTTAAAAAAAATTATACAAGCCAAGATATAGCTCCATAGCTATTAGGAACAGCTGAGAAATAAATCAATCTTGAGACTTCTGTGAGTGTGTGATGGGGGAGGGAAGGGGTTTAAAACAGATATACTTTAAATCAGTTCCTTCGCAAAAGGACTTTCCAAAAAGGCAGCCTGTAGCACACAGCTCATCACTCCTGGCGCAATCAGACCCTCCATTGTCTTCAGAGTGAGAACGGCTGCCTCCGTAGGCTTGGCCCCTTTAAAAGGTAAGTAGCTTCTGAAGAAGCATTATGACACCCAGATGTGGAGTTCTGGGGAGCCATCATTTTGTTACGGAGCCAAGAGTAATACCAGAATTTCCTGGGAATTGGTCATCACAGGAAGTTATCAGCAATTCATAGACTCCTTTTTGCGTTTGCTTCAGCCTCAAGGGTAATCACAAAAGATTACAGTCTCCATTTCAGCCTTCATATCACTGAAATATTCTTCTCTGCAGAGAGTATGATTGATTTCCAGAGGCCAGCTCTTAACCTCAGCTTCGTGAGGCCAGTACCACTAAAGTGGTTTGATAACCGCCAACAATTGTTGTTGTAATGTTGGTGGGGCAGGAATTTGGTGATCGTGACTAATTATATTAAATCTTTAAAATTAAGATGATGTAACTTCTCATGTATTAGATAAAGGTATTCATCCTGTTTTAGTAAAAGTGTTAGAGGTTAGGAAAGACAGGAGTGAATAAAAATTTCAAGTGAGTGCTGTGAAGATGTTGAAGCACCAGGCTGAATTTCAGAAAGAAACAATAGAATAATTCAAAAATGTTTCTGGAAATCTTTGTAATGAATAGATGGATTATAAATACAAATGCTTCACAATGTTAAAACTCTAACAAACTCCTATTAATATTACTGACATCATTGTGTGTTTCGTGACAACTTGCTATGTGGTTCCTGTAGTTTTTTCCATTGCTTGATTAGGAAATCTTTTTGCCATATTCATGGTCAAAATATAAGCACACTTTAATTTATTATTCCACTTGCTGCATTCATTTTTATATTATATGTGTTGCTCTATTCAGAATATATAGATGTAGGGAGGACTTTATGTACATTTGAAATAAATTTTGTAGATAAATTTTAGTGACTACATATACTTACAAAGTCATAAGAAAAGAAACAGTTCTGTCCAAACAGTTCTGTTTGGGTTTGAACTACAGCCTCCTTGCGATCACATGAAAATGATTATATATCAAATGGATAAAAGTTAAATGTTAAGATGTATCATTAACAGAGCCTTATTCAATGAAGCAGCTATCACTTCAGAGAGCAGAGGAAGGCACTTTATTAAAGGTCTTTATTTTACCTTACAAGTATGGTATATTTTGCATAATATAAATGTAGAGTTGAACCAAAAGTGGGGTTTTTTTGCCGAGGACAGTTAAATGGGCTGTTTACACGTATGCATTCATACAAAAAGGCAGTAAATGGAGTCTAAATGAGAGATAACTCGATGGAGTCTTGTCAGACTTCAGCTGCCAGGCTTCTCCTTAGTGCAAGAGTCAAAAATGCGTCGTCCTCCATTTGGGGAGAAAATCACTTCATTCTGCTTTGCCTTGTAGGATAGGGAGGGAACACATCCCAACAGGCCCAGATCTCTGATTTTGTACTTCCTCCTGCCTGGGTTTTCTTTTCATCTTACACCTTTTAATTTGTGTCATGGACCTGTTTGCCTCAGCATCAGGAAATACCTGATTAGTAACTGAACAGCCTTTCAAACTTAGCTTTGACAGAATGGTTTTGAAAGAATGTCAGTTAATGCATTTGGCTCTTCAGGAACTATTGATTTTTAAATCAGGAAAGCTCATTACTTCCCTAGCTCCTTAGAAAACCTTTGTAACATTTTTTAGCCTGTTTACCAGAAAACAGGCAAGCATATCCTTACTTCGGAGTCCTAGCATCAATGACTTTTAAAACTGCATTTATAAGTATCAGCAAATAATCTAGTTACTTGTATGCCATATGTTTTCTCCTAAAAGATAAAAAATTCTATGTTTAATGTTTCTAGATGGTATATATTTTTTTAATTTTTAATTTTATTTTAGAGAAAGATGAAGGGAGGGAGAAAGAGAAGGAGAGAAACATCAATATGAGAGCGAAACATTGATTGGTTGCCTTCTGCCTTTGCAAGCATCCCAGACAGGGCAGAGCCCACAGCCCAAAGCCCAGGCACCTGCCCTGAGCAGGAATCCAACCTGCAACTTTCCAGTTCTCAGGATGACAATCAACCAACTGAGCCCTGCCAGCTGGGGCAAAAAAAATTTTTTTTAATATTTTTCAGACTTATTTTTGGCAATTAATTTTATGTGATGTAAATTTAATCTTGGAGACAGTTTGGGGGATTGTTTTCAAGTTCACTATTTGAAAAAATCAGCAACAGGGAAGGCCAAAAACTAGGTGACTGTGTTCTATTTCAGACATTGGCTTGTCCTTGCAAACCAGGATGGCTGTCCTCTTCCAATGTGCTGTAGAGGGACCTCTTCTCATGACCTGCTCTCAAATGATTGTCTCAGTTAGTATTTGTTCACATCTATTTAAAAAATATTCCTCAGTCCAGTAAAATGATTTCATTTTTGTTATATTTTTCCCTGAGGAGACATAGTACTAAATAACCTAGGAAACCCCTGACTCATTTGTCTTAGATTCTCTTGGTGAATCCAGTTCCTGTTCCCATCACTCTGAATAGTGTATTCTAACTAGGTTTCTCTGTTGGTGTTTTTCTATAGGTAATATAGTTTATTGTCAACTCTGCATACCTTGGGATGTTTGTTTTTTTGGAGTATAGATATATCTCATTGAAAAATACAGACTGTAAATATTTTGAGGATAGTAACTTTTCCACAGACAAAAAATATTAATAGTATTTGTCATCATTTCCTTTCTTCTTCTGTGCTATTCAAATTTACAATAGACCTAACATCTTATTAATTCCCTAAAAAGATTCTGGTAGTTTATCATTTTCCTTAAAATTTTTTGTAACTTTTCCCATATTGCTTCAAAGGGGCATCTTACAATTTTCTGTGAATTTTTGCTACCTTGTCTTTGACAGATGTTATGGATCTTCATATCTTTACACATTCATTAGCCCCAAATTATTTTAGCTATAGGAACATCGAATCTTGAAAAAGTGGATATCTGACCAAGACCTTTTTGTGTATGCTAGTGGAAAAATACCTCCCTTTCCTAACGGTTTCTAGTCACATCTAAGTATTTGCTTGTTAGCGAAGGGAAACAAAAAAAAAAAAAGCACTGCATTTCCTCCAGAGACATCATTGAGCTCATTCCCAGAATGCTCTTTACCTCCATGGAAAGGAGCAGTTGCAGTTGGGTTGAGGGTGGTCTCATCTCCTTTAATACATCTCATTAACCAATCAGACCTTTCAAAATGCATTTTAAACCTGAATATGGGTACATATGCAGTTGAATTTCAGTTCTTTAGTTTACACATCGAATGTTTGACTAGGAACATCAACACCCAGAACACTGCTGAGTCTGTGTGTGCCAGTGCAGTGAGGGATGAGTGGGCCTTCAGTTGAGTCTCATAGCCATTGCTGACAGAAGCTGAAAGTCTTATTTGTGAAACTGAACTTTCTGAAATACTCTTTGATGTGGCTTCTTAAATTACCCAGCGGCACAACTACAGTTTTGCTGCTTCACCCTTGATCCCTGGCAGCATGGAAAATCACCAGGCATGCAGAGCCAGCCAGGAAAATGAAACATTTTACATTTTTACTGACCATATTTATTACAAACAAGGATCTACTGTCAGAGTTAGGCATTCAGCTTCAGTAAGATACACAGGTTTACTCTTACGGCATCTCTCATTTACAAAATAACTCCTGTTTGAAGAAAGACTTAAAAAGTATTCCTTTTACTTAACAACAATTTAAAAATTATCTGTCAAAAGTATTAAACTGGCTTTCCACCAAAGAAAGGGAGATGTAAAACCATCCATTCATTTGTTTTCAGCTTTTTTGCTTTTACCATTTGCTAAACTCTTTAAAATCCTAAAAGTGTTACAAATGGAAAACATTGTTTTCTTGTAACATCATCACAAGAAACTTAGATCTTAGACAAAAATATGTACTTATTTAAAAAACAATAGAAGTAACTCATGGTCATTTTGCTAGTTTCTGAGTTCTGGGCCAATGACACTGCACAGAAACCCACTGGAAAGGTCTGCAGGTCAGATGCATCTGGCACTTAGCGAACTTCCAACACGCAGGCCACCTTGGTTTCCCTGTCTCCTCGGGGGTATGATGACAGTGGCAGGTCTGAGATCCAGTTGTTGTCTTGGGACTTGGTCATTAAAGGAGATCCTCTTCAAAGATCTCACAGACCACACCCTTTACAGTTGTCACAAGTTGTATGATTTGAATTCTGTATCAACTCCCCTAATTCATGGAATAATGTTCTTATTTTTACATATTTAGTATTGTTTTACTGGTAAAAGCACCTGAATCACAGTTGTATCAAGACAACCAAAATGTTTATAGGAATTATCCACAATAAAATACTGCTTCATTCCCATTATACTGTTTTAATTATTTTCATGGTACTAAAAACATTGAAAATACCTTATTACTTTAGACATTCATCTCACCAGCTCAAATATTGTATTTTGAAGGCTGTTCTCCACTGTATGTCCAGCTCCTAAAAGAGTACATGACAGCCACTTAAAACTTTTGTTAAACGCATGAATTTTCAAGACAATATAGTTTTTGTACAAACTGCAAGTCATTTATAAGTGTGTGATGTGTTGGGAAGGAGCAAAAATTCCCAAGGACAGAACTATCTAAGTTGATATGAAACACTTAACCTTTAAAAAGATTGCATCTTTTACTATCAGAGTGGTCTAGAAAGAGGACATTACTTTATGGCAGAAACACAAATCTTGTAGCATCCTATGTTTCTCTTTACTCTTCAAAAAAAAAGAAAAAAAGAAAAATCCAAATAAAATTTCTAAAAAAAAAAAAAAACTACTGAAAATGCAGTTTAATTTTCCTCTCAAAACAGATCTTCATAATAGATCACAGGGTGTTTTTTCCTTCCACTAGTCACCCGTTGTGTGAATGGGATATGCAGCTGTTGTTCAATGAACCCCAGAGCTTTCGCCTGACTATGTGGACTTTGAGTGAAAGGCATCAGGCTTTCTAAATCACTCGTACCGAAAAAGGGGGCGGGGGCAGGAAATTCTAAGCTTTGCTCTATTCTGATTAGCTGCTTCAAATTTCTGGGTCAACTTCCACTTACATTTTCTGCAGGAAATATTAACCACCACTAGGGAGACTCTAGAAAAGGATCCCAGAATCTCACTTAATTTCTGCAGTAATCAGATACTGTGAATTGTCAGCCAGACTCAAAATCCTTAAAAGCCTACATTTTGATAAAATAGTAGTAATAGTTGTAGTAGTAATTGGGTTGGCCAAAAAGTTCATTTGGTTTTTTCCATAAAGTGAGTCTAGTAGCACTTAGTTGTCTTTAACTTCATTTGAAATAATTTTGTTAGATTATATTGTGACAGCTGTCATATCTGCTTGCATTTAAAAATAAAAACTTATCATCATTTCTCAGCCTTTTGGCTAAGATCAAGTATAGTATCTGTTATCAGTTTAAAAATAAAAACTTATCAAAATTGATGAATTTTTGTGCAGACATTTTAATATCGAAAATGGAATAAAAGCACAACATTTTCAGCATATTATGCTTTATTATTTCCACAAAGATGAAAAAGCAACTGAAATGCAAAAAAAGATTGTGTAGTGTATGAAGAAGGTGCTGTGACTGATCAAATGTGTCAAAAGTGGTTTGTGAAGTTTTCTCCTGGAGATTTCTCACTGGATGATGCTCCAGGGTTCTGTAGACCAGTTGAAGTTGGTAGTGATCAAGTAGTGATCATGACAGTGATCATATTTTGCTATGTATAATTCACACTTTTTTGCCCATATTTCTGAGGGAAAAATAAGGATGTGCATTATACTGGGGTGGTACCTGGAATACTTTGTATCTGTTCTTGTGTTTTTTAATTATTAGTTACATTAAATTTCTTGTATCATAATATATTCAAAAATAAATGCCAAATTCCTTTATAATTCAAAAAAGCATCTATATAAATAAATAAATAAATAAATAAATAAATAAATAAATAAAAGTTGGATTAAAATGAAAGATTTTTCTTGCCTGAAAGTTTGGGCCAAAAACATGGCTGTGCATTATACATGGCAAAATACGGTAACTGAGAACAATCAGTATTGCACCATGTGGGAGATAGCCAACGTACTCGGTCTGTCAAAATCAATACAGTTATTTGTGAAGGTGAAAATGTGTCTTTTATTTTACAGAAAAAAACTATACAAACTTTTTGACCAACCCATAGTCATAGGGATAGCTTTATTAGGTCTGATATTTTGATATATTGTGAACTATTATTTTCTTAAGTATGTATTGTGTTGTGTTAGTTTAGCCTTTATGCCAGTTCTGAATGCCTAGTTGACTTTATGGTGGCGTAATGGTATCTCAGGAAAACAGAGGCACACTGGATTTTGTTTGTAAGGCACCGGCCATCTGTGGTTTTAACAATGAGCTGGGGATGGGTGGGGGAAGCACCTTTCCAAACCTCTGGTTCTCAGTTGAACCAGCAGTCTGTGGAGAAAGTGGCATGCCATTCATCTTTCTTTCAGCGACAATGGTGGTGTGCAGGCGGGCCCCTCATGGGGTGCTCTCGGTGGGAGGAGCAGTGTCAGTGTGGCAGGCCACAGCTCTCGCACGTCCCAGAGGCAAAGCACAGGTCTCACAGCCCCATGCAGCCCCAGTGCAACATTCCCTGCGGTTTATTTTTACTGAGCCTTCTGATTGGAAATCCAAAACAGTGCAAAGTTGTGTGGCTGAGCAAATGCTGCCAACAATATGTAATTGTATTTCTTGATCTTTGAGGGGGAAAAATTGTCTTTGTGGTAGCTGTGTCTGTTTTGTTTCTATTGAAGTTATCGAGGATTTAAGAAAAGTAAAACAGTAACATAAAAACGTGTGGTCAAGGTACTTAAATAGAAAAGGCGAAGCCTTTTTGAAGTAACTTCAGGGAGACATTGCTCTTCACTGATGTAGCTATCACTTTTAAATGTGTTACCTCATGAATATTTGAAGCTGTCATGAGACCCTATTGTCATATTCTTTTCCATAAATCAATATTGAAAGAGGAAGGGGTGAAAAATTGTCATTCTTTTTGTACTACTGTAATTTGGTGACATCTCGGTTAAAAAACGGATGCTTTGCCAAACTTCCAGAAAGCCCTAAATAATCGCAATGGTTTAATAACAGAGCCCCTCTTTGCACTAAAACCAGGATGGGTGCAAAATACCATGGCCATCTGCTGTGTGTGATCTCCAAGCATTCCCAGAGATGTCTGTGTGTCTGTGTGCCTGCAGCCCCAACAGCTACAGAGAGGAAAGAGGACAGCACAGCCCCAGTTTCACATACGGCTCTCCTAGAGTCACATCAGAAGAAATGGCCTTGTCCTAAGAAGGGCATGGATGGGTCATGAAGAGAAAAGCCAAGACGCTTTTCCAGGAAACGTTTGTTTAAGCGCCAAGTAGGCCTTGTATGTTGTTTGACAAGGCAGCTGTCTTCCAGGGTCCAAAAATTCTGGAACAGTCATCCCTTTGTCTCACATTCTGCAGGAGCCACACACGATCCTCATCATCCCTGCTCCGTGTTCCATTAGGGAACATAATGAGGAGAGGCTCCTGCCTGAGTGTGAATCCCAGCTTCAAGCCTAAGAACTTGGGGGTGACAAGTTACTAAACCTCTCAAGGTCTCAGATTCCTCACTTGCAAAAGGAGGATAATAATGGCGTCTTATTAGGGTGGGAACTACACAAGATGTCCCTTAGTGTAGTTTCTGACACAAGGTAAGAGCTCCTCAAATCTAAGCTGCTGTGGTTCTAATGTGTATTATTGTTACTGCACAGCTAGAAAAGGGATTAATGGGCAAATATCCCTGGGAGGATAATGCATTTCTGTCACCGTTAAAGGGAGGATCCTGGTTGCTTCAAGTTGAGAAAATCAGAAAGGAGGTTAAAGTCCAAAGTAGGGGTGGGGCAGAGGAGAAACACCTTTGTGTGCCTTCTCATGCTCTTTTTCTTTTTCTTTTTCTTTTCTTTCCTTAGTGGTCACTTCTTTTCCCACCTTCCAATTAAATAGAGTTTATACTATCTTTTTCACTATTCAACTTTTGCAATTAGGTCCTTTCTTGTGTTTGACTCATCCTAATCCACCTAGTCTGGGACAGCATCTGAAACTCCTGAGGCCTCCAGCAATGTTTGTTGGATGACTGACTTTTACATTTTAAAAGTAAAAAACCTGGTTTACATTTGTTTAGTAGAAAAGTTAGTATTGCCTACTATATTGTACAATACGTGCTTATCAAATGATTTTTAGAACACTGGTTAAAATCACAGTAGATGGTGAAATTTAAAATGAAATTTCCCCAGTTTTAGGACTAGTAGGGGTAACCAGCCATTTAACCACATAGGAGAAAGCCTTGTGTCATTCTTGAGCATTCCTTTTTGCTTTTTAATTGGGTAGAATTCAATTTACTCCCCTGCCCAGTCCTGCCTGATGGCTAGTGAAATTCATAAGCCTCTTAGAAGAACACAATTCAAACTTCAGGCCTCTTGAAAAGCACTGGGATAGTTGAAAAGCTTGTCATTCTCTCTGTTGCCTAAAGTTTCAGCTAGCAAAATTACCTAGAATCTGAATACCATCCGGTGTTAAGTCCTTTGATGTGTAGCACCTTCCGTAGATGCCCTCTCTGCCCATACTGTTCTTCCTGCCTTTAGTGAATGCTGCCTTATGTGGCTTTTCCCTGTGGCTGGGTTTTATTGGAAGCTGTGTATTTTTACAAGATCGCTTACACTATGCAGATATAAATTACTTTTTGGTACACTCAGTGAAAGTAATGATCTTTTAAAAAATTCACACAGATTAATGACTCCATAATCATGGCGGTATACTAGTGGTACCTGTTTATTGTACGTTGATATATAAAATATATAGATGGTATGATAAGGACAGCTTTATTAATTTTCTTTATAAGCACTATAATATAATAGATCATTTTTCCATACATAGCCTCCAGTTATCTCCTTGATTCTTGGTAATAGCCATAATTCCATTTTTCATTTTTATTACTTACCAGTTAATTGTACTAATAGGTTTTGCTTTGCATTTCTACATGATTTTCACTAGACAAAATGGCAAGTGTTAATTCTTACAGCTTTTTAGTGAGTAAGCATTTAAGGCTTTTTAATCAGAAATTAGCAAAGAAAATAGATTTATAAAAATTTTACATAAATGTGCTTGCTAGCCTCAAAATTCCAGAATACTACTTCTGACTTTTACTTTTTTAGAAAAGAAGAGGCTTATTTGGGACCAATAAATTCTGTCAGGTAAGGAACATTTGTAGCTAGAGCTACACGGTAGGGGTTTTTTCCTTTAAAACAAAAGCATTTTCAACATTATTTACCAATGAATCTCAGTCTTCTCAATCCACAGACAGCTTTGTTGTGCAGTGTGAACTAACATGAGCTAATCTAATCTGAGTATTTAAGAAGGAATTTGTTCATCTAAAAGTGATATAAACATCTTAATAAAGATGTTTTAAAACATTCATTCTTAATAATCAAATGTCTATGAAATGTCAAGAAAATTTTTAAAAATAAGAATTTGTCAAATAATTGCAAAACCTGCAAAGATTTTTCCAAGCATTCTATATGTGAAATTATCATTACATATAGTTTGACTATACTAAATTGAATCACTTGCATCCATCACCATTATCACATTTTAGGATTTATGAAACTGTTTTAATTTATCTTGAATGTTTTATTCATCCTGAAAATTGATGACTGAACAAAATAATTACCATTGATTTAGTTATACATATCTCATTATGATTATAGAGAACTGACATTGCTTTAATGAAGCAAAAAATATGAGTTAATGTAAGTTTACATCATAGTTATTTTCATCTAACTTTTAGAGTATTATAAGAATAAGGAAAATATTCAGGTTTTTACCACCATATGCTTTAAAAAGAGAAAGAGAGAGATCTGAAAACATTTTCTAAGTTCTTACCTAGCCTGGATCCCCATGAATGACTCAGGTATTTGTAATGGGATCAGATAGAAAACACACAAGACATCATCTCGACGGTCAGGTTCAAGATACAGATGATCCAGCAAGTGGAACGTTTCTTTTTCATACCACTTCTTCCAACTAAATCACATTCCCCAAAGGATGGATAAGAAATATAATTATAGCCCTGGCTGGTGCAGCTTAGTGGATGGAGTGCCAGCCTGCGAATCAAAGGGTCGCCGGTTCGATTCCCAGTCAGAGCACATACCTGGGTTGCAGTCCAGGTCCCCAGGGGGGATGCGCGTGATAGACAACCACACACTGATGTTTCTCTCCCTTGCTCCCTCCTTTCCCCACTCTATAAAAATAAATAAATAAAATCTTTTTAAAAAAGAAACATAATAATAGAATTCTGTGAGGAGCAACAGAGAAAGATAAGAGAGATGTAGGCAGGGAAATACAAGTGGATGATTTCCTGAAATATTGCCTATAAGAAAAAAGAGAATCAAATGGAAAATAGAAAGAGTCTTTCATAAGTGAGAAACAAGGAGGATGAAATTTTTATGTGGCAGGTGACTGGGATGGGGTAAAAGGCTGTGTTTACTTAGTTGATTTTATGGGTACAAGTAGGATTATGTATATAAAGCAGAGAAGCCAATTCTGGTTAGAGTTTCTTGAAGGAACCACCTTAGTGTGCTCCACAGGGAGCAGCTGGGCTGGGAGCTTGTCTGCCTCCGGAGTTGCAGTGCTCAGCCACCTTTCCAGACAGAGCCTGCAGCTCTGGGCACGGAAACCAAACAGTTTAGGCTGATGTGGGAACGTGAGATTGAAGCAGAATAAATTTGTATCAGGAGTTACTTTTTAAATCATGTAGGCAGCTTAATTTCAAAAATTTGAAGGGAACATGTATATTCAAGAGTTAAGTTGGAACTGTCAACAAATATCTTGGTTTACTAAAACTTAAACAAAAATTAGATGATGAAAGTTTTCATTTTTAATGTTAATGTTGAATATATTTTTTGAAATGAGTAATAGGAAAACGTACATTACAACTATGATTTTATAATTGTTATGTTTTTAAAAGTTGATTTTAATTTGAGTTAAGGGAAAATATTAACTGAATAATAATACAATAGTATGTGAATATCACAAAAATAATGAAAGTGACATGTGAAAATTGGTATTTGAGAATATTCATATAGTTTTAATCCATGTCATTCGCACATTTTTTAGAGCCTAAGAACAGAAAATAGAATATTTCAATTAAATGCTCCTATTTTTTAACTTTGTAGAGCAGTATAGTTTCTTTATCCTGCTAACATAGGTAGCTAATTTATTCCTGTCCAAACTGATTTTGTTTTTTAGTAACAATCAGAAAGTATAGTTTCTTGTTTACAAATGAATAATGAGACTTAAGTGTATGTGCTTGTGAGTAAACTAAGAAAATGAATAGGGTTTTTCTTACATTTTGAGACTTCCTTTGCCTGTGGAGGCTTGTTTTTATTTTTTAATTCTCATTAAATAAAATTTAGTGTAAGCGATTATTTCCTTGGACAAAATAAATCCGCAGGTTTATTTTATACTTGGTAGTTAAACATAGTACTCTTAACAATTTACTTTTTAAATTATTATAGATAAAATGGGCTTTGGGGGAGTTTGTATAGCTCCATAACTTTTAAAACATGTATAGATTGTGTGACCACTCCTACAAGCAGGTTATGGAATCGTTCTGTGGTCAGAAACTCCTCTCTTTGAAATTTGGAAGTGTCCTAAGCCACAAAACTTTTTTATAGTGACAGTAGTCTGTCATCCTTCTTAACCTTGTAGCAAAAAATAGGCCACTTTACTGTTTAATAATTTTTAATCCATCCTTCTTTCTAGTATATTTAAGTTTTTCTAGATGCTCATTTTGCACTTTGTTGATTTATACTCCTGACCAGGGATAGTCTTTATTTTTCCTCTCTACCAAATATCAGCTGGCCCAGTCCTAAGCTCAAACCTCAGGAGATTTCCTAGACGATGGTGTCAGTTCATGTTCCATCTGTTTATAAGTTATGCTTTGTTCACCATCCACATTGTTTTTGAACTGCCAGTTGTCCATTGTTAATACTGGAGATTATTATCTGGCGCACACAAGAGAATTACTGCTGTGTCTCTTATTATAGGCCTTGCAAATCGTGTGTTTTCTTTTCCCAAGTATTTTCATGGCTTTGAGCCATACTTTTTCTGTGGCTGACTACTCTAATCACTATACTGAACATGCATGATATATGCAAACCAAAGGGAGGGAAGTCACAAGTTATAAGTCAAAAACTTGGTCAACATTTCAACAAGGGTTGCATATTAACCAATCTGTTATGAGCATTTGAGTGTACAATTCTGAATTCATTTCAATTGGAATGAATTTCATCTATAGTACATGAAAAGTAATAAGTTATTTTCAAGTAAGGATCAACATTTTCTGGCTTGTGATATGAGCCTGAAATTTATGACGTTGGCCATAAATCAAAATTTAGGGAACTTAAATATGGCTGTAATAATTGTCATTGAGATCATTTCAGACTATCATAAGTATTTTCACCTCATTTAGGGAAAACATTAACAAGTTAATTTTAACCTTGACCTTTGGATCATAAATTTTCTTGTTTTTTGACTCTTTCAGGGATTTTCAAGGCTCCCTCTACATGTATGATTTCTTGGGACATTGGGTTCTCCTATGATTTGTGTTATGATTTCAAAGCAGTTTTTTTGTTTTGGTTTTCAATTTCTGGAAACAAATTCATTAATATTGAATGAGATTCTTTGTTATCCTTGCCTGGGAATGAAAAGTTAAAGCCTTAAGGAACAATACAGCTGCTTTTACTTGTTCAAACTATTTATCTATCCTTCGAAGTTATTAATTGACTATTTTATCATTTGCTCTTCAGATGGATCCTGTGCAAAAAGCAGTCATTAACCACACATTTGGAGTGTCTATTCCTCCAAAGAAGAAACAAGTTATTTCTTGTAATGTCTGTCAGCTTCGCTTTAACTCAGATGTGAGTATCACCTTTTCATTGCTCTCTGTAGTCTGTCAAGCTAAAAGTCTGATTGTTCTGAATATATACATCCCTTCATGCTTGCATACTCTCCAGCAGCCACTCCTCTTGGTGGGCCGCTTACTTCATTGTGCCAGATTTCTGAGGGATTTGGATTCAACACTAGAAACTTGAGCAACAGAGTGCCTAATATCAGAAAAAAATCAAGGCTTTCTCTGTGTAGTCAGTCTTACCTATATCATTTTACACTAGTTTCACCAATTATATTTACTTTTGAAAAATACTTGAATAACAGAGAATATTTTTTAAAGTTTAAAATGCAATGGAAACATAAAAAATTAAAATACCATGAATGCTGATGAAAAACCATTATTATTACTCTTGATGAGGGTCACATTTCATGTGTGTGCAAATTATATTAAATACCTGAGAAAATAAATCACTCTACAATTTGTATTTTCCTAGACATGGAAATACAGAGAAAGGTTTATAAATTATTTTATCTGGCCTAGCCTAATTATCCTGCCTAAAAATATAAGAAAAAAGTACAAATTAATCTTTTATGAAAGCAGATTTTAAAATTAAAGACAAAGTAACATTAAATGAAAATAAATATATTGGAATGTTTATAATAATACACAAGTAAAGCCAATAACCAATACAAATCTGAACCTGGAGATTGTATATTATATATGATATTTCTTGAGTTACTCTACCCTGGAGGCTATTTTGCAGAGAGTATATTACAAGATTCCTGTTTATTGGAAATACTAAAATAATAAATACTCTCTATGCTACTGTATAATTGCACTTACATAACTTTCTGCAAAGAAAAAAACTATGGATACAGAAATCAGACCCGTCCTTAGCAGGGACTGTGGGTAGGGTCAGGGCACTGACAGCAGAAGGGCATGAAAGAACTTTATCATGTGCAATGTCTTCATTGTTGTGGTGGTTACAAAGCTGCTTTTGTTTTTCAAAACTCATGAATCCCAGTACCTAAAAAGGAATTTTACTATATGTAAAGTATAATTCAGTAAACCTGACTAGAAGAAAATCAATATGCTAAGAAACATTAAATATTTTGTAAATAGAAGGCTCATTAATTAGAGACATAAGTACTAGAGATCTATTAAAATACAATATTACTATTAAATTTAAGGTATAACAATTAAAGGACTTTTGCAAGAAAAGACAATAATAAATACTGAAAAGATCCAAATATATTTAATAGTTATGCATAGTTATTATTCAGTTTCTACATTCAAACAGAGAAATTAAATTTCTGTAACTTTATGACTATAAAATGAAAATGTTCACCACTTTACTGACTCCTTGTGAAATGAGTGCCCCCTGAAGACATGCATTGTATTTAGTGCTCGAATTCCCAGCGCAGGAATGCTGGATGTTGAAAATATCTTATAACACACTGCAGGAAATTGCAAAGTGAACCCATGTGAATATTGCAACACAGGCCAACTTGCATGAAGTCTGTGAACGTCGTGTTAGGGAACTAACTGCTCTATACACAGCCACCAGCAACCGAGGTTCCCAAGTTAATTTAAGGAGAGAAAAGTAACAAGGTTGATGAATAATGCAGGCTCTGGGCAATTGTGAATTCCTTGAATTAAAAAAATAATAATAATAGTCCTGGCTGGGTGGTTCAGTTGGTTGAAGCATCATCCCATACACCAAAATGTTGCAGGTTCAGTCTCCAGTCAGGGCACATGCCTGGGTTGTAGGTTGGAACCCTGTTCGGGGGTGCATATAGGAGGCAGCCAACTGATGTTTCTCTCTCACAATGATGTCTCTCTCTCTCTCTCTCTCTCTATCCATCTATCTATCTCTATCTCTATCTCTATCTCTCCATCTCCTCCTCTCTCTCTAAAATCAAAAAGCAAATCCTCAGATCCAGATTTAAAAAATAAATAATAACAACATATATTTACATGGTTCAAAAAGCAAATTAATTTTAAGGGATACATTGAAAAACCTTGTTCTGCCCCATTCCCCGTCCCCCCACCCTCCCTGCTATTCCTGTCTATCTACAGCCACTTCTGTATTTCTTTCGTATCTTTCCTGGGTTTGATTATGCAAATATAACCAAGTGTGAATATATGCGTATATTCTTCTTTCCTCCCTTTTCTACATAAAAGGTAGTGCACTATTCACACTATTTGCCTTACATTTTTTATGTAATAATATATCCTGGAGAATTTTCCCTATCAATACATAAAGAGCTTCCTCACAGTTTATTTACAGATATGCTAGGCTAAGATATTCACATCCTAATCTCTGGAACCTTTCACCATTGTGTCCTAATATGCCAGAGGGGAATTCCGTTAATAAATGGAATTAAGGGTCCTCAGTTTCCTCTTCTGTGATATGACTTAAAACAAACTATGTGATCTTCAGAGGACCTGTCCAGTTCTAGGATTAAATGTCATTTGCATGGCAATCCTGTTGGAAGAACAGGGTATAAACACCCTCACTTCATGGGTGGAACAGTTAAGACCAAGAAAAAATGACTGCAAATTTTATTTTTTTGCTTGCATCATGGGTTGGCCAGGGGTGGGGGATTAGGGGCAGTTTGCCAATCTTCTTTCTCTGCATCCCAGAATTGCTCTGGGGGTGGGTTCACTGTTGACTTGAGTCCTTAAAATATTTTATTCTTGGTAATCCTGTGTGCCCACAGGTCCTTAAAAGTAGAAAAGGGAAGCAAAAGAAAAGGTTAGAGTGATGTGATGTGATGTGATGTGATGTGATGTGATGTGATGTGATGTGGAGAACAGCTCTACTGGCCATTGTGGGCTTTGACGGTGAAAGAAGGGACCATGAGCTGTGGAATGTGGGCACCCTCTAGACACTGGAAAATTAAGGATATTGATTTTCTCCTGGAGCCTCCCAAAGAGAACATAGACCCCAGACGAATTAAGATAATAAATGTGTGCTATTGTAAGCCAGTAAGTTTGGGATAATTTGCTCAGCAGCAATAGAAAACCAACACAGAAGTCTACATGTGCATATTCCATAGTTTATTTAACTAGTCCCTCATTGGTGGACACTTAGGTCATTTCCAAGCTTTTGGAATTACATAGATTTTTATAGTCAACAAATGACAGATCTATGACATAAATTCAGTCTCTTGCTTCTAAATCCACAGCTCTCTTCCTATTTTATTATGTTGTCTCACTTAATAACTTGACTTATTTTCTTCACATTTATTGAGCTTTTATTTTATGCCACACTAGGCTCCAGAGACCAGCAACAAATTTCCTAAAAAAGACTGAGTGAAAGCATCTAAGTTTTAACCTTAGTATATCCTCCCCAAACCTATCTCAGGTCTTCAGCTCTATATTTTTATTATTCTGTACATAGAGAGGCCATGAGGTATGGAACACTAGATTAAGAGTCCTTGAATGTGGTTTAAGCTCTAAGTCTTACCTTGATAAACCACTTCACCACTGTAGGCCTCAGTTTCCTCTCCTGTGATATGACTTAAAACAGACTATATGATCTTCAGAGGACCTGTCCAGTTCTATGATTAAATATAATTTGCATGGCAATTCTGTTAGAAGAACAGGGTATAAACTCCCTCACTTCATGGGTGGAACAGTTAAGACCAAGAAAGAATGACTGCAAATTTTATTTTTTTGCTTGCATCATGGGTTGGCCAAGGGGCGGTTTGCCAATCTTCTTTCTGCACCCCAGAATTGCTCTGGGGGTGGGTTCACTGTTGACTTGAGTCTCATTCCATGTCTGTGATTTTCTTAGTAGTTACTGACAGGGACATGGGCAAATGTACACACGTGAGCATGTGAACACCAGCTTCCTTGCCGCCACTCAGAAACTGTTGATAATGGAGAAAGAAAGAAAATTTCCGACTCACACTTAGGCTCTGGGCAGTAAAGCCACACATTCCGGATGGCAAATTCACAAGAGTGACGTATACATGTTCTCTGTGTCTGGTAATGGTGGCCTGCTTGCATAACCGAGCTCCAAGACTGAGCATTTTTTTATCTGGGGGGGCAAGTGTATTATTTTATAATTACCCTATTTACATCCTAATGTAAGAATTAGAAGATGCTCATTCTTACTTCTTTAATAACATTTCTAAACCAGCCTGAAACTGTATTGTCTTCACTCTTCAGTGTAGAAAATGTGGTTACTGACAATCTGGAAGGCAGATTTGCACGGTAAATGGACCGCACTCTGCAGTTTTCCATTACCCATATAAAATGTACCAGGACAGGATTCATGCATTAAAATTCAATGTGACCCAGTTTAAGTTGTCCCATCGTAGCCTCCCTTTGTCCAGCTCTTATCCTCTCTGTAGAACTCCACTGTTGCGAAGCAAAAGGCTACAGCTTTATTTACACAATACAGCATTATGCAAATGAGCAGGCATTAATCATAAACATTTCCCAAATGAACCTTTACAAATTAACACCATTAACTTTGCCAGGGGCCAGGCATTGCAGTCCAGGAAGAATATATCTTTCCAGCTGAGCTGGAGACACTTACACAAATATATGCAGCACATGAATCCCTAGGTTCTTCTTAGACCCTTTCTCGCCTACCCCAACATGGTTTGAGTTGAGCACTGCGGAGCTTACCCTATGCCTGAACGCCGCGTTCCTCTCCAAGGAATGAACGAGTGCACTGCAACTGTTACCGGAAATTGATAAGCCTGACTCTGAATTTTTACTCTTTTGCTGGGAAATATGTTTCTAGCATTAAGCCTTTCCAGAAAAATGGGTCTTCTATACTGTTCTGTAGTTAACTTTAAATAAGACTCAAAATTATTAGGCTTTCAATTTTTATACAAAAATACTGGAAACTAGCCCTAACATAAGTGTTTAAAATATTTTTCAGGCTAACATTTCTCTTTTTGGCTAGGTTTTAAGTTGGCAGATCTCAAATAATTTCTAATTTGCATGTTAATTTCAATTCCTTGGAGAACAGTAGCAGAAGGATAAAAGAAACTGATCATTAAACAGATCCTTACACAAAATCAGGGCAATCTGATTCTCTTAAATATTTAAAAATAGAGATGATCTATTTATTATTATTATTATTATCATCATCACAGTACAGTTAATCACAAATACCCATAATACATGACTGAATCCTTTATGCTTTATAGACAAATTGGGATGAAAACATAATGATACTCTAATTTAGGAATTGACCCTGAAATTTTGACGCTCAGCTTAATACCACAATTGAACAAGTATGAGATGCAGTATCCCCAATTGGTGACTCCACAGACTTAAATTTACAGTATTACCTTGTGAATAGCACTATAAACTTCAAATCACTTATAGTTGACATTTTCTTTATTTTATCTTACTTTGTGGTTCCTCTAGGTTTTTACTTTTGTTGTGCTTTTCAATGTCTTTGTTTTGGTTTTTGATTATCCAGTGTCTCTAGCTCTCATTTTAGCTCACTCTTCTTTTTGCTGTGTTCTGTTCCCTCACATCTCAAGGCATAAGGAGATGACCTGATGCCATTTCATTGATTTGCGTTAGACTGATTAAGCACACATGGACAGGAGATGAAAGGTTTTCTTAGAATTTAAAATGGCAGAGGGACCAACCATTTGTATGAACATTCTGTGGGTGACCTGGCTCTCTCTCCTATTCTTTCCTATAAATCTCTCTGAAGTTTTAGAAAGTGAAATTGTTCAGCAGTCACCTCCAGTCCCCATGTGACTGCATCAGTGTGTAATTGCTGTGTCTGCAGTGCCATTTCCCTCTGCATTTTGTATCTTTGTCATGTTAGCAGTTTTTATTTGGGTAAGGTTATGTAAGTATGTCCCCCTGGGTCTGTCAGTCAGTCAGTCAGTCAGCCTGTCTGTCTGTCTTTCTCTCTTTTAGTTTTAAACTTATGCCCACTTCCTGACTTCTTTATGCAATTCATATAATACAAATTCTCTGTCTTGCATTAACAAACCACCCCATCCACCATCTGCCATTAGTGCAATTTTGTTTAGAGGCCCTGGCATTCTCTGTCATCCAGCAGAGATCTCAGCAGTCAAGAGATTAGGGAGGAATGCCACAGCTTTGGGTCCCACATAAATGTTCTTTTCCATGTCCTTGGCTGACCCTCCATTTCCTTTGGCCACTACGCTTAATGCCATCTCTCCACCAGCTGCTGTGAGGTAGCAAGTCCCAGCAGCAGCTGTGCTTCCTTCCCTGGGAAGTCAGAGCGGCCGGGAAACAGGAGCCGCTAGACGCCGCATTTAAAGATGCCCCTTGCAGCAAAAGCAGGAAAGGCACTCAGCTGCAACGGTGCGTGCTTGCATTTTCTGAAGGATCAAGTATTTCCTTTCTCATCATGTGACATTCTTCTAAGGGATTTTGTGTTTTGCTATTAGCTGCCTGGTGCTTGCTTTTAACTCTAGAAATTCTTTCCACGAGTTATCAGTGTTTCTCTTTCCTTGTCAAAACACATTCTTTTCCAGTAGACCATCAGATTACTCCTTCCTATCTTCTCTACTTTATCTTCTCTTCTCCTCTAGCTCTTTCTTGGACATTTGTAGTGTCTTTATTAAGTGGGGTTTTTAAAAAATTTTTTTAGGTTTCACTGGACTGGATTCATTGCTTTAAATTAAGAGGCACTTCCCTTTGAGGGGGGATACCTACTGAGTTTGTATTTCTAAATATTTTATTTATTTATTTTTAGAGAGAGGGGAAGGGAGGGAATAAGAGAGAGAGAGAAAGATCAACTGTTTGCCTCTCTCATGCACCTCGACCATGGACAGAATGTGCAACCCAGGCATGTGCCCTGACCGGGAATCAAACCACACCCTTTCACTTTGTGGGATGATGCCCAACCAACTGAGCTGCACCGGTCAGGGTAAGCATATATTGTTTAAAACTCTAACCAATGTACTGCTTTTAAAAATGAGTTTATCCTATATATCCTGAGTTTTCAGACATTGTGTTTGATAACTGATATGTCAAAGAAAACTTTGACCCTCCCTATAACACCATTCTCAGATCTACTCATATTAATTCTACAGATTAACTCCTGCCTCCTCTCACATATATTTATCCAGTCATTGTCTGCCACTCAGGAACATCTACTCTGTTTCTCTTGGAGCCCTTGAGTAGATAGCAGCTCCTTAAACAGCCTCTCGATTAATTTATAATGTATTCATATTTGTATAATCATACATAAATTATATATATATAATTATGTCTGAATAAATATATATTGATTTGTTGGGGTTTTTTTAGAAAAATACTTGGTGCTGATAAAATGTGAGAGGCAGAGTTTTGAGAATACTGGCGCCCAGCCTGCCAGGTCCCTCCTGTGCTAGTAGTGGCCTCCCCTTGAGAAGCTGAATAAGCCATGAAAGTTGGTCCTCCCTGGAAAGTGAGTTTATCATGAGGTGATTGGAAGGAGACCACAGTTAAACTGAATTCAGCAGCTGATGATTAAATAAAGAGATTCCACAGTGATAATAATCTCATTGGTGAATTTAGAACTCAGAAGCTAGTTGTAAAGTTTACATCTACTATTAAGCAGTACAAATTATTAGATAAATTAATAATTTTATAAGTTTAAAAAAACCAATGGATTCTATCAAGAAGGAAAGTACTGAAGAAGGAAGACATCCGTAGCATCAAATGGAAATCTAGAAAGTGATAGCATGCTTTCGTCAAACATTTTATATTTTTCCCATAAATAAGACTATTTCTATTGATTCTTAGATATGGAAGGTAGTGAAGCAGATAGGAGGTAATTAAAAGTATAAATCTCAGGAGCTTGGGAAGGTGATTCTCTGCTTTGTAGACAGAGATGACAAAATGATGAACATTTTTTGCTTCAATGTGACAGAAATATAGCGTGGTTACAGGGAGTGGGAACACACCACACTGAAAGCTTTCTTCAGTAGCTGCTGTATAACAAAGGTCTTAAAAAGTTTAGTCATGTTTTCTTGAAGTTAGTTACTTATTAAATTAAAAGAAAAAAAACTTGCTCCAAAGCAGCACTTTATATTACAAAAAGTTCTTAGACATACCTTATTTGAAAGGGGTATTTGGATAATTTAGGGCTGATTTTAAATTCATCACTGAAAGGGAAGACTAAGATAAAAGAGAAGTTTTTTAAATGTGAGCTTTAGGACTTAAAAAACTCATCAGATCCTGTGTTTAACTAATGGGGAAATTATACTATACATTTCAGTATTTCTCTGACTTTTCTTAAAATGTATAGATGTTTCACATGAAATGTTACTCTAGCTATTTATATGTGTTTAACATATTCAAAATTAGCATGATCAGCCTAATATGTTATTCTGAAGAACAGTAAATATGAATATCACAAAGACAGTACCTGAATCCATCCCCACACGCGAGCAAAACCATTAGGCATCCACAGCGCACCATGGCTGCTGCAAACTCTGGTACATTTCCACTCAGTACAGCTTTGCTGATCAGACATTAACAACACCTTTAAAAAATACGGTGGGTCATCTTTTTTCCTGTGTAAAATTCCATACCTCTTGTAGGGGGAAGTAAAAGATTCCTGAAAGGATTTTCAAGTCATTTTGTTGGTTGTTTTGTCATCTACAAGTTGCCTTGCCACTTAGGGGTTAGGGAAAAACTGTTGAAAGCTTGTGAGTTTTCCCTCTTTGCTTGCTATGCACTGCTTTAGTTAAGACTGGTTGTGGAATCCTTACCAATCAGATGAAGTTTCACTCAATTTTTGTGATTTAGGATTCTTTAGCTAAACATTTATTCAACATATAATCTGATATCAGGTAGAATTTCTAGGCTGAACACTTTTAGGTTCCCTAACTGATTAGCTGCTGGTTTAAAGTTTATGTTCAGGCTTTATTTAGGACATGTTTGCTTTCCCATAGCTTGTCTTCTGTTTGCTTCAGTGAACAGTTGACTATAATTTTCATAACCTTTCCAACAAGGAAAAAAGGTATTACATACACAAGACAGAAGCAAAACAAAACAAAGCAAAAACCCTTCATGCAACAAAAGTAGTCTTGTCTATTCCATTGCTTTCAAACAAGTGGCTGATTTCATATAGTACAGAACAACCTGCAAAAGACAGTTCAGGTACTTCTGTGTCTCAAGCAGTTCTTTGAATGGAGTGACAGCATTTACCCTGGAGGCGAAAGAACTTTAGATATGGTGGGTCAGCGTAAAGAGCAGTTTTGGGGGAAAACTGGAAGGGCCGTAAGAAACTCAGTGACACATGGCTGGGGAGGGGTTTGAGGATAGCATATGAGGAAGTATTCTCACCAGTTTTAAAATTTCAAGCTAGAAAGACTTTGTAGGAAAATAGTGTTGCTGGTTAACGTGAGCTCTTCAAGGAGAGCAAAGAAGCAGTGAAGCTGACCAGAGACTGAAGAGTGTCCAACTAGCTCCTGCCAAGAAAGGAAGAGTCAAGAAATGTAAGAGAACTTCCCTACTCTCACAGACCTGGTAATCTCCCTAGGGAAATAAAACTAATACACTTAGGAACACTGCTGAACTATATGATGTTAATTAACTAAAGGGTAATATCAGTTTAGGAAAGGAGACAGCACACAAGCTAGAATAACAATCACAAGTGGAAAGCTAGTCTCAATGGGTGCCTGTTCTTTCCTTCTGCCAGGCTCTAAACTAGACGCTTTCCACATACATGCGTTATCGCTGTATTTTCAGAGATTTGTGAAAGAAGTGAAACCAGGGGAGAGGCTTAAGAGATGATCAGGATCTGAAGGAGGGAAAATTGAGGAATTATTAAAAACTAGAGCTAAAATAGATAGGGCTCCTTTGAGGATGTTGTCTGTGGCTAGGCTGCAAGGAGGTCCATGAACTCCCCAAAATTATACAAAAAATTGCCTGTCTGCACATGATCAATTAAGATGATCATGGACTCATGATCTCTTATAGGTGACTGAATCTTCTCTCCAAGAGAATATTCCACAGCTCCATTGGCGACATTTCAGGATTTAGTCATTTTTAGTAATGAATATTACATCTTACCTAAATCTTAGAGAGAGAAAGAGGGAGGGAGGGAGGAAGGGGAGGAAGGGAAGGAAGGAAGGAAGGAAGGAAGGAAGGAAGGAAGGAAGGAAGGAAGGAAGGAAGGAAGGAAGGAAGGAAGGAAGGAAGGAAAAAGGGGAGAGAAAAGAGAAAAACCCTGTACATTTTTGTCACTTTAGTTCTGTCTTCTAGGGTACATGGAGAGCAAATGTTGTGTTCACTGCTCAGAAAATAGATCTGGTGAACAAGGACTCCCCAGAATACATCACTTTGTTAAGGTTCTGCTTTGGGGAGGCAGATAATATGATTTAATTCTTATTAATTTGTGTTTTCTTCAGATGTAAAGTATATTTTACCTCTCACAAATAACGATTGTATTACTGTATCAGTGATATTCCTAACATATCTGTCTCCTAAACTAAATCATTTTTAACATCTCTTCCAGAAGACAAAATCACTCTCAGAAAAAGTGTGAAATTACATGAATAATAATAATAACCAGATAAGAAACTTAGATACTGTTTTAAGATTTGAATATATTAATACTTAATATTATAATACAAAAAAGGAAAAGAGTAAAGGCTAAATCCTTTTGATTATGTTAATATATTTGTAAATGAGAAAAAACTTAAACCCACATATTAATCTATTGCAATAATGAATAATATTATAGTAACAAATAAGTGAATTTTAATAAAATCAAAATTATATGTAAGATACAATTTACATATCTATTAAATTATACCACTGATATTTTATTTTCTTCTCTGTTCCTTAGTTTAAAAGCACATAATAACTTACAAAGAAGCATAAATATTCATTTGAAAGATATTAACCAAAGTCAGTGGAATATGTTATACATTAAGTTAAAATTTATATTTACCAATCAAGAATAATATACCTCACAGTTGTCACTGTCTCACTCTTAACTTTCAAACATAAACAAAAATTCTAAGCAGTCATGTATTTAAAATAAGAGAATTGCTCTGACTGGTGTAGCTCAGTTAGTTGGGCATCATCCCACAAAGTGAAAGGTCATGGATTCAATTCCCTGTAAGGGCACATGCCTGGGTTGCAGGTTCAGTCCCCAGTCAGGGCACATACAAGAGGCAACCAATCATTGTTTATCTCTCACATCAATGTTTCTCTTCCTCTCTCCCTCCCTTCCCATCTCTCTAAAAATAAATAAATAAACTCTTTAAAATGAGAGAATTGAAATATCTCAAGTTTTTGACTCTACAGCCACTATGCTAACATTGCTTATTGCAAATCCACAGTTGAAATTCTAGAATATGAGTGACACAGAGTTTGAAAACTGGAACTGTATCTGAAACTAGCTTAAATGATTCTTAACCACTAGGAACTTATTTTTGAGTGTGTAGCAGAGTCATTGTGGATTGGGAGTTTGATGATATAACTGCATGTTCTCTCTATTAGTTTTCATGTGGTTAATTAAAAGATAAGTAACAAAAATATGCTAATTCTAAGTTTACCTATGTTATTAAAATTCCACTGCAAGCACAGCAATTGTTTAGAACTTAGACCAAAAATTTTTTTCAAGAAGTATTTTATTACAGACCTTAGAATTGCCAGATCATAGTGATAATAAAAAGCAGACTGGTATTTAGTCAGTTTTATTGTTTTTAACTCACAGAGGCAGACAGTACACCCTCTTATTTCCTGAAGGTGGACTGCCCCAACGTCGCTATACCACTGACACTCGTAAATATTTTTAACAGAATTCTAATTCTGCTGTAAGTGTGTGTTGCATTTAGCATGGGAGATGTGTAGTGCTGACTTATACTCACAATCACAAAATAGTTTCCTTTTTGTCTTCGATAACGCCTACTGAGTGTTCTCTGAAATGTAGCTTTCATTATCTCTGAACTGTGAGCTTGAAATGATTAGCTGCTTTTTGCTCTGGAAAGATATAACATTCAATATTTTTTGAGAGACACCTATGGAATCCTTTTATGTGATGATTTGTTTATGTCATGAATTTTGTCAGCTTTGTCTTATATCATTTGAGAAGAATGAAAGAGTATAGATTCACTAAAGGAGTAGTTAGGTTATTTGGTACAGTTTTGTAATTTAAAATGTTTAAGGCAGCAAAATGCTCTATGTGCACTTTTAAACTAAAAATACCAATGATCTCTTTGTAAAATTCAATTTATGGATTTACACAGATGGTCATAGAAGGGGGTATTCATTTACATCTGTAAGAGTTGGAGAAATGATAGATGTCTATATTTGTAAACTGCCAGAATAGAATTACAGAATTTGCAGATGTAGATTTAAAAATACAAAGTTTGGATATCTGAAAGACGTTCTCTTCAAGCTAGTTTTCTACAGAGGTAGACATTGAATAATTGCCTTTTGTATAAATTTCCATTTTCATAAATGCAGAAAATTCCTGTTAATTTGGACTATAGTTATTAAAGATTTGTGATAATTCAGGTACAGGCTGAACTGAACTTTCCAAATTCTTTGGTCCAAATTCTTCAAAGAAAATGCAGATGAATGTTGTTGCAGAAGAGATTAAAGCATAGAGACTTAGAATACCAACAGAACCAATTTTCACAGGCTTACTTAAGTACTTTGAAGGCACTCATTAAAATATAGCAATATATAATTTAAATTAATTCTTACGTATTTTGATACCTAAGCATCTCTGGTAGCTAACAGTTATTAACTAACAACATTTCTTCAAAAATGTTCTACTTTTTTAATGTATTTTTTACCATTTCATTATATCCTTCACCCAAATTAGTCTACATTGTTAAGGTTTTTCTGAAACTATAACCATTTAGTAACATCTAATACTATTTTCTTTTTTAAAGCAAATGATGTTTTTGTGACTTGGAATTTTTCTGAAAATTTTTTGAGTCAAGTGCTTTAACTTAGGCAATATATAGAATTTATGTTTCAGGCCAACATTTTGAGTGATGATTAATCCAATGTAGTTATTTATCCATACTGATCAAATTAAGTGAATGATCAATGAATTACTTATTTGGTGTTCTGACCTGGGCAATCTTAACAGACAAGTGAGTGAACCATTGTATTTAAGAATTGTTTTTCCAATTACTGAGCAATTGGTCTGTTATAACTGATCAAGCCTCAAACCTCCCAAATCATTCCAACTTATGACCCTGACTTCAACCCACTGCTTCTAATCATAGGCAGAAAGAAGTCAGGAATCTAGAGCAGCAATTTTCAACCTTTTTCATCTCATGGCACACATAAACTAATTATTAAAAGTCTGTGGCACACCAAAAATACATACTTTTTGCCAATATGACAAAAATATGTATAATTTTGATTCATTCACACCAGATAGTTATTGTTGTGTTGGCTGTTGTTCTTTTTTTTTTTTTAAATTTGACACTCCAAGGGAAAAGAGGTCATTGCCCCTGACTAAATAATCAGGTATTTCATGTTTTAAAACTCTTGTAGCATACCAGTTGAAAATCGCTGATTGAGAGGAACTCAGTTGATTATGGCTACTCTTAATACCAAAATCTTCACTCTATTAACAGAAATCAAAATTGGGTTTCTAACCAGATAGATACATCTCTAGTCAGTTCTTACCTCTGGTCACACTGTTCGTAGACTTCAGCCACAATGGCTTCCTTTATTTCCATCCACCTGCCAAGCTCCTCCTGCCCTTCCCACTTTTGGTCTAGTCCACACTTCTCCTTCAGGCCTCACTTTAAATGTCTCTTCCTTGGAAGAGCTTTTCTAAACTTCAGTAGTCTAAACTAGTCCCGCTCCTGATAATAATTTTATAACACCCAGTGATTTTCCGCTATGAAATATATCACAGTTTGTAAAGATATCTTTATGTAACTCTGTTTGGTATCTGTTTCCAACACACACACGCACACACAGGCACATGCGAGTGTCGGCTCCATAAGAACGGGACTGAGTATGCTTTCACCATTGCTGTCTCTCTGGTGCCCAGCACAGGACATATATATTTCTTGAATAAATTGTCCTAAAAGGGATTTATTTTTTTTTAATCTTTAATTTATGACAACCCAGGGATTGACTGGGAGTTAGTGAATCTGTTCTCTACAATGAAAACTAATTTTTATATGACCTTAAAGGTCACATCCCCAGCCCTGTTTTCACAGCCACATCATTCACTCGAAGGAAATGAAGATCCTGTCTTACCAGAGTGACAAGGGACAGAGTCTCTTCTGTTTTGGATCTTCCCCTGTGGAGGCTGTTTGGACCATGGGCTTGGGGCCTGCTACAGTGGGGTAGTGGTTAAGAGCCTAATCTTTTAGTCCTGGGGTTGAATTCAGGACTTTCCATTTATGGAAGTGTGATATTGGATAATTGCTTAACTTTTCAGAGTCTTTGTAAACTTGGGCTAACGATACTTGCTTTACATGGTTTTATGATGATTAAAAGAGATGCTATCTCTTAACACAAAACACTGTGCCTGGTACTTAGCAAGTAATTAATAATAACTATTTGTCACTATTTTTATTTTTATTTTTATTTTTGAATTCAGAGTGATTTTTGTAACCTGGCATTGTGTTTGAAGTCTTTCTCGCTGCTGCGCTCTTTCTGTGGCTCTGCATTCCTCAGCTCTTTGAAGAGATGGGTGAGGCGCTGTAATTTTCCTCGGAGCAGTAGCTATAAATAAGCCCCTCATTTCACACAAACATGGCTAATACTACACTTTTTGTGCCACATTATCAAATGTTCTTCCAGGACATAAAGACCTCATATTATTTTCCAGTTACTTTATGAGATTGTGTTGAAATTACAGAAAAGTATTTTAGCATTTAAGATATTGTACTGGAGCCCTGACTGGTGTGGTTCAGTGGATTGAGTGCCGGCCTGCAAACCAAAGGGTCACCAGTTCAATTCCCAGTCCAGGCACATGCCTGGGTTTCAGGCTAGGTCCCCAGTCAGGGGTGTTCGAGAGGAAATCACACATTGATGTTTCTCTCCCTCTCTCCCTCCCTTCCCCTCGCTCTAAAAAATAAATAAAACATTTTCTAGAAAACATATTATTGTACTTCAGTAAGACTATAGTTCCTTTTTGGTAGTTGCGTGTATGCATTTTTAATTACTGTTCCTCTGGAATTTTCACTTTCCTTGACCTCTGTGTTTTATTACTCCCTGGTACATCCAGCTTTTCTGGTGGCCTCTTTTCTTTATCCTGTGCTGACTCCTCTTACCTATTAAATATAGCTGTTCCTCATCTTACCTATTAAATATAGCTATTCCTCATCTTACCCATTAAATATAGCTGTTTCTCAAGATTCCTTCTTCAAAATAGATTTTATCCCCTTTGCACTTAATTCCTCAGGAATCACATATGTCCCCAGGGTTTTATTTATCATCTTATCATGTGGTTCTCAAATGGATGGCTCCAGCTCCAGCCTTCTTCCTCAACTACCAATTTTATTTCCTGTTGTTTGTTGGGCCTCTACACTATGTATCTCTTGAGCAGTCTAAATGGATGTCCAAACTGAATTCTCATTTTTGTCTGTAAAATTTTCTCATCCTGCTATAACTGCATCTTTTTGTTAATTACTTCACCATTTTCTTTGTCATTTAGGCCTGAATCTTTTAGAGTAAACTCCAATTATTTTTTCTTCCTCTATCATTACTTTAATTCTATTGTCAAGTAATAAAGAGACTTTCTCCATTCATTAATTCATTCATTTATCTATGTAATCGGTATTTATCAAACAGAATGTTTCAGGCAGTGTGCTAAGTGCAAGATACTGAATGAAAAACAAAAATCTTACAGGTACAGCTTTAATGAAGGTTATTGTTTAGTGGGGGAGACATGCATTAATCAAATAATTACAAAAATTAATAATTTTTCTAATTGTAAAATGT
Source organism: Phyllostomus discolor (assembly GCF_004126475.2). Classification (NCBI taxonomy): domain Eukaryota; kingdom Metazoa; phylum Chordata; class Mammalia; order Chiroptera; family Phyllostomidae; genus Phyllostomus; species Phyllostomus discolor. Next base: position 44,984,476 of record NC_040906.2, read on the forward strand.
TCTATGAAAGAAAGAATCCAAAAAGTTAAGATGTCGCCTAGTCTGGGACATCATGGAAAACTTCTTAAGGAAGTGTGTCTGGGCTGGGTTCTGAAGGATGAGTAGGAGTTAACTAGGAAAAGAGAAAAGGAACAGTATTTTAGGCCTGTGTAAAAGGATAGCTCAACACATCTCAGCCACACACTCTCGGTTTCTCAGAGAATAACAGAGAGACTGCTACCAAAGGAAACTAGAGGTAAGCAGGTCCAGGGAAATCAACCATGTAAGTCTTGAATATGATGAGTTTAGATTTTAAACTAAGAACAGTGAAAAGGCATTGAGTATTTTAAGCAGAGGACTGACATGATCAGCTTTTCATTTTGAAAATGTCACTCTGACCCTTTTGGGGAGAACAGCTGACAAGAGAGCAAGAGGGGCCTCTGGTGCTCACTAAGGAAGCTATTGCAGCAGTCCAGGCAAAAACGGATGGCAGTGTGGACCAGGCTGTGGTTGAGATCTAAAGAACTGGCTTGGTTAGAGAAATAAATACAAAGGTGGTAGAATCTGCAGGACTTCAGGACTGATGAATCTGGGGGTGTGGGCAGAGTGTAGCAGTGAAGTTGGTTCCTGGCTTTGGCTCTTACAGCAGATGTAGAGTGATGCCATCTGCAGAAAAGAATTGATAGAAAAAGACTAGGTAGTTTGGGCAGTAAAGCAGAGGCATGCTACCAAAAGTTTGGTTTTGAACTCACGTTTAAGGTGCTTTGAGACATCCAAGTAGATATTCTTAGTCTTGAGCTCCGAAGAGAGATCTGGAGTAGAGAAACCAGGAAATGATTGGTGCAGAGAGGGTTGGGGAAGTTGTGGTGTGGGTGAGACTGGAATAGGGAGTAGACTGGAACGTCTGGAGTGGAAAGACAAGAAGGCCTCAAGCTGAGCCTTGGAATATGTCAACATTCAGGGACTGGGCAGGGGAGGATAAGCCTGCAAATGGTTCTGACATGAAGGGACGTGAAAGAGTGTGGGAAAGAGCCTGGGAAAGAATGTTTTCCTGAGAAGTGAGGTTCTCCAGCAGGTCCAGGTGTACCTTATTGGTCAAGCAAGATGATGCATGAAAGACGTTCTCGGTTTTAGGATTTAGAGCATCGGTGTCTTCATAATGTCTGTTTGAGTGGATTGAGGCGGACTGATTAGAGAAGAGAAAATGGAAGTGTCTAAGATTAATTTAACAAGTCAGTCTGTGAAAGGGAGCAGAATAATAGGGTAGGAGTGAGTGGAGGTTGAGGAATGGTTTATTTTGGGTTGGGAAGAGCTGAGCTTGTTTAAACACTGATGATAAAGAAGTGTTGGTGGTGGGGGTTGAATATAAATATAAAAAAAGAGAAAAGATAACAGACACTTGGGAAGGCAAAAGGAGCCGTGTCTTTAGTTGGAGAGATTTGTCTTAATAGAAGGAATAGCTTCTTTTCTATAAAAACTCTGGCTTTTGGTTTATGATGCCCCTAAAATTTGAGATATGTGTGTTTAAGAATATTAGTACTCCCTGACTCACTGTGGTCAGAATCTTCTATTTACTCTCCTCTTTTTCCTTTCCTTCTAGTAGGCCTTTGCTGCTATTAGATTGTGCTAGAACCAAAGCCCTGAGTGTCTTCTCATTAACTAGGTAATCAAGCATGCTATTTGTTAACTACCATCCCACTACCTAGTATTTAAAACCTAAATAACCTGGCACTTGCCTTTCTAATCTTTTCTTCCTCTCCTACTCTATTCATGTCCACATTCACATTTTCCTAAATATAAATTGTTTTTTCTAGACATTTTTTTCTTATCACAGTCTTCTCCTCATGGGGAGTACATACCTCTTGCCTTTGAAATCCTTTTTTTATTGAAGGCCCATTTCAAAGCCTTTTCTTTTCTCCAGTGTTCATATCATTTTATATGCCTAGGGCAAGGATCCATATTTTGTTGCCTGATTTCAAGAAATATGCTTAAGAGCACACATAACTACAAAGTATTCATAATTACAAATTAGGGTATAGAGACTAATTAGTAAAAATTGTAATGTCTGCTTTAATTCAATTAAAGTACTAAAAAAATTTTCTAATTGTGAAAGAAGAAAATAAGTATTTAAAGTATCTAATGCCTATTTTTACACCATGGGTGACAGAGCAACTTTGGAAGCAACACACATATCCACAATGAGGTACTGTTGAAATAAATTGTGGTTCATTCATATAATGAAATAAATATACACAGCCGTTTAAAAAGTAAAAAAACTTTCTAATTACTCATTTTTAAAAATCTCTAAGATATATTGCTACATAGAAAAAGCCAAATGCAGAACAACATATGTGGTATGTAGGCATTTGTCTAAAAATGAAAGAAAGGAAAAATATAGGCATTTATATATATTTGCTTGATAGGCATGTAAATTACTTCTGGCAGGATACCCAGAAAGTGACAACAACTAGTTGCTGAATCTGAAAGGTAGACCTTTCACTGTGTATACTTTTTAAACTACTTTTAAACAGTGTGATTATACTACCCAGACAATATATATATATATATCTATATAATTTGAACTTAAAAAACATAAAAGTAATGATTAGCAAATGGTTATACAAATAAAATTCTATACAAATCATAAATGATTTAAGACCAAAGATTGTAGATCTCCCAAATATTTTAACTACTGGTTAAGAAAATCATTCTTTTGAAGCCTTTCTGATCCTCCGGTGGCTTCAATTCTGAACTTTGTACACTTCAGTGCTGGTGATGGTGAAGGCCTGAGGAGTTCTACTTTGCCTCGCCCCAACCTCCTCACGGTACACATTAGCTCATTCTCCACACAGTAACCATAGTGATCATTATGTAAACAGAAGTCAGACAAGGTTCGTCCTCGGTACAAAACACTGCTGGGATTTTCCACCTACTCACAGGAGAAGTCAAAATCCTAACGCTAGACTTTTGCTGTTTCCTGGACCTGAGCTGCTCACCACCCTGGTTAACTCCTTCACTTCATTCAGGTCCCCAAGCAAAGACCCCCTCAAAAGAAAGGCTTTTCTTGATACCAAAAATGGTACACCATCCCATCATAGTCTATACTACTTACCTTTCCTTATTTTTTGTAGCACCACCAAACATATTCATAGTTATCACTGAGTACTTACTACATAAAATATATATAAATTTATATTTTATTGTTTATGTCCCCATACTAGGATGTAAAGTTTACTAGACTTGCATCCAACAACCCATAAGATGATTCCTAGAACATAATAGGTATTCAATAAATATTTGTTGAATGAGAGAATAAATGGACAGGCCCTCAGCATAAAATTCCTGCTTTTTAGATTATTCCTACTCTGTCCCATGTATATTACATTCAATTCAACTCTTATCAAGTGCGTGCCATGTGGTAGATCCTTCAGAAGACTCAAAGATGAGTAGGACAGCATTCACATTGACCATATTGTATATTATATGAACAACCATTGTCGTGACTATTACTGGTGAGTAGAACTTTTAGATAAATAACATCTCTGGAATGAAACACTGGAAGTCCACTTAGCATTTCACTGATTATGTTGAAATATTTTTGTATTTATGGGTGACTCAAAGTTATAGGCATGTTAATTTTAGTTTCGCCTCAGGTAGATCAAACTCATATGTGACATTGATCTGCAATGAAAACTTCTAGTTTAATCTGGCACTTTAGTTAAAAACATGACTCAGGTTGGTTGACTAGTATAAATGTAGTTTCTTTAGTTTCTGTTATTTATATTTGTATGTTTTGAAAGGATATTTAGTAATCTTTACATTTACATAATTCACATAATTATCAAATATCTGCTGAGTTTTAAAAATTGGTTTAGGGCTTTGGAGTAGCAGTTTTACAAAAATCTATATTGTAAAAAAAAGTTTTCAAATGAGTAATGATAAATAAATAGCACATTAAAGATATACAAAACTTTACTAAAGTCATTCTTTAACCAATTTTCTAAGCATTGCACTCCCAAAATTACTTTGCCTCCTTAAATTGTATTAAAGATATCACATATCAAATATAAGGAGACAATGGATTGAAAATTCTAATTTTAGATTTATTTTGTATCATTTATGTAAATTTCTATAATATGGAAATGGAAATAAAGATAATACCTTCCACCCTGACTAAAATTAATATGCAGAAGCCCAGGAGCCTAATTTAACTCAGAAGACTCAAATTAGTGAGCTGTAGAGTCACAGCTTTAATGCGTAGCTCTTGCACAGCACACAGTGGTGACCTGTTGTCCCACTGAAAGATAGCAATGCTCTTGATCACATTAGAAATTCAGGACATGACTTTGAAATCACTAAAACTCTGAAATAGTTGGGAATTATTAACTAAAATCTCCCAGTTTAATATAGAATGTGACAGTAACTTGAGAGTGGTAGATTATATTCGTTTTTAAATACTTTGGGGAAAATCATAAAATAAGTGATAAAATCAAGTAATTAACAAATTTGTAGTGTTTTATAATGTATTATAAAATAAAAGATGTTATCTATATGCTTCATAAAAATTCTAAGATTTAGAAGTTCAAACAGGTTGAGTTCCCAAGTGCATAATTTCTTGAGGAACATGATATATTTTAATAAATTTTAAATGCTACCATTATTTCATAATCAAGATTACTTTAGTGTAGATGGCACTAGTTTTCCTACTTTGGAAATAATCCCACTTTGGGCATAATAACTTAGAGAACCTGGCCTATCGAATCCTTCTGTGTGAAGTTCATGATTACTCCCCCTAATGATCTGGGAGAAGAATTAAAGGCATATTTCTCTAGGGTTCATTTACTTCACTTTATCTTGGTTAAACTAGTGCACATACTAGCACTTTACACACACATTTATCATTAAATTGACACAGACATTGACCTCCAATCCAGGAGACAAAGTAAACATATCTTTCCAAAAATCTGATATACTGTAAAATGAAGAAGTAAGCAGTCTTATTTCTTAGGATAAGCATGGCAGATATTTTTTGCTGAATTCTTAACTAAATTGTGATGATGTTAAAGAAATTGCATTGAATAAATTCGTTGTCTATTATCTACAATGAAAAAACCACATAAGCCCACTTCCATTAAGTTGACAGAAGGAACACTTATTTTCAAAATATAATCTCTATAATTACAGTATTCATGAATAGAATTAAAAATTAATATATTAATAGGGATAAACTTTATATATATATATATATATATATATATATATATATATATATATAACATTGCTTTTTAAAAGGATAAAATTTTTCATTACAGTCTAACTTGAAAATGAGGAGGGAACAGGAGAGAGCACAGAATAGAACAAATAAAAGAATCTGGCCCAGATCATAGATGATATAGCCAACTTCAAATAACTCTGTTTTATGCCCTGCTCTCCTCAATCTTAAATGGGAAACATAAGCTATATGTTTGTCCAGGGAAAGAATCTTAGATTGCTGAAATTCTCCTAAAATTAAAACCCCACCTTCATATAATTGAAATATAAAACTCATTGGAAAAATGAGACAAAATTTTGATCCTTTGGAACTCTACAGGAAACTATTTTATTTTTAAAAAGCACTCTTTGAAAAAAAAGTCACTTTTTGAAAAAAAAAGTCACTTTTTGCTGTGACTTTTAAACTCCATATCATTTGAAACCCAAACTTAAGTGCTTCTCTGATTTCCCATGTAAATTCTGTCATAGTGGTTAGGTCCACTCACAGTTTCCCCACGTTCTCATGTGTGAAGGACTCCCACAGGCGAACCACACACCAGGAACGTGAGAATCAAGGGTCAAATGAGTCAAATTACCTACATGGAAAATGTATATAATGTGAATGAATATATGTAAAATTCATGTATTCAAATACTGGCATTTTAAATCTGCTCCAACCCAAAAACTCTACTTCTGGGTTGTGATATTTAATAGAATCTAAATTAGGCCTGAAGAGAATTAGTAGTCTAGAGTGCACATCATTTCATTCCTAGAAGCTATAACTTTTCTCTTTAGTGATATAGAAATATTTGGAGTTGATGAGGGGTTTTTTTTTACATATACACTAGAAAGCCAGTAAATATGACACGCCATAGCCAGAACACTGCCTTGCAGGAGCCAGAGCCGCCCCGCACGCTGAATTGTGTGTCTGGGCCCCCACCCCCCAGAGAATTATGCAATGCAGTAACTCTGGATAGGCCATTGAAACCTCGAGTGTTTTATTTAGCTATAAATAAGAAATTGTATCTTTTTAAGCTAAAAACCTCATAATGGTTATGACTTTGTTTTCAACAGATCCCAGTAGATGACAATTGAGGGAAGTGAGTATCAAAGCCAGTAGTTCTTCGTGGCTGTGATTGTAGGTCTAATAATTGGGAACATCAGCAGAAAGATCTACTGGCAGGCTTTGGATGAAGTGCACCTTTTCCTGAGTGCGCCTCATGTTGTAGCTTTGGCTCTGACAGTGTGTGATCTTGTCAGTGCAACAAATACAGGCAAAGAACACTTGGATAGATAAAAATAGTCTGATGTTAAAACAAAGATTTGAGTAATTATCTAGCAATTACTCAGTAATCTCTAGTTTGTTTCTTAATAGGTTTAACTGCAGCATTCTAAATACCATGCTTCCATCTCAAACAATATGAAAGCTTCAATATAAATAATTTAATTGTGCTTTTAAGATAGGATTATAGTTTCAAGCACAGGATAAAATCAACATCTTCACAACCATCTATGCAAATGCCTACAAGTAGAACTTCTCTTTAATTTTAGAACTCTTATGTTTTTGTTTTACAGGAGGTAATTTTTGAGGTAGTGCTACATGATAAAAAGAACTCTACTCTTTCTGCATTCTAGTGGCTCTGAAAAGCAGATGTGCCTGGGGAATATTGCAGAGCTCGCAGGACTTCACTGTCCTAGCACGTTCTTTTCACTTAGCCTGAAACACCTCCCCCTTCACACAGCCACTTCAGAGCTCTGTCCCTGGAGCAGGGTCCAGCTCTCATGTCCCCTTCTCATGAAGCTTTCATGATGCCCAACAATCTGAAGAGATTTTTCTCTCTTCTGATGCCCATAAGCCTTTGCAGCCTTTTATCTCCCATTTTACCATTCCACTCTCTGCTTTGGGTTATAGTTGTTAGCATGTATGTCTTTTCTTCCAGCTACCCTTCTTACAAGTAGGGGTCTTTGCTTTTAATCTTTCACAATTTCTATCTAGCACATGGCAGGTGCTAAATAATTCTCTGTGGAATAAATAATCAGATTGTCCCCTTTTTAGTTTAGTCTGTTTTTATGCTAGTTCATTTGACATCTGTTTTATTTGGCATTTTAGTGTATAGAGTTTTTCTGAAAATTACCTGACCTCTGCTATTTTCCACATATCACTGTCTTAACACATCGAAATCTGTCTCAGAAAAAAAGATGCCAATAGTTTTAATGATGAACTTTTTTAAATAAAAGGAACAGTTCTAGTTACTTTTTGAAATGCAAGAAAGAAAGAAAGAAAGAGAGAGAAAAAGAAACAGGTTTAATTGGTAAAAAAAAAATAGTTGAGGACTTTTTCCAGTGACACTGACCTTCCCCAGACACTTTGTGAATTTCTCTACAAAGTAAACACATTTTTAACATCATGTTTCAAGATCCTAGCCACTTCTCTGAGGCACAAATTTGAAATAATAAGGTAAAAGCTAGGAAAGGGAACACAGTGAATTTTAGAATTTCTCATTACTATATTTTTATTTTTAAAGCAATATTTTATCTTATTATTTATCTTTTTTGTTTAGATCAGTTAAGTCCCAAGTGATGTAGAAGACTTGGGAAAGTGAACCACTTTAGCAACAAAGGTGGAGAGGAATGGAAGAAAGAGTTCCAGGATTTAATTTCCTGTCAGTGCCGGTCCTCTACCAGGGGGTGGTCAGGGGACTGCCGCAGCAATCTCTGAGAGGAGAACCCAGAGACCAATGGATTCTTGTGTGGAGGTCAGAATGGTGGTTTAGGCAACTCTCCAATCTGGCAATTCTTGGCAAGCAATTATTTTCGATCACTCTAGTTGGGGGCATAACAGCACTTTTGGCGGGGAAGCAGAAAGCAAGCCATTAGTGCTAGACAAATATGTGTCTGCTGATCAGTTGTTGAGGTGTAAAGTAAGTTAATTTGGTCAACCAAGTCTCTTAGAAGTGACACGAGAGCCATTGTTGATGCGTTTGATTATGTTGCCTCCTTCATGGGTTCTCTGGCTCTTGTCCTTGTTCCTTTCACTTCCCAGTTAAGGAGATTCCTAGATAATGAAGTCAGGTCAATCATGTTACTATTTAACGGTGTCTCCGTTTTACTTGAAGATTTGCCAAGGATTTAGAAGCTGTTGACACTGCGTCAGATACAGTGGTGAGGATAGCAAAGTGCTGCTACCAAGAATATCACAGGGGAATTGGAAGGAAGCCGAATGTGAGTGAAGGGCGCCTGCCCCCATCTCTGTTCCATGGTCTTCCCCAGACAGCAGCCCGTAGGAGGAGCTAAGAACCCTTGTTACACGTATCTCCCTGCCCCAGAACTCGAAGGAAAGTGGATCATGGCGACGGACAATTCTTTCCATTTTGGCATCCAGTGCAGTGTCACTTATCCCGAGTGCTAATTGATGCTGTTAACTTTCTGCGTTGATGCCAGGAAATAGTAAGGAGGAAATGACACTCTGCTTATCTTGTGCTAGGAGGTTTTATTTTGAGAACCACATGTTTCTTTAGCCAAAGGGCACGAAAGTAACATCTGACTATTTAGTGTACTTGGGAAGAGGAGGAGGTCTCCTGACATGCGGAGGTGTCCTAATACTTTATAGAAATTGTTATATACATGAAAAGTGGGACTCAGCTACTCACTGGAAGGATGAGGCTGAATGTATTATGCTAGTTTATTTCCCCACAAATTAAATAGATATTCCCTACTTACAGAAACTTCTGTTAAAATATAATCTTCATTGAGTCATTAAAAGTGTGCTTTTTTGTGTGAAATTTTTCACTTCTAATAAAACTATATGGTTTCATTAGTGTGAGTATGTATACATATAGTATGTGGGCGTATAGTTAAATAGGCATAACACAACCAAACATTTCAAACTGGAAAATGGCTTCTCTGCCTACCTGTGTGACTTGTGATAAGTTATTTAACATTTCTGTGCCCAGTTTTTATTTGTAAAGTGCTGACTGATAACCCTACTTTACAGGCTATTACAAAGATTCCATGAGGTAATACATAATAATGCATTTAGAACTATGCTTGGCAAAGATTTAATAAGATTACTCATCATTATTATTTTAACTTCACATTATCAATTTTTTAATTTTTAGTTGTATATTTTCTTAATTTGTATCAACCTAGCTAATTAGCTAGATTTAATCATTCTTCAAAGGTAATAAATAAGACTTAAAATAATGTCACACTTTTCTTCTCCATTGAGACTTTTTCCCAACTCAGCGAGTACATAATGAGAAGTCCCTGAGCAAACCAACTAAGAGCAATAAGTTGATGATGATCTAAACCAATACTTATGAAAAGACATTCAGGAAGTTAGGGACTGTGCACAGTCATACAAGTTCATTGACCTTGCAGGACCAGGGCTATATGCTAGAAAAATCACTTACATATCTTTTGTTGAAACATAAAATTATAACCTGGCTCATTCTGTGCTTTATCACTTCTACTTACCTACCTCCCTACCCACTTAAACACATACACACACGCACACACACCATCCATATTCTGCTTGCCTAGGAAATGGATAAAAACAGTAGTATGGTCATCTTCACACACAGACAGTTTTATAAGGAAAACTGATATAAAACAATTATTCAGAAGTCTTCGAATAAAAACTCATAGATAGTTTTATCATCCATTTCCCTTTTATAAGTAACCTAATATGCCCAATAAGGTATGTTTAGTGTTTTTTCATTAAATGGATGTTTATATTTTCAGGGTTTATTAAAAATGAAATCAAAGTGAATATATGTATTATTTTATTAATATGCGCATTAGTGCTCAATGCCAAAAAAATAAAATCCTTGTTCTTTAGTCAGAGGGGAATTTTCCACATCAATAAATTGACTAAATGTTTTCTTGTTTTGCTATAATTTGATTTTGTCTTTTAAAGGTTTTGAGGAGTCACTTGTCTTGATCTCTTTTCTTCCTTTTGATCTAGTATGGAAGTCACAGTTCTACCCATGCTTCTTGTATAAATGAATGTAGCAATAACTGCTGTGACTTCAGAATCACATCTGAGATCAGAAACAAAGATTGTTCCTACCCTCTTTGTAGCTTATGTCATCTATTGTTAGAACTGGAATCATCGAAATGTTGCATGAAACCCATGTAGATGACTCCAAAGCATAGTGCCATCTTCACTCACTAGCAAGTTGCTTTGTTACATCACTTGCTTTCAGAGCAGAGACCAGAAGAAAGTAGATTCAGGGCAGACAGGTTTTTAGCCAAGGGAGGAAACAAAACGCAATGGTGGAAGAAGGACTTGCCTGGGTAGGACCCCCAAAGCAGCTTGCTGCCAGTCAAATGTAATCTCAGCAGACAATGGTGGAAGGCATGGATGACAAAGTTTACTGTCATCACAGTTTTTCCCTGGCCGTGTTGTCCTCTGGTTTTCAAAGACAGGGGTCTCCTGTGTTACAGAGAATGTTTCAGTATGCAAAAGCCTCTTAGATACTGCTCTGCCACTTCATTATATGCCAAAACATAGTTAAGTGCTGAGTGGTAAATGTTTGTGTTGCCTATGATTGAATGTATTTTTTCCTGCATGATCATCCATTGTGGTGTTTGTAAGTAGCAAAAAAATGAGCCTGATTTGTTCTCCTTTGTAGAGCCAGGCCGAGGCCCACTACAAAGGAAGTAAACATGCCAAGAAGGTCAAAGCACTAGAGGCAACGAAAAACAAACCCAAAATGGTTTCTTCCAAGGACAGCGCAAAGGCTAATACCAGCTGCTCCATCACTCCAATCACAGGCAACAGCTCTGACAAATCAGGTCAATGGCACTTTTTGTTCTTTACATCTCTTGTGTTCCTCTGGTCCCCTGCCCCAGCCCCATTCTCCTCCACTCAGCTGTTGCATGTTTTCTCCATGATTTGTTTTTATAATATTAACATGTTTCCTTCGCAGGATGTTGTGTGTTTGCATGGAATCTAAACATGTGATATGTTACCATTCCATGTTGTGGAATATATACATTTAAGTATATATGTGTATGTAAATATATATATGTATATATGGCCTACTCCGTCACAGTGTGTTTAGACAAAAATCAAGAAATGGATCTAAGATACTGACTTTATTATTCCTTTCTATTCATTTTATGTTTGGTTTTTACTATAGGCTTTTTCAGTGAAGGAATTCTTCAATTTATCTACTAATAGATGTTTTTATATTCTTTTTACCACAGTGAAGGGGAATGGGGGGATAAAACAGTGAAGTTTTCTGAGGTAGTGACATTATTAAATGAATTGGAAAATGGGTTCAATAATAAAAGATTTTGATTTTTGAAGGTCTTTGTAGAGTTCCCCTCAGAATTACAAACGAACTTGAGGATTTTAGGGGACCTACCCACAAAGTAATGAATTAACTAACAGGAGAACTTTACATAATTGGAAGTGGGCTACTAGTGGGAGTACCTTTTCTGAAGAGTCCATATTTCATAGTCCCAGTGATTCATCAGTTTTTCTGAGTCAACTCAAGATGATTCAGAGAAAAGAGAAAAAATTCATTTTTCTAGCATGTATACCATAAAATTGGTTGTTTAATAGGCTGTCACACACTCACATCCGCCCCTCAGGGCCCAAGGTGGCTGAGTCATCTTGTTTCAGTGACTAGTTGAGGACCACGTCCATTAGAGGGGACTAAGAGAATGCATCCCTCTCTGTGTTCAACTGTCGTGTTAGGGGCCTCTCTGTTGTTGGAAACACACATGCAAATACTTCTCTTTGGATTCTCTTCTGCGCGTCGAGTCACTGTAAATTTTCAGGAAATGACCACAGAATACTTTCCTGTGGCTGCCCAGGGCCTTTGGAGAAGAAAAAATCCATTACTGTAAGAGGAAGCTTCAGAAAAGCCTCCTCAGACAAGGAGACTGTGTGGGAAGGGACCACTATCAATTAGGTCCCATAAATGCCAGTTCCAGAAGCTCTGCAGCCTAGAACAAGTCAGCAAAGCGACATTTGGTAACAAAGATTATTTGTTCTGTATGTTATAGAATCACTAAATATGTTATCTAATACATAGATAATAAATACTGCATTATTATATCATGCTTCTCCCTTTTTAAAGAAGAAAGCCTTTCATGTGTATTATTTAATTAATTTTTAACCCTGACCTGTCAGATGGTAGGGTCAAATATTGTCTCCAGTTTACAAAATGGCCAACTCAGTGAAGGTCTCCATTGTGATGGTGATTTGTTGCAGGTTACCCACCGTTTGGAAAAACAGAAGCTATCATCTCCTGACTTCCTGTCTGGTTTTATTTTTTACAGTTTGCTGCTGCCTCCGTGACACAATACTCTGTCAAATATTCTATTGTCTGAATCACATACTTCGTTAGAAAGAAAATATGTTTTGTTAAAGGCAGTTAAGTAAGAATAGCTGTCCTGTTCACTTTTTAGAAGTTAGAGTAGAATTAAATGTAAAATCCAAAGAAATGTCTTTCTGGTCTCCTAGGATCTATCCCAACTTTTAATGATGCACTAATGGGAGTTCAAAACATGGTAGGAGGGAGAAGAAATGTGCTTTGGGAGAATTGGGGTCAAAACACAGCAAGCATTAAGCATCTTTAGAAAGATAGTGAGAACATATGGGCCAGGCACTTGACCCAAATTTCTCCCTGGAGTTCAAGTGTCATCATGCCCTATGACAGCATGCCTCCCTGTGATAATATACCCCGTACATCAAATGGAATGGGTTTTGTTTTGGAGGAAGCTGGGATTTGGTGACAGCATTTAACCTCTCATAATAGGTTCAAAAAAGAAAACCCCAGATCCTTTGAAAAACCTTATTTCTTGAAAATAACAAAATATTGTGATAATCAGACTAATGATGAAATATTGTGATAGTCAATCTAATGGTCCATATGTCTAGTCTTTAGCAATAGATGTTTTTAAAAATAATTAAATATCAAGATGGGGAAAAATACATTTGTAGTTCTTCAAAATATATAAAGCTATTTAGAGCTAAACAGACTAAATCAGTTGCTGTCTAAACACACGAAAGCTGATGGAATGATTTAAAATGCTACAGATATTTTTATAAATTTAATTAAGGGGAAAGATGATGGAACCAGCGTGCTCTGCTTGAACCATATCAACAGGAACACCTTAAATTTGATCTGTTTATAAAACCCAGTCACATATGTGTTTTCGTATGACCCTCTCAACGCTCTAACTAGTAGGGCTGAAATTAGTGTTGATCTTTCATTAATTCATACAACAAACCTTATACCCATTTAATCACTCAACAAATGTATATCTCTGTAATAAGTAGTATAGGAGGTTTGTCCAGAAGGTATCCAGTGATATACTATGAAAAAGAGACATTTATTGAAGAAAACACAAGATACAAGAAACATTGTACACAAGACAATGATGCCTCAGTCCCCTTCAAAGTAGGCACCTTGGGACCTTACACAGTTCTCCCAATCACCATCAGCTGCCCCATAGTATTTTCCTGAATCTCATTGATGGTCTCAAATCTCTTTCCTTTCAAAGGTGATTTTAGTTTTTAGAAAAGGCAGAAGTCACCGGTCACTACATCTGGGCTGTAGAGTCTTGGTCACCTGGGTGATTTGATATTTCACAAAAAAACTCTTCAAGAGATGTGATGCTTGAGTGGTTTTATTGTCATGATGAAGCTGCCAGTCACCAGTTGTCCATAGCTGCAGTTTTATGAATCATCTGAATAGTCCACAGAGGAATGTTCAAGCTTAAATCAAAATATGATGCAGATTCGTTGCTCTACTTACTCAGTCATTTTGAATGTGACAGCCACACAGTACACAAGTTCACTCAATGGTGTCTACCGCCCCCACTGACTAGTACAGTAAAGTCATCATTGTTCATGAATGTGCATACCAGTCCACTCTCCTTGGCTGCCAGGTTACATCGATGTTGTGCAAACCATTCTCATTATATTAATAATGGTTGGACTTTTTCTGGACAGACCTCATAGTATATTGGTATATTTACCAGATACTGGGGTACAACGGGGAACAGAAAGATATTTTATTGCCCTCAAAGAACTTCCAACCAAGCATATTTTTTTTAATTGTGTTGGATATTTGAACTACAAAGAAAAATAATGGTTATCACCTTCAAGCTGCTCCTAAAACTATGATAACAATGAGGAACCTGGGGTCTGGGAAGGGTTAAATGGCCTGTGTGAGGTTCACAGTTCATATCCCAGTAGAGTCAGGGCAGGAACCCAGGGCTTCCTGTTATGTATATCCCATTATTCCCATTATTTCCAAACTTCTCTGACTTGGGGGCAGAAATACAAATATCCCAATGGGCAAAGTCAGACCACTAAACCCCTTTTCAAAGAATTAGTGAGTAAGACCATATATTACTTTTAAATTGCTTGGTGACTCTTGATATTTTTTTAGTAGGAGCTATAGCAATAAAAGGCCCATTAAGGCTTCATTTTATTGATAATCTTTAGTTCCTACACAGTATATATGTTGTCTGTAGCATTTAGCCTAATAGAGCAAAGCTTTAGACATTACAGTTCTTTTCAAGGGCAAGTTTGAATGAAAACACTCATTTCAGGTAAATGATAAATGTTCTCAAAGCTCCAGCTTGACAACTGTAGGCTTCCTGTGTCTAAGCCAAACGCACTGACTGAGATAGAGGTCAACCACAGTGGGAAGGGCATCGAGCCACGAACTGCCTCCTGAAGGGCCCAGTTGAGTTGTCCAAATTTTCAGTAGCATTTTGCATTATTTCATCTCAAATATCCCCACAGGGGACAAGGAGATTGTTTTATTTATCCCATACCTGTGACCACACTGTGAACACTGTGAGATGACAGTGTCGAAAAAGACATAAGAAGGAAGGAAAGAAAAAAGGATTCCCCCCAGCAGCTCATTTTGGTTTTCAGTAGGCTGTCCTTACTACACACAGTGGTGATCTCTTGGGTGTGAACCCAGAGCAGTTATCAACTAGCTGATCAGTGTGATTTGCCTGGAAAGGCTGCAAGTTCAGCTTTTTATGATCACCCTGTTGCCTTATGAAAGAGCATTTTCAATTTTGTCGAAGGGTTTTTCTGCCAAGGATACAAATGCAGACCCTTGCCTCATCGTTTTTATGGGTTCCCCTGTGTGTTTCACAGTTTTTATGTGTTGTTACAAATGGGGCCAGGTTTTCCAAATGACAGCTTCTCATTTCCGCCTGCTGCTGCAGGACTCTGTCGATTAGCAAACAAGGTCTTCGACACTGCCTCTTCCCCCGCTTCCGTCTCCAGCAGCAGGACCTTGTGCTGTTGAGTAGGGAAAAAAAGTGATAGTTTTCTGCTTTGGCTGCATCTGTCATTTATAGACAAGTGCCATCATAAATTTGGCATACATCTATCCAAATCCAGGAGGCTGAGATTTAGTATCCCTCATAAAATAATAGATTAACTATATTTATGACAGACATCTTAAGTCTGAAATTCTGGGGTACCATCATGTAGAACATAAATTGAGTCCCATCTGTCTGAGAACAGACCATTATACTAAGGCTCATATTTTTATGAAATGTACATATATCATTAAGGCTTTCAAAGTCAATTTAAAAAATGAAACTGTCTCCATCTTTGCCCATGTACCTTGAATTTGACATAGCAACCTGCCAGGCAAAGCTGAAGATTTTTAGGTAGTTAGTTGTTTGTCGTACTTTGGAAACTAACTTCTGAAACTTTCGAGCATTTTTTTTTTGCTTCCTAATAATACTGAGCATTTATTGTTAGGTTTTCCACTTCTAGAAGCTATTACCCACTGTTGCTCCAAGAATGTGAACCACAAGAATGTGAAAGTTAAGACTGACTTGTGACTTACTGAGGATCTATTACCTTATGATTTACTAGCAATATGTTATAAACTATTCTACAAAGCAAAATCTTGGGTATCTCCTTGAGATTTCTATCACCATTAAAAACCTTTCTGCACTTAAAGATATTGGAATATAAAAAACTTTGTATGCACATTGAATAATTTTGTAAATGCATAACCATGAATAACCTTGAGACTTTACCAAAGGTTATCACTTACATTTTTATGACATTTCACCTGTTTATTTCAGGAAGAATTCTGTTACAGTGACACACTTCTCTGAGACAGGCGGATGATCGAACAGAACTACTCAATAAATATTTGTAGCATCCCTGTGCAGCGCACTGGCACCAGGTGCTGTGGGGGCTTCTGGGCCCAATGCTGATTATGCTTACAGTCCAGTGTCACACTAATTGAGCTTTGTAGTATAAAGCTTCAAGTGTTTTTTATAGAAACATTTCTGTAGTATCTTCATCCCCTCTGACTTCTTTCTCTGAATATCAGGTTCACTGTTGTGCACGTGAAGGCACAGTATTATGCAGTAATGATTTGGTGCTCTTTGTTTCTATAGACAGCACTATCCAATGAAACATTCTGTGGTGATAAAAAGGGTCTATTATCCATGTTACCCAACACGAGTGCCATTAGCCATGCATAGCTGTTAAGCACATGAAATGCGGCTTGTGCTACTGAGGAACTGAATATTTAATTTTAAGTAGCCACACATGGCTACTGTATTGGACGGCCCATCTATAGACTGTGGTACCCTTTGCTCTTTGGACCAGCTGTAACTCCGCAGAAGGCATTAAATTCTCTGAGCCTCTCTTTTCTCATCTGTGAAAGTATGAATAATGCCCTCCCCACATTACACATCACAGCCATGTTGGATGGAGCGAATGAAATGATTGTGAAAGAGCTTTGCAAATGTAAAGCATAATAAAAATGCCTGTGATTGATATAATTAGATTTTGGATTTTGGGGGAGGGGTCTACTTGTGGTGTCTTATTTCAGCTGTCTCTTCTTGCTGCTCTGCGTAGAGGCGGTCAGCTCTCATCCTCCATTATGCCGCACCTAATAGAGCATATTCTAGAAAAACAGATCCAAGCTTTTAGACTTACATGCAAAATGTAATTTTAACACCAGTACTAATCATAATTAATGTGTAACTGAATCATCATGTGCCTGACACTAATATGCTAAATATTTTATACCTACTATCTTGTTTAATCACTGTACAAATCCTCTGATGGCTGCTAGAAAATGAAACTTAAAGAGGGGAAATAATGGCTCAGAGCCATTCAGCGAGGAAGCAGTTTCAAGGCCAGAGTCTCGCCGGGGCAGTTTCTCAGATTCACTACCATGACACGCTGCCTCTGCATGAAGGCTCCTGGACTTCGCTGCACATGCTTTCTGAAGGCTGTTTGAGATAATTTTTTGCCAGGTGATACTTCTAGAAGTCTGATGTCTCAGAAAAGCATGCCATCCTCTTCCATACCCTATTTTACAACTGGTTTTGTTTCAAATAAAAAGCTTTGATTTGTTTTGAGTATGGATATGTAATATTAGCCAGGGTGTGATTCTTGAATGCAATTTACCTACTTTGCATGGGTAACACAATAAAAAGAACATGAGCTTGAATTCAGATTAGCTCCACCTCTCACTGACCACATAACCTTGACCAAGTCATGTTCCCTGCCCTTCCATTTTCCCATCTATAAAATGGGAGAACTAATACTTACCTCCCAGGTTTGTTGTCGGGACCAATGAAGTAACAAATGTGCCTGGATCAGTGCCTGTCATTTAACAGATGCTCAATAAATGGCATTTACCCCCTGCTCCTTCATAAAAAGCAACCATTTGCTCAAAGAAATTTCCAGACTCTGTCCTTGTCTTGACTCTGCAATCATTTCATGCCATGCTGCCATCATGCAACAGCAATCAGCAGTTATCTTTATGTGCTTTTCTTATCATCTCATACCGATCATTGCACTTGTGTTTTCATTGCAGGACATTCAGACTCGATAAGCCTGTCTTTCCCAGTGGAACATTTAAAGACATAGAAGGACCTTCTTGGTCTTCTTCACTTTTCTGTGTAATGGAGGAAATGTCTTTCCACTCATTCTTCCACTGGTTAATGTATCTGACATCCAGTATGTTCCCTACAGCTCCTGGTACTTCATTGTGTACACAGCAGTCATGTGGTTAAACGTGTATTAAATTAATCGCCTTAAGTAGAATTGAATGGGGGAGGCTCTGGTGCCCTCCCTAGAATATGGACAGGGCAAAAAGACACTGGTTAGCTCTTTTTTCTTAGTTTTCAATAAGATAGATACCCTATCTTATAGGTCAACTATCTGCTACACATCCAGCTACAGTAATAAAAGACAGTTCTGGCTGGTGTGGCTCAGTGGATTGAGTGCCGGCCAGCAAACCAAAATAACCTTGATTCCCAGGTTGTTTGATTCCCAGTCAGGGCACATGCCTAGGTTGTGGGTCAGGTCCCTAGTACGGGGTGGTGAGAGGCAAGCAACTGTTCGATGTATATCTCACATCAATGTTTCTCTCCCTGTCTTCCTCCCTCCCTTCCCCTCTCTCTAAAAATAAATAAATAAAATCTTTTTTAAAAATAAAAGCAAAGAAGAGACAATTTAACACGTCTCCATTTGTTGAGGGAGAAAACTGGGTGCTTCGTGTGGAGGAGCTGCCATCCTGAAGCCAGGGTTGGCTTCTGAGATCGAGGGAGTAGGGAGCAGGGGGTGATCAGAATGAAAAACAGGCCCCCGCCTGACAAGTTTCTGCAAGCATTTATGTCAGTAAATAAGAGAAGCTTGTCAGTCCATGCATTTTATTCCTAGCTTCTTGCAAAACTTTTTCTTAGTGTACAATTTTTATTTCTTGTTTCCCAATATTTGAACTTCTGTCAGAGTTTTATGATGAGTTTTGCCCATTTAACTAGCAAAATGCATACCTAAGTTAAAATTATTTGTCTTTGCTGGCACAATATCTTTGTTCTTAGTTCTCTATTAACAAATAAAATATTTTTATTCAATGTGAAAATGAGTGTACCATATTCTGAACTTAGGAAAAGTTATTTATTTTACTCCTTTAAACCAACATTTTACCCAATCCTTTGACTAATCCATAAGACATAATCATTAATATCTAGCAAAAGTTTTAAAAAATTCTTTGAAAAATCATGAGTAGATGTTCTGTTTATATTAAAGCATTTCAAATTGAGAGAACTCTTTTGTGGGTCAGGAAAAGCAGTGTCACATAATAAATTAAGAACAAAACAAATGTTTCTTGCATCACATCAGTTAATTAATACCAAGAAAATAATCCTAAATGCAAAGCAAGAAAAATAAAATGTTATGCATGAAGATGTCCATTGTAGCATTATTTGTATTAATAAAAACTGTAAACAAGATAATCAGTACTAGGGAAATTATTTAAAGTACTTGCATCCAATAGAGTATTATGCAGCTTTAAAGTAAATAAAAGTAACAACATGAAAAATGCATGTAATACATTAAATCATACTGTTACAAAATATATTGAGTCAAAACTTTAAAAATGGTATACTCGTGGGTTGATTTGCATACTCATTTGCATACTTGTGTATGGATTTGCATACATTTATCCACCACTGAATACCCAGCCTTGTGCTAGGCACTGGCACAAAGCAGTGAGTGAGGCAGACTTGGCCTTGCCCTCATGAAAGCATGTCTGGAAGGGCAGATGCTGGACATGAGATGACAAGCTTGATGAAGGAAAAGAAAGGGACAAGGGACGCTGGTTGGCAAGAGGAAGTTAGCCAGGCAAACAAGGACCCTGGTTTGGGGGTGGAGGGGAAGAGGTATCTCACCAGAGAGACCAGTACTCCATAGGAGTTGACATGTGAGAGAGTGTCCTGTCCTGTTTAAGTAACTGGAGGAATGGAAGGACACTTGGAGACATGGAGGGAATTTAGGATACTGATTGGTAAAAAAAAGCGGTTGAAATGATGGCTAAGGACAGAGATGAAGGCAGAATGAAGTGATACGCATGAATACAGAGGCTCTTAACCTCTTGTTACGGCCAATTAGTGAAGCCTAGTCTCAGAAGAATGCTTTTAAATGCATAAAATAAATGTATAGTTTTGCAAAGAAAACCAATTATGTTGAAATATAGTTTTTAATTTCTTGTTATGATATGGCAATATATATAATAATTAATGTAATGCCCTAATTAAAATCTAGCAACAGGTCTAATAATTTTGGTCTACCATAATTTTGAAGGGGCAATGAGCATACACAGTATTTTAAGCTTTCCAGTGAGAATATATGATTTCCATTGGTGACAGAGTTACAGGTTCTGCTAAGACTGTTCTAGTTTGTTGCCTTCCTTTGTAATGGAAAGAAATGCTAAATTTCAGTTGGAGATAAATGAAAATAAAAATACATTTGACATTTAAGTTCATGAATCCCATGAACTCATGGGTCGCTTTACAGTTTCACAGACCCCACCCAGATCAAGTATTTCTGTTTAGTGTGATAAGATTAGGGTTGTTGTGTTTTTCCCTATTCTCTGTGTGCTATTTGCATAATAGTTTCTTCTAATGACTTGATGAGGTTTATATATCTCCGGCCACATATAGGACGGGAAAGAACCTCTTAGCCAGGCCTCTTAAATTAATACCACTTTCTAAGGTCAGCACGCTTTCTCCTGCAACCTATAAATATAGACTATCAATATCAATATAAAGCTCTCCTTGACAATTTGGTAATAAAACAGCAGATTGAATTTAGACACAAATGCTAGATTCAAAATGTAAAAATATGAATAGTTTTTAGCAATATATTTTTAAAGGATTGGCAACTTTCTGACGCCTGGCAGCCTGGCTCAGTCTCCTTAGGCCAGGCAGTACCCAGTTAGGTCCATAACAGTGAGAGTAGATACCTAGCTCCCTGGAATAGCCTGAGGCAATCAACTTGCTTGCTAGCAGTACATTTTTTTATTTTCTGTATTAAATAAAAATACATTTTTTAAATGAAGAAAAATTCAGTTTCCTTAATATTGTTCAGACTGACCTTTCCATTGTCACACTGCATTCACTCTGCTTAGAATATCAAAGCTAACCCCTAAACTCTTCACCTACAGAGGAAGGAGGAGGGAGGAGCAAAATTCAAATGTTTTCCTTGTACCTTATGAATCTATGTTTCCTTTGTAAAGTGCCATTCATTTAGGGGGAAAAAAATCTGCTCCTCATTCCACCTAGGAAATTCAGTTTTAATCTTATTCCTGGCTTTTGAATCATTGCTGGACCTACTCCCTGAGGGACTTGATTTGAGTGACATGAGTTAGTTATTCCATTTTCCATAATAAAGCTGCCTCAGAAATAACTTTCACATTTCTTAGTGACAGATCAAAAAAGGGGCAATTTTTCAACCTGGAGAAATTGAAATATGACTTCTCTATTTTACAAGTCAAATGGCTGGAAAACTATACAAAACAGGAGAAAGCTGCTCATTGGATTCAAACTCAAGCAAACAAGCCCCTTTTGTGCTCCCTTCAGAAAGTGCCACGCTCACCAATATCAGTGCCAGCTCGTGGATACAGAGCGTAGACTGCCAGCTATCTGGAGGTGCCACTGTTTGGTCCGACAGCTTCTGCCCCCCAACAAAGTGCCACAAGGGACAATGGGGCAGTTGTCATGCAGACCTCAGACAAGGAGGGCCTTATCACTGCCCCCACAAAATCACTGCAGGGCGTCTCCCAGTGGCCAGAACCCAACTGACATAGGCTTTCAAATGGAAAAAGCAGGGATATCCTGAATCAGGATCATGGCCTGGCAGGAAATTATGGTTCAGGACCTGTTCCAAACTTAAAACATTAGTCATGGGTCCTAAGTTATTTAAAATAAATAAGCTTCTTAGTTTCTTTAAGGTAAGGACATATAGATTCTGATTTGATGAAGAGTCACTTTAATTTAAGGATAATTTTCACTCCTTCCAGGATTAGACTGAAAACCAAGATATGGAAATGAGATATAAAGGCAGTTAATTAGGAGTTAGCAGGCTTCACAGTGGTCAACCGTGCTTGAAGACTCCGACTTTCTGGAATTCAGCGTGAGGCATGACGAGGTGGCATGGGATGTGCAGGGACCACCAGCATCAGATTGGCTGAATGTGTAATATGTTAGGACTTCTGGCATATTCCTTTCATCTTCTGTGTTAGCATATTAATCCTCTGAGGCCGTATGTGATCCAGGTAGTGCTGACTCGGATGAATAGATGGGTTAATTTGAGTAAAGTTTCCAGAGTAAAAAATACTGAAGACATTTCATTCACGTGGTTTACCAACTGGATATGAAAATAGCTCCCCCATAAAAGAGATTTTTAAAATGTTTAGAGCTTTGGAAAATAAGTAAATTAACATGGAACCTCCCAAGAAAGCTACTTTGAAGAACTAAGTTCACTTGGCTGCATAAATTATGGATATCTGTTACAAAGGGCAATTCTGATGTAGGTAAGCAAATTTTGCTTCAAAATCCTGTAGGATAAACCCTTAAAAAAGGTGTTTGAGTAATGAGGAAATAATTCAGACAGTGAGAAGCCCTGCTAATTAACATTAGGTGAGGGAATACTTGAAAGTGGAATTTATATTAACCAGAAGTTCTGGGTGGCATGCATCTTTATTAAAAGAAACAGAAGGAAACAGCATATTAATTAAATATTCTAATATACAACATAAGGAGCCTTTAAAATGCCAATAAAGAAAGAGAAATAATAAAATGGATTTTGATAAAAATATCAAGCAATTAAAATGAGGAATAACAAATTTAGGTTTTGAAGCTTATGAGTTTACACATCCAGAAAGAATGTTACAATTTAATATATTATTGTCTAAGTGACTTTCTTGATTTTAGAATCTGTCGTATTGACTACATAATAATCAATCTAATCACAGGACTTACTGAATATGATGGAACCATTTATACATTTCCAAAGTCAAAAAATATATCCCTAATATTCTCAAAGCTAAAGACTCTGACCTATCTAGGGGATAAAAACTAAAACATAATTTATCTAAATGTTCAATTATATAAATGCTATATACACCATGTCTCTTAATATTTTTTAAACCAGACATGGCTACCTTTAGTACCTATTATAATAATTTTAAGGTATCCTCTGCCCTGTGACTCAACCCACCTTTATGTCTCCCCTAACTCCTGTTGCCATCATCGATGCTCAACTACCGGGTATTCGCCACGCAAACCCCAAGCTTTCTAACCCCTAAGCATTTCCTCGTGTTTCCACGTATACCCATTCACTTCCCACTCCTTTGCACCCCATTCTACACTTATCTAAATCTGACCTTCAAAACCCAGCCACCATGCCCCATTCTTTATGGAAAATGTCTCCTTTTGCCCAGCCAGGTGCATTTCCCAATCTTAATGGTTTCCATCATAAATTGGAGTTCTCTAGATGACTGCCTCATTCCTGTGCTAATCTGTTACTTTCTTAAAGCCTATACCTACTTTATTTACTGTTTTCTGCAACATCTAGCACATTGCCAGCAACTAGCATATTGTTAATATGCATTCATTAATGAATAAATGACCTCTTTTGAAAAAGAGATATGAAAAGGAAATGTTGACTTTTTCTAAAAGAAATAGGGATACAGAGAAAAAGATATAATTTTGTTCATCTTCTCAGTGTTACCTGAATCAGATGATTGTTGACTAGGATATACACATTCATTTAAGGAAAAATATGCTTTAAAACTAAACTGTAGTTTTAAAACAAAGCAACAGCTTTTTTACATTTCTGGGTGACCATTGTATGTCATTCATAACATTAATGCCATGTGAAGCCTTCCCTCCGTGCAGGAGGATTAGTACACTAATCAGTCTTACCTATTTGGCAAGTTTGTTGTGGGAGATAATAATGTAAGTAGTAGCACTTTGTAAATTGTAAAATTCTTCATAAATGTAGAAATAGATGATGGAGATCAATATAATGGACATTAAAATAATAATATGAAAAGGAGAGAAAATGAGTGAGTAAATGACTGAAGCAGGTCAGCGTCTTCAGGTCAAACTTATATGAAGTATTCTGTGAAATGACTGAGGAAGAGGTTTTGTTGTGCAATGACTAAAGTTTCCTCCACAAGAAATGGTAATTCTGTAAGGTCAAATATTAAAATTAATGAATAATTTCTCTTTGTATATCTATAAAATATCCAATTTAATCAGGGGTTCTTATAGATAAGAAAGTTCCAGGCCTGAAATAATCTTCAATCTAATTTACTCAATATTACCATTTAGTAAGGATGATTTTATTTTCTACTTTCCTACTACTGAGGTCAGTTTAGTAAACATCTAAAATCTTTTCCATCATATTTCATGGCATTCTGAAGTGTTAATAAAGTTGCTGGAGAGGAATATTGTGGAACCCAAGGATAAAAGGGGATCTGAACATTCACATATTCTAAATACCACCCAAACCTGGAATCCGTTTGTAGAATCCCTGACCTAGATAGATCCAATGCAGAAAAAAGGATGGAAGCCAACTGCTGATCCCTCAATCAAAAAGAAATAGGACTCATCTTATTTTTGATGTGTATGACACTTTGGTTTGCCTGGTGTGCAAAAGAGACACACTCGTATGTTGCTGTCCCTTTCGTCATGCCTGCACTCTTGGTCATCCAGGTCCATAGTATGCAGTTCCAAATTAGCTAGGGCAATGGACAAGTAAATGTTCGGCTTTAATTCCCCTTCTCTCTTAATGAGAGTTTAGTAGCATGCCTATAGACATTTTCTGAGGCACCAGCTCTAGTAGGATTAAACTTCTGATGGATTTTGCCATTGCCTAAGAAGTTCCAGTTTCTTCCCCAAAGGGGCCACTGAACAGAGCCTGTGTTGAATAGCAAATGACCCCTGAAGACTTACAATCACTCCAGCCCCCTCATGTGGCCTGCACCTGAGCCCTGAGCATTATAAGCATTTAGCAGCTCTATGATCAAAATGCTGAAATGTCTGTAAATTATTTGGCCAATCCTCATATTGTGCTTATGGTTCACGTCATTATTTAAAATGTATGACTTAGAGTGGCAGTAACTAGTAAGTATTATGGAAACTTTGCATCCTATATTTTGGATAAATTTCATTGCAATTCAAAGAACAGCAAAAACAATTCATCATAACCCAAGTAAAGCATGTTTCTTCCCTCCTCTCTATCCCACACCCCAAATTTAAAATTTTTAACTTGGTGTAAAGATTGAATTTTAACTTTATATTCATGTCCTAATTAAAACATGAGTAGCTGAATGAAACTCCCATTGCCTAATGACTTATTTCATGTCCCTGTCATATCATGTCATCACATGGGAGGATAGGTGGTTTTCTATATATATTAAAGTCTTCCCTGGAGCAAAATTTACAACTCAAGGATATTTGATAGGAAGTTATGTGCTTTGAGTGGGAGAATGAAGTTAATTTTATAAGTTGTCCTGACTTTAGGGTGACCTGATAGGGAAACCGATGGCATGGAATTCTGTTTCATCAGATTCAATGGACTAAACTCTGGGATGGGGTAAAACCAAATACAGAAGTCAAATTCTTATAGTTAATTCCTTTATGTCAATGTATCTGTGCTTATATGATATGAGGCTTTAATACCATATCTCTGTGTCTCTCTTAGAAGACAAAGGGAAGCTAAAAGTCAGCAGTTCTGGTCAGCTGTCAAGCTCTGAAGGTGGCCCATTTCTCCTCAAACCTGGCACAACATCCCTGCCACCGGGAGCAGACACCTCTCCCTCCAAGAGCACAAATGGAGCTCCTGGTACTCTTTCTGAATCAGAAGAAGAAAAAGCCAAAAAATTGCTTTATTGTTCTCTATGCAAAGTGGCTGTGAACTCCCTGTCACAGCTAGAGGCACACAACACAGGTTAGCTGCTATGGTGGGGATTCAAATAATGTTTATAACAAGAGCCAACTTTTCTCATCAAAACACCATTAAGT
Organism: Phyllostomus discolor; assembly: GCF_004126475.2. Taxonomy (NCBI): domain Eukaryota; kingdom Metazoa; phylum Chordata; class Mammalia; order Chiroptera; family Phyllostomidae; genus Phyllostomus; species Phyllostomus discolor. The sequence continues at coordinate 45,010,552 of NC_040906.2, forward strand.
GTTCAAACATTAGGTTTGTTTAGTGTCTTCTCTACTTTCATGACACAAAGGTATAATTTTTGAAAAAAGTGTGATCATAATGACTTTGAAAAAAGCAAGGCAAAAGCAGGTTGGAGATAAAACTTGTTCTGTTCTTTATTTTCTCAAAAGTGTCTAATACTTTCCAAAACTCATTGTAAGGAAGTGACAGGGACAAAGACAAATATCTGTGCACAGTGTTCACTGTAATACACTTACAAGAGAAAAAAAGTGGAAACAACCTAAAAGTCCTTCAGTAGGGAAATGTTGAATAAATTATAGGAACTCTATATTATAGATTATATTACTCAGCCATTAAAATGTAATTCAGAGAAAGTAAGTATACAATTTGATACATGAAATTTTCAGAATATTTAATTAGCATGATCCCTATTTTGAAAAAATATATGTATTTGTATGCTGATTTTTAAATTTAAGTGTAATTAGTATATAATATTATATAAGTTATATTAGTTTCAAGTATATAGTATATACTATATACTTGATTGGACATATATATACTATATACTATATATAGATTGGATATAGATTGGACAATCTATACTATATATAGATTGGACATTTTTAAACCTTGCATTGTGATCACCCCAGTAATTCTAACAATCATCTTTCACCATGCAAACTTCTCACAATATTATTGACCATATTTACTTCTTTCTTCTTATTGAATTTATTGTGGTAACACTGGACTATACTTATTTTTTATATCCAACAAGAGAACCTAAAAAGAAATGCACCAAAATGATCATTTTGGTTATGTCTGGGCTTTGAAAATATCAATAATCTTTATTTTCTCATGCTTCTCTATACTTTCTATATTTTTTATTCCATACTCTTGTTTTCCCATTTTTTACAATGGAAATGTGTTAAATGTTTCATAAGAATTAAAATAGTATTAAAAATAAAAGCATTGGGAAATTCAGCCTGAAAATACTTCTCAAGAATAAGAAAACAAAGAGCTTTGTGTAGTCCTTAAATAGCTATTTAACACATTTCTCTGTCTGTTCTAGGGTCTAAACACAAGACCATGGTTGAAGCTCGTAATGGGGCTGGTCCGATTAAGTCCTATCCTCGACCTGGGTCAAGATTAAAGATGCATAATGGCAGTAAGGGTTCAGGACTACAGAACAAGACATTTCATTGTGAAATCTGTGATGTTCATGTTAATTCAGAAATTCAACTCAAACAGGTAATGTATTCGGAATTGGTAGCCACTGTTTTGGGGGTCACCGCTTAACTGTACTTCATAGTCTATATACCATATTTTGCCATGTATACTGCACACCCATGTTTTTGGACAAACCTTCAGGAAAAAATATCTTTTGTTTTAATTTTTTAATTCAATTTTTATTTATATTTAGATACTTGGGGGGTTTTTTGTATTATAAAGGAGTTTTAGCATTTGCTTTTGGACATATTATGGTACAAGAAATTTTATGCAACAAATAACTACAAAACACAAGAACAGATACAAGGTATTTCAGGTACTCCCCATGTATAATGTGCATCCTTATTTTTCCCTCAAAAATTTGGGTAAAAAAGTGTACATTACACAAGGCAAAATACAGTAATGACTGTCGCTGTGCTCACAGGTAAATTTACTTATATTTGTCAGTGTAAGAAACATTCAAACCTGTAAGAATTTATATGAGTTTCTTTGAGCCAAACTGACAACAACTCTCAGGAAGCAAAATCTCATCAAATTGAGAAAATGGCCCAGACAGGGGCAGTTTTACACCTAATTTTATACATTACAATCAAAGCAGGAGGCATGAGGGGGTTACATGAAATCCACTGATGATGGATTAGGGAGGCAGGAGAAAGCAAAAGGGGGAAGAATCTCTGGAATTGGATAAAAAGTAAAATGAATAGACACATACTTCTTTTACATTGGTGGGCATAGGATAGTTAACAATCAACATAACGATAACAATGAGGGGTTTTGTAGTCTCTGCTCTGGTGAGCGAGTGTGCCATGGGGGGTGTGGAAAAAGGAAATTACCCAGATATCCCAAAGGTATGTTATAGTAGATGCAAAAAGGCAATAGACAGGCTCAGTTAAGGTCAAGACTGGCCTTGGTCTGGGAAGATACCGGACTATGACGTCACTACCTGCCATGGCTTTCTTTTAGTTGGGAATTTTTAATTTCAGACCATACTATGTGGTTAGGTCTTTGAGTTTGTAAGGCCTACCATGCAGGCCTCCCCTGAACTTGTCAGGTTTAGTACGTGGCCCCTTTTTTTCATCCTCACCTTTATAGGATGCATACAATATACAAAATACAGGTTCTCTGTGGAAGAAAAAGTCTGTACCGAGTATTTGCACACAACTTACTACTATACATCAAATTCCAGACTAGGTATTAGAGACAGATGAGCACAGCAGTCACCTGGAGCAGTCAGGTGGAAGCAGGAACTTCTGGAAGATAAGTGAGATATTCAGCCCATCTTCCAAGGACCCAAAGTCTGGCTAGTGAGACAGACTCAACAGTCACAGTGCTAATACCAGGCAAAGTCGGATAAGAGCTGTAGAAACAGAGGAAAGGGAGAGAGGCATTACAATTGAGTGGGGACAAACTTTAACTTACAGAGCAGGGTGATTTTACTGACACTGTTACCGAGCAAAAAAGGGGGTTTGTCTGCCTGCTGCCATAAAAGCCAAACCTGTGAGGCTGTCAATGTTGAAAAAGGAAAGAGCTTTTACCCAGATGCTATGTGATCTGCGAAAATTACAGATTGCCCATCTCAAAGCTCCTCTCTTCCACAAAACCAAGACAAGTCCAACGATCCTCACCAAGACCAAAACAAAAGGTAGTGCCCAGAGTTCCTGCTCCATTTTAAAGCACCAACCTTTGGAGCCCACAGGTGGCTGCTGAGTAGTCATCCAGATAGCTTAGCTTGTTCCTGGCTGCTGACCATTTCAGGCCCCCCACCCCCAGGTCTGCATGTGGACTTCACGCATCCATGGGCCAAGAAGTGCTAGGGCCTCAAGGTCACATACTCCTGGGGTGGAGAGCATGTGCACGTGGCCTATGCATCATCAGGTGGGTGAAGAGCAAGAGAGGCTCCCTCCTGGAGAACGTGGGCCACATGGCTGCCAAGGCCACGTGGACCATGGAGTGAGTAGGCCAGCGCACCATCTAAGTGCAGGTCAGAGCCAGCAAGCCACGAGCAAGAGAGAGAGCCTTCTTCGTTCTCCTGGGTTTATCCTCGCTTGGGTGTGGGGTGGACCAGGTGCTTTCTCAAAATGACCAATGAAGTTCTCAAACTCTTGTGTGCTATGGGTGTGTGCACCTCCCAACCAATCCCTTTTTTCCCTAGGCTAGACTGACAGGCCTCTCTGGTCTAGCACCTCCCCATGCCACCATTTTGACTTCTGTGGGCAGGTGCATGCCTTCCCCTGCTCCCACCCCCAATCTGGTACTAAAGAGGTGGAGGGAAGGGATTTTTACACCCTCAATGTGAGAACTTCCCCCTGCCACCATTCCAGGGAATGGGGGAGATGCCCTGGGCTCCCACTGCATTCTGAGGCTTCCCAGTTTCCCTCCTTACGAGCTTTGATCTGGAGTCTGCAGCAGCTTCACTACCTCCGGGTGAATGCTTTGCTGCAACGCGGCCTCACCACTGCATTCACTGGTGGAAGTGCACTGCTCCTGGTGCCCACCAGGGTTCCCACCACCTTTGGGCTGGGCAGTCACATGGCTGAGATGCCAGGCAGTTGGATGGTCCTCTGCAGCAATCAGCTGAGCCTCGGCCTCTGAGGTGATGGGCTGTGCACTCACTCACAAAGAGGTCCTCCTCCTCCCTGCAGTTTGGCACAGTCTGTAGGGCATCGGGCACCTGGCTCACTGAGAACAATAAGGGGCGGGTGGAGGGTACAGGCTCATCCACTGGTAAGGACACTACTTGGAACTCGTACCTAGAACTGGGTCCAGCTACCTCTGGCATTAAAGCCTCATAAATCATGGTAAAACCAGCTGCCTCTATCTAGGAAATATATTTTACATGGAATAAAACTCACATTTGGATTCAGCTAATGCATCAAACTTTTTTCAGCACATTTCTAGCCGAAGGCATAAGGATCGAGTTGCAGGGAAGCCACTGAAGCCGAAATACAGCCCGTACAACAAACTCCAGCGGAGCCCAAGCATTTTAGCAGTAAGTTCACCTGGCCTGTTCCTGCTTTGCAGGGCAGCCTTGCTGTCTAGGGCAGGTTGGTGGGTGAGGAGGAATTTGGGACTAATTGGCTCTGAAAGGTTGGGAACCTAAATAACCCATGTAAACAGAAGTTTTAAAATGAACTGCCTGGTCCCTGCTGTAGGGCACTTTGAAGAGAAGCAGAACCTCTTTAATAGCTAATAACTTACCCTTTACCAGGACCTTTCAAAGAGGCTACTTTCTTTAGCATATAAAGAAAAGTAAAGGCTCAGGGACAAGGAATGCAATGCCTGTTGAACCTGGGAAAAGGGATTGCTTTCAGAAAACAAAAATCCATTAATTTAATGTCTTCCTCCCTCCCTCCCTCCCTCTACCTTCCCCTCCCCACACCTCCCCAGAAGGTAAAGTGCATGTATATGCTGCTCTCCTTCCTTGTCTGGTAGTTGGTAATCAGCCTGTCTCACCTGCTCAGTTTTCAGTTTCTTTGCAAAAATACACAAGGACTTCAGCAATAGGTGTCATATAAATACCGAGATGAATGGATTTCATAGTCTCCCTGGGACCCAGCCTGGCACTCTGTGTGAGGTCAAAGCTGAGAGTGGCCAGCTGGAGGTGGTACTGAGTTTTCTCATCTTCCAACTTCTTTAAAACCTTCCTCTGATGCTGAAGACAGTGTAACCTGCATTAAGCAAACACAGCTTGCAAAACTCTTCCTGATTGCAAAACAGAAATTAAGAATCCACTTCTTACTTCACAGGAGGATTCCACCACATAGGGAGAGTTGCTAGCCCACCTACAGTGATTCCCAATGAAAGAAATTTGAGTTAGCTGCAGTTTTTCAAGGAATACACTTAAGTGGCCAGAGAGAGAGAGATGTGAACTGACTGCTTTCCTGACTCTTCCGGGCCCTAATGTCAGGAACCCCCGGTTGCCTGTCCCAATGCGGCTTTTGGAAAAGAAAAGTGAGGTGAAGGGTTGTGAATATCCTTTAAAAAAATTGAAAAACTCTTTCAAGGCTGCACTGTGGTTTAAGACAAGTCAGGATTTTGAATTGAGCTCCGTTGTCTAAGCAGGAAACCGTCTGGGGATGTTTGTGTTTTCTTTCTGAGCCACCGTATGAAGTAAATTTACGATCTATTCAGAGAGGCCTTCCTGTGTCCTAGTGCCCACAGGCAAAGGCCACCAAAACAGAGTTGAAATGGACACACATCAAAGTAAAGGTACGCCAGCAGCCTTTGAAACCAGCTTTGTGGAAATAATCATGTCTTGACATGTGAAAGATTTTAAAAATTTGACTTTTTAATGTTGGTGTCTTACTTATGAAAACATATCTGTGGTGTTCATTCAAAACAACATCCCTACCCCTTTCCTGGTTTTCTCCCTCCATTAGGCAAAACTTGCATTCCAGAAAGATATGATGAAGCCTCTGACCCCGGCCTTCCTGTCCTCGCCCCTGGCAGCAGCCGCGGTGTCTTCCGCACTGTCGCTACCGGCACGGCCATCAGCCTCGCTCTTCCAGGCCCCGGCCCTACCGCCCGCTCTGCTGCGGCCCGGCCACGGGCCCATCCGCGCTGCACCTGCCTCCATCCTCTTCGCTCCCTACTAAGTCTGCAAGCCCCGAGTCGGCTGAAGGCAGTAAGTAGGAAAGTCGAGAGAAGGAAAGCCAAAAGGATTGAGCAGTCCAAGCATTTTGTGTTGCAGTGCCCCCACCCAGCCGACTCCAAAGAATAACACATCACTAGAGGCAAGAGTGCTTTTAGGAACCGCTCCTGTCACTTAGGAATCTGAGCAGCACAGGCTTTACTTCCCTGTTCCCTCCCACCCCCTGTCCGACCCCATTCAATTTGTGTATCTGAGATACTCAGTTTCTTGCAAATGTATTGGTCAGAAAAAAATATATATACATATACCATTCTCTATTTTTCCATGAGTGTGATCTGGCTTAGAAACAATGTGGAATATTTTCCTGACAGACTTGAAATATAGGGTCTTCCTCACATGTCTGTAAATAACTCTGGAATCCAACTGGGCACCTTCTAGTGTGGGACAAAATAGATGAACGCAAGTGCTTGCTTGTGGAGACCATCTTACCAATGGGTCACAACCTTTTCTCGTCGGGGTACCATTGTTGACAGGGATCGTGCACTGTTTCAGACCCAGGTACTGTTGCGTCCTGTGTAGTACTAGATCTGTATCTCTTGTCTGAATTCAGCATTTTTAGTTGCCGTGTAAATGTTAGGAAGCAAGATAGCTTTGAATGTTCTTGTTCAGAGAACAAAAGATAATGTATTTTTCTTTATATTCTATTTTATTTGGTAATATTTAAATGAAATAGAAAGCCATATAATATAGCTATAATTTCTACCTGTTTGCTATTTTTGTTTAACTTATTTTGTAGCTTCCTCACAGTTTGAGTTGCTAAGCAAATGTGTACAAACAGAAAAGAGCTTCCTAAATTGCACATTTTTGCACCTCTTGTGCATTCTGCAAGACGACAATGAATCCATGTATTTCTATGTAATTACCTTCCTTGTTTTTAACCTGTTTTCATTTGTAATGATGCTACATAATCTTGTGGCTCCCTAATGCAATAATGTACAGAAGATTAAAAAAATTTATAATTGAACAATTTGTCTTTCTGTTCACTGACTATGTTGCAGGTCACACTCCCATGCCCCATTTCTCAGTTGATATCACAAGACTGGAATGTTTGTGATCAGGGGCAAGAGGTATCATAACACAACAACACAGAGTGAACTCTTTCTGAGCATCTGTATCTGCAATCCATAAATGGTAAAATGTCTGTGTATTTTTTTAAATGTACCTTTCCAATAAAAGTATGAAAAATAAAAATCTGTTTGTATTTTCAAAGTTATTTTCTCCTGAGACATCTTCAATTTGAAATCATCTGATGAAAGATTTTCAGTAGACACAAAGATTGCTTTTTACATATTTAGCATTTTCAGCTCTTTTTTGCAGCATATTTGTTTGTCATGTTTATTCATTACTATCCATGGCATCTGCATGAGGTGAGACTTTACTGCTGCTCTCCCTCCAAATCTCAAAGAAATTGGGCCAAAGTTGTGAGTGTGACCCAAAATCACAGTAGCAGCCTGACAAAAATTTGGGACTGATTCCTTAAAACTTGCTGTGGTCTTCTAAAGCTCTAATCCATCTTTTATTCATATCCATGGCAATTACAGTCTTTTAAAATTTTTTGTAGAGTTTTATTTTACTCCTCCCCCTTTAACTTCTGTAATCAACCCACCCTTCTTTTCTCCCACCTGGTTCTGTTCTTGAGTGTAAAGATTAATACAACACTATTTGTTCTGATTATCTGTTGCTGCTCAAAGAACTACTTGAAAATTTAGTGCCTTAAAATAACCATTTTATTATATTACAATTTCAGGAGTCAGGAACTCCAGCTGGGATGGGCTGGGCTGTTCTGCTCCCTGGGGCATCAATAAGAGATCCCTTGGTAGCATTCAGCTGGTGGGTGGGCTGGTCCAGAGGCCCAAGATAGCTTCACTTCCATGTCTGCCTGGATGAAGATGGCCAGAAAGCTGAACTCGACTGGAACAGTCCACAAGAGGGGCTATATGTAGCCTCCCCAGCCATGTGGTCTCAGATAATACATAGTAACTCTGGATTCTCAAGGCATTTCAAGGGGCCTGGGTGGAAGTCAAAAGAGGCTTCTTTAAAATTGCCTCAAAACTGCCAGCATATCATTTACAGTGCATTGTGTTGATCAAACAAGTCACTAAGGGCAACCCAGGTTCAAGGGGAAGGAAATTATTCACTTTTTAGTGTGAAGAAGAGCAGAGAATTTGTAGCCAACTTTAATCCACCGCTCCATTATAGAATTTGAGCTGAGGGCTAACAAAGCTATTATAGATGCCCTTTTCCCCCCCATGAGTCCAAACAGTGTCAATTTTTTTTTTAAATGAGAAGAATTGGAGTGGGGGTAGGACCTAAATTCTCATTTCTATAAATTACAGGGCCAACGGTTGGCAGTACAGCTGTGATACATGGCAATAGACTACATTTATCAAAGAGTTTATATTAACTATTGGAAAATTGCTAATCTTAATATTCTAGACTTGTAATCAGGTTAGTTTTAGAGTCTATTAGGATTTCAGTTTGACATTCAGAATTTGGTTGATTTCTTTAATATGACTAATTTGAACTCTGACCAACACTAGTTACACTAAACCTCGGTTAGACCCTTAGGCATGGCTTATGGACATCATACTCTAGTGTTTAACACTTTGGAGAAGTTTTTTTTTTATTTTTTTTATGGATTTCAGTGGTAATTATTATTTATTTCTAGTGTATCCTCATCTATTCCATTAAAGATAACTGCAGTCCTCAAAAATTGTTTAATGTCAATATTTAAATAGATGTGGAAATTTACTGTTTAGATTCATAGGGTTAAAAATATTTAAAAAATCATGTCAGGCAAGAAGAATAAAGGAATAACAATTAATTTAAATGAATGCCTCCAAAATTAAGCCAGGAGTAGCTTCAAACAATGACTTATAAAACATCATTAACCAGATATATCTCATTATCCACCCTGATTCTGCAGTGGCAGAGCGGGTCAGTCCTGAGAGGATATACAATATTTGGACTAACACACCTTCCTATGCCAGCTCTTATGGGAAAACCACCCCTCCACCTCCTCTACTTACTTGGAAAGGAAAAAATGTGTTGCTTTCTCTGACAGTCCAGCTCTGGTCTCTATAGAATCTGAAAACTGCCCTCAGGTAGGATTGTCAGAGAAAATATAAAACACCCAGTTCAACTTGAATTTCAGATAAACAATGGATTTTTAATACAATATTCTAATGATTTTAGTGTGATATTACATATAGTATTAGTATATCCCATAAATATATAATATTTGAGACAGACTTACATTAAAAGATTATTTGTTGTCTATCTCAAATTTGAACTTAAATGGATAGACTGTACTTTTTTTTTTTCTAAATCTGGCAACCCTTGTCTCGGGCATTCCTCTTCATCTTGAGTACCATTGTTCTTCAAGAGAGAAGCAACCTCTTGGGTATTAGAAACTAAATAATGAGTTTTTAAAGGCACACTGTGAAATGCACTCATAAACAGGCAGAGGAAGGGATCTGCAATAAGGGAAAGTCAGTGATATATCAACGTTGGATAGGACAGAACAGGGAAAATGCAGCTACAGAAGCTTCCTACTTAAAGCTATACTGATGTCTTCTAACAGTATTCAACTACTGTAAAAACAAAATACAAATTTTCATCTGTGTTATGCACCATATACAATACACCTAATTTGTTCCTTCTCTGTCCTTAGATAATTCTTATTTTCTGGAGCAGAAATGGTTATGGTTGTGTAGAAAGTGTTTAAGGAAAACTATACTACAGTTAATGTAGCTGAGAAAGAGGATCAAGGGGTTCCCACTGTGGGAAAAAAAAAAGGAGAAGGAGCTGAAAGGGCATGTGGCAGAAATCCTGTTGTGCTAAGATTCCCTGTGGGAGTCTAAAGAGACTTGGCAAGAAGACCGAGTTTGGGGATTGTGTTGTGACCATTCAAGGCCTGACAGGTTCACGGTACTCAGGCAGACTGAAGAATGTTCTTGGGGCTGTGGGAATGTCTAACATGCCTTTATTCTCAGGTGGGTGAGCCACACACACTGCAAGCTACGTGTCTCCCTGCATGTCTCTGCATGGTACACTGCATGTCACCTGTTCCCTTGCATGGCACCTGTCATGGTTCCCAGCTGGGAGTCCCTACTGGCTTAAGTACCAAAGGCAAAGAAAGCTGTTTCCAGCCAGAAAATTATATAGCATAGCATGATTCTGCACAGGCGAGCCCACTTCATGTTATGGGAAAAGTTCATCGGACCCAGTCTCAAGGCTATGAGAACACTACTTATTAGGCCCAGTCAAGGCTATGGGAACACTGCTTCCCTTAGTTACCCAGACACCTGGGTGAGGAAGTCAGACTGCCTCCGTTTACCCTACAGGGATGCTTTGAGAAATGAGAAGTCACTCCCTGGGGTGCCACGAGAGAGAGAATCATGGTGGCAGGAAAGACATATACAGGACTATTTGACAGATATCAAGACATACACCCTTGATAAGTACAAGTATCTTCAGGTAACTGGTGAGGGGATTCATTTCACCGCTGAGGTCTGCTGTGTGGATTCTGGCCTCTCCTTACAGTGTTCCTTCTGTCCGATTTCTGTTTTGTTAATACGATGGCCCTCAATATGAGAGGTGACACAGCCTCTTTAGGAAAACACCAGTGTCTGGTACCTTGGTGGGCTGACGAGAAGCCATGTGGTCCAAGAGCAGATTCCACAGGGGATGCTCATCTCTGCCTCCTTCCTTTCTGCAAGTAATTAGCTGCTTAAGGAAATTCAGGGACATGATGCAGATTCTCAGCAGCTATGCTGTGTGACTATTGGGAATTGCTCTGATTTCTTTAGCTAAAATTTCTAAAGCCAGAGTGACAATAAAATGTCTTCTTCCACCCCTCACTAGGTGTTCAAACTGCATCAAACCTCTGCTGCTCAGATGGGATCCATTCCGTGGGCACAATGAAAATATCTTCATATCACATTATTCATTATCAAAACTCACTTATCTACAGGTGATCAGGCAAGCTTGTCATTAAATACCTGCTTTTCATTTTTATCATAGTGAACAAATAAAATTAGGATAGAAGAGAAATAAATGAGAATAATACACAATTTGCACTTAAAAGACCTGAATTCAAATCCTGATCATGTCATACACTCATTAGTTTTGTGATTTTATGTCAGAAAATGATCCTATGTAATATTTCCACAGCCTCAATATTTCACATATATAAAATAGATATAATGTTACCCAACACACAGGGTGGTTATAAGAAACAAATATACTGAGCATGTAAAAATGTTTCCAAAATTATAGCTTGCTATATAAATTTTCATAAGTGGAAAAATAAACTCAATTTTTCTTATTTTAAATTTCTAGATTTTAAGTAAGATTCTCTCAAATTAGCCAATTTTGAGCCTTTGGCATTAATGTAGAGTCAGACAAAAATGCATCTGTAACAAAAAGAAGAAATAGAAAATTCAGTCCAGTCAAGATGGAGGCATAGGTAAACACAGCTCACCTCCTTGCACAACCAATCAAATATGCAACTAACCTATAGAACAACCATCGCTCAGAACTGTCAGATATGGAGTTGAATGGAAGTCTGATAATTACAGAATTAAGTAAAACACATCCATCCAGGCTGGTAGGAGGGGCAGAGATGCAGAGTCATGGAACAGGCTGGTCTCACATCCATGTGTGGTGGATAACAGTTTGGGAGGGACATCTTGTCAGTGAGCAGTCCCAGTCCTACACCAGGACCCCAGCCCAGGGTTCCAGTGCCAGGAAGATAAGTTCCCGCACCTTCTGGCTGAAAAAAAAAAAAACAGCAGGGATGAGTAGGTAGAAGAAACTTCTGGATTCCCAAGCAGTTCCTCCTAAAGAACCCATACACACTTACCCAGACTCACTCCCTCTGAGCTCTGGCACTGGGATAGCAGCTTGAAGGACACCGGTGGCATACATGGAGGAACTGAGGTATCTGACATCAAGGTGAGAGCTGGAGAAGAGCTTTCTCCCAGACAGAAAGGCAGGCTGAGGCTGTAACTGGATAAGAATGGCCCTGCCTTCAAATTGCTTAAAATGCTGGGAAGTAGAGAGGAGAGGAGCAAAGGGAGTAAGTGGCTGTGAAGACAACACATATGAACATTATTTGTCTCTATCAAGAGATGAACATTGTTCAGTCTCCATCAAGTGAAAAACTAGGTCCATTGGTAGGGCTGGCACCTGTGCAGAGAGAGAGTAGATGTTAAGAAAAACTTCCTGGAAAGCAGGATCGCTAAAATGGCAACAACAACAACAACAACAACAAAAAGCATTCAAACAACTAATGGCATGAGCAAAGACACGGAAGTGTGAAATTCAGTGGGTGCAGGGGACCGCATGCAGTTCGGAAAGCTGAAAACTCGAAGCAGGAGGGTAAGAGTAGGCTGAGAGGTAGAATGGTTCAGTCATATAAAACCTCATAGGGAAGTCCAGGTGAATTCTCATTGGAGAGTTTTAATTGGGAGTAATATGATCAGATGTGCATTGAGGGAGATCTTATTTTGTAGAAATAGAACTAAGGGATTGGAAAATGTTATTAGACCAGAGAGACCGTCTACGAGGCCACAAGGATGACTGAACTGCCTCCTCGGTTATAAAAACTATAAGATGCTTTGGACAGCAAGAACCACTGTACAAACCTCAGCAGCTGCAGCAGCATGATTTAAACAGCAGCACTTTAAACAATTTAAGAACAAGAACAACAAGCCAAGACTTGCTCTATACTCATTGAGAGTTCACCCTTGTAATCTCAACGCATCCTGCATGGAACCTTGCACTAGTGAATCGTAATATGAGTGAACAATGGGCACAAAGTCAGAGTGGCTGGTGTGTAAAACTTCTGCGCCCTCATCCTGAAGAGTCCCAGGCTATACTAATCTCTGGGTTCCACCGTTTACTCTTTCGATGTGCCATATTCCTTAGTGTTCAATTGCAAAGCAGTCTCTCCTTCCCTTTTAAGTTTCTGTAAACCAAGGACCAGAGAAGCAAGGCTGTTAGACCTGTGTGCAAGATAAGAACAGAGCTCCCGGAGCAGCCTGAGGGATGCTCCCAGGACTAAAGTATACTGGAATCATTCTTAGACTTTTTGACATCTATTTTAAATGCTTGAGTACAGCACTTTCTTTTCTTTTTCTTGAGCACTTCTTTCCCTTTCTTACTTTTAGGTATTCTGTAGTGTTTGTAAGTTGAAAATGTAATACAAATAGTCCTGGCTGGATGGCTCAGTTGGTTGGAGCATCGTCCTGTGCTCCAAAAGGTTGTGGGTTCAATCCCTGGTCAGGACACATCCAGGAGGCAAATGATCGATGTTTCTTTCTCTCACATCAGATGTTTTTCTTTTTCTCTCTTTCCCCCTTCCTCTCTCTAAAATCAATAAAAACATGTTCTTGAGTGAAGATTTTTTTAAAAAGATGTAATACCAATGACTTCTGGACATATATTACGAACCATTATTATACCAAAAGAATAATCAGCTTCTTAATTCATTCTACAAACCATGATATGCCAGCCACTATCTTAAGAATGCTGAAGTAAATGAGGCTTCCACCCGGCCCTGGAGATTATTGAGACCTTCGAAAAAGTAAAGTGTATAGGTAGCAGTTTAGTTTTTATATGTATCTGTTTTAACTTGAATTAATTCCGATAATGCTGAGATGAGTTTAATCCAGAGTACTTAAACGTAGCTGAGGACTGCCTAAGGAGCTCTGAAAAAATATCAGAGCCATGGCCTCAGCATCACACCAACTGAATCAGAATCTCACTCAGCAGGTGAGCCCCTGGGATTGATAGGGAAATTGACAAACTGTCCAGGTGATCTTAATAAAATGTCAGGCTCGAGGTCCTAATGATTTACAGCTGAAAAGGAAGCACAGCTATGAAGGCACTAATATTTGAGGGCAAAATACATCTCCCAAGCCCGAGGAACAATACAAACTAGCCTTCCGGATATATGAGTGGTGGAGGAGAGAGGACATTTTAGTTAAATGAGGCCTCTTTGACCTTCAAACCATTGTCTAATTCACCCATGTGTGGGCCTCCAGACCATTAGAACCAACGTCTGGCTCTACGTTCCTGAGGAGCTGAGAAAAATGTTCTCATGTACTATGAAAATCCTGACAGTAAAGAATAAAGGCTAGAAGTAAATCTCCTAAAATTATATATCTAAATATGAAATTCCTAAAGTGGCACAGAATATCTGTTAGCCCACTAATGCTGGACCAAAATAATTCTTGTTATTTAACTGCCCACGATCTATAGAAGTTCTTGTATGGTTGGCCTCAAAAATCACCATAGGAAATTGCCCTGTACCAAGTTCAGATCAGGGTGATTTTCTGATCAAATAGTGGTTTCTGAGTGCATTAGACATGTTTGCTACATCATGATGATAATGAGAGTAGGGAAACATAATCCCACGTATTTAACAGATAATAATAATAATAATAGATGGGTAGAGATACTAATGCTAAGAAGTCCTGAATGCTTCTGAACCATAACATATGTCCACAGTCTGAAGCTGGTTCAATGACCTTTCTCTGCACTGAGTGTGAATTTTGCCAGCCTCCATGTGATGATGTCATCTGATTTCCTCTGAGATCTCGTGGCATAATTACCAGACTCTGTAACATGAGCCCCAGGTCGGTGTGGGGGGAGGGGGGAAACCTCGCCCAGAGCCACATGTACTTGTCAGTGCTGGAAGCAACCGCACAACCAGAATCGTATTTCATGTAACAGATCACATTTTATGAGACAGAAAGAAGAGGGGGGCTCTCCCTACTTTTTCTTTTCATCTGTTAAATTCTGCTCCATTTTGCTTCCTCATTTAGGGGTGCCACTGATGATTAATATCTTGTGCTCTGACCATGACTAGCTCAGAGAAAAGTGGGGTGACTCCCTTTTCTGCCTGTTTCAACACTTACTAAAGCAAAGCTGAAAAACGTGCATAATAGGCAGAAAAACGACTACATTCACTGAGGGCTGTAAGTCTGGATTCTCCCACTACGGCACTCTGCCAAAATTAGCCACTGAGAGAAACCCATAGGCAATGGAACGCCTCCTGCACGTTTTCTCTCCCTCACACCTGGAGGCTCAGATGGGTCACCTGTGTGAGTGCGGCAGGTGGAGGAGGAGGCGAGCAGGGTTTGCATCAACTATAAAAGGCCTCTGCATCTTAGAGCAGGTAGAGCTCTAGTTAGTGGGACTGACTTCCCAGAATTGAGCCCTGAGGCCACCACCTGCAGGCCTTCCCACTGAGCTTTACTCCCCGGGCCTGCCCGCCCACTCTCGATGTATCAAAAAGGAGATAAAATAGTGTTTGTTCTAAGCAAATGCAGGAAGTGGAACCTGAGCTCTTAGGTAATTGCTTGAATTTGACGATTTTGGATGAGTCTAAATCCTTAGGGGCAGGCACAATGTGACATTTAGGAAGATCAGGAGCAACTTTTGACCAAGGGAGCTCAGGAGCAATGGGAATGTGCTTGGCTCTGTTCCCAGCAGCAGTGGGGATCCCTGATCCAGCACACGTTGAAGGCAGCGCAGTGCTCACTTCCTTCCTGGGGACCAGACAGAATCAATACAACAGGGGTTGCCACAGGAAGAAGAAAGTTGATGGTTTTGCTGCGTAAGTGAGCATCATAGGCAAGTGAGCATCAGTTTTCTGCTGTCTCCAAAAATGCTTGGAAGGAAATGGAATGTTCTAGGAAAAGAAAAGCCATTTGTTAATTAATTGAACAACTTTGGAGGGAAAAAAGGAAAAGAAAAATAGGAAAAGGATGGAATTAAGTATAAATAAATACAAATTAAAGAAGTATGAAACTCCTTCCCTGGCTGCGTGGCTCAGTTGTTTGGAGCATTGTCAGTGTGGAGGTTCAATCCCCAGTCAGGGCACTTGCGTAGGTTGTGGGTTTGATCCCTGGTCAGGGCACATATGGGTGGCAACCAATTGATGTTTTGCTCTCACATGTCTATCTGTCTGTCTCTCCCCCTCCCCCCTCTGCCCGTCTCCCTCTCCCTCTCTCCCTTCCTCTCTCTCTAAAATCAATAAACATATCCTTGGGTGAGGGTTAAATAAAGAAGCATGTAGCTCCTATGGAGATAATGCCTCCATCCATAATGCCAGGTCATACTGGCCCCTCTCTCCTCCTGCCACGACCACTCGTAACATGGGGGTGCCCTTTCCCCAGTGAAGACCATTCCCTTGTTTTTTCAGTTCCCACAGTCCCACAGGAGCTGAGATTCCACAGGCCCATGGTCAGTGTGCCTCTGATCCCGGGATCTCCGAGTCTCATTCATACTCTCTGACCTGTGCCCTGCACCGTGGCTTCCACAACAGAGTAACTCCCTCCCGACTTGATTGCGGGGATCCTGAAGATGAAATGTTAATTTTTTACTTATGTAAATGTTTATTTTTATTACCTGTTCCCAGGCAATGCAGATAGGCAGTAAGATTAATTAAGTCAACATTCTCTATTACCACTCCTACTATTTCCCCAAAATAAGTTGTCATCTCTCTAAGAAAGAGGAGTTTCCCCCAAGGCTATTTTAAAATGGTAATACAACCTCTGTTACAAATGCAGGATGACTGGCAATAAAATGTGCAAAATTACCTTTTCTAAATTTAATTAAACTCACATGGCAAGATGTCTTTTGGAGCCATAGTCTTCAATGGGACTCCGACATATCTAAACATATCTGGAGAACTTGGGGTGAGGAGGGGGTGAGAAAAGTCTAGTTGTCGAAACAAGGCAAACAGATTTCTCTCGCCATCACCTGCCCAAGTGCAGGGAAGCTAAAGAGCCCCCTGTGGAGGGTGGACAGAGTTATGGGGCGAGGAGTCCCTCATAACCTGAAAGCAATACCTTCAGAGAGAGACAGTTCTTAATCTTTTCAACTCAAGGAGCATATAAGAATCTGCTAAAAGTATTGGACCCTTTCCACAGAAAAAGTTACAGACACACCACAGTACTCCATCTTTTCACACAATTCCAGGGCTTTCTCAGACTCCTGGGAACCCACTCGTGGATTATGTGGGCTCGGGGAGGCACTGCCCTTACCGTTCCTGCTCCTTGAGCATTGACTAAGAAATGGCACCCCAGGGTGCAGGCCTGGTTCTGGGCAGAAAGGAGGCCACTGTACTTGAGTCTATAACCCACTGGCCACCAAGTGACACTGATTTGGCATCCTGTGTCTGAATTTCATGTTAAGAAAAGATAGTCTCACCACTCCACCCCAAGCACCACAGCCAGCTGCACGGACGTGTGTGGCCAACAGAGCACTGATGCCAGGAAAGGCCATGTGTGTGGAACCCTCGTGGCAGAGCGCACCACAGTCTTGGGGGCTGGGGACTCGACCAAGCCAGGGCACCACCACCAAGCCAGTAAAAGTGGGTATGAACACGTCAGTGATCTCATTTGTCCCCACAGGCTGGTGACATTCAAGTTATAGCTAATAATTACATTCTTTAAGTCATTATTTGGTACTGGAAATGTGATATATGAAGGCATTTCTGGAGTAAAGGAGGAAGGCTTTTAAAATCTCATTTTATGGAGCTACCGTAATTCTTTTTTTTAGCTCCTCTCCATGTAATATTTTCACAATGGTTAAAATAAATTCTGGAGACAGTCCTTGAAGTCAACATCTCTGAACACAGCAGCTCTTAGAATGGCAGGTGTAGCCGGGTGGGCGGCTGTGTTTCCAACCAGGGAGCTCTGCCAGGCGCTGGGCGTGCAGGTGAGGAGGTTGGTAGCAGAGGAGGGAGGAGATGGAAGCAGCCACTGAATGTGCATATAAGCTCACCCAAGCCTACGGTATCAGAAGCCACACAGACTTGCTGAATCTTAAGAATAAATTTGTTTCAGGAAGCAGGCTCAGTAATTGAAAGATTGTTGTCTTTTTACTACTACTTTCATTTATCTACCTCCCTATTCCAGTTTACCTGCACTTTCTTTCAACTCATTGAACTACCTTATGATGGCATTGACAAGAAGCAGAATCACAACACAATTGTTATTAGAATCTATGCTTTTGGTATAACAGGGAGGGTGCAAGGGTGCTGATAGTATTGATTCTTAAAATACAGCAACTTTAGATTCTGCTTGAGCTCACCTGTAAACATGAGCAGGCTGGTTAACCAGTCCTGTTCCCATCAGCGTAATATAAAGGGTTCTGATAGGTATCTCTCATGTACCTTCTAATCACAATCATGACCATAATACCTTGACTTTGTATGGACTTACAATGTTTATAAAGTACCTTCTCTCATTTAATCCAGCCTATTTCTCAAGAGCACAGCTCTGGAGTGAGACAGCCAGCCTGGGTTCAACTTCTGGCCCTACCTCTTACTAACTATGTGACCTCTCTGCACCTTAGCTTCCTCATCTATAAAATGGAAAAAATAATTCCTCATAAGATTGCTATGAGAATTAAACAACTTGTCACGTGATGAGCTTGGAACCATATCTGGTTACAGTGTAACTGCTCAATAAATATGGTATTTAATTATGTTCATTTTGTAATTGAATCCAGATTTAGGTCAGTGCCTCTTAATTTTTCATTTGATTTCTCCTTTTTGCTATTTTTCTCATAGATCAACTTTGGCTCTCTTTTCTTCCTTTGTGGAACTGGTTAATATAGCCAATGAATTTGAGTTTGTGTTGGCCAACAGAAGTGCATCCTTTAGCTGTGGGCTGAGAATACTGTTCGAGGCGGACACTCTTTGTTATGTCATTTATAAGTGTTCTTTTGTCCCATATGTACCCATGCTTTCTTAAGCAGTTTATTTTGCTCCTAAGTAGAATCCAGCCAATAGGTGAACATATATACATGGAACAGGGTCACCCTTCCAAGGAGGTGAAACAGCTGAGTCCCCATAAAGTGACATTTTTTAGCTCTATGATCATTATTTATTTTATGTATGTTGCCATTATTGATGGCACTTTCACATTTAAACACCATAAAAGAATTCTACAATATATACAACCACTCCTACCTGCTGAAGCAAATGTAAACAGTCACTCCCATGCCTGCTTTTAGAAAGCCGTGCATTCCACCTGATAGGAAAGGCAATGGACTACAGCAACTTTCCCAAATAAAAACCGAAGGGGGTGTTAAATTTTTTTGAGAGCCAGACTTTACTCACACAAAAGCATCTTACTGCAAGTTCCTCGGAAAACAAAAGTATATAAATCAATATTTAAGATATACTAGACCAAAAAACCTGAATAAAGGTGATACTATATTACTCAAAAAAAACTTTTAAATAACTTATGAAATTATTAGAATATGAAACTTTAATTTCCCTGTAGTCAAAATTTTATGTACAGAAGGTTACAGGGTGGTTAGGGGAGAAATCCTCCTGAGGTGGCATTTACTGGAAAACAAAAATTACTAGTAACCAGTAGCCCCTGGAGACCTCCTTGTATTTATTCAGGGAGACAACATACTGCTGTTGACTCTTAAACAATGTGGGGGTTAGGGTCTCCCACCATCCACACAGTTGGAAATCCATGTATAACTTACATTGGACCCCCTGCATACACGGATTTCCCACTGCCAGTTGACCCTCGAACATCGTGGGTTTGAGCTATGTGTATCAATCAAAAATGTGCATGTAAGTGGACCCTCACACTTCAAACCTCCTTGTTGAAGGGTCAACTGTGTAAGTTTACTTTTTAAAGCATTTCAATGTGAATTCTCATGTGTACCTCCCAATACACCTGAAGAACCATGTAATAGTATCACAATTTTATGGATGAGGAAATAGAGACGCTAAACAAATTGGCCAAATCTCCAAACATACTCATCAATTTGTTAAGCAACCAATAAGTGCCCAGCATGGTCACTAGGGGGACTTAAAATTAAAGATGTAAAAAGATTTAACAATTTAGTTGGTCTTCTTTTGTCACCTTGGAAGCTAGGTATGTTTAGAATTTCCAGATTTGTTAAATTAATCATCTTGAGAAGTAGAGAGAACTGACCATAGAGAACAGGAAACCAAACCCAGGAGAGTTTCAGAGCCGAGGTCAGACGGGGGAGGGTACTGACACATGATTCAGATGACTGGGACAGTCTACAGTGAAGGTCCTTAGTAACCCGGACCTATGACAGAAGACTAGTTGAGTCAGATGAACCCTGACTATAGGTCAGACCCCTGACACGACACTCTGGATAGGGAAAGCCAGCAGCACAGTTTGTTCTGGGACCAGGCCTGTATCTCACAGAGCCCTTGACGTTGCAAAGGCAAGGCTCTGTGTGCTGATTTACACACAGATACTCAAACTTCTGCCCCATTCTGATTGGCAGATCAGATGAGGAATTACAAATAATCATCAGAGAAACTGCTCCCTGGTATTGTCTGATCATAATAGTTAAGTTTATGTGTCTATTTGACTGGGCCGTGATGCCCAGATATTCAGTCAAACATTGTTCTGAATGTTTCTGTAAATGTGTTTTTTTGGATGAGAGCAACAATTAAATTGGTGGACTCACCAATCATTGGAAGGCCTTAAGATAACAAAGACTGACCTCCCCAAGAAAGAAGGAATTCTGCCAAAAGACTGCCTTTGGACTTAGACTACAACTCTTTCTTGGGTCTTCAACCTACCCTAAAGATCTTAGACTCACCAAATACTGAAAGTCTCCACAGTCACATAAACCAGTTCCTTAAAGTCAGTCTCTCTCTATAAATCTTATCTTTCTCTCTTTTTTTCTGTCTCTGTCTCTCATATATATATATATATATATATATATATATACACACACACACACACACACACACACACACTCACATACATCTTGTTGGTTCTGCTTCCCTAGAGAACCCTTACTAGTACACCAGTAAACAGCTTTATAAATTTCATTTATAAGCAAAATGACTAATTTCTCTGCAACTACTAAGCTCCAATATTTTTAAAAATACAAGACCTATTATGCTGGGAGGCAATGTCATGCAATGAATAAGAATATGGGCTCTACCTGGTTTGAATCCTGGCTCCATCGCTTATTGAAAATTGATATCAAGTAATTTAACCTCTCTGGTTCTAATCGATAGTAATAGCTTCTACCTCATAGAATTCTTTTCTTTTTTTTAAGTATATGTGCCACTACGACTAGCACCCATAGACTTCTTAAAGGTGTAAATGACCTAATACACATAAAGGATTTAGCACAGAGTCTAGCACTTAATAAACTTTCACTAGTATTAGCTATTATGTACCTTGCTCAATAATATTAACTATCATGTTCCCTGCTCCCCATATCTGGTGAACTCATATTAAGTCAGGAATGAACAGACTGAATTCTCAGAATGTGAAGAATTCCCTATTAAGCTGTGCATCAGCATATTGTGTGATTTCCATGGTGCCTCCGTTTCTCTGCTATAAAATGGAGTAAAACAGATGGGCTGCAAGTTAATGAGGGTACAAAGCACAGTGGAACCCTTAGATAAAAGGTGCCCGTAGGCATTGTTATCACAGGACAGGCAATTGGGTGTTATTACAGGGTAGGTTTTATATTTTAAATATGTTTTAAATGTTTTTTATTTTCAGTTGACACATAGATTGGGGTCAACGAAGTGTTATTAGAACAGAAACTCATGAACAGTGAAATAATTACCTGTTGGCTTATACTCCCCTGCTGTATTCAACTCACCGCAGAGAGTTCAAAAGATTGTTAAAAATTCTAATTTTTCTGGGGCTTACACTTTCTAGAATCCAGTTCTGATAAACAAGGCCATACCAAGCCTATTTCTGTGACTTGGACAAGCTCAAGCATTTGTAAGTAAATCATAGAAGTCTAGTTATTCATTTTTTTAAAAAAAATAAGCATCAAGCCAGAATCAGCATCTTTTCTCAACTGTGTTGTTTTTAGAGTATTTCAAAATTCCATAATACTTCCAAGGATACCAGAGTCATCTAATCTATGAATTACAAAGATACCCTCCTTTCTGTCATTAAACAGAATATAATAAAATAGCCTTAATTATGTCCAGTGCATAATAGATACTTCCAGAGGTGGCATGGTTTAGAACTGGACCTGATTTTAGTTCTGTTTCTGACACCTATTAGCTATGTGACTTTGGCCAATTACTAATGTTTGTTATTAACTTTTTAGTAAAATAATGCAATACATAACTTACAAGCTACTACATGGAAAATATCTAACCCAGTGTCTAACACATAATAAATATTTCCTCTCCTATGGCCCCGTGGTGAAAGATTCTATTACCTTGGTGTGACTTTAGAGCCTTCAGATTCTCAGGTCATTTTCTTGAGGGTTAAGCTGAGTTCACAGAATATAGCACAGTTATTTTGCTTACTGCTCCCCCAGACTTCTAGCAGAATTAAGAGGAACTGCTGGAATTATTTCCTTCCTCAAATTCCCCAGCTAGGAATTCTAGGCAGTGATGAAACTCAAGGAAACTGCAAACAGGACCCAGGTAATCTGCTATATCTAGACCAGTAATCTGCTATATCTAGACCAGCTATTGACCCTACTTCTGGGAATATATCTGAAGGAACCCAATTTGAATTAGAACACTAATTCAAAAGAACATAACCCTCTCCGTGTTCGTTGTATTGTTATGTACAATCACCAAGACATGGAAGCAGCCCAAGTGTTCAGTAAGTGACTGGATAAAACAACTATGGGACATTTATACAATGGAATACTACTCAGCCATAAAAAGAAGAAAATTTTACCCTTTGTGATAGTATGGATGGACCTAGAGAAATTATGCTAAGTGAAATAAGCCAGTCAGAGAAAGACAAATACCAAATGGTTTCACTCATATGTGGAATCTAACAAACAAACCAAACTAACAAGGAAAATGGGGACAGACTCACAGATGAAGAGCAGATAACAGGTAGTTGAGGGGAGGTAGTTGGCAGATAGAGAGATTGAGCAAAAAGGAGAGAGGACTCACAGACATGGACAACAGTGTGGTGATTGCTGGGGGAGCAGGTATAAGTGGCATAAATGGTAGTGGGAAAAAATAAAGATTAAAACAAACAAATAAGTAAATAAGCAGACATACTCTCAAGATTTCCAGCCAGGGCCTGAGGCAAGGAATCCCACAGCCTTCTCATGCTCCCTGGAGGCTGCCCAGACCCTCTGTATTCAAGGAACTCCAGCCTCTAATGGGGTATAAAGGGAAAGTTAGAGCCCCACTCTTACATGTGTTAAAGTTAAAAATATATATGCCTCAAATTTGCACCATCAGGCACTAACATCCATTTCAATTTTCTGATGTAAAGGGGCCTTCTTTCTACGCTCATTAACTTTCTATGCCTGGAGACGATGGTTTTAGAAGTAACAACAAACATTGAAAGAAGTCATAAAAACCAGCATACCAGAGAAATACAAATCAAAACCACAATGAGATACCACTCACACTGTTAGGATGGCTATTATTAAAAAAAAAAGAAGAAGAAGAAGAAACAAAAAACAGAAGTAACAACTGTTGACAAGGATGTAGAGAAATTGGAGCCCTTGTGCATTGCCGGTGGGGATATAACATGGTGCAGCCACTTTAGAAAATAGTTTGGCTCCTCCTCAAAAAGTTAAAAATAAAAGTTCCATATGACCCAACAATTTCCTGGGTATACACCCCAAAAACTGAAAGCAGGAGGGATACACACACACATGCATATATACCCATGCTTATTGTAGCATTATTTACAATAGCCAAAAGGTAAAAACCTAAGTGTCCACCATTGAATGGATAAACCAATCATGGTGTGTGTATATGTGTGTATATATATGTATATAAATATATGTATATATACATATATACACACATACACATACACAATAGAATATTATTCAGTCTTAAAAATGAAGGCAATTCTGACACATGCTACAAAGTGGATTAATCTTGAGACATATACTAAGTGAAATAAGCCAGTCACAAAGAAAAAACACTGTATAATTCCACTCATACAAGGAACTTGGAGTGGTCAAATCCATGGAGACAGAAAGTAGAATGGTGGTTGGGAGAGGCAAGGGGGAGGGAAATTGGGGAGTTACTGTATAATGGGTATAGAGTTTCCGCTTTGCAAGACAAAAAATATTTTGGAGATGGATGGTGTTGGTGGTTGCACAATAATATGAATGTATGTAATATCACTGAACTGTGCTCTTAAAAATGGTTAAAATGGACAATTTTGTTATGTATTTTACCATAATTTCTAAAAATTAATTAGTTGGTTAGAAATAGTTTTTTTAAGAAACCAACATATCAAAAAACTAGATATTCTTTCTGAATAAATACTTTTTAACAAAATAATAGATTTTAAACTCTAAAAGAAATGAATATTCTGTCCTTTGGACAAATGTGTAGACATACACAGAATGTGACGATATACACTCTCTCCATTTTTCTTTTTCATTTTTAACAAGAAAGTTAGGAGCAGTCCCTCAGCTAAAGCGTAGGTAGACAGTGATCATCTTTAGCAGCTTCCTTCACATCCTAAGATTTATTCTTTCTTTTTCCATTCAAACAAGCTCTCTGAAATGATATGAAGCCAATGTACACCAGGGTGAAATAACTCATCACAGCTTACAGCTACACTCTCCCCCTGGGAAGGGGTATGTGTTGGCCAGCCTCAAAGCCCTTAGCTGAAGTAATAACATACTTGCACTGAAATTGGAAACACCAGCCAGAGGAGAAGGGAGAAACCTAGGGTTTTATTTCATAAGGCACTTGAAAACATACTACGTCCGCTATTCAGTTATGGGTAGTCAAGCCCTGAGTCATGGAAAATGTATGTTAATACTACATTAATTGCATTCCCTTAGTATTATTGAGACTAAATACAACATGTTTTACATGTTTCTCCAAAGTAGACTGCATTAAGTTCATTCATCTATTACATGCCAAGCATGTACCCAAAAGTTTACTAGGCAATGTATATGCAAAAGTGATGAGACATAGTCACTTGTCTGAAAGGAACAAGAGAGTTAGCCAACTAAGATTGTGAATAACTCTATATGTATGTATAACTCTATATGACCCCTTTTTCCCTCCCCCAGGGCTGGGTCAGATGACACTCATAGTATTATTGTACATGCTTTTATTACACTATTTGTTGAATCATAGTTTAATTATATATGTTCATGTCTGTCTATTCCACTGTACTATGCATATGAGATGCGTCGAGGACATAATATGTTATATTTGTATATAAGAAAGATTCTTCATGTTTTCTGGCAAGCCGCACTGTCTCATTATCTGATGTGAAACAAATCACCTCAAATTTTAATAGCTTAAAACAACAATTTTCCTCATGATCCTGAAAGTCAAAATTTTGGCATGGCTCAGCCAGTTTGTTTTGCTTCACATTTCATGAGTCAGAGTTACTACTATACCTGTGTTTAGCCATAAGCCAGGTTATGATTTGGAGTGTTCCAAGATGCCCACTCATAATCCAGAGCTTCTCTTCCTGTGGTCACTAATCATTCATTAGTCCAATCTAAATTTCCTCATAGCACGGTGGCTGGGCCCCAAGGGAATAGAAGCAGAAGTTACCAGAACTCTTAAGACCTTGGCTCATAAGTCCCACAATATTATTCCCACCACACCCTATTGGGAAGACTTAAGGAGAAAGAAAATAGACTCAGCTTTGTGATGTGAGCAGCATGAGCATAAAAGAATTGGAGGGGTTGTTGGCTGCTATATTTAAAGGCTATATAGCACAATATTTTTCTAAACCCTCCTAATTACCATAAATACCTACAAATACAAAGTAAGACATAATAAACATCTCCTTAAATAAAGATCTGAGCTCCCAACAAAGTACTGAAAACCCTAGAGGCCAAAAATGAAGAAGAAATTGGAAGCTAGTGTGATGATTCTGTGGCTGTCATGGGGAAGAATATCAGTCCCAGCAACACAGAGCTTGGATCTCACAACCCTGTGGACATAGGAGTTGCATAAGGGCAAGGAGCTACAAGTGAGAGCCCACAAAAACATAGTTCTTGAAGGGCTTCACCCTCAGAGGACAGACCGGAAACACCCGTCCAGGAGGATGATATAGCAGGTCCCCTCCTAGGATCTGCAAGGAATCAAGTCTCTCCTCAAAATATTAACTTCAGGCCAGTCCTAATACAAGTTTAGGGTGAAATACACACTATTTGTAATGTTCAGAGTCCCCAGAACAGGGAATGAAAATAAAGTGGTCCCCACCCCATGTCATCCTGGGAAATTAGCATAAAAATTTAAAAACCTCTTTGGAAGGAAAAGTAAATAAACCAAGCCACATACAATTCTCCTAGATAAAGTATACCGATGACCAGATCGAGATCCAAATTTATCCACAGGGAAACAACTGACTCTGAGCGAGACTCAGCAGACAAAACAAATGTAAAGATACGTAGAGACTTGCATTCACTGTATATAAATATTACCTCAAAATTGCAACCAAATATTAAAGTCTGGTTAATGACATACACACTGAAGTACGGACAAGGATGGTCACTGGGACTGCTTCCAACTATCCCGATTCACTCCTCCATCTCTTTTTGAGGTTAGTCATGGCTACATGACTTGCTCTGACCAACAAAACATATAAAAAAAAGTGATAGATGTCATTTCCAGGGGGAAATTTTAGAGCCTGTCCTGCCCCATTACCAGAGAAGAGCATGTTGAGACAGAGCCTTCATCAGGCTTCATCTCTGAGTGATGACCACAAGCTGAACTCGCCTCCAACTTCTGTTGAATGTGGTTGTGACCAAGAAATAAATCTTTGTTGTATGAAGTCCATGTGGGAGTTACTTCATCATAACATTGCCCACCCCAGCTGACACATGAGCCTTCAATGATGTACTGCAGAAAAGAAGAAACAGAATCCAAAGCAAGGAATTAGATGCAAGAAGGAGCAGGATTTCGGAAGGGAGAGGGGGTAGATTAAATGAACTAATTCGACAGAACATTGGATTATAAGGGCCATCTAAATCCAAATGTCTCCTCATATCCCCCAAAAATCAGCCAGGAAAGGAAATCACCTTTAACCCATCCCTACAATGTAATTATGAGTTAAAGAATATTGCAAGCATTAATATATGTGTAGTTAGGAAATAAATATCCCAAACTATCGAAGTCAGCTCCGGAGCCCATATCACAAGACAGGCAAAGACTGTAGAGGAAAGGAGTCTAGAGGAGGCAGAACACAGATAATACACACCCCAGAAAAAGGCTCGGCCTTAACTAGGTCATGCAAAGAACTGGTGCGGGTCTTGGTGAAGCACTTCACTGGCTACCAGATAACAAAAACAAAGTCAAACAGTGTGGGAAGAGACATCCAGTCATTATCTGCTTCCTAAAGTAGCCAGAAAACTTCACCTTTGAAATGGTTTGCACCCAAAATAAGCTTTGTAAAAAATGTCTTACTTCCCTCTGATGAAGCTTTGAGAAAACAATGATCAATTTACAAAAGAAAGAGGACAGAAAAATATGTTAAAATATACCATGAAGATGCAATTAGCAACATCTAAACTGTGAGAAACTATGTATTAATTTAGTTTCCAATTACAGCTGACATATAATACTACATTAGCTTCAGATATACAACATAATTATTAGGTATTTACATATCTTACAACATCATCACCCTAATAAGTAGAGTACCTGATACCATACAGAGTTATTACAATATTATTGACTGTAGCCCCTGTGGTGTACTTTCTGTCCTGTGACTACTTTTATAACTGGCAATTGGTACTTCTTAACCCCTTTTACTTTTTTCACCCATCACTCAAATCCCCCTTCCACCTGGCAACCATCAATTTATTCTCTGTATCTATGAGTTTGATTTTAGTTTGTTTATTCATTTTTTTTCAGATTCTACATATAAGTGAAATCATATGGTATTTTTTGAGGAACCTCCATACTGCTTTCCACAGTGGCTGCACCAACTTACAATTCTGCCAACAGTGCGTTGAGGGTTCCTTTTCTCCACATCCTCTCCAGCACTTATTGTTTGTGGATTTGTCGCTGATGGTCATTCTGACAGGTGTGAGGTATCTCATTGTGGTTTCCATTTGCACTACCCTGGTGATTAGTGACATTGAACATCTTTTCATATGTCCTTTGGCCATCTGTATGTCCTCTTTGGAGAAATGTCTATTCAGGTCCTCTGTGCATGTTTTAATTGGATTATTCGGTTGTTGGTTTTTTGTTTGGGGGTTTCTTTTTTTTTGGTGTTAAGTTGTGAGTTCCTTATGTAGTTTGGATATTAACACCTTAGTGGATGTGTTATTGACAAATATGTTCTCCCATTTAGTAGACTGTTTTTTAATTTTGTTGATGGTGTCTTTTGCTGTGTGAAAACTATTTAGTTCAATGTAATCCCATTTGTTTATATTTTTTTCTTTTGTTCCCCTTGCCTAGGGAGACATATCACCACCCCCCAAAATATTGCTAAGAGCTATGTGAAAGAGTTTACTGCCTATGTTTTCTTCTAGGAGTTTTATGATTTCAGGTCTTACATTTAAGTCTTTAGTCCATTTTGAGTTTATTCTTATATGTGGTGTGAAAGAGTGATCCAGTTTCTTTCTGTTGCATGTATCTGTGCAGTTGTCCCAATGCCATTTATCGAAGAAACTGTCTTTTGCCCTGTTGTGTGTTCTTGTCTTCATTGCCGTAGATTAAATGACCAACTCGGTGTGGAATTTTTTTGATCCACGTTTCTGTTTTTATGCCAGTATTATGCTTTGTTGATTACTGTAGCTCTGTAGTACAGTTTTACATCAGGTAGCATGAAACCTCCAACTTTGTTCTTTCTTAGTATTGCTATGGCTACTCAGGGTCTTTTGTGGTTCCATAAAATTTTAGGGTTATTTGTTTTAGTCCTGTGGAAAATGCCATTGGTACTTTGGTAGGAATTGTATTGAGTTGTAGATTGCTTTGGGCAGTATGAACAGTTTTAACAATGTTAATTCTTCCTATCTGTGAGAACTATATATGCTTTCATTTTTTATATCATCTTCAGTCTCTTTTTTCACAGTCTTAAAGTTTTCCAAGAGCAAGTCTTTTACCTCCTGGGTTAAATTTAATCATAGGTATTTTATTCTTTTTGATGCAATCATAAATGGGATTTCCTTTTTTAAAAACATGAGTGTATCTTGTTGCAATTATTTATACCTTGGTATTATATTATATTATATTATATTATATTATATTATATTATATTATATTATATTATATTATTATTATACTATACTATAATAATTAATGAATCTGTCCCACCCATACAAGAGCTTGGAAGTTGTCTAGTAATGAGTGGCAAAAATGTATGAACCTGCTGTAACACATCCTGCTCCCGGGCCAGCTTGAGCAGAGGCTGAGCCCGTTACCTGGGGCCCCAAGCCAAGCAGAAAGGAAGACTACCTGCCCTACTTGTACTGCAGGTGGCACTGTTGCTTGTATCCCAAATCCGCTTTCTGCACTAGTATCAGGAACTTCAAAGCTCCAGGCATCCCATTATTGCCCCCTGGTGGATGACATGATGTAATAGCTTATCCATCTTGAGCACCTACATGAAGTATTTTCCAAGCTTCGTTACTTTTTTAAAGTATATTTTATTGATTATAAAATACAATTACAATGGACTATTACAATTATCCCATTTTTTCCTCCTCTTTTTCCCCCTCCTCTCAGTGCCTCCATTCCCTCCAGCATTCCCCCTCTTTTAATTCATGTCCATGGGCCATACATTTAGGGTCTTTGGCTTCTCCATTTCCAATACTATTCTTAATCTCCCCATGTTTGTTTTGTACTTACCAATTGTGAATCCCAGTAACTGACCACTTTAACACATACTTTCTCAAGAACAGTGAAGTATTTTCCATAAGCTTGAAAGTTTGGACTCATTTAGTAGACAGCATTTCTCAATTATCATTATTTTTCACCACTATGTTATTTATTGATGTTCTCATTGTCCTGAAAGTCTATCTTTCTAGTCCCTGGCATGCAAAAAATTCTGAGTAGCAATTACTCAGCTACTAAACGTCTTGGAGATCCAGTCACCAGGAAGGGAGCTGTCCAGAAACTTCAAATTGTAAGAGCAGTTCAATCACTGACTTTCTTTTCCCTTCCTGAAATGATATCTATTTATTAAGAATTAGGTTAGTGTGATGTTTGGGTAATAAAATATGAATGCCCAAGCATTTTGGCTGAAGCTCCCCACCCCATACTAGAATACAAACAGATACTAGAAAATTCATGTAAAAAATTGTGCTTCCTTATCTGACAAAAGGTATCTACCAAAAACTACTGCAGTATCATTCTTAATGGAGAAATTAAAAATTTTTTCCATTAAAAAATCAGTATTGAGAATGATAATTACTGTAATTACTTGTATTCAACATGGTGCTTCTGTTCTCACATTGGGGTACCTTATCCTAGTCCACTTATATTTTCCTTTCCTAATTAGCACAGTGAGAGAAGAAAATAAATTTTAAAAATATAAGGATTGAAAAGAAACAAACTCAATCTTATTTATTCATAGATAATTAAAATATAAATGTTTAAGTTATTCAAATTAATTAGAAAGTGTAGCAAAGTGGATATAAAAATCAAATATTCAAAAATCAATTGTATTTCTATATGTCAGTAAAAAACAGAAAGTTAGAAACCATATGTCTTAAGAAGAAGCTAATTTCTGTAACACCAAAAAATAAAGTATCTAGAAATTAATCTAATAAAATATGTTTAAAGCTTTTATGGAGAAAATGATAAAATTTTACTGCAAGCCATGAAAGAATGTCTAAACAAATAAAGAAGACACCTTAGTGGATAAGAAAATTCAGATCTTAAGAGTCCTAACTCCTTCTGAATTCATGTACAATAAAATTTCCCTAAGGGTTTTTCTGGGAATTTAACAAGTGATAAAATTCCTGTGGAAAGCCCAAAGCCAAGAATTGTCAAGATGCTCCCAGGGAGGGGGTGAGGAGAGAGAGAGGAAGAGGGGAGAAGACGTGTTCTATCAAGATTTATTATAACAAAGTGCCAGTTATGAAAATGGCCACGGGGCTATCAAGGACAGCATAAGGAATATGTATACTCAATAATACTCTAATAACTATGCATGGGGTCAGAGGGGAACCAGACTTATCACGGCAATCACTTCATAAGCTATATCAATGCCTAAGCACTATGTCATGCACATGTAACCAATATATTGTATGTCAACTGTAATTGAAAAAAAATGAAAATTTAAAAGTTTATAATAAAGCCAAAGAATGACTGGCACATTGGCAATGTAACAGAGAAGGGAGCTCAGAAACAGACCTATAACATATTTGGAAATGGTGTGAGAATTAGTATTACAGATTCCTGGGGAATGAATAAGCCATTCAGTAAATAGTACTGGAATGACTGGGTATCCATTTTAAAATTTAAAAAAAAATTATCTCTATCTCAGAGTGTACACAAAAACCCATTAAGATGAATTAGAGACTTGAATGTTAAAGGTGATTAAAATAGACATGGTGAAATTTTATTCCTAGTCTGGGACTAGATAATAATTTTAACCCAAAGGACAGTCTAAGTCCAAGATCTCAGATGAGAGCTTTTAAAACATACTGCAAATAAACCAAGAAGCCCAGTGAAAAGCAACCATGAAGCAATGTCTCATTCAAATAAATAGAGAGCAAACAAAAGGTAATTAAACATACTAAATTGTCATTAAATCTTTGAAGATTATACAAAAGGAGAGGCACTATTAGTGGATACAGTCTTAGATCTCTTATAACTTCTTGTCAAATGTTCCTTTTATCATTAAAGAACAACCTACTTTAGTAGATTTTATGTTTCTTTCACTGCACACATACACACATGGTAACTGAGGTAATAAATGTATTAATTAACTTGATGGTGGTACTCTTTAATTTTTTCTTCCTAAATAATTAATGCAGTCTTTAAGGAACAGACTATTACAGCAAACACAAATGTACCCACTACTCACCTTAAGAAAAAAGTACTAATAGAGTTAAAGCCACCTGCGTACTCACCTCTGATGGATACCTTCCCCACCCCTACTTTTCCCTACCAGGGAATTAATCCCTTTGATTAATTTGGTGTTGATTGCTTTCACACATGTCTTTGTTCTTTTACTAAATACTTAATTTTTTCTAATGGTGTGGTTACGCATTTTTAAACTTTATGTACATAATATATTACATTGCATACTTAACATTATAGTTTCAGATTGTAGTGTGTTAATACATATAGCTCTGGTTCATTAATTTTCACTCATGTGTAGTGTTCCTCTTTGTGACCATTTCATAATTTATCCATTCTCATATTATGGATATATCCATATTTCCAAATTATTGCTACTATTGAAAATGCTGTTGTAAACATTTCTCTGTGTATATTTATAAGAGTTCCTGTAGGGGTGGATATGCTGAGTTGCAGATCATTTTCATTTTTAGCTTTATTGAAAGTTGACAAATTTATTCAAAGTTGTTAAATAAAATACATAGGTAGTGCCTCCTCTAAGCACAGTAAACACCTTACAAATTTTCTCTCCCCTTTGTTGCACTCCCTCTCAATAACAGTCACAGAAATTGCAGACTTTTCACCAAATAATTTTCCCCACTCTGAGGTCCCAACCTACAAACCTCCACACAATCTCATCACCCCCTCCAGGTCTCGGTCTCCCCCAGGCTGACACC
This sequence comes from Phyllostomus discolor, assembly GCF_004126475.2. Lineage (NCBI taxonomy): Eukaryota > Metazoa > Chordata > Mammalia > Chiroptera > Phyllostomidae > Phyllostomus > Phyllostomus discolor. Next base: position 45,043,089 of record NC_040906.2, read on the forward strand.
CTCAGGGCGGCAGAAGTACGTGGTTGGCTCTCCCACCTCCTATTTTCCCTGGACTCAGTGGAGGTACGTGTCCCAGCCTAATAAGCCTAGTGTTTATCTCCTTTCCCAGCTCTCTTTATTAAGGCAAATTCTCTTGTGAATAAAATTCTTCCGATTTTTACACAAGTGACTTCCCAAGTTAAATCACTACATTAATCTGTGCTTGTTTTACACATTCATTTCAACACTTATATTCAAGAGGAAATATCCATTTCTCTATACACAAAAGAACTTACATAGGCTGGTCCAAAGAGTCTGGATTTTATAACTGATCCTCAGAAATCACATACACTATGTGCATATGAGCATTTTACCAGGGGGGAGGTCTATGATGTCTGTCATATTCTCAGAGAAGTTTATGACCCCATAACAATGTATAATCAACAGTTACATATATACCTGAATGAATTTCAAATATATATGGATGAGGTATGTAGGCACCTGAATGAATTTCAGGTGTACATGGATGAGGTTGGCCCCACTGGAGCATTACGGGCAGGAGGGGCTCCTTGGCTCCTGCCTTTCGCTGTAGGCAGCCCCTTTGCACAGTCTGAGTCTATTTATTCAAGGAAACAGCTACAGGCTATAGCCTGCAATTATTTTATCTTTCTGATCTAAAATTTTTAAGTACAAATTATAAATCAATAACCTTGTCTGCATGTGTATTTCCAAGTTAAACATGCCCAAGATACATAAAACATCTAATAAATGGGCATTTCTGTATATTTGTTCTAGTCAACTGAAATAACAAATGATGAAATTTCTTTAAATATGTCTATCCCAGAGATTTTTAAAATTCATTTATTATATCTCTCTATGGAACTTCAAAGAAATTGTTTATTGTTATAAAAAAGAAGAAAGAATAGTTTTTTTTTTACTTCAGCTGATTGCTAAAAATATTCCTTTCTTAATTTACTATAGTGAATGCATTTATGAAGATCCAGCTAATATGTTCATGGAATATGAGGCATGTAGCCACTCATATTTGCAACTAAGTCTCTCAAATGAAAGAGTAAATTGCTGACAACAGAAACGTATTTCTGTTTGTATTGGCCAAGCGCTGTGGTTTGATTAAGTTTGCTCATTTCTTTTATAAATCTGTTATAAAGCCATTAGAAGAGTTTTATTACTCAAATTATGAGGCTGAGTCAGAGTGGCCTTTTAAATCTATAAATTAATTAGAACTCTATTACCAGAGTACTGAAAATATCCACTCTTCTTTTAATGAATATATTTTTCTACTTTATTACAGATAAATTGTGATTTACTTCACAATTTCCCTAGTCAGCCATTATTCATATGTATGCTACTAGGATAGGGCAGCGAATATAAATTTTCTTCACTAACCATTTCTGAATAGATGAGAGAAGTATTGTATAGAAGAAATGAACTTCGATCAAAATAGTGTCTATATTTAATACGTGGTCTAAACACATGTTCAAGCAAGGATGGTCTATCTTTCCTCTTTGCAAAAAAAAAATTCTTTTTGCTTTCTTTATAACCTTAACATGAGAGTTGCCTCAGCAGCTTTCTGCTTTCTCTTAATTTTGTTTGCCATTTCTTTGTTCTTTCTACTACTTTACCCTCACTTTCTTGATATCCTTCCTATTGGTTCATCCTTACTAAGTTTTTTTCATGTCTAATCGTCTTATGCCATATTTGGCTTGTGATTGTTTCCTAACTGCCTCCCAAATCCTGCCTGACTGTGTCCATGAGGTTCGGGCAGCGCCGACTCCACCGCCTCCACCACTTCTCAACTCGGTCACAGCAGCTGGTCCAGGGTTAGGTGCAGGGTCAGGGTTAAGTGCAAGGTCCAGGCAGAGTCAATCTGGAAAAAGAGTTCTCTTGAACGGTTTTATAGGCTGATAGAATTTAAGATTACAGTTGATGGAAGACATAATCTGAGGATAGTGCAGCCACAGAGAGCGGAATAGAGAGAGCAATTTAAAGACGTGTTTTTGAACACCTAGATCCAGCTGTGCCTGAATAATCACTTAACTTATCATTTCTGCAAAAGTAATGATTTGCTAAAAGCAGTGTGAATCATGTTTGTTTTGTATAAAATAAGAGTTTCAATACCTTTTCTTTGTTTTAAAATATTTTGTTCCCAATTAGAAAGGCAAGTTATTACTACTGAAATCCTAAATATGCCCCATAGAACAACATTGCACTAGTCACAATACATTAGATTCCAAGGAATAGAAAACAATTTTTTAATTTTGTCTAAGTTAAAAGGGACTTTTTTCATTATTTGCTCATCCTTGTAAAGTTTCAGGTAAAGCAAGAGGTGAAGCAAGCTTGGGCATGACTAGTTCCCAGAGCTCAAACCCTATTTTACCTTACTAATTTGCCATTAATCCCTCATTTCAGTTGATATACTTTTCTCTTGCCTCAGCAATTCTCCATGCAGAGATATTGTGACCACTAGCAGTTCCAGAATGGCTTCCAAATCAAATTTCTATATCATTAAAAGAAAGACTATGATTCCTCCAGTTCTATGTCATCTAATTATGCCTCCTTGGGTCATATCTCTAGCTGAAAAAAATCACATGGCAATTGTGTAGAGTCTGTAACTAACCAGCCCTGAGTTACATGTTCTCTTCTGTGATCAAGCGGAAGCTTCTTATGACTGGTGATCCCAAGAGAGCTACATGAAATTGGAGCAGGTTCTGTTCCATGGGGTCAACCCCTACACAGCAGCTCCTTTGCTGTGGTAGCAGCTGGTCCTTGTAGCCCATTGACCTAGGGGGTCAGTCCCTCCCAGTGGTGCCAACAGCAATCAAGATTCAACCACAACTGAACAGTGCATACGGCTCATGCAGGAGGCTCACCTAAAGCACCCAGGTCAAGTGATTAGGAAGGCTGCACCACTGGGCCCCATAGGAAACCTACCACACAAGCCACTCTACCAACTCTGGGAGACACAGCAGCTAAGCCTAATACATAGGAACAAACACAGGGAAGCAGCCAAAATGAGATGACAAAAAACAGGTCCTAAATGAAAGAACAGGAAAAATCTCCAGAAAAAAAAAAACCCTAAATGAAATGGAGGCAAGCAAACTACTAGATACAGAGTTCAAGACAATGGTTATAAGGATGCTCAAAGAGCTTAGTGAGAACTACAACCACATAAAAGAGGACATGGAAACCACGCAAAAAGTACCAGTCATAAATGCAGGATACACTAACTAAAATGAAGAGTAAATTACAGGGAATCAGCATTATTATTAAATGTTAAAGAAGCTTCTTTAAGAAAAAGAAGAAAAATGATTAAAAATATGAACAAATACATATCTATCAACATTTTCTGGGCTTGTATGAAAAGAAACCCAAAATACTAAATCAAAAAGACATATACATCCATTTGTTTACTGCAACCTTATTTATAATAGCCAAGATATGGAAGCAACCTAAGTGTCCATAAATGGATGGGTAAGGAAGAAGTGGTTCATCTATACAATGGAATATGACTCAAACACAAAAAGGAATGAAATTTCATCATTTTCCAAACATGAATGGATCTAGAAGGTATTATGCTAAGTGAAATAGGTCAGACAAAGGAAGACAAATTTCCAATGATTTCACATAAATGTGGAATTGAAACAAAATAAACTAGCAGAACAGAAACAGACTCATAGATACAAAGAATGTTTTGACAGTTGCCAGGTGGGAGAGGGATTAGGGGGATGGGTGAAAAACGGGAAGGTATTAAGAAGTACAAATTAGTAGTTACAGAATAGTCACAGAAAGGTAAAGCACAGCATAGGGAATATGCTATATGCAAAGGGAGTACAGCATAGTCAATAACATTGTAACAAATATATATGGTGTCAGATGGGCACTAGGTTTATGGGGGTGATCACTTCATAACTTTAATAAATATATAATCATGGGGTTGTACACCTGAAACTAATATAACATTTTATGTCAACTGTACTTTAAAAATTAAAAAGCAGAAAACAAGATTTTAAAAGATTTTGTAATGTCTCATTCTCAACTATGAATGGACACTAAAAGTTTAACAGAGAGTTAAGATATCTCCAACATAAATAAGAAAAAATGTTAAAACAGACATTTTAAAAAATCGTATAAGGCTCTGGCTGGTGTGGCTCAGTGGATTGAGTGCCGACCTGTGGAGCAAAGGGTCTCTGGTTCAGTTCCCAGTCAGAGCACAGGCCTAGGTTATGGGCCAGGTCCCCTGTAGGGGGTATGTAAGGGGCAACCACACACTGATGTTTCTCTCCCTGTTTCTGCCTCCCTTCCCCTTTCTAAAAATAAATAAATAAAATCTTAAAAAATAAACCTATATAAGGAAACAAAGGTGTGCAGGGAACAAAAAAGAGTATTAAAAAAGAAAACGAAATTTGTAATTGGAACCCTCCAAAATATAAGAAAATATTTCATGCATAAAACAAGAAAAAATATGAAAAAACAAAACAAAGTTTAAGAATATTGGAAACTAAAAGTATTATTATCAAAATTCATGGAAGTAGAAAATAAAGTCCTTGAACTCTGAAGTTAAACAAAAAAATAAAGTATAGCCCTGGCTAATGTGACTCAATGGATTGAGTGCGGGCCTGCAAACCAAATGGTTACTGGTTCAGTTCCCAGTCAGAGCACATGCCTGGGATGAGGGCCAGTGGGGGTTGTGCAAGAGGAAACCACACACCGATGTTTCCCCCCTTTTCTCCTTCCCTTCTCCTCTGCAAATAAAAAATAAAATATTTTTTAAAATAAAATACAATAAAATATAAAAAATAAGACAAAAGATAGGCATGGAGGTTTAAGCTAGAAAGTCTTACAACAAACCAAAATTAATTCCAGGAAGATCAGAGGAAATTTTGGGAGAGAAATAGTCAAACAAATGATATAAGAATATTTTCTACAAGAAAGGAAATGAGTGTCCGGATTAAAAGAGGCCACCAAACGCATGGCACATTAAATGGAAAAAGACCCACAACAACGCCTCGGGAATAAAGAAGTAATGATATGTTTCCAATATAAGAACGTTAGGTCACATAAAAAAGACTGGGACTGAGAAATAGCACTGGCTTCTTAAGAAATAGCATCACAAGTTAAAAGACAGTGGTGAAACACCTTCAAAATGATGAAGCATTCATTCTCAAATTATCATTCAAAGACAAGCATAGAATAAGAATATATTCAGAGATGCAGAGAATGAGATATTTTCCTTCCATTCATTCTTTCAAAAGGACCCACAGAAGAATGGGCTCAAGCAAAATCAGGGGGTAAAATAAAAAAGAAGAAAATGTGAAATGTGAGGAAAATGGAACCAACCCAATAAAGCAGCAAAGGGGACTCCTAACTGGCTATGCAGCCTGCACTGGAGTGAGAGAACAGAGACATCACATCAGATGCCTTCCAGGAAAACTATTCAGGAGTTCACTTTATCTTAGGGAGCATTTCGAATGGACACAGGGTAGAACAGGGTGTGTAGAGATTGGGTATTACACATGAAAAATCTGACCAGGTAAAAAACTGATGCAAAAGGAGAAATGTGTCATAGCCTGCAGTATATGCTTTAGTTCTACAGTGACTAGTATTTACAAGATTGTAATGATTTTACACTAAGTATTGATTTAACTTAAAGTAGTTGTATATAAAAGGAGACAGGTAGGAGAAGGGTAAGTTAGTATGAAATCTGTCATAACAGGATGCCTAAAATTAATAACTTGAAAAAATAGTAGTATTAGTTTGTCATTTAGAAATATGAATTTAAGAATAGAAGCAGCTTAAAAAGTCAAAATATTATATTTGGGGAGCAAGACTTATTTTTCATTTTAAGCTGAATGGTACTTTTCAATTTTTCAACCATCTACACAATTTTTTTTCAGTAAATCTTTAAAAAGCAAGAGAATTTAAAAACAAAATGATATCCATGTCTTTGGATACCTATCTCACCTGGGTTTGCTTTATTTATTACAATTCTGACTACAAGCCATGTTAACAGATTTGTTTGGTTTATACCTACACAGACAAAATTCCAAATATTTAAGAACAAAATGCTTTTGTTGATTCCGTCAATATAATCCATTTGAGTGTATGTATAGCTGTTGGCTGACTTATCTTCCCCTGGCTCCTTACTACATTTCTATGACAGGATTCTCATGCAATCTGTGCACAGCTGCTGGCTCTGTTAGGGAAGCACTTGGGCACCCCACAGTTAAGAGGCTCCTGAGAATTGTTAGCTCCTTGAAGTCCTGTGGATTTTTAGACACACAAATCCTAAGTTTAAGAAATTGTTAAAGTAATCTCCAATACACCAGGAATTTAGGTCGGAAAACACTCCAAATCCCTGAGACAGAAAAAGCTGTAAATCCTTTAGTTTTCTTTGGAGGGTCTGAAGCGAGGTCATGCATTTAAATCTGCGAATTGCATGGCAAAATTGGATTAGCTTGGCAAATTCCTGCCATGATGCTGTACTCGTAGGGAGAGCCAGTCGGTGCCCGCTACAGTACATCCCTGGGAAATCTGCTGATTCCTTTCCGCTCCCCTGAAGTCTCTGCAGAAATATTCAGTGTTCCTCTGAGTAGAATAATCAGACCAAAAGAAATGGCCAAAAAGTTTTTGAAATCAGAACTTTTCATGATTTTACTTTCAACTCTTCAGTTGTTTCTTACTGTGCCAACCCAGCTGCTCTCAAAACTAAACTTTTCTGTAATCCAACAATTATTTTATTTTTTGTTTTATCTATGATTGACTTTTTTACCTTCAATTTAATTGACTTTTTATTTGATTAGGACAAGTAAATCAACTAGTGGATTTGGTTACCTGCTTACCTAGTCTGTGTAATAAATAAATGAGACTGTAATTCATGAACATAGTATAACCTTTATTAGAGCCAAAATGTTTGCCCAAGTTTTCTATAATGGCTACATTTAATAGCTACTCTATGCTACTGAGTTTCCTGGTCATGTTTGCAAATAAATTATCAATTTTGAGTATTCTGGTTAAATGATTTAAATATCCTCATTTAAGATATATGAAATATAGTTAAAAATTATATAATTTGTGTGTATAAACTTCTCCTGGCATCCAAAAACTAGTTCTAATTGACAACACCAAAAACATAAATTTCTACTTGGTATCTGTTCAAAAACTTGAAGTACATGGATTACTGAAAAAAGAGACATTTTAATGCAATCTTTCCCAGATCTTTCAGAAATGTATTCTCAATAGTGTTTGTTCCTATTGTTTACCCTGACCAGTCAGATATCAAAAGGCTATCCTGGGGAAAAATAATCTGGCTATGACAAATAGCCAATATGCATATTGGAAATCTATGTTCTCTGTTTAGATGTCTATCTAGAGAACTTCTGTTTATCCTCCAAGTCTCAGCTCAGATGCTGACTCTATTCTGAAACAAAAACAAAGAGGCAGCCAAAATGAGAAGACAAAGAAACAAGCCCAAAATGAAAGAACATATTCTCTAGAAAAAGAGCTAAATGAAGTGGAGGCAAGCAATTTATCAGATAAAGAGTTCAAAGTAATGGCTATAAGGCTGCTCAACAGCATTATAAAGGACATAGAAACTATTAAACAGGACCAGTCAGAAATGAGGATACAGTATCTGAAATGAAGAATACACTGGAAGGAATAAACAGTAGGTCAGGTGAAGCAGAGGACTGAATCAGCAATTTGGAAGGCAAGGTGAAAAAAAACAACAGCCAATCAGAGAAGCAAAAAGAAAAAAGAATTTTATTTTCAAATGAGGACAGTTTAAACAACCTTTGGGACAACATGAATAACAACATCCACATCATAGAGGCGTCAGAAGAAGAACAAAAAGAGCAAGGAATTGAGAGCCTGTTTGAAGAAATGACTGACAACTTCCCTGACCTGGTGAAGGAAAAGAGACGTACAAGTCCAAAAAAGTGCTGAGAGTCCCAAACAAGATGGACCCAAACAGGCCCACACAAAGAGACAACATAATTAAAATCACAAAGATTAAAGACAATAAAAGAATCTTAAAGGCCACAAGATAAAATCAGTTACCTACAAGGGAGCTCTCATAAGATTGTTAGTTGATTTATCAACTGAAATATTTGAGACCATCCCTGACTGGTGTGGCTCAATGGGTTGGGCACTGTCCTGCAACCAAAAGGTCACTGGTCAATTCTCAGGCAGGACACGCGCCTGGGTTGTGGGCCACGCCCCCAGCTGGGGGCATGTGAGAGACAACCAACTGATGTTTCTCTCTCACATCGACTTTCTCTCCCTCTTTTTCTAAAATTAATTAACCCTTTCTCTAAAATTAGATAAATAAAATCTTTTACAAAAGAAATATTTCAGGCCAGAGGAATTCGCATGAAATATTCAAAGTGAGGAAAAGCAAGGACCTACAACCAAGACTACTTTACCCAGCAAGGCTGTCATTTAAAATTGAAGGAGAAGTAAGGAGTTTCCCAGAATGAAAAAAAGCAAAAGGAGTCTGTTATCACCAGACAACTATTACAATAAATGTTAAAGGGCCCACTGAAGAAGGAGGAGGAAGAGCAGGAGAAAGAAAGGAGCAGAAGGAGAAAAATAGAGGAACATAGCTAAAAAAATAAAATAGTAAAAATGTCTACCTATTAATAATCACTTTACATGCAAAGAGTTAAATGCTCCAATCAAAAGACATAAAGCAGCTAAATAGATAAAAAAGCAAGAACAATATATATACTGTCTATAAGAGATCCAACTCAGAATGAAAGATACACACAGAATAAAAATAAAGAACTAGAAAAAGATCTTTCCAGCAAATTGAAAGGAAAAAACAAATGAGGTAACAATATTTATATCTGACTAAATCAATTTTGAGAAAGAAAAACAAAGTTGGAGAAATCATGCTACCTGGTATCAAACTATATTACAGGGCCATAATAAACAAAACAGCATGGTACTGACATAAAAACAAACGTACAACACAATTGAACAAAATAGACAGCCCAGAAATAAACCCACACTTTTACAGTCAATTAATATTTGACAAAGGAGAAAAAACATACAATGGACTAAAGATAGTTTATTCAGTAAATGGTGTTGGGGAAATTGGACAGATATGTGCTGAAAAATGAAACTAGACCACCTTTTTATACCACACACAAGAAGAAACTCATAATTAATTAAATACTTAAATGTCAGTCTCAAAATCATAAAAATCCTAGAAGAAAACATAGGCAGCAAAATGTCAGGCATTTCTTGCAGCAATAATTTTTCTGATATAACTCTTCAAGCAAGGGAAACAAAAGGAAAAATAAGTAAATGGCACATCAAACTAAAAAGTTTTTGCTCAGAAAAGGACACCAACAATAAAATGAAGAGACAACCCACTAAATGAGAGAACATATACACCAATGATGTATCTGATAAGTAGTTTATACACAAAATTTATAAAGAACTTAATTAAATTCAATACAAAAAATATCCAATTAAAAATGGGCAGTAATCACTTATACAAAAAAGACATACAGATGGCCAATAGACATATGAAAAGATTCTTAACATCACTAATCATCAAAGAACTGAAAATTAAAACCACAATGAAATGTCATCTCGATGACATCTCGATAGCGACATGTCAGAGTTGCTATCATCAATAAATCAACAAACAAGTGTTGCTGAAGATGTGGAAAAAGGGGAACCCTCATGTGTGCTGGTGGGAATGCAAACTGGAGCAGCCACTGTGGAAAGCAGTATGGAGATACCTCAAAAACTTGAAAATGGATCTGCCTTAACAACCCAGTAATTCCTCTTCTGGGAATATATCCAAAGAGACCCAAAACACTAATTTGAAAGAATATATGCATCTCTACATTCATTGCAGTGTTATTTACAATAGCCAATATTTGGAAGCAGTCCAAGTGCCCATGAGTAGGTGAGTGGATAAAAAAGCTCTGGTATGTTTACATGATGGAATACTACTCAGCCATAAAAAGAAGAAAATTTTACCCTTTGCATGGATAGACCTGGAGAGCATTATGCTAAGTGAAATAAGTCAGTCAGAGAAAGACAAGTATCATATGATTTCATTCGTATATGAAATCTAATGAACAAATTGAACTAACAAGCACAATAGAGACAGACTCATAGAGCAGGCTGACAGCTATCAAGGGGTGGAGGTAGCTGACTGGCAGGATGGAGGGATTAGGAAACAAAAAACAAAACGGATGGACACAGACAACAGTGTGGTGATTGCTGGAGTGAAGGACCGGTGGGGAGAGTTGGGGAGGGTATAGGGGCATAAATGGTGATGGAAGAGACTTGACTTGGGGTGTGAACACACAATATAGTGCACAGATGATGTGCTGTGGAATTGTGCACATTAAACCTGTATAATTGTGTTAACCAGTGTCATTCCAACAAATTTAATAAAAAGGGGGAAAAAGAATGATCATAACTGTATTACATTATATTCACAATGCAGAGGAAAACATAGGCATGTTAAGGAGAAACAGAAAAGATACAAAAATAATTAAAACTTACCTTCTAAACATGAATAGTACAATGTCAGAAATTAAATATACCTGAAGAAACTCCAACCCAAAGAGAGCTGACAAATACTTTTATTTGAAATCATTTCACTATTTTCCATTTTAGTTCCATTTCCTCACTTGTAAACAGGCATAATTTAGTGTCCTACTATACTGGGTGTTACAGTAGAGGATTAAGTGAGATTAACAAGTGCAACTCAGAGCTACCCCTAGCATATAAAAAGAATTTATTAATATTAGTTACTATTAATACAAATATGTCTTATTTACATATTTCACACAGCTGCTCTGCTCTGTCCCAGCCTTCTCTTCAATTCTCTGCTGCTGACTGTCTGTTTAGATCAACCAGTTACCTACCATCATTCTTATCAACACTTCCAGTTTGACTGAACTTCCTTTTGTCATCTGCAGATAGATACGACAATAATGTTTATCCCTCCCAAGGGTCAATCTAGATTCTGCTTCTTTTCCCACTTGGCTTAGTCTGTCCTGCTGTTTATCAAATTCACTGTTCCTTCTCTGACAACAGGGAATCTTGGAAGTCATCCAGTCCAATCACTAAAACTCCCACTGTGATAGATACTATGAAGAATTTATTTTTCTAGATTTAGAAGTTTGTTTCAGGCAAGATATACTATACACAATCCAGGTTTGCAAAGTTTTTTATAACTGAAATGACAAGTTTGACTAAATCCTGTAACATAAACCATTATATTTTAGTTTATATACCAAAATATACATGATATATTGCAAACCATATAATGTATAAAATAGCATGTTATATCATATTGCATAGTGTATAGTATCTCACTTCCACCCTGGATTTAGAAATGCAATTCCTGCTAATGAAAAATAATGAGCTAGTTACATTAACAACAGCTATAATGTTTTAGCAAATTACATACCAGGGAAGATTTTTATATGCTATTTCATTCTCACCAGAACTCAGTCAAGTATTTATTACTGATATCTTTATTTTACAGATGAGAAAATTAAGATTAAGAAAGATTAAGTAACATGGAAGTCACATACTCTGGAAGTTGGTGGGCCTGGATTCCAGTCCCTGTGTTTCCGATGCAAAAGATTTGGTTCTTAACCACCGTGCTATCCTGGACAAAAATGGGATAAGTGCCGTGAATAGAACTAGCATTTTTATTCCCCTTTGAATAATAATCTACTAAAGCACAAAACAGGAAGATCCATAAGATTCATGTAGAGGAGGGTCTGGAAATCTACAGAGAGAGATAAATCCTGGAGAGAAGATCAACTACACTACAGGGTCCGTCGGAAGTAACGCCTGCATGAGTGCAGTTGGTAGGGTGATAATAAGGGTGTAATAATTTATAGTTTTAATTTGAATATTCCACCTAGTGTTATATGGTGTGCTCGAGTGTGTATTGTTATGTGACAGAATTACATGCTTACGATTTTGTAATAAAAAAGGGCATTATTTGTGCTGAACCCTGTATACCTTGAATCATCCATGAAGTGAAAACAAGTGTTAGGTCTAACTGTAGCTAGAAATCACTTTTCTTCCTAGTTTTTCAAAGCTCCTCTATCCCCACTCTTTAAACTGTCCTAATCTGCTTTCCTACTGTGACTTATTTCTGGTAATATATAGTTGGCATAACGGCATCCTCACACCTGGTGGGCAATGCAGTTGTGCATGCTGGGAATGGTAAGGATCTTGAAGAACTGTGCGGGAACAATGCAAGACATTGCCACTTCAGAAACGAAGACATGAGCTCTGCTGACGGTGGGAACTGGCCAAAGGCAGTAACATCAAAGCCACAGGAACACCTTCACATGTAAAAGCAGACTCAGTCAGTGGCAGACTAGCAGAGCACTCTGATGAGAAAAATAAAAACGTGTTTTTGAAAGCAGCTTCCTCTATTTGTTGAAGTTGTGCCTTCAATCATAAAATTCATTTGATTCATTTGTCCTCCAGACATATGCTTAGTATCCAGTCAGGCCCTGTGATTCGTACAAGGAATGCCAAAATGAATGAATGAATAGATGCCCCAGATCTCAAAGTCTTCATAGCCTACTGGAAAGATCAAATATGTAAATGTCTTGATGCCCAACAGCAAAACACCACCAGAAATATACCTGCAATCAAACAAGGGTGGGTTTATTATTTACTACAGCAAAGGAGACCTCATGCCATGTGGAATAAAGAGGAACCTCAGAGAGTATTGGGGGGACTTAACAGGATTTGGGCTCAGGTTAGATAATTTGGGGGAAGGTTCAAGGAAGCAGAGATTTGCTTTGGATTAGATGCTATAAGAAAGTGAGGCAATTCTATAGTTGGATATCCTCATAATTTTTATGTGGGAGAAGAGAGGAATAGAATGGGGTTTAACCTGCAATTGGTAAAGAAGCAGAAGCCACTTATGTTAGCTGGGGAAAGGAGATTTTTTTGTGATTAGCATAGTGTCTTTGTTTTTGCCCGTGCTCACATGATTATGGAGAGTTCTCATTATGTTTTATTTCATTAAGTGGATTAGCTGCACAGTAATCTCATACGATTTTGATAGTCTGTGAAAATGTTGTGTTCAACAGCATAACACCATGGCCTAGCTGGGGGCTAGGGCTTCTTTTACTTCCTCAACACTGAGTTACACTATACCTTGATAATTGCTAAATTATAAGAATCCACAAATGTTGTGGGAGTTTGAGAGACTGATAAAGTGACAAATTCTGCTTACGAATAGGTATTTTTTAGAAAGGAGTTTCATGTGAGTGGTGTTTTGAAAGATGCACAGAAATTTACTGGGTGAAGGAAAGATCAAAGGCCATTGCCAAGCAGAAACCAAGTGCATAAGCAGATGTGAGCACACAGTGTGATGAGGAGCTTTGAGTAGCACAGTATTCTAGAATAAATGAGGGAAGTGGGTTGGTGAAATGAAGGCTGAGTCCACAGGTAGCAGTCAAATCATGAAGGGAACTGGACTTCGTTCCACTGGTAATATGGATCCATCAAAATTATCTGAATCATAGAGTAACATAATCAGACACGAGTTTTAGAAGACTTTGGTAGCTTTATGGAGAACAAACTAGTCTGAGAAGGGAAAAAAGACAAATACCAACCTGAATATTACTTTAGGCAAGAGATGATGAATTTTTAAAATTTAATCTTTATTGCATTTTTTCCACTACCATTTAGGCCCCTCATGCCCCCCCAGCAATCACCATGCTGCTGTCCATGCCCATGAGTCCTTTTTACTTTTTGCTTAGTCCCTCCACCCCCTAAACTTCTCCCCCATGAACTATTTATCTTGCTCTCCATCTATGAGTCTGTCCCCATTTTCATTGTTAGTTCAGCTTGTTCATTAGATTCCACATATGAGTGAAATCGTATGGTATTTGTCTTTCTCTGAATTGCTTATTTCACTTAGTATAATATTCTCCAGGTCCATCTGTACTATCACAAAGGGTAAAATTTTCTTCTTTTTTACAGCTGAGTAGTATTCCATTGTATAAATGTCCCACATTTATCCACTCAACTGGTAGACACTTGGGCTGCTTCCGTATCTTGTCAATTGTAAATAATGCTGTAATGAACATAGGAGAGCTTACATTCTTTCAAGTTAGTATTTTGGTCTCCTTCAGATATATTTCCAGAAGTGGGTTCCCTGGGTCAAAAGGCAGATCCATTTTTAATTTTTTGAAGTGTCTCCACACTGCTCTGCACAGTGGCTACACCAGTCTGCATTCCCACCAACAGTACAAAAGGGTCCCCCTTTCTCCGCAACCTTCCCAGCACTTGTTGTTTGTTGATTTATTGATAATAGCCATTCTGACAAGAGTGAGATCATATCTCATTGTGGTTTTAATTTGCATTTCTCTGATGATTAGTGACATTGAACATCTTTTCATATGTCTACTGGCCAATTGTATGTCCTCTTTGGATAAGTGTCTATTCTGGTCCTTTGCCCATTTTTTAATTGTGTTGTTTAGAGATCATTTCTATAGTTCACTAATTAGATTGTTTATTTTTTAGTGTTGAGTTTTGTTAAGTTCTTTACAAATTTTGGATATTAACCCCTTATCAGATGTATCAGTGACTATGTTCTCCCATTCTGTGGGTTGTCTTTTTATCTTGTTGATGACTTCCTTTGCTGTGCAAAAACTGTTTAGTTTGATGTAGTCCCATTTGTTTATGTTTTCTTCTGTTTCCCTTGCCTGTGGAGATATATCTAATAAAATACTGCTGCAAGCAGTGTCCAAGATTTTGCTGTTTATGTTTTCTATGATGTTAATGGTTTGGGTCTAACATTTAAGTCTTTGATTTATTTTGAATTTATTCTTGTGTGTGGTATAAAAAGGTGGTCTAGTTTCATTAATCTTCATGTATCTGTCCAATTTTCCCAGCACCATTTATTGAATAAACTGTATGTGCTTTCTTCCTCTGTAGCATATTGATTGGCTATACATATGTGGGCTTATACCTGGGTTCTCTATTCTGTTTGACTGGTCTATGTGTATGTTTTTATGCCACCACTATGATGCTTTGATTACAGTATTTTTCTTTGTGTAATGCACACCCACATTTTATGTATAATGTGCACCCATGTATAATGCGAATCCATATTTTTCCCTTGAAAATTTGGGCAAAACAGTGTGCATTATACATGGCAAAATGCTATGGCCTTATAGTATAGCTTGATATTAGGAAGGTGATTCCTCCAACTTTGTTCTTCTTTCTCAGGATCACTGTTGCTATGCAGGGCTTTTTGTGGTACCATATAAATTTTTGAAATATTTGTTCTAGTTTGGTGAAATACATCATTGGAATCTTGATAGGAATTGTGTTGACTCTATAGGTTGCTTTGAATAGTATGGACATTTTAATGATGTTAATTCTTCCTATCCATGAACACAGTATGTGCTTCCACTTATTTGTATTTTCTTCAATTTCTTTCTTCAGTGTCTTATAATTTTCTGAGTACAGGTGTTTTACATCCTTGGTTAGGTTTATTCCTAGGTATTGTATTCTTTTTTGTAGCAATTGTTAATGGGATTGTTTAATTAATTTCCCTTTTTGTTAGTTCTTTATTGGCAAATAAAAATGCAACTGATTTCTGGAGATTAACTTTGTATCCTACTTTGTTGAATTCATTTATCAGTTCTGTTACTTGGTGTAATCTTTGGGGTCCTCTATGTACAGTATCATGTCGTCTGCAAATAATGACAGTTTTACTTCTTCTTTTCCAATTTGGATGCCTTTTATTTCTTCTTCTTTTATGATTGCTGTGGCTAAGACTTCCAGTACTATGTTGAATAACAGGTGAAAGCAGATATCCCTGTCTTTTTCCTGGTCTTAATGGAATTGCTTGTATTTTTTACCTATTGAGTATGATGCTGGCAGTAAGTTTGTCATATATGGCCTTTATTATGTTTAGGTATGTGCCTTCTATTTCCAATTTGCTGAGAGTTTTTATCATAAATAGGTGTTGGGTTTTATTAAATGCTTTTTCTGCATCTATTGTTATGATTATGTGATTTTTATACTTCATTTTGTTTATGTGATAAGCCACATTTATTTATTTGTGAATGTTGTACCAACCCTGCATTCCTGAAATAAGTCACAGTTGATCATGGTGTCTGATCTTTTTGATGCCTTGCTCTATTCTGTTTGCTAATATTTTGTTGAGGATTTTAGTGTCTGTATTCATCAGCGATATTTGCCTATCATTTTCTTTCTTTGTGGTGTCTTTATCTGGTTTTGGAATTAGGATACTGGCCTCACAAAATAAATTTGGGAGCCTTTCCTCCACTTGAATTTTATGAAGTAGTTTGTGAAGGAGAAGTGTTAGCTGGGAAGGAAACATTCCAAGAAGAATGTTTCGTAAAATTCACCTATGAAGCCATCTGGTCCAGGCCTTTTGTTTGTTTGGGAGTTTTTTGATTTACAGCTTTAATTCCACTAGATATAATCTGTCTATTCAGATTCTCCCTGGTTTATTCTGTAAAATTGTATGTTTCAAGGAATTAGGATATTTATCCATTTCACCCAGGTTGTCCAGTTTGTTGGCAGTTGTTCATAATATTTTCTTACAATCATTTGTATTTCTTTGGTGTCAGTTGTTATTTCTCCTTTTTCATTTCTGATTTTTTGTTTGGGTCCTCTCTTTTTTTTTTTGATGAGTCTGGTTAAACATTTATCAATCTTATTTATCTTTTCAAAGAAACAGCTCTTGGATTCATAGACCTTTTGTATCATTTTTTAGACTCTATTTCATTTATTTCTGCTCTGATCAGATTTTAACACCCCATTGACTTTAATGGATAGATCTTCCAGGCAGAAAATCAACAAGGAGACAGTGGCTTTAAACAACACACCAGATCAAATGGATTTATTTGATATTTTCAGAGCATTTCACCCCAGAGCTGCAGAATATACATACTTTTCAAGTGCACATGGAACATTTTCTGGTATAGACCACATGTTAGGACGCAAAACAAGTCTCAATAAATTTAAGAAGATTCAAATCATACCAAGCATTTTCTCTGACCACAATGCTATGAAACTAGGAATCGATCGCAAGAAGAACATTGAAGAGCACACAAAGATATGGAAACTAGATAACATGTTATTAAACAATGAATGGGTCAACAGTGAGATCAGGGAAGAAATCAAAAGATACCTAGAAACAAATGAAAATGAGGACACAACAATCGAAAATCAGTGGGATACTGGGAAAGCAATCTGAAGAGGGAAATTCATGGCATCACAGGACTATCTCAAAAAAAGAAAAGCTCAAATAAATTATCTAACTTTACACTTAAAGGAACTTGAAAAAGAACAAACAACAGAGCCCAAAGTGAGGAGATGATGAGTTTTAAAACAGAATCAGTAAAAATGTGAATGGAGAACAGAAAAGAATTGAGGCATTTCCAGTGCAAAGTTGACAAGACTTAGAGACTATATTCACTACTGAAATGTTAGATGCCAAAAGGTAGGAATCAAGTACATTTCCTCCCTGATGGACACCTAATAACTACTATAATGCCTAGCATGTGGTAGTTGCTCAATGAATATATTTGTTGAATTAATAAATAAATTATGAGAAATGGATTGAGGAAGAAGGTGTCAGTGAAGAATGAGTAAATGTTTCTAGATCATTATGCTAGGTGAATGATTTAATAAATTGAGATAAAAGAGCAGATTTGTGGAGAAATTGTTTTGATTTTGTATGAAGATACAAAATGAGATAGACATTGTTGGCTATACTTGTATATTTTGAATATTAAAACTCTTTGAGCCATATTTTTAAAATAAAAATAACCTTGAGTGTGCTGATTAACTGAGTAAAAACCCAGAATCCCAAGAGCATTATCTTATGTTAAAAGAGGTTAATACATTCCTTCCAAGCTGAAAACGATCCTATAATGGATAAGCCCCAGACTTATTCATTATATTTGGTAGCCAAAAAGACAGAGCTAAAAAATAAAGTTCTAGAAAATATAATTGGCATATAAACTTAAGAAATTCTTTAATTTTTTTCAGCCTTAAGGTATAATTGACATACAATCAATTGCACATATTTAAAACCTACAATTTGATGAGTTTGACATATTTCACTATCTCTAAAATTGTTACAAGATAATGAGAATATTCATTACCTCCAAAAGTTTCTTTGTGTTTCTTTGAAATCCCTCCCTCTATCCCTTTATCCTCCCGCATTCCCAAACCCAGTCCCCAGGCAACCACTGATCTACTTACTCTATGTACAGCTTAGTGTGCAGTTTTTAAAATTTTATGTAAGAGAAATCCTATGGTATGTGGTTTTTATTGTCTGGCTGCATTAACTTAGCATGATTATTATGAAATTCATCCATGTTGTTGTATGTATCAAAGCTTCGTTAGTTTTATTGTTGGGTGGTATTTCATCACACATGCAAACAATTTCTTTACGGAGTCTCCTGTTGATAGACAGATAGGTTGTATGGTGGTTTTAAAATATGTCCACAAGATTTTGATGCTACTTCTTTCAAGAAGTGGAGCCTAATTTCCCTTTCCTTTGCGATGTGGGCTAAATTTTGCAACTCTTCTCTAGGGAATAAAGCAGAGTGATGCCATGCAACTTTTGAGATGAGGTCACATAAGACTTTGGACTTCCACCTTGCTCTCTTCAGGATCACCCACTCTGGGGAACTCAGTTACCATGATGCAAGGGACAAGCAGCCCTATGGAGAAGCCTGTGTAATGAGAACCTGCAGTCTCCTGTCAACAGCCATACAAGGGAGCCATGCTGGAAATAAATCTTCCAATTTCAATCCAGCTTTCAGAGGACTATAACCCCATGGGAGACCCACAGGCAGAATAACTCAGATAAATGACTCCCAAATTCCTGATCCACAGAAACTGTGAGATAATAAATGTTTGTTGGTTTAAGTCACTAAACTTTGGGGTAATATGTTATGCAACAATAGGAAACTAATATAGGTTGTTTCAGTTTTGGGGTCATTGTGAATAAAACTGCTATAAACATTTGTATGCAACTTTTGTATAGATATATTTCTTTTTGGTTTACTACATATTATGGCACAGTTTTTATTTTGCCTTACATTATTTCCATTCACGTGTCAAGTTGACCCAACAAGGTTACAAGCTCCAGGTACTTACTTAATATTCCACTCAATGCTCAGACCCCTGCTAATTATCTAGTAAATGATCAATATGTTGAAGTGAGATAAATTGAGAACAATAAGTACCCAAATGACTTTCAGTAGCACCTGAGAGGAGAGAGAAGGTGATTCAATGTTGTTGGTGAACATACTGACTGACCTCCCTTGTCTCCACCTTGTAAAAGATGAATTGATGCTTTAGGTCCAGGAAAAGAATGTGGTTTGGAATCCATAAATAAAGTTCACCCCCAGGTGATATGAGATTTAATTTGAATACTACCCACAAATGAGGAGAATTAACCCAACATCATCCTAGTGAAAATCTAAAATAACACACTTCTCAAAATAGAAATAAAGTGTACTTTATCACATTGCTAAAGTGTCCTCTCTCTTTCAGCTGCTTTTTGACCAATCTAAGTTGTGCTTATGGAAACTGACAGTGACATTGAGAATGAGTAAGAGATATATTTCAGCTCTCTGAAATGGCTGGAGAGAGCCATGTATATAGAAATATAGGAATGCCTTGCTTTTGCTCAATTAGTTTCTACGTGTTCAGTTTCTTTATCTGGCGTGGAGGACACTGAGCTTTCTAAAAGGGTAGGAATATATGATTTGAAACAGCCAATTGCCTCAAAGAAACATTCTATGCAAAGAAGTGCTACCAAATTTAACCACATTGTACTGATTAATTCTACATACTAATGAGAGATAAGAACCACTCCATAGTATTTCTTGAGAGCTAGTAATAATGGATACTTTTTTAAAATATTCATGAGATTTTCTGTTTTGCATTTTCTTATTCTAATCTTGATTCTATTCTACCAACAAACTTGCCTAGGGGAGATTTAGAATTTTTAAAACAGGAATGCAAAAAGGAAAAAAAATAGTGTTAATATTCAGCTTTTGATACCAAAATGCAGCAAATTTTTATGGAGGAAAAGAGACTAAAAGGATTTTCTAAACTCCTTTATCTTCTTTGAGACCCAAATCGTGATCCTAGTCCTGATGTTTTGCTTAAGGGAGATGCTTTTCGCATGGGAAGAGGAATTAAGTAAACAAAACCACCCTAGGCCTGGTGGGTTAGGAAGTCTACAGTCAACAGAGTAGAAGGGAACAGAATGAGTAGGAGCAAAATCAAAGCTGCTGATATCCTCCCTGCTTCCAGCACCCAACTTCACAGCACAGACTCCTGGTCAGAAACAAAGGACTTACTAATCACAGCAATAGCGGTATTCAGAGTATCAGCAATTACATAAGTTTCTGAAGCCTGAATGTCCACAGGGTGATAGGAGGGGTCCACCTCACTCCTGCACACTAGTTGAGGGTTTTACAGGAAACTTTGAGTTTAGGAAACCTGATCTTTTATAATGGAAAGTGAGCCTATCTGAACTTTGCCCCAGAGGTAGCGCTTGTCTTGTTATGATCAGGAAACAAATTCTTCTGTCACAGAGGGAATCAGTTTCTTCCAAGTCTGCTCGTCCTACAATCAACCTTAAGAAGACAGTCTGGAAGAAAGGTAACCAGTGCCTCCTAGATGTGCAAAATTATGAGACCCATAGAGGACTGTGTCCCAACAATCATTACCTAAGAAAAATCTTCAAAGTAAGCATATTTCACTCGCTTTCCAGAGAAGGAAATGAGGATCAGAGAACTAAACCCCACAATAATGCACTTGGGATTTATACCCAGCCCTGTCTCCTTCCATGCCCTCTCCCTGCTAAACTACTCCCAAGACCCATATGTGTTTATGATAAGCCAGAAATCACTTCTACTCATTTACTATGCCCCTACATCCAGGATAACAAATCTTATTTCCTGAAAAATATTCCAGAAAAACTGAAACAAAACTTTATAAATGAGCTTAGGTACCTTCCCCCTTATGTGATGACATATAAACAAAGAACCATCTCTTTTTTAAATATTTTATTTATTTTTTATTTTTAGAGAAAGGAGAAGGGAAGGAGAAAGAGGGGGAGAGAAACATCAATGTATGGTTGCCTCTCACATGTCCCTTACTGGGAACCTAGCCTGCAACCCAGGCATGTGCCCAGATTGGGAGTCAAACCAGTTTGCAGGCCCACACTCAATCCACTTAGCTATATCAGCCAGGGTTAAAGAACCATCTTGAACATTTTGGTCCCAGCAGATGCAAAACGGAGGGGAAATTTAAAAAAAAACAAACAAACGGAAACTCAACCAACAGGCAGGTGCACACAGCCCAAGGTCTGGTGCACACAGCCCAGCTGAGTTATCTTAAGTGTCTGCAGCTACCATTACTATGTTCCATCAAATCTCTGACTCACAAAATCATGCCTATAACAAAATGGATGGTTTTGTGTTTGCTATAATGTTTTCAGGTGTTTTGTTAAGAAGGCAATGGACAACTGCAACAATATGTATGCATGTTGGAAGACTCATTAAAAATTAAGATTTAGGGTAAATATTAAAGAGGAATTGGAAGTTTAGATTGTGAGCTGATTAAAAGTTTAAAAGGGCAATTAAAACTTAAAAATGAATATTTTGCAGAGTTAAGAGGATTAGATTTCTGATGATCTTTGAAATCTCTTTCAGATACTGACCTGAAGTCGGTAGTTATCATTCTAGGGTTGTAAATCTCAACCAGAAACAGTTTTGCCCTCCACCGTGCATTTGGCAATGTCTAGAGACACGTTTGGTTGTCACAACTGGGGTAGGGGTGTTAATGGCATATCATGGGTAGAGGGCGGGACGGTGCTAAACCCCTTTGATGAGCAGGACAGACTCCTCGAAAAACAAAATCATCCAGTTGAAATGATCAATAGTGCCAAGGTTGAGAGACCATGTTTCAGGATTCCAGAGACAACTGTATTTAAATAAAGGCTTTGAAAACCCTTTTCTCTGGTAAATTCAAAACTTCTTACATTTGAAGAGAAGGTTTTCTTGTTCACATTTTATGTTGTCCAAAATAAAATTTTTAAATGTTTATGTGATATGGAGCATAGAGTTTTGAGTCTGAGTTATATACATTTCTTCACGTATTTATTTGGCATTTTATTTGCAGTAGACAATGCACTAGGCACACTGGATTTCAAAATAAGTTCCCTGCCTGCCATGAGCATCTAACAAGGAGATAGGTCAACAGTCACATTACCATTGGATAATTGTAGAACCAGAGGTTGGAAAATAGGACAAAGAACACCAAAGTCAGTAAGAGATTCTCAAGAAAGGCTTTAAGAGGAAGGAGTCCTGGGTGGAGATTATATGGATAAGTAGAAATATTTCAGAACGAAGGCTGAGAAAAAGAGGCCTTATGACAGGGACAAAAAGCATACCTGATGTACAAGTCTAATTAGTTTAGAAAATAAATTGTGCTTCCCTTTGATAGTATATGAAGCAATTAGGAGTTAAACCAGAGCTAAAAATCACGTAAGGCTTCTGAAAATTTGGTTGGAAAAAGTGTAATGGCTGATAACATAAATCTCCAAGGGGGAAAAAACCCCCAAGCAAACGAGTTTCTGTAATATAACTTTCTTCATAGTTCAGAGATGAAAAATATGAAAAGTGAAAAACACAAAGACAAGTTTGGCCACAGCTACGAAGAGATTTAACACAGAAAAAAAAGCTTTGAAAGGACCCAAGGCCAGCATCAAACCTAAGGATAAAGAATAAAGGGGCATTAGAACCAGCATGCAGGAAGTATTAGTGATGTAAAAACACAGGTTACACTTTGGAAAGTAAGTTTGCCTTTGTTGTTTTCTAAATTCTTTTTTCAGCTTGGAACAATCATTTTTTGAAATTCCATTTAAAACCCAGGAGATCTTTATGATAAATAACCTAAAGTCTCTTATACTATCATATGCCTTCAATTTTCCTACATTTATTTTCCCTTTAGGGGCAAGAAAAAAAATCCCCGTGGGCTCCAGAATATTTTAAGTACTTTAGTCATACAATATTCAATTTGAACTGGTATTACTTGTAAGTTTTTATGATTGGAAAATCATATGGTGTGACTTTTTAAAATAGCCCCAAAGACTATCATAGCACTTCTATAATCATTTGCTATAATGATGTATTCTAACACCCAAGAAAATGCACCTAATTTCAAAAGACACAGTTCCCTTGGCAAAACACCTGGTTCAAAGTGGAACAAAGCTTCCTACTTCACAGCATCCTCTGAAAGCGATGCATGTTAAAAGATCGTGGTCCAACCCATGGCCAACACCAGAATCTCACTACACCAGGTTGGCCTGCTTATTCTTAACTAGGTAGGGTCCAGGCTCTCTCCCTAAGCACTGAAAAACCCTGTTTTCAAAAAAAATCAGTTGTATAATGACTTCAAAGTAGGTAAGTGGGACTTATGCTAGAATATCTAGTGCTTGAGTGCCCCCAATATCAAGTATGTGATGTGATGTATTTTTGTGGAAGGTAGAAACCAGATCACCCCCAGAGGAGCTTGCTCATTGTTCTCCTCCACGATAATGGTTTTCTCAAAACCATTTCTCAAAGTGTGGTTCTCAGATTACTTGCCCTGACAAAATCTGGGGTACTTATGAAAAGGCAGTTTCCTTGGTGCCCTCTCAGGCCTAATGGATAAGAATCTTTCATTTGATTCTTAGGCATGTTCGAGTTTAATATTCATGTCTTATGTCAAAAGTCCAGCAAGATTTTGCATAAGAAAATTACTATGTGTTGAATTCATTCAGGATATGAAATTATACTCAAAATATGAATTTTCACTTATTTAATTAGTGGTATTGAGGATTATTAGCCTACACTTTCATTTTGAGATATCAACATTTGGGGGAAATAACTACTGATTCTCTACTTAAATAAAATATTTTATCACAACATTTGTCAAAGCCAGTGAAACCATCATAGTTATGTTAATACTATTTCCTCAGTTCCCACTTCTAGAAGGGTGTGGTGGAGCAATGTTTCTCCAGAGAGAGAAGTCAGATTCACAAATCCAATTTCTCTGAAAAAAAAAAGTTTATTTAAAAATTTTTTTTAATTTAAAGTATGAATGTGTCCTGGCACCAGGAAAGGATTGTAGATTTAACTTAAGAGCCAAAACCACAGGGGTAACAGTGTGAAAAAGTAAAGTATATTGTACTGACAGGATATTTTTTCAGACATAAGATGTATCATAAAAAGTAAAACAATCTTAAAACCATGTGTTTCTATAGATCTGCAGTGTGCCCCACAATACCTAGCAAAATGTTATTAATACCTTGGGAGGAAGGGCTGGGTAGTGGAAGGAATTTATATGTTCATGACTGAATAAGCACAGTACATCTCCCCTCCCTTCACAGCTCGTTGTTCCTGAACTAGATTCCCGGAGGAGACTGTCCATTGGTTAGCCAGAGATGTCTGGCTTCATGGAAATACATAATCTGGACCAGATTTTTCTTACTGTCATTTGGAATCATGAGAAAGATGAGTGATGTGGGGTAGGGGAACCTATGATGAAGAAGGGCCCCAAGGGAGCAGACACAAGACAGACAGACAAGGGACCAGAATGCCTCTGGAAGACAGGTTGGTTTTCCAATTCTAGTTGTCATGAAAGCTAACTGAATGCCATTACGTGTCCTTATATTCCATGAGATCTGTGAATGCCTCCAATAGCCCCGTTTCGCTTTGATGTGGGCCTTTGTTCCTGCAGCCTTGAATAGAATAATAAGGTTCCTAAGAGAATGTGCTGAATAACAGTGTGAACTTCCATACAAAGCACATATAATGGGGATCTGCCTCCTCACTTGGCTTTCATCAGAAGTCTGGCCTCTCTGAAATTGCTTCTATGTCTTTTATACAGAATTTTTTTGCCTATCATGTGAATAAGAATTACACAGAGAAGACAGTATTTGGGCGCAAACCATACTGTTCTGATTTGAGTAAACATTGGTCTTTATTCAGCTGAATTCCCTTTAAGGAATAGGAACTAACATTTAAGTACATTGCATGTGCAAAGATCTTTACATCATTAGCTTTTTAATCCTCATAGATGTATAAGGTTTTGAGGGGGGAACTCAAGAGTTAAACACTTTTAGCTTTAGATACATAGTTAATAGGCTTAGTGATGAATGCTTATAGAAAGCTGTTGTTCCAGGACCTGGAATGTATGACTGGACCTAGCCTGACTCCAGGACACCTATAAGCAATTCACCCTTTGTGCCCCGAGGAGGACTGCACGTGATGATATCTGAACCATTGTGCTTCAGGGAGAAAACATCGGATGCAGACAGAGAATCACTGGGATGCTAGGAAAATCACAGGACTGCAACTTTTATCTGACTTATTTTTTCCCCTGAATTCCAAACCCCTTACCTACGCTTTTCTTTTCCTTATAAAAAAGTTCTGCTTGAGATGGTTTTTTCAGGGCACAGAACCCTCCACTTTCTCAAATCATTGGCATCTGAATAAAGCACTCATAAAGATGCAATCCTTATCTCTAGTTATTGGTTCTGGTAGTGACAGGCAGCACCAACACTGACTGTTCTGGTTTCAGTTTTGGCTCAGGAAAGCAAACTGATTTGTTCAGTGATCAAAGTTCAAAAATGGTGATGTTCATACCATACTCCAGGACTCCACTTCTTCACTCAGAACTCTTTCTGCTAGACTAGTGTCTCACAAAATATGGTACATGTAGCATTTGTGGTTTCAATGATTACTTTAAATAGATAATGAAAAGATTTTTAAATTTTAAAGTTACACATATACTTTAGAAAAATAATTAGAAGCAAATTTGGTTTTATGAATTTATATATGTATATATATAGTAAATAATAGAACAGATGACATATAGATACAGCAAAAACATTAAAGAGAAATGATTGAGTTTTGAAACCCTCACCACATCAAGTTCACATGAAAGTATAAACAACATCTTGGAAATCCATTCAAAAGGGGTCCAGTGGCAATATTAAGTTCAAGACTGGCACTTTAATTTTTAGAAAAGAATATGTCTGTAATGCTCTATCTCCATGTCATGTTGAAATGATTAGGGTGTTGAAGATATTATTGCATTTTGGTTTTCTGTAATCTACATCTAGTGTTATTTCTGTTCAAAATATTAAATATAAAAATATAAATATGTTTTCTACATCCGATGCATGTACATTAAAACCACTGAGTAATAATATACATAAACATATACGTAAACTCTTCTAAACACTTTAACAAATGCTAAGGAGCTTTAAGCATACACTCCACAACTTTGTGCATCTTGAGAATATTTTCCAGGTAATCAATAAAACAAGAGAGGGCAATGTTATAAAGAAGGCCTAAGGACTTCACCCATTGGAGACATAGAACAATCCTTCAGTGGCATATTGCCTGGGCTGTCATACTCAGATGACACAATGGACCGGGGAAACTAAAATGACTGAGAAATCAAAATGGATAGTAAATAGACATTCTGGACACAAACATAAGAATATGCACAAAGAGAAATTCTTCTCTTACTAAATCTAAAGCTGTTCCAGAGAAATGTAAATGAGCCATTAAGGGGGGTTTCATCGTAATTGCGTGGGCACTAGGGGAAAGTAGCAATAGGACTTGATTAAGGAATACAAAATTCTATTGTTCCAGCTCCACCTTCTACTCACTGAGAGGCTTCAGGGAAGGCCTCTCACTGCTCCAAGTCTCTGCTTTGTCACTTGGAAGCTATGAATAAAAGTACCTGCCTGACTAGATCCAAAAATTATTGTAAAGGGACATTATATACTTAAAATGTTATATATCTGTTAAACAATATTATGCTTAGAAAAATAGTTAACAAAAAAAGGCTTAAATTTTCTACCTTGTAATGAAGTTTGCTTGCCACATTTTCTCTGATATTGCAAAGCTTGGTGTGTTTCTTTTAAGAAGCACAATTATTCTGAAACACAGAATGATACTTAAAATATGAAGGCTGAAAACATGTTTATAATGGGAGATGGGGAAATCATGTGTTAAAGAAAGGACTTGTTTCAGGGATTACAGCAGATTAGGTGATGCACTGGATGAGATGGTCCAACTTAAACGAAAAACTGCTCTTAGAATTCTAATGAGAAATGTGTTTATTTTTCACAGCACAGGCTGCACCAGTGTGATGAAATATTTGAATGAGGAATCCATAAACTCTGCATCTGTCTAATGCCAATCATCACTTGCTGGTTTGAGAATGTTGTCTCTCTCTCTCTCTTCTGCCAACACGGACCTTACTGAGGTTCTGAAAGCCTATGTGGTCATCATTTTGTTTTCTGAGTCCTCATGAAGTTTATCTTTCCAGAGAAAGATCACTCTAGGAGGAGCTTTCAACACAGGCTTGCTGAGTGAGATGGATGTGCAGTTCTATGTAAGTATAAAAGGCTTATTTATGTCCTGTTTAATTACTTTAGAAACATTTCTGTATTCCTTGATAAACTCACTTGACTTTCACTGAGGTCAAACGCTGCCCTTAAAAATCACTTGAGACCCTCTGCCCTTGGCTAGATGTCAAGTCTTTGGAACATTTCCAAAAAACCATTGCTCCTCCAGGTGACCTATAGAGGTGGTTTCAAGTTCTGTGAATCTAAATTGCCTTTTTCTTCAGTTCACATATCTAGAAGAAAGGTTGCTTATTGTACCCTCTAGTGGTGATTGTGACATTCTTTTAAAAATATTTTTATTTTATTCCTTGGTCTTTTATGGTAAAGCCACTGTATATTTTAAAATGGATTTATTTCATTCTTTGGACTTATACTGTAAATTCTATAATACAAAAGGATCTTTTCAATCTTTCTAGAGATACAAATAATGAAAATCATTTATATTATCCTATGGTGTTTATAAATGCATCAAAAATAGTTTCATAGATTGACTCGTTTTCCTCACATTTTATTAACCTAAATTTCATTCCACTTTTTAAAAATGTTTTAATTTTTCTTTTCAAAATGAAAGAAATTTTGGGATATTGCCAGTAGGCACTTAGTTATTTATATTATTGGAGGAAGTATATATAGCACTCTGCGTATCTCAAAATATCATTTATATTTGTGTTTAGGGGCCCTTTATATTCATTTGGGGTCATGAGTACATCGCATTTTTTAGAATTTACAGAATTTGAAATAAAATTAAAAAGCCACACTTGAAAATCCTGATTCTGCAAGAACTAGGAATATATCCACTCTTCCGTCCTTTCTCGCTGTGCTTCCTGGCCCTCCACTCTCTCCCCACCCTGAGATGGAGCCAGGGAGCATCTGTAACCTGAGGGGAAGCTCATGGTCTGGAGAGCTGCTGCTGAGAGTGTTGTGATCTCTGTCTACATTCTTCTTCTGTAGAAATTTAATTAGATATTTTTATTCTAAAGTTCTTGCTTCTAAATTCCTAATGAACTACAGTCTGAATATAGATTATGAGAACTAAAGCAGTTAAGAAAAACAAAGGATATAATCAAACGGAACAGGTGGTTCTCCACAAAAACTTGAAATTAAGATTTATCTTCAATAGAGAGCAATCAAGAGATAACCGTAAGTTGAAATGACTTGAACAAATACATAAAAATGTCTTGTTCCTGGATAAAAAGACTCAGTATTTTAAGATGTCAACTTTCTTAAATTAACCCTTTGGAAATTCGGTAATATCCCATGGAATTTTAATAAACTTGAATGAATGTTTCTAAAATTTATCTGAAAGAATATGCAAGTGAAAATAGGCAACAACAGCAAAATTAAAATAAGGGTAATAGAGAGAGGAATAGTTTTTTGTGTTTTTTAAAGATTTTATTTATTTATTTTTAGAGAGGGAAGGGAGGGAGAAAGAGAGAGAGAGAGAAACATCAATGTGTGGTTCCTGGAGGCCGTGGCCTGCAACCCCGGCATGTGCCCTGACTGGGAATCGAACCTGGGATGCTTTGGTTCACAGCCCATGCTCAGTCCACTGAGCTACGCCAGCCAGGGTGGAGGAATAGTTTTAATATGTGTTTAAAGGTGATATGAAGCCATAATAATAAAACTGTATGTTATCCCAGTAAAACAGAAATATATCAATGGAATAGGAAAACAAACAAGCAGTAATATGTGGTATTTTAGTAAATGCTAATATTATTTTGAATTAGTGAAGAAGGGATTCAAACTACTAATTAACCATTTGGAGAAAATATACAAAGTCCTACTTCTCTTCTCACACCAAAATATTTTCCAGTAAGATCCATGAATTAAATTTTGAAAGACAGTAAAATACTGAAAATCATAAGAATTAGTATTTTAATATATCTTGGAGTGAGGAAAGCATTTATGAGCACAAAATAAAACCCAGAGGCCATAAAGAAAAATACTATAAATACAACACTGAACAGATTTAAACTTCAAAATTATTTATAAAAGTCTTCCATAATTATGGTCAGAAGGCAAAAACTGAGAAGATATGCAGAGTATCTGTGAGGATGAAGTACTAGTTTTCTAATTTACAAGGAGCTCTCTATAGTCACTAAGGAAAAGACAACCCAATGAAAATTTGGCAAAGCACATAAATCGGCAAACCACAGATGAGCAAAGGCAAATGGCAGAAAACAATGAAAAGATGCTCAGCCTCACTAATGATCACACAAATGCAAATCTAAACAAGCTAAAAATTTCACTGATTACCTTGGCAAGTGTTAAAAGAGTTTATAATATGAAGTATTTGAGAGTATGATGAGACAGGGTGTTTTAGTACTATAGGTAGGAATGTCAATTAATACAATCTTTTGAGAAGTAAATTTGGCAATATTTATTTTTTAATGTAATCTTTATTGTATTTTTTCCATTACCATTTAGTCCCCTCGTACTCACTCCCCCAGCAATCACTGAACTGTTGTCCAGTATTTGCTTGACATTTATTAAAATGTTCTTTGACTAAGTAATTTCACTTCTACACTCTTAGGACTTTATCCTGCATAAATACTTTGCATGAATATACAGAGATATATGTATAGAGGTGTTTTTATGTTATTAAAAATGATCCAAATGTCCACTGTAGAAAGTGAATTGGCATTCCTCATAAAATTAAACATAGTAATTCAATGAAACATGGCACCATATTTTGCTGTGTATAATGCATGCCCTTTTCCCCAAATTTCTGAGGGAAAAATAAGGGTGTGCATTATACATGGGTAGAACTAAATCCATATCTATATATGTTTTCAGTTGTTTTATTTATGCTTCTGTGTTAAAAGTGTAACTCTAGAAAGCAATAATGATTTCTGTATGCAAAGTAATACCCTGGAATATGATAATAGGTTTTGTTTCTAAATATAGCTAAATAAATTGAATTAGAAGTTAAAACAAAAGACTCTTTTCCTGAAAGTTTGGGCCAAAAACGTGGGTGCACAATATACACAGGAGCGCATTATACACAGCAAGACAAGGCAATTCACCTGATCCACTGATACAGAGAGATCTGATTACGATTAACTCGGATCACTGGGGAGAAGTAAGCAGGGGCCATAGGGGGAGTTTGCTAAGGTAACTGTGGGCAGTCTAGGACAGGGTTGGCTGAGAAGCTGAATGCCTCCAGAGTGTGTGGAAATAAAAAGAGGGCTGGCTCCTGCTCAGAGAACTCTCTGGCTCCTGATCTGGCTCTCTCTCAGGCTCTAGCTCAGGCTCAGGCTCAGGCTCGGGCTCGGGCTCAGGCTCAGGCTGAGGCTCAGGCTCAGCTCAGGCTCGGGCTTGGCTTTGGCCTCCGGCTCTTAGGCTCCAGCTCTCAGGCTTGTTCTCAGGCTCTCCTTCCTCGGGGATACCTGGATGATCATGCTGCCGCTGCCTGCATTTCCCAATGAATGGTATTTTGTATGGGAAGGAACTCTGGGCATATCCTAGGACTGGGTTGGCCTGGCAGAGGGTGGCAGGTTTATTCTGTGGCTGTCCTAGAGGGAAAAGACTCTGAGGCAGAAGCCTATCATTCTTCCAAAATTGTGTAGTTTTTGTATATTATGTTGTTTTTAGTTTGTAAACTAACCCTATGGAAACAAGATAACTAAAAACTAATAGGGAAAAAGATAGGAGAACTCAGGTATTAAAATTTATTCTTAATTGATAGGCTTAAGTAATTAAAGCTGTACCTTGATAGGTTTAAGTAACTGCTTTTGAATAAAGACTCCTTTCCTTTATCACCAAACCTTTGCCTCTGGAATTTTTGCCTAGAGGGTGTCCAGGGGCAGCAGGACCCCAAGTTCTGTTCGGTAACAGCAGAAATTTCCCTTTTGAATACAAACCCAAAATAACTGAAATCAGGGACTCAAACATATATTTGTGCATCCATGTTCATTGCAGCTTCATCAACAACAGCCAAATGTGGAAGCAACCTAGTGTCCACTGACAGATGAAAAGATAAACAGAATATAGTATATGCATACAGTTGAATATTATTCAGTGTTAAAAAGGAAGGAAATTCAAATACATGGTACAACATGGATGAAGCTTGGAAACATTATGCTAAGAGAAATAAGCCAGTCACCAAAGAACAAGTATTATGTGACTCCACTTACATGAGGTACTTGGAGTAGTCAGATTACAGAAACAGAAAGAAGAATGGTGGTTTCCAGTAGCTGAGGGAAGGGGAGATGGAGAGCTAATGTCTATAGACACAGTGTTTCAGTTGGGGAAGGTTAAAACTTTGCAAAGATGGATGATGGTGATGTGCTGGACAATTTGAATACATGTAATTCCACAGGACTGTACACCTACAAATGACCAAAATGGTACATTTTATGTTATGAGTATTTGACCACAACTTTAAGAGTGTTAGATAATAAATATTGGGGTATACATTCCACTTACATTATCTATTAAAGTATTTTTAAATAGTTGCAACATGTTTTAAAAATTATCAAAATGTTCATCAATAAAAAAATTGCATAACCATTTAATGGAGTAGCACACAGCTATTATTTATAAAAAGAATGTTGTGAACATGTACTTACATGGAATGATGAATGAGGTGCATTGTCAGGTGAAATGAGGAAATGGAAATAGAAAATTGTATTACAGTTATTTTACATATTTCTCTTATAAAAATAATATCACATCATGAACCAAGGGTAAGGCCATGTAACCCAGATGATGGGAAAGCATCACCTTTGTGATTTTCTTCTTAGGGACACAGAGCCAGGTCTCACTGTTGAATATGCCAGTTGGGTTTCTCTCTAAAAGATGGATGTTCTCCATTGTCAGTCACATGAGGAAGAGAATCAGCCTGGAACAGAAAGTGAGGATTTAGTGAGCAGGAATTAAGACTGAGGTAAGAAGAAAAATTTCCCTCTTTCTCTGGGTTTAAGACTTGGAGATTGTGAGAGGCCGGGAGCCCTGGCCTGTGTCCAACCACAAGGAGACACAGTGATGACAAGTTAGGAAGA
The DNA here is from genome assembly GCF_004126475.2 of Phyllostomus discolor. Lineage (NCBI taxonomy): Eukaryota > Metazoa > Chordata > Mammalia > Chiroptera > Phyllostomidae > Phyllostomus > Phyllostomus discolor. The sequence goes on from NC_040906.2 coordinate 45,075,588, forward strand.
TAGCTAGGCCCATACGGGGTCCAAGGCAGGCTGGACTTGAGCTGCAGAAGACATTTATTTTTCATGTCTTCCATTATCCCTGTCCTTCCATAAGGTCTCAGGCATGCTGCAGGGATATCACTGGAGAGCCTCTGTCCAAGCTGGTGGGCAGCCATCACCGCCAAAGGCCGCTGTGTCCTCTAGAGTAGAAGTGGTATCATCCCTACAGCAAGGAGAACCACTTGGCTAAAAAGAGGCAGGGTGGGAAGAACCTTGGGGATGTGTTCTATAGCACATGTTAGGTGCCAAAAACCCTTAAAGATGTCTGAGATATTCTCTGTAGGAGATTCCATCTTAGTCAATAAAGAATACTGGGGAGAGGTCTCACCATCATGGTTTGGATCAGAGTAATTTTAACCCAGATATAATCTGGGATCTTTCTGACCCCCAAACGTAAAGGTGGTTAAACACCCAACCCCAGTTTGAAGTCCTATGGATTCTAAAACCTCCCCAAGTGTTCTGTGAATTCAAGGGGACCAAGAAGCAAAGGAGGAAGGGACTTAGGTCTCACAGCCTCCTCTGGTGTAGTCTCCATTCACACAGCTTCGAAAAAAGCTCACACACCAAAAAGTCGGTGGATGTAACAGTCTTACTAAACCATTGGGGCCCTGGAATGAACCAAATGGCACAAAGCCCCATGGTAGAATGCTGGTACCACACACTTCTTGGCACCCCAGGACCACAGATTCTTGTTACCCCTCCATGCAGTGCCCTGTCTTGCAGCATCCTTGGGCTCCTCTCTCTGCCCCCTCATTTATGTCCCCCAGATTATTTCTTCTCAGCTCTGCCCTCTTCTCATTTTTAAAAGAAAAAATTCTTCTCCCTGTCCTATGCAGAGCGATTCTGCCCTATTGTCTGAAGTTTGTGTATCAACCCTCACCTTGACCAACACCTCTAAGGCTTCACCTTTTAATTCAATTATTTATTAAGGTATTTTTCCAGACTCAATCTATGATGAGTTTTCAGGTCAGCAGTTAAGATAACAAAAATATTTCTACCTTTTTTTCTGAAATAGAAAGATAAATAATAGATATATATAGCCTCTGAAAAAGTTAGACAATTTACTGAAAAGTCAACAATAAATTATCTATAAGGGAGTGGATCAGAGATTACTTTCATTTTCTTCCTTGGATATTTTCAGTGACTTTTAAATTTTTACAATAAACGTGTCTCTTTTCCCTGGGGCTTCAAAGGTGATGTGGATATACCCCCTGCTCTTGGGGAGCTCCCAGTGCACAGCCCAGGTTCCAGCCCCAGCGGGACAGGGCTGGTCCATATGGCTTGTCCCTAACTATCCAAAGAGCTAAGACATCTCATTGAATTATCCTGTACTTGTTGAATTTATTTCATATTGCTGTGAAACATTTTCTGAGTAACAGTAGTCCCATCTTCTGTCTCCCAGAGCCATAAATTGCCACAAATTCCTAATTTTAATGGGTCTCCCTAATTAGTTCTTCTGATAAAATTGGCATTTGATTTTCTCTGTCATTCACTCTGCAGTCTATCTTTTGTTGGATTTTAATTAAAAATATTTCTAAATATTTTCTCTGGAGCTATAATGCCAAGGAATACATTGTTAGGCACACTTTCCTGTTTGTCCTGATAAGAAAGTCAGGGAATCATAATTCTACCAGTTTTCCCCCCAGGTTTGGAATTTAAATTATTTCAATATATACTCGTATATTTATAAAATGAGACAAGTTGATAGCCAGAGCAGTACTCAGTAATTGGAAAATCAGTTACCTTTTATCTCTTGGTTAAAAAGAAGTAGGTCAGTTCCTTGTTAATATTAGCAAATATTATTTATAGCATGGTATAAATTACTGGGGGAAAGACATCCTGATTTTGATTTTCAAGCAGGAGGCTACAGCTAACTCATTTTTATTCCTAAATGTATTAAGGATTCAGTAGACCAATTTTTTAGGAATCAAAGTCCTTGCTACCTTATTAAAAAACAATCTAATTAAATTAAGTCACTAAACCATTTTCACTTCTCATATCAAGTACCTGTTAGAAGGTTTGTGACAGATACACATTTCAGCCATATACCACAGGTCTTTGTGATAGAGAGAGAAATACAGTATTTATGACATGGATAAAGTATTTATGACATGGATTTACTTATGCCCATTTATCTACATACCCTTCCTTGTGTGGCTCTATCACAAGTATAAAACTACAATTTGGATAGCTCCCTCTGCATTAGAGTCTTCTGTTGAGGAGATGTAAATTACCCATTCACAAAATTGGGTGCATTTGAAATAAGTCATGAGTTAATTATGAATATCATCATGTCAAAGGCCATGGAATGATGTCTATGAGTTTGGCTTATTACTAAACTAAGAAGATTGACTTGAAGGCAACGAGATTCCCAAGCAGCCTCAGTGTTTGCACACATCAGGGCTGGTAGCAATTTGCAAGCAAGATACAAAAGCAAACATTTCTCAGAAAGCACTATGATTTGCTGCTGTCTAATTCTGTCTAACTCTCAGTGAAATATTACCAAAAACCTACTCTGCTTGCTCCTACATTACCTGTGACATCATCTTTTGATGGTTTTTTAAAAAAGGAGGAAACCATATTTGAACTAGAAAACCTAGAAAACATTAAAACTCCTCAAACTGGAAATTTCCATGACATCTGACCTCATAATAAAAGCCATTGGGATGAAAATGCTTTGGAGTGCTCTTCGCCTTGCAATTTCCTCTACTTCCTAAATATTCCGCAGTCCTCAGGCCTGCTTCTGGAGGCATGCTGGTCAGCGCTCTTGGTAAAATGGTTCCCTGAGAAATGCTTCATGTCGAACTCCTGCATACACCAGGGAGATCCCAGACACCATCCTGTGAACAGTTGCCCCAGGAGAAGTCAAAACCTCATCTGAAGGAGGAGCCTTTGAATCTGTCATTCTCTGGGATAGCACAGGATCAGTTCTGAGCCTTTAGATTGGAAATCAAAGCAAGAACACCAGCACCTGAGTCCCTGCCTTGCGTCAGTTTTGAAGTTTAGAGCAATCTTCAAAGACACAAGACTCTGAGTTATAATTTTGTTAGTAGTTCTTTACTTACCACTTTCACATTTAATGCCTCCTCAAGTCCAGCAGCTCCATAAATCCATGGATGATTTAACTTGAATCATAGTTCTGTTACTTGGTAGTAAGAAGAATGACCACGGATAGAATAGGCCCAAGAAAGTTGAATTTCCATCACACCTTCCAAGGATATTTATTCTGTTATAACTGATCCATTATATTTCCATTGCCCTGAACACCCAGTTTATATATTCCTGAATTATTTGAATCCCATCTATTTCTAGAATACTTACTTGCTTCAGCCAATTAAATTTATAGTTGCATATTAGCTTATTGTTTTAGTTTTTAATTGTAGAAAAGAAAACCTTTTCTCAATGATTTTCTTTTTTTCTCCTACCTGTTTAAGCCATTGTTTGGCCACATTAGAAGTTCAGTTTTGCTCTCTGATTTTTATCGAGGCAATGAGGTCCCTTTAGACTTGAAACAGTATCAAGTTTCACACTGTGATATTTTGGACATCTTGGAAAATGTTCATGTAGCTAACTCAAGAATATAACGAACACCTCAGGATTCATGAAGAATTGCTTGATGAAGAGACAGACCATTCGAATGGTGGAATTTGACAAAACGGACCAGCAGACCTCTCTGTTGTCTGCTCTAGATCTTTTCCCCACACCCTTCTTCACTGGTGGCCACGGCTCTCCTAGAGCTTGCACTGTGCACACGTGCTTTTGATGCTACTGTTGGCCGTTTAACAAGTTGGAATGGGTGTGGTTCTTGTCTGTCTTGATGAAGTGATTTTCTTCCAAAGAGGAAAGGAAAGTAAAAGGAAGCTCACTTAGGATTCTCTTACGAGTTTGTATCCCTCCCAAAATTCTATGTTCAAATCCTAATCCCCAGGACCTCAGAACAAAGACAGGGTTTTTACAGAAGTAATCAAATTAAAATAAGCTCATTAAATGGGTCCTCATCCAATATGACTCGTGTCTTACAAAAAGGAAAATTTGGACACAGAGGGGAGATGATACGAGGAGACACAGGGAGAAGTCAGCTATCTACAAGCCAAAGGGGGGGGGAGGGCCTGGAACAGACTCTTTCCTCTCAGCTTCCGAAGAAAGCAGCCCTGCTGACTGACACCTTGACTCTAGACTGCCAGTCTCCAGAACTAGGAGAAAATGAATTTTAAAAAACTGTGAGACAGTAAAAGTACCCAGTTTGTGGTACTTTGTTAAGACACCCCTAGCAAACTTTTAAAAATATAGAAAATAGAATTCAATGCTGATGGTCTCTAGTGTATGGATGAAAGGTGATTTTAACTTTTTTTCTTGATGCTTCTCTGTATTTTCTAAATTTTTGAAATGGCCTTTACATTCCAAAACTTAAGGCATAGCAAAGCATAAAAATTCCTAAAATAAACTTCTCCTGATTTCTAACATTGAAGAGAAAGAAGTCAGTCTTGTTTTGTTTTCTTTTGCTTTAGTTGTTTATGTGTCAAACAATCCCAGGCACCTCTACCTGGAGGTAAGGGCCTGCTATCCAACTTTTTCTCTGGATCAGACTCTTTAGTTTTCATAAGAAAATGTCAATTCTACTGTCAACTCAGCTGACTCTGATAGATGTACCCTTCACTGTAATCATAGATTATCTATACTTGAGCATCTTTCTACAGAGCATAACCTTGAACTCTGCTGTCCGAAACAGTCTGACTGCAAAAAAATTTAAAAATTGTTTTTAAGATAAAACTCTCAGATGGCCATCTAGTCTATGAGTTTCTCTGGGCCTTGACATGTTACCACCCAGTCTTACAGCTCTGCCTTGCAACCACGTTATTGGGCTCCTTATAGAATTACCTTCACTGAGCTGAATTTGGCCATAAAAGCATTAGCTTGAATTGAGGGATCTTATAAGTAACAATCCCATGAAACTCATTTTTGCATTAAATGCAAAAGTGCTGTTGAAACAGTTGCTCACTGCTTCATTACACTTCAGGAGAGATTTTTTCCACAGATCAAAAATCAACATTATCTTTCTAGGCAAGGAGTTTGTTGTAATCCTATGGACACTATAATTTGCATTATTTATTTACTACAAAACTACAGGCCACACATACCACTCTGTCTTTGCTGCTGTAAAGCCCTGGGCCAAATATACGGTGTTTCTCTAGCCAACAGATGAATATATGTTTGGTGTACTGACCTCTGATTTTATTCAGGCATTGATTTTTCTCCTCCCCCAACCCCATTTTAAAAACATTCCTTGAAAGGATATAAGGAGAGGGAAGGGAGAAGTGAATGAATGAATAAATAAATTTGTGATGGAAAGTTATGACTATAATTTCAAGACAACACAATGAAGAAGAAAGGTTTATTGCTTCATTCTGTTTTTCTAGAACAATCTACAGTGATTCAAGAGTTGTTGACTTAATGAAAACATGACAACTAGAAGACTTTTCCCCACTACTTGTTTTCAAGAAGAATAACAGAGTTCAAGTCCCAAGTACATGAACAGCTCTGACAAGATCCACTGTGACCCCAGAGACAACCTGACACAGACTAATTTCTTCAGGGACTAGGCCAGGTAAGAGTGACTTTTTTTCTGTTTCTTTGTAATTTTCCAAGTTCAAATTCTACGTTGAATCCACTCATTACATAAACTCCTCCACCTACAAACTGTAAACTTTAGCAAAGTGAAGACAAAGGCAGGAATCCGAGGGAGGGTGGGTCTGCACACCCCCAACAACGGTGCAGTCAGCAATCAGGGCCCTTTTTGTTCACTCACAGTACCGGCCCTGTTCACACCTAAGGCTGCTTCCACAGTTCCCTTTAACTTGTCCCGACAGGATCTCCTTCATGTGTTGTTTTTCCTCTGAAACTTAGGTTTGGTGTTTCAGCTTTCCCTGAGGGCAGCATTTGATCTCATTCTTTCCTGTAACAGCAGTGTGGCCTGTCTTAACATTCCCTCCAGAACAATTTTCTCTCTAAGGTGCTGACTCACTGAAGGGAGCAAGACGTTCTGTGGGCAGCAGCAGTCAATTGGAAAAACAATCATTTTCTGGGGCTTAAAAGTTCCCTTTCAAGAGAGCGAATTCAGAAGGATCATGAAAGTGGGTGAGAAGTTCACGCAGGGTAAAAGGGACAAAGGCCATTTCACACACTTTGTGGAAGATTATATTTCATAAATGAAAATGGTACAAGTGGAAAATTCCCTTACTTAGGGAGGCAGTGTATCAGCCCTGGGCTGGGACTACAGAGAGTTCTGTTCTGTTCTCATCTTTTCCTCCTGGCCTCAGCCTTGGGGCTTTTCACCAGTTAAACAGGAAGATGACAACTTCTGCCCCTCCTATAACAGCAGAGTACAGAGAGGATGAATGTATAAGAGTTCTGAGCTTTTGGATGCCTTGGTTTAGCTACTGATCTCCAAATAGCTGCTGCTTCAAAGTCAAAATCTAGGTACATTTGAACTTCCCATTTTATACTTCCCAAAGGGTACTAAATGAAAAGTAAACTTCTTAAGCAAAAGAATGAAGAGTAGCAGGATATACAAGTAAAATATAAGCCTTATATATGGGTATCAGTGGCGACTTCTTTGTGAATCAACAATATTTCAAAATAAAAACAATTGAAGAGTGAACATTGATTCTACCAAAACTTTATATTATCACCTCAGATGAAAAGACCAATATCATTTTTCACAAATGCAAGGTAGCGATGTGTTGTGATTTTGAAGAAGTATATTTGCCCAAGGATTCTGCAGTCATACTGCTCAGGTTTCTCGGTTCATCTTCTAACAGTATGACTTGGACAAGAAATTGTATTTCTAACTCTTACATTCCTCTGACAAACGAATGATCAATAAATGGATGAATAAGTGAATAAATTATGCAGACACAGAGAACACACTTCCTGACAATGTTTCTATGTTTTCCCCATCCTTTACTTGGATGGTTGGATGGAATGTGAGAGCCTATTTGTGCCTTTTAGCAACAACTGCTCTAAATCTTTTTGCATTAAGACAGAAAATAAATATTTTCACATATACACATACACATTCAAATATTCCTGCCATATTCTGGTGAGCTTTCCCAGGGTCTCCCCCCATATTCTGGTCTCTGTTCCTACTAATGTAAGTCCCTGGATGAGCACAGGTAAGGAGAAGTGGAGTTTGAGCAAGAAAGGGTTCACATCCTGAACATGTCATTGGTTTGAGAACATCTAGGACATAGGGAAATCAAAGTAAAAGAACAAAACACACAGGTTTTCTTGCCTAAAAATCAATAGATTACTCCTGGCAAATATTAAAAATGACTGTATGCTTCAAGGAGTAGTGCTGACATTTAACACCCAAAGGAATACTTCAGTATTTTCCCCTTTAATAGCTCCAAATGCAGAAAAATTGAAAAGGCATTAGAATGCTCCAAAGAGTCTGAAATATGAGGCCACCTGCCTCTGTAGGTTTTGTACATTTTCTGATCATTCCCCCACCATAAATCAATCTATGGTTAAGTGGTCTTTCCATTGGTTGTGGTGCCAGAATATATGGAGGGGAAAGAGAAATCTAATTGATAGAGTTATTCCTGGGCAGAAGTGAATCTTTCAGGCTCTATCCCTAAAGTAGGGCAACTGGCCAATAACTCAAGAAGTCTTCAGCATTGGGGGAGAAAGAGGTTCTTATAACCCTAGCCATAAAACCAGTTCATACAGCTTCTTCTACCATGAAAACCTGTTTGGGGGAATACCTCTTCCTCCTTTCTGAAGATGTACTTTAGTGACTTTAGTGTTTTTTTCTCCTTTATTTTGCTTATTTGTACCTCATTTATTCATCATTTATTCAACAAATATTTCTGAGTACCTTCTAGAGACTAGGGATATGAAAGGAAAAAGACAAACAAGTTCTCCACTGTGGAAAAACTGACTTCCATCTATAATGTGAACAAGCAGACAGACAATTAGCCAAATAAACAAAGATTACTTTGCCTAATTATAGAAAAACAGAATAGTGTGGTTGTGAGTGGGGGAAGTAAGCAACCTTAGCATGACTCATTGGGTAAAGGCTCTGTGAGAATGTGGCATTTGCTCTAAGACCTGAATGGAAGTTAACTATGCAATCCTTGCAGAAAGAGATTTCCAGTAGAGGACAGCCGCCACAGGCCACTAGGCAAGATCAAGTTGGAAGAACAAAAGGAATATCAGAGTCTGTAACAACTGGATCAAGGCAGAGAGTGATGTGAATAAAAGGATGTTGGCACAGATTCAGTGAATTTATATATATCTCTATGGTGGATGGTGTTGGGCAGGTGGAGATGATGTGAGAGTATAATGTGATGAGTCTAGGAGCCCCAAGCTCTACAGTAATTTTGTTTGTTTTTAGAGCCTATGGTTAATTTGTGGTTGCAGGGAAAGGAAGATGCTTTGCATATTGGGGCTGGGTTAACTTGAGTTCTGTTGATGTTCATAAGTGGACCTATCAGAATGGTTTTCTCCATGAGGAGAAATGGTATCCAATGTTGCAGATTGAGTTATCTTGGAAGCTGCTCAATCATGGTGGCTCTTGAAGAGAAAATAACAATGTTAAAATCCGATCAACTCATGAAAAGTTTTAGATATTTAAAATTTTAGACTTATCAGTAACTGTTATAATTATCTCCTGCTGAGAATCTATTTTTCAAAGCATCATTACTCTTCATAGTTAGTTCTGTAATTTCCCCATAAAATATGATCCATTTTATCTGAAGTGCTAAAACCAAGCATTAGTAGTTGATCACTGTCTGCCTGTAATTTGCATAGTTCTTTATCCAAGGAAATATTAGTTCTTATTAGCCAAATAGAGATCTATTATGAACATTGATGTAACTTAATTAAAGCATAATATTAATCATAATACTATCTTCCAGGCTCAAACACTTCCCTAGTGATGTTTACTTGCCTACCCCTTCACTGATGAAATGCACCAATAAATCAGATGAAGACACTTTTGATGAGTAGGGAGATTTAACCAAATCCTTTCTTAATGAAAAAATAATGTAATAGAAAGTATAGAAAGAATTGTATCTGCTAAATTACATGCAAAAGGGGATCTCAATAAAATAAGAAATTTGTTTTACTGACTTTATACCTAAACATTAAGTATTACATATTCATTGAACTTCTGCTATATTAGTCAACCAGACATAGTTCATACCCTCTATTAGTTTTCTCAAATTTTATTCATTATTATTCAAAATGTAGAAATTCATTTTAGGCATTAGAAAAAGTTCAGCCATAATCACAGATTCTTGCCTAGTATTGATACATGTAATAGCATTTAAAAACTTAAGTGTGTTCTGTATTAATGGGAGTGGCTGCAGCTTCCTTGGGGAAAATTGTCCATTTCTTAGAAAAAATTATTTAATGAATTTTTGGCTAGTCAAGAGAAGCCCAAAACTTGGGACAAAAGTGGTGTTTGGGCAGGGGGTGGTGCAGTATTTAGGCAATGAGGTGTTACAGAGAGACAATGCTTCTCCCCACAATTAAATAAAAGGCTGCCTTCCCAAAATAACTGACTCGAAGCTCCTGATTGGTGTTGTAGTTGTCCCAGAAACAGTAGAGTTGTCATCCTTAAACTAAAGAGGAGAAGAGAAAGAGAGCTTAGATTATGAGAGTGGCCCCAGTCACAGAGAAAAGGTGACAAGAGAACAAAAGAAAGACTTACTTACTCCCTGGCCATTCTAGGCAACTTGGAAAGGTCAAGGTGCTCTAGTGGTCTCCCAGGGTGAGGGCCTGGATGACAGGATTAAAATAAAGAATTACCACAGAAGGGTGGAGAACATTGTGGATACTCAGGTTGCTCCTTACATTATGTCAGCTGCAATTCTTATGGAAGCAAGAGGCAAAAAACTCAACCCAAACTGAACTAAACAATAAATGAGAATTTTGGGCTCAGATGTTCAGCAGTCATGTGGGGGTTGACATGAGATCCAGTCAGGGCACAGACTCGGCAAGGAACAGTTCTTTCAGCCTACCTTCCTTCATACCTCAGCTCTGCCCTCAGGTGGGCTTCACAGCACGACCACCAACATCTGCTGGAGCCACCTGCTCCTCCTGCATCCGTGAAATGAGAGAAGAGACAGGCTTTCCCCAACCACTTATCAAGGAAAAGTTCATGTGCTGATTACCTAGGCTGAAATTCCCTGAACTAATGAAAGTGTCAAGGGTACAGGATTACTCAGATTGGTTCACATATATCATGGCTAAGCCCTGTCCTTGGAAATGGAGTCAAGGCCACCCAGATAGGATAGTATGAGGGACTTAGGGAGGATGTTTGGAAGAAAATTTGATGTCCTGACTACTTTCTAACTACTTTCCTGAACTTTGACATCAGGAAGTTTTAGAAATGAGTTTAAACTCCACTAAAATTTCAGATGAATACTCAAGAAAATCCAATTTTAATTCTCTTTTTAGAGTTGCTACATAATAACATTATTTTAAATGTAACCACTTCATTGTCTCAGAATTAGACAATATCCACTTAATCTATAGTATTTTTTAGTGAAACAACCAGACTTAAGACTGAGTATTAATAAATGGATACCAATTTGCAAACTTATAAGAACCACTCAACTCAGAAGTCTTTTCACAAATGCAAGAGCTGGATATTGAAGGAAATTAAAGGTATTCAGACATCACAGGGGTGTCTGCCTCTCCATCCCCACAGACAGAAGCTATGGCACACTGCCCAAATATGATGCCAGCTGTGCTGCCTGAAAAGAGAGCCCAGCTGTGAAGCTCTACAGGATTTTCCAGGACTCCCCTGGGGCATCCTTGCACCAGTATTCAGTGCTCCCCCAATAAATACCAAAAGTCTAAGCAGCAGAAACTTGTGTGGGCAGTGCACCGTTGGAGCACTTTAAGCAGCCAATATTTTCCAGATGTGGAGACTCAGTGTGCTGGGAGATCTGCTTGTGGAGCACTAGGTAGCTGCCTGTCCTTGCTGACCTAAGAGGGCATGTGGCTGGTGCCCTTCTAGACAGGAAGTAAGACAAGTAAGTTGTATTTCTTTTAACACAATGAAGAAAGACCTAAAAATAACAAAGGTGAAGGTTTTAAGGCTTAGGAGGTCCTGGGGTTCAGCCGCAGGCTGAAATTGAGAGTACCAGACTTTTTTCCCAAATGGTTTGGCCATTGCTCATTTTGGCTTTGCCTGTATTCAGGAGGCTGGGAAACACACCAGTGAGCACTGGGTCAGAACTTTCAGAGATCTTGGAGTACCTATGGAGACATAGAAGCCATTCTCTTTATGATCTCCTTTTGATGTACACCAAAATTTGTCAGTCAGAAGCTTTCCTTCTAAAAGCTTTCATGAGCTACACCTGGAGAACGTTATTATTTTCTATTTAGCAAGGTCTTCAAAGGCTAGAAACATGTATATTTGCATTTTAAAGAACACTATTAGTTCCCTTAATTATGACCCAGCCAGGAAAACAGTACAAAGTTGGGTGGTGCATGCATTATACATGTGTTTGTTTTTAATTGATTGATTTGAATACTTTTCATCATGCTGGTTTGGATTGACAGTGTATGAGTATGCTGTTCTGTAGCTGCTGCTACAGATTACATTAGCCTTTTCTAAAGGAGGGCAGTTTTTCACTTGGCCACACTGACCTTGGGCAGGAGAACAGATTGTGTGTGTGATGTCAACTCTGCTCAGCTGTTGCAAGATTCTCTACTTTAAAAATATCTGCCTTCCAGGTTCTGGAATCCCTACTCCTCCCTGTTCTTTAAAGCTTAGAAGAATTTATTTCAGGAGTTGCTTCCTAAAGTGTTTTTAAAAAATTTGGTTGCAGGGAGAGCAATGTATTTATTGTTTCACTTATTATGCATTTGTTGGTTTACTTCCTGTGTGTGCCCTGACTAAGGATCAATCCCAGAATCTTGGTGTATTGAGACAATGCTCTAACCAACTGAGCTACTTAGCCAGGGCCTAAAATGTAAATACTACTGGGAAAAGAAAGTCTTATATTTATCCAACTCACATCTGGTTTATATACAATGTGTACTTGAGTATAATTTTTTGTCTTGCACATTCCAGTTGAGGGTGGTACCTAAGATTTTTTTCCCAGACAATCTAAATTCTTTATATTTTGGTTATTCCTTCTTCCTATAGATGTGGTTATAAAATTATAATACACACACACATAAACCTATTTATGCAACCAATCCCCTGAAGCATGTGCCATAAATTCCTATTTTATATTGATGTTGCTATGAATGTAATTATAATTTCATTGATGATAGTCACACACTTCAGCCCTCCTGAGCTCAATATCGTATACTATTCTTACTATTCTATTTTGCCATTTTCTAACAACAAAAATGTTATCCTGTTGCTAGGTAACCTCTACAGTATTGTAAGTAGCCCTCTACTTTCTGCATTCTTCTATCCTCCTTCTTGTGGTCTAATTATAATTGTTATTCTCCTGAAGACTTTCTCCCCGTTCATGGCTGCCATTGTCATCGGATAACTGTCATCATATTATTGTCACTATTGCATTCTTTGACGAGAAGCCACATTTTGCTCATCCTTCCACACAATAGAAAATTGACATGTTCTTTGCGATGCATCAGAGAAACAGTTCACCTCTGAGAGGTTTCATTCCCAAAGAAGGTTTGCAACATTTAGAGACCCTTCCTGTCTATTCACTTCATCTTTTTAACCCCTATCCTAATTTATTTCTTTCAAGAAGTAGGTTTGTGACTGGAATGTGGCCATGTTTTGTGTATAATGATACAATTCTGATGGAAAGTATTTTCCAGCTGATTGACCATGACTGATGCTCAGCGTGTGAACCAGCAAATGTCAGCACCAACACAAATAACAATGACTATGCCTGCATTTAGCTGTGGGCCTATTGTGTGCCAGGTATTGCTAAGTGATTTACATCAGTTATCTCATTTAATCTTCATAAATTCTATGCAGTAGAGTCGTTCCCATTTTATAGATGAGGAGGCTGAGATGAGACTCAAAGAGCCCAGATTAAATAGTCAGTGGGAAGCAGAACCAGGGTTTCTTCATTTAAGATGTCATTGGAAAGACAAATAGCATGTGGTCTCACCTATGAGAGGAATCTAATAAGCAAAATAAACTAATAGAGAAAAATAGAACCAGAGACATGGAAACATGGAACAAACTGACAACAGCCAGAGGGGAGGTGGGGGCGATAATGTTAGAAAGAAGGGGAAGGTACTAGTCAAAGAACATGTGTGAATGACCATGGACATGAACAACATGACCATGGACATGATTGTAGGAGCAGGAAGTGGGCAAAGGTATAAAGCTTGGGACAACTGTAAAAGAACAACAATAAAAACCTTTTTTAAAGTAGTTGCAATTTAATAACATTTTTCTATTAAATGTAAATATTAATTGCAAGATGAATCTTGAATTCAGAAATACTGACTGTGGACAAAGATGCACCTTAGAAGCAAGAAAATACTGTATGTGCACAGGCTACTATATACTTTTGCTTATAAATTTTAATTATTCCCTAATTATTGTTCCAAGTAAATAATATAACTGGAACAATGTCTTCTAATTCCATTGCTTCCCTCTTCTACACCCTAGCTCCTTTTAATGGGGCTCTTTCCAGTATGTACATGCCTGATGAGTGTTTTGTGGTTCATGAAGACATTAGAAAACCACTTGTCACTTGAGAGATAAATCATATTGAGCAAGATGATTCTCTGACCCCATTGTTCTGGTTTTATTTTGGTTACTCTTATTACATTTTTGATGGAGAGACAGATTTATATAAGCATGTAAGTCCCAGTTGCCTATGACTTCTTTGATGGCAAAGTCTGTCGTTTGGTCATCCTGGTATTTCTCTACAGTACTTAGCCTGGTACCTCACACACACTGAGGTAGATATTCAGTATTTGTTTAATCAAATTCATTTTTGATTACATTTTTTATTACATTACATTTGATACATTTTTTTCTAAATGTTTAGGTCCAGTGTGCTGGTATTATAAGAACAAATCAAGTAATTTGGGGAGATCTCGTTCTTTCTTCCCTCAGAAATGTCTCGAAGCTGAGCTTTCACTTGTTCCTTGAGGCTTTGCTACAAGGCTAAGATTCTGTACTTTGCCCAACAAAATTATAACTTCTCAAAACTTGGATTTGTGCCTTCTTCCTTCTTCAAAGGAGAAGGTGAATGATTAATGATGTAGGGAGAAGACTGAGCACAAAGGTAATTGTACAAAGCTTGAAAACCTTGTAATCTTTAGTAAATTGACTTTTTAAAAAAGTTTCACAGGATGAACAGAACAAATGTCTGAGTCCTAGAGATGATTTGAAATTTTTTTCATCACACATGGCATATTGTGCATCTACTTTTATAATCTGCTCCTCTTAAGAAAAGAGCCAGTTTAAGTGTATAAATCAAGCCAGAGACTCTGGCAAAGAGGCATCTGTCTCCTAAATGCTTTCCCTTTGCTAGCTGTGAAACAGATTAAGCTTAATTATGGCATTATGGTTTCGCAAAGCATGCTGAACTCTTCGTAAATGCATAGGTGTTAGCCAGTGAGAAGAAGGGAAGAGATAGATGATATACCTCTAATTAAATTAGGTGATTAGCAATTTAATTTCCTTTGTCTTTTCTTTGTTTCCTGTTATATCTCATCTCAAATTGTTTTATAAAAGAAATTAAACTGAAAGGGAGAGAGATACCCTGATTGGCAAGTTATAAGAAAAGCTCTACTTGGAATCAGCATAAAAGCAAAAGACAAAATAGAAAAACAGCCTGAACATTACATATTTGTTTAAACGTTGGGCTTATATTGCGATTGCGATCAAGACTGTTCATCTAGGATTTGGTGAGACTAATCAGAGCCATTTGGGTTGCTCATCTCTGGATAACAGGAGTGTGCACTTTCCCTGTTTTGATTCACAGGCATCACATTGCCTGTTTGATAATTGCCCTCCTATAGCATGCTATTTCAATTCAAAGTCCACAGATTCCAAATATTACTAGGGTGCAGCATTTCCTTTCAGAAATATTAATGAGCTCTTCCTATAACAGATTTTGCCTTTCTCTAAACAATACTTCACATATTTTACGGGGGCTGAATGATGGGTTTTTCTTGATTTTCAGGAATCATTTTTACAATTTATACTTCAGACTCTTTTTTGGCACAACAGTAATATCCTTAGACTCAGGTCAGCAAACACACTGTGCAAGTGCCATCACTACCCAACTACACAACCAAGCCAAATATCACTCATTGATCTTCCCTCTTTAGCCTGAACGTAAACTTGGAATCCAATGCCACATACCAAACATGGAATCTTTATGCCTCTCGACGCACCTTATTTATGCATTCTTAGAACATTTTTAGATCAATCAAGTCAGAAGTGCGGTATTTGTTATCTTCAATGTCCAGGATACAAATGTTCTCATGTTGCTTCAAATAGAATCAGCCAGTCAGAAGTGATCGGCTTCTAGAGGCAGAATATGAATTTTGGGGTCTTACAATAGCACAGCATCGTCCCTCTCATATTTTTTCCAGTGTTCTCATTTATCTCGGGTAAACTTCTTTAGAATTTGTTTAGCAACAATGCAGAGTGCATCAATTTTAGTACGCAATAAAATCTGGTGGGAAAAGTACAAATATTTTTAACATTTAATTTGGAGTTATGTCCTTATACGCTCTTTTCTTCTAGACCAATTTCCTCAAAGCTCTAACTGATTTAATTAATTTTGGCAAAGTCAAGCAGAACCTGACAGAGTTGTCAGAGGCAGAAGATCAAGGGCCTAACACAAAGCCTTGACTGTTGCTGATTCTGAATAAGCATCTGCTGATTAATTTGATGGCAGTGATTGAAAGCTGGTATCTCCAGGCAAATCTCAGCTAGATGTGGTATGAAAATACTGCTTTGGGAACCTCATCACCACCTGGTAAGCAGATCTCTCTGACAACCAGGTCTGGTTGGAAATACAAATATGAAATTCACATAAAATATGGGAGCTGAAATATAGCCAGATCACCTTTGCATCCCTACAGGAAATATGGATCATACCTACAGGTGTTATGCAAAGATATGGGATGGATGCAGTTTCCTGGGGAGAGAGATTTAAACATTAGAAAAATGCTGGAATGAAACCCCGAGTGAAACACTTTGTAATGGGCAGATAAACTCAGTAAAGGAGTCTGAGATGTGGTCTGAGAGGTAAGAAAACCAGGAGGTAGGATAAGGGGGTACCTCACAAAGCATTTTTTAGAAAGAAAATTTCATTTACAGGAGGTTCAAATAAATAAGAGAAGTATCAAAAAAAGTAAAGGGAGTTTACAGTTAAAATTGTGGGAAGTCGAGAAACTATTTACCAGATCACTTCTGTTTTCAGGAGTTAAAGATAATGTCATTTAGTAAGTATGAGTGGGTGAATTATAGAAGTTTGGGACAGCTGATATACAGATGGAAAAGAAAGTATAGGCAGGAATATTTCACACAGCTTTGAGAACCCAGCAAGCCTGGAAGATACATATTATGACACCAATTTATGTCACTATATAAGTTCCTCTAGCAGTCCAGGTGCACATTGCCGCAGCAAAAGATTAGAATGAATTCAAGCTCACTTATAACACAATGACTTCAAAGATGGACCTGAGTCCATTGATAAGTAAAGTTATATCTGAAATCCTATGCAAACATACCAAAGAATTACAGAGTATATTTTAAAGCTTTAACTAGGAATCAAGTGATCTGAGTTCTATCAATGGCTCAGTCACTAACTAGTTATGTAACTTGGTTAAGTAACCAGCTGACTTATCTGTCCTTCACCTTTCTGGAACTTAGCCCATCTATAAAAAGAGAAAGTAGAAATGGTTAAAGTCTCATAGAGCTTTACAATCTGAAGTCTATGATTCTTTGTGATATTCATTTATTTACTGAACAACCATTTATTGATTATTGATATGTGCCAAGAATTAAGATATGTTATAGTTATGAACAACACAAATGTGTGCCTTTTTTATATTCTGGAGAGAAAAACTGACAGTGAACAAGATTATACATATGTGTGTATATGTGTGTAATAGGTGTGGTGAAAGGAAAAAATAATGTAATAGAGAAGAAATAAAATGGAGGTGATCTTAAACAAAGAGATAATGAGAAAACTCAGGTGGTTTATGAGCTGTTGTATGAATGACAAGCAAGAGCCAGTCATGCAAATATTTAAGGAAATAAACACACCACGCTGAAGAAACAGCTAGTACAAAAGCCTTGAGGTAGAACTGAGCTTGCTATGTGTGAAGAACAAAAATACCAGTGGGACTGGATCACAATGACCAAGGGGGGGGATAGTTCAAGAGCCCGTTGATAAAGTAGGTAGGAGCCAAGTCATGAGTGCAGAACCTCGTACACCATGATATAAGTTTGAATTTTATTTTGAATGTGGTAGGGAGCCATTGTAGACATCATTATAAAGCAAAAATCTGGTGTTATTTACATGTTTAAAGGGAAAACTTATGATGCAGTGCAAAGGACACTTCACCTCTGTGGTATTTCTTCCCCCAAATCCGTAACTCTAGTCTAGTCATGAGGAAACGAGACGAAATGAGATTGAGGAGCACAGGACATTCTATCAAATAGCTGAACAGCACTCTTCACAGTGTCAAATTCATGAAAATTAAGGCAAGGCTGAGAAACTGTGATAGATTGAGGAGACAAAGGCGAAATGACGACTCAATGCAATGTGGTATTCTAGATTGGATCCTGAAACAGAAAAAGGACATTAGTAGCAAAATATGAATAAACCCTGTATCATTCAGTTAATAGTTATGGACTATTAACCAATGTCAATTTCTTAGTTTTGATAAATGGACTGAGGCTGTGTATAAGATGTTAACTTTCAGGGAAGCTGAGTGAAGGGTATATGGGAATTCTATTTCTCTTTGTAACTCATATGTATATCAAAAATTATTCCAAAGTAAGTTTTTTAAAAGATAACTTGTGACTTATTTCCTTATTTTAGTCCTCACTTGAGAATATTTTTATTGATTTTAGAGAGAGAGAGAAGAAGGGAGAGGGAGAGACAGACAGACAGACAGAGGGAGAGAGAGAGAAAGACATCCTTATGAGAAACATTGACCAGTTGCCTCCCAAATGCACTCCAACCAGGGATCAAACCTGCAATGCAGGTATGTGCTCAGATCAGGGATTGAACCCTCAACTTTTTGGTGTATAGGATGATGCTCCAACCAGCTGAGTCATCCAGCCAGGGTTGTAACTTATTTCTTGATAATCGGCATCAAGGAGTTAAAATATGTTAAGTATAAACCACAGTTCAAAACATTAAAAAAATTTAATATTTTCAATAAAATCATTTGGGTTGACAAAAACAGAAGCAGAAAGAACACTTTTGCAGTTTCACATGTAAAAGATGTGGTGACTTAACTAGAGTGGATGCAATGGAAATGAAGCCAATGAATTTAGAGTATATTTTGGAGGTTAAGTTGGCAAGACTAGTTGAAAGATTGGATGATGAGGGCAAGGGTGAGGATGGAGGAAATGAGAGAAAGAAAAATATCAACAGTTATGCCCAAGTTTTGTACTTAGCAATGGAGGTTTATGGGTATCATTTGCTAATACAGGAAAGCCTAAGTGAAGAACAGCTTTCCTAAAAATGGTGATGGCTAAGAGTTTCCATTATTTTCTTTAGACATGTTGAGTCTAATGTACTCATTGACATCCAAGGGGAGATAGCAGATGTTCAATGAACACTACAAATCTAGAATTTGGAGGAGGTCAGGTCTGAAGGTAACTATTTGGAAATAATTAAAACATAAATGCTTTCTAAAGCCATGGGGCCAATGAGATCATCAAGGAACTGGGAGTCATATAAGTAGAGAAGCCTGCATCCTATCACACTCCAATGTCTAGAGAGCAGGCAGAGGAGCAGGAACTAGAGACTGGAACTGCAGAGGGTTTACAGGGAGGCAAGCAGCAATCAGGAAAGTTGGGCTCCAGCAAACAAGAAGAGAGCCGAGGGAGCTGTTGACTGTCTCATCCACTGAGAATAGGAGGAGGGCAAAGAATGAATCCCTGGGTTTGACAAGGTAGAAAGTTCTGGTGACTTTAAAAGAGACATTTAGTGGAGTAAAAGGTCAAAAACCCAATGGTAGTTAAGATTGTAGAGCTAACAAATAAAGACCACTCTTTTCAGTACATTTGCAGCAGACGGGAAGCAAAGAGATGGGGCTGAGGCAGGAAGAGGATATGTAGTTAAAAGAGTTTTGCTTTGTTATGATGTATGTCCTACAAACTCAGCTCACGTACACTCCAGCCAAGTTGTTATGGATTACAACTAATGTTTTCTGTCTGGCTCCTAATCCTTGGAAATGAACATTCTTCATTTCTGTGTTGTTTCTTCTTACTCGTCATAGTTTCTTAGTCATTTTAACCATAGAACCTGCAACTGTTCAATTTTATCAGTCCTGGTATCTGATGAATACAGCAAATTCTTCTCACTCTTAAATTTTGGAAATACAGGGTGGGCCAAAATAGGTTTACAATCATGAGTGTGCAAAATACAGAGTTTATTCTTATATTATTATTTATCAATTATTGTACTATTTTTTCATACAAACAACTGTAAACCTACTTTTGCTCAGCCCTGTATGGTGAATTAAATCTAGAAAGGGGTTTAAGAGATTTAATCAGTTTTCTCATCTTATTTTATAAATGAGAAAACTGAAGCACCAGAGGACAAGTACAATGCTTCAGTGATAGATCCAGAAATAAAACCAATATTTTTACTGTGTGACAAGATACACATTTCTCTTTCTTAGCTCTGAACACTTTTCTAATCTCAGATGCAGCAACCTGCATATCTGGGTGCAGTAAAGCATCTTACCTTCAACCACTGAGACCTGAAAGTTAAGCCATTTCCTACCACAGTCAAAGCAATTTCTATGACATTTGTATACCTTTACTAATAAGTTAAGAAGTCCTTTGAATTTTGAATTGGACAATGAGAAATAATTCATTACAAATAATAAGGCATGATTTGTTCTTGCAGATTAGAAGCTCTCCATCTAGATCATGAGCTCATAGAGGGCAGAAGTCTGAGTCTAGATTTCCAATTGTGTGACACAATGTCTTGATCATAGTGAATATCTAAGAAATCCTTATTTACTGATGGAAAAAATCAATATAATAGTTGTTTGTCAGCCTATGTCTCAGATAATTATGTTACAATTAGGAATCACAATTCTGTTTCTTGCCTGCCTTTCTTTGGTTTAGCCTTCTGATTTCACAATGATTACCCTCATATTCTACAAAATGTTGTTCATTTCCATATTTCTTCTATCAGTTCTACATAACCACAATTTGCTTTATTCCTTAAGGATTTGTAAAGCTAGGTATCTGTGTATTATCCTCTCAGGTTCTTGATATAGTAAAAGTCTCAATATTTAATCATCTTATGAATCTAGAGATATATGGGTAGAATGTTAATGCTAGTGTTAAATTATGAATTAATACTTGAGAACTGCCCCGATAGGTGTGGTTCAGTTGGTTGGGCATTGTCCCACAAAGCAAAAAATCACCAGTTTGATACCTGGTCAGGGCACATGGCTGGGCTGCAGGTTTGTAAGGCAACCATTTGCTGTTTCTCTCGCACGCTGATATTTCTTTCCCTCTCTTTCTCCTTCCCTTCCCCCCTCCAAACATAAATAAATAAAATCTTCAAAAACTAAATAAAAATTAAAATTGAGAACCTAGTCTTTCTTATGGGCACTAGAGAAACATACAAAAGCATTTACTTAAAGGAAATAATATTACTATGTACATCATTTCCTATATGCCTTACAGAGAGTGCATGGTTCAGTGATCTAAGCCTTGAATATAAGAACTGACTTTTATGTCTGTTTCTGAAGTTCTCTCTGTACAAGTGACTTCATCTGGAAAATGAAAAGTGAGTCCTGTTGAATAGTTGATGTAATAGTGAACCTTTCCAAAACCATCTGAAATATCATTTTAAACAGAAGAAAAAAAACCACCAAATTCCAGCCAGAGAAACTTATTTAAGAGGATATTTTAGGTTTAAAGTAAAAGGTGAAAATTCAGTATAAAAATTTCAGGAGAAAAAAGTTTAGCCATACTTATGTATTTTTTTAATGTTCTATGATGTCCAAAGAAATTTGACTCAGCCTTAAGGAAAATCTACTTAACTTAATGACAGTTTAAGGGGATTTTTAAAATCTAAGCTGGGGAGTAACTAAAAAGTATAAGCAAAATATTCAAATTCAAGGAATCCAGGACTCCCTGACAATTGTTTAAAAAGTTAACTCTATTTGCCTATGGTGCTTTCCACATCTGTAAAATCATTTGCCAGTAAAGACTTTAATAAAGGTAAAATTTAGTGTCAGATAGAGTACTTTGTGGAAAACTATGGAAATCTGGACTTTTAAAATTTCATTTTTCCTTTAGAAAGTAAATCAATATTCCACTTGAGACTAAGCCAATTTTGTATTGGCATATTCTAGTTATAGGTAAGCCAGAAATGAAGAGAATTGAAAGGCTCACACTCAACAGACAAATACAAAATATTAACTGGAAACATAGAAGATTTATGAAGCTTGAGATTTTTTCCACCAGAATTAAACTCTTTAGATATGTGACTCCAAAATCACCAAGTTACACCTGATGGCTTCTCTACCACATAAAAACAAATGGAACTCAGCCCACATTAAGACGAGTCACTTTATAATCACAATTGATATATGTAGGAGTTTCTACTTTACAACTTATGTTAGTAAAATAAGAGCAAAGGTTTTGCTACCACTGAGAAAGCATCTAGTTCATAGCAAGCACCCACATGTGGTAGCCAGGAGCTGCTGTGAACCTTATGTTTCCAAGGGCAAAGGTAGCAAATGAATCGTGACTAGGAGTTCAGTCCCTGGTTTGTCTTCCAAGTCATACTCAAAAGGTTTTCGCGTTCAACAGTGGCTGAAGCAGAGTCAGACGATAGGAAAGGCTGTTCAGGAAGGGAGACTTAGGAAGTGATGGGACTGAAAGGGTTGTTTCTAGCCTTTTGGAATTTCCTAAACATAAAACTTCAATATACAGATACACTCTGCTCTGTGTATACCAAAAAGCTTCTTTGCTGCCTGGAGAAACATCTTTGTAGGGTAAAAGCTACAGGCCTTCAGGGGTCCAGTCACCACTCTGAAGTAAGAACCAGATGATACATCCGTTTAAACTTCAATTTGTGCTTTTCAGTGTGCATGGTAGAAAGTGAGTGGCTGAAAATGTTATAGATAGTTTTGTAATATTTTACAGTTCTTCATTTCATATGATAAATAGTGGGAAAGCTGTGTGCAAACTGATTTTTTTTAATGTGTTCATTGAGCCGACTGAATAAAGGGGTACAAGCCTGTACACTCTGGCAAAGTCAACAATAGCCCTGCAATCTCCTCTCTGCAAATCTAAACATTCATAATGAGGTTTGATTAAAGCCAGGTCCACATACCTTATTAAATCCCATATTTATATAGTAATTTTACTTCTTATATGATGTAAAAATCACTAATTACTTCTTCCAATTCTCCTTTGAGGATGAGAAGGAAACATTATTAGTCCAATTTTATTTCTATACATGATTAATCAAATCACTTTGACTCAAATGAAAGCTAGTTATTATCTCCCTATCATCCTGCTAACACAGTACTGAATTATGCAAGTGAATTCAAAGCTGTTGGAGATTTACCCATAAAACTGGATTTCTGGCTACTACTAACCAATATTGTAATGTTCATTCCTACCCAGTAAAAGTGGATAGAAACATCATGTGAAAAACATTTATAGCATGTATGAATCTGGTACATAGTACGTGGGTGGTCAAATTATGGCCTACAGAGCAAATCCAGCCCACTATTTGTTTTTGTATAGACCACATATGTGGATTTTACATTTTTAAATGCTTGAAAATGTTAAAGAATATTTTGTGATACATAAAAATTATATGAAATTTAAATTTCAGCTCTAATGAATAAAGTTTTATTGAAACATATCCACATTCCTTCATTTGTATATTATCTGCAGCTGCTTTTATGCTACAAAGAAGAGCTGTGTAATTTAGACAGAAACTTTACAATCCACAAACCTGAAATATTTACCAGCTGGCCCTTTACAGAAGTTTGCTGAAATTTTACACAATGTTTCAGGTCACTTGCATCCCAACAGTAAATAGTGTAACAATGAAGAACTATATCCCTGTTGGATTAAAATAAAATATTAAAATATAACAAAGTTGCCTGAGATTGAAATATGTATAAATTATGTGGATATATAAGGTCTAATATTACAAAGAGAAAATAGTCATTTGAGATAGTGACTACACAAATTATTTTATTTTATTCTGCCTTATATTTTAATTATATTTTATTGATTATGCTGTTATAGTTGTCCCAATTTTCCCATTTTTCCCTTCCACTCAGCACAACCCACTCCCTCAGATAATCCTCTCACCTTTGTTCATGTCTATGGGCCATGAATATAAGTTCCTTGGCTCCTCCATTTTGGTGACTACCAGTTGCACTTGTTAGTCCCCTCACCTCACCCATCACTCCAGACCCCCTTCCCATCTGGCAACCATCAAAACACTCTCCATATCCATGATTCTGTCTCTGCTCTTGTTCGCTTAGTTTGTGTTTTAGATTCAATTGTTGATAGATATGTGTTTATTACCATTTTATTCTTTATAGTATTGATCTTTTTTCTTAAATAAATCCCTTTAACATTTCATATGACAATGGTTTGGTGATGATGAACTCCTTTAGTTTTTTCTCTTCTGAGAAGCTCTTTTTCTGCCTTTCAGTTCTAAATGATAGCTTTGCTGGGTAAAGCAATCTTGGCAATAGATCCTTACTTTTGATGACTTTGAATATTTCTTATCAATCCCTTATAGCCTGCAAAGTTTCTTTTGAGAAATCAGCTGACAATCTATGGGAACTCCTCTATAGGTAAGTAACTGCTTTTCTCTTGCTGATTTTAAGAGAAAAGTTACTTATCTTTAACCTTTGACATTTTAATTATGTTATGTCTTGGTGTGGGCCTGTTCGCATCCATCTTGTTTGAGTTTCTGTGCTTCCTAGACTTGTATGTCTATTTCCTTCACCAAATTAAAGAAGTTTTCTTTCATTATTTTTTCAAATGAATTTTCAATTTCTTGCTCTTCCTCTTTTCCTTCTGGCGCCCCTATGATATGAATGTTGGAACGCTTGAAGTTGTCCCAGGAACTCCATACACTGTCCTAGATTTTTTCGGATTTTTTTTCCTGCTTTTTGTTCTGATTGGTTATTTTTTGTTTCCTTATATTCCAAATCATTGATTTGATTCTTGGTTTTATCCATTCTACTGTTGATTCCCTATAAATTGTTCTTTATTTCCATTAGTATATCCTTCATTTCTGCCTGGGTCTTTTTATGCTGTTGAGATACTCACTACGTTCTTCAAGCATCCTTATAACCAGTGTTTTGGATTCTGCATCTGATAGATTGCTTATCTCCATTTTGATTAACTCTTTTTCTGGAGTTTTGATCTGTTCTTTCCTTCATCTCCTCATTTTGGCAGGCTCCTTGTGTTTGTTTCTGTATATTAGGTAGAGTTGCTATTAACTACCCTGTCTTTGTAGTATGGCCTAATGTAGTAGGTATCCTGTAGGGTCCAGTGGCACAGCCTCCTCTATCACCCAAGCTGGGTATTTGAGGTGCACCCTTCATGTGGGCTGAGCACACTTTCCTCTTGTAGTTGAGTCTTAATAACTGTTGACAGGCCACTGGGTGGGATTTACCCAGGCAGGCCAGCCAGTGCCAGGACTGTCCGTGATCACTGACCACCAACCTCTGCCCTCTGTGGAGGGTCATTCAGGAGCAAGGTGGTGGTGATCTGATTTGGTCTGTAGTTTCCACTGGGCACACAGACTCTGGGGTTTCCCAGGTGATGCCAGCCAAGGTTAGCCACCACCCATGTTCTGCTTGAGGCCACCCAGCAGAAGCTACAAAGCAATCTGCAGATGGTACAATCTGCAGAGATGGCTGCTACTTGTGCTGGGCTTGGAGGTTCCCATCAAAGCCAAACTATGATCTAAAGCTGGGTCCTGCTAGTGCCAGGCCCAGAGTCACTTAGCCAAAGATATGGAGACTGGGTGCTCACTGAGACTGGTTGTAACTTGTTTGAGAAGATTTAGAAAGATATGAAGCTTAAGCAGATACCAGCCATTCATATGGAAAAGTCACTGTTATAGCTTAGGTGGGCCATAATTTAGGTGGGGTGAAGCCTAGAACTTCACCAGGGCAGAGCAAACTATATGAACAAGGTTGAAGGAACCTCTGATATGGCCCCTCCCCCACCAGCTCTTTGGCTTTGTTGGGGAAGGTCTCAGAAAAGGAAGAATGGCCTCTGTCTACCTTTCTGCCTGGGAGAGAACTGTCCCCCAGCTCTTACCCTGATGCCAGACACTTCAGTTCCTCCCTATATGCCACTGGTGCCTTTCAGGCTGGTACCCCACTGCTGGAGCTCAAAGGAAGTAAGTCTGCATAAGTCTATATGTGGGCTCTTTAAGAGGAACTGCTTGGGAATCCAGTAGGTTTCTTTTTTTCCAGCAACTCAAACCCCTCTGGTTTTAGAGCTGGAAGTTATGGGGACTTATCTTCCTGGCACTCCAACCCTGGGCTTAGGGGCCTGATGTGGGGCTTAGACCCCTTGCTCCTGAGATATCCTTCCCAACTTTTTATCCACTACACATGGGTGTGGGACCAGCCTGTTCCACATCTCCATATCTCTTACCTGTCTGGATAGATGTAGTTTTTTTTAGTTCCATAGTTGTTGGACCTCCATTCAACTTGATTTCTGATGGTTCTACATGATGGTTGTTCTATAGTTTAGCTGTAATTCTGATGTGGTTGTGTGAGGAGGCAAGCCATGGTTACCTATGCCTCCATCTTGACTGGACTCTACATAGATGATTTTAAAATGAAATTAAGTGCCCTTTCAATAGAAGGAAAAACATAATTATAAATAGATGTGGAAATGAATCTATAGGTCATTTTCATTTTGGGCACTTTGATCTGTGAACCAAAATTTTTTTGGCTGTAATGCAAAAAAACAAGGGACAAGCAAATTAAATAAAGAAGTAACAGCCCTGGCTGGAGTAGCTCAGTGGATTGAGAGCGGGCTGCGAACCAAAGTGTCGCAGGTTCGATTCCCAGCCAGGGTACATGCCTGGGTTGCAGGCCATAACCCCCAGCAACTGCACATTGATGTTTCTCTCTCTCTCTCTCTATCTCCCTCCCTTCCCTCTCTAAATATAAATAAATAAAATCTTAAAAAAAAGTTACTCCATTCAGATTATGGAAAGAGAAATGATAACACAATTAATAACATATTTGAGTGACTTATAATAGAAGAAATATGCTTAGTGAAGTTTTTAAATGCTTCCTGAATTTCATACATCTGCACAATTTTTCAATGTTTAGCTCTGTTTTGGAAGTGTTGTCTTTCTTTCTGATAATGACAACAGACCAAAGAAATAATTTTATATTCTAGTAAGTCTAGTAGGCATTTTATAGTGTTACCTGGAAAATCAGCATGATTCTGCAGCAATTTAACAATTCTTACATCAGGCTGAGGCCAGAACTCATGAGGTAATACAGTGTTCTGAGATACTAGAGCCCAGGATTATACCTTATTTTAATGTAAATAAAGCTATTTCAATCAAGAGAAGAAATAAATTCATCTCTTGTTCATTGATTATACCTACTAGAAAATAAATGCTAATGCTCTTCAGTCACATTTGATTGATCCTTTAATTCAGCAATTTTCAACCTTTTTCATCTCATGACACACATAAGCTAATTTCTAAAATTCTGCAGCACGCCAAAATATATATTATATTTTTTGCCTATCTGACAAAAAATAGGTATAATTTTTATTCATTTGCACCAGACAACTATTGTTGTGTTGGCTATTGTCATTTTTCAATTTGACAACCTAAGGGGAAAGAGGTCAGTGCCTCTGACTAAATAGTCAGGTATTGCATATTTTAAAAAGTCTTACGGCACACTGATTGAAAATAGCTGCTTTAATTCTACACTTCTGTGCATGTTAAGGCCTTTTGATATGCTCAGATTACCTCCAGTAACTTATAGTAAGGTAACATGTGGCAATTAAAAGAACAGGATTCTCATGGAAGGAAGAAGCACTGTATTATATGTGGGCCTCAAGGACACAGGAAGGAGGCTTGGCCAACGGAAACACCCACCGCAGCTCCAGGTGTAAGGCAATATTTATGCACGTGCAGGAGGCTCCACTTCACCTCTCACCCTGATGGTGGCTCATTTCTCCTGTCATTGTTTCTATGGCTCTTGCCATGACCTCCTAAATCCTTAATCTCTAGGATTCAAAAACAAGAAATCAGAATGCATGGAAATTCTCAGGAGTTCTAGAAATCCCAAGATTTTTGTATTTCCTGTTAACACTATTTGTGTACTGTTCAGTAATAATACATGATTGTAGTAATAAACAATGATTCATTTTTCTATGATAAGGTTATACAAAATTTTCAGATGCTTTTCTGTAAAAGTTATATAATAATAAATTTCAGTTATTATTATTATGACCCTAATATATTATCATGTAAATATATAATGTGTATACAACCATGTAAATATAATTTGTATAAATAAAAACACATAAAATATATATAACATGTAGATATAAAAATATGTTATAAATATGTAAACATGTAAACATACATAACATGTAAAATGATCCTAGCCTGATTATAAAAATATACTAAAAGAAAGAATAACACAAAAAATAAAATAATGTTAAATACAAGCAATTTAAAAAATTATAATAGAATGCCATAAATATTTAATATTTAAAATTATCATTCTTAAAGTAAAACTTCAAAATGCACCTAGAATTAATTGCTTGTTCAACATAGAAAATGTTCTTTTACTTTACATTCATGTTGGTCAAATTGCTAAAGGTGTATCCAAAAACATCTTCAAGTTGGGGGCATTAGAGTACATATCTTTTCATAAAGTTTATTTCCTTGTTAATGTTGAAAATATTTTATCTGATTGCCTCAATTTTGGTTTTGATGTTGAAATCAATATGCTTTTGATAACTCATATATTTAATCTTGTTCTGATTTCATGTGGTAATATTCCACAACATACACATCTTTTTCTCTGTATATATTTCTGTAATAATATTACAAAGATCAGGATCCTATAGTGAATGTTCAAACACTGAAAATGTCAGCAATCATTATTAGGTAGTATTCAAATTAACATTCAGATCTCCCAGCAGGTTAGCAACTTTTATAACACTTCATAGAATCATGCATGAAAATTACCTGTTTAAGGACTCATTTTGCTTCCAAAACATGTCTTAGAACACTATTCATAGGATTTGTATGAAGTGTACTATGCAGATACACTTATCAACTTATTTTAATTTGAAAGAATAACTCATCATGAACAAAAGTTGGGGCTATAAAAATCCACTTATAACATGGACACAGCTACTGTAAGAGGGGTACAGAGCAGGGGTCTCCTACGGGCAGGGGATCCCCACCATCATTCCCAAATCCTGCGGTGGGGGAAGGTAGGAAGGGGGCAGGAGGGGCAACCAGAGAGCAGAAAATACAGCATTTAAGACACATTGCATAACAAATGCAGGTTAACATCCTGTGCCTTCCTGAAAGGAAGATTTCGGAAGCTGCAGAATTGTGTATGTGACTGTGAGAATGTGCAGTGACTCATGACACAGCGGCGGCGGGGGGGCGGGGGGGGCACTGGGGGAAGCTCCTATAGCACCTGTGTGAGCTACAGTCAGGGAAGGGGACAGATGCCCTCCTGGATACCTGTGTGTCACTGGGAACTCTTGCCCTTACTAAACGTAGCAGTCAAAAGAAGATCAAAGGCAGTGGGGAGCTGACAAAAATGGAGGACACTAATGCATCATAGAAAGATCCAAATGTTAGATCATACAGGAAATTCTGAGCATAGCATTTAAAATTGGAGCGGGAAGTCTGAAAGTCAGTCAGCCATGAAGCTTGCAGGGAGGTCTGCAGAGAAAGCTGCCACGAGGTCAGGAGGTCTGCCTGGAAGCCTGGAAGTCTGCCTGCAGAAGATGGCAGCAGAGCTGGTGGTGCTGCAGGAACCTGCCTGGCCAATCACACAGAGACCTGAGAGATGCTTGGAGCTGAACTGTGGCTGGGAATGCTGAGCTGCAGGCTCCCGCTTTTTTGAAAGACAGTACCTCTGAGTGGCATATTCTGAAACTGGCCTGGTTTGGCAGAGGGAAGCAGGACTGTTTGGTTTGGGGCGTTTTTAAAGGGACTTAATGGCAGAAATCTGCAATTATTCTAAATCTGTATAGACTTTAAATAAACAATCCCTTTCCTTTTTCACCAAACTCTTGCCTTAGGAGTCATGCTTCTTGGCAGTGGGCAGTTGAATCCCATGGCTGTTCCAGAACACCATTGACTGATTCTCTAACGCTACAAGTTCATCAATTCTACATGCTCCTGTTCCTGTGAAACTCAACCTAGACCTTTGACTCCACTTGTCAGCATTTCCTGCTCTTGCTTTCAACTTGACATCAGGAGGTTCCACAAATCTAGTGACATCTCAAGGTTGATTGTTGGGCTTTAATTCTCACAAAAGAATTGGGTAAATTGTCCCTGTTTTCTCAGTTTCTCAACTAATTTTTCTATGGATTCAGACAGAATTCAGAAAAACAAATTTCCTGGGAAATTCTGGGAAGAAATTTCCACATGGAAACACTATGACCAACCAACCCTCTCCTCCCCCCTTATGCTTCCTACTATAGCTGTCCATTTGCCTTCAAAATACTAAGTTCTCTAACTGGCCTAGCTCACTTCTTTTGTCACTTCTTTAGGCTATATCATTGTCTCCAGGTTGTTTTTGGATTAGATGCTTAGTGGCTTAGGGGAAATGATGACAAAATATGTAGCCCAAAGCCTCAGCTCCACATTAGAAATAAGGTAGCTTTTCCTCAGAGTTTGTTGGCAAGCTGTGCATAGTGATTAAACTGGTATAATACTCACTGCAGCTTTCTTGGAGGAAAATATCGCCTGTGAACTGAAATAAAATATCATTGCCTTGTGAAGAGTAGATCTCTGACACTGTAGGATATTTTTGTTGTTTAGCATCTATATATACACTAAAGACTAAAACTGAGGCAGAGCCAAACTGCTCTGTATAACAAAGAGAGGAGAAGGCATTAGAATTTGGGTATTTGGGGTGGGAAACCCAGAAGACAGGAGCTAGGGAAGGTGAGGACAATGTTAAGAGAAGAGGCCAGGAAAAGGGAATGCCTATTGGTGGCACAACCAAAGAAGGGACTTTAAAATCAATAAAAGAAAAGCAAAAGTAGGAATTGGATGTCTTCCCTTCAAGTGACATTCTCTTGCTTTGATTTATTTCCTTTCATTCTTTCCCCCTTTTTGCTTTTTTACGTAATTGTAAAATGGCATTAAAACAGAGCCTTTTGGTTGTCCTCCAAAATTTTTACTCCCTTCTTCCATGGTGATAGAGCCCCAACTTTGGGCTACACACAGCCATCCAGATTGGAGACTATATTTCCCAGCTTTCCTTGCAGTTAAGAGTGGCCTCTTGACTGAGTTGGATCAGAGGGATCTATGCAGGAAGGGCATGTGGCAACTTCTAGGAATTATTCTTCACAGATGGCATGAGTGCCCTGTGCCTTTTCCCCTTAATCTCTTTCTTTGTCCTATTGCCTGAAAGTACAGGCATCTCCATCTTTAGTTTTGAGGCTGTGTTCATGCATAGTGGAACAACAAGATTGATGTCTGTGTGCTGTCAGCATACCACCCCTGGACAGCCAAATGAATTTTCATTTAACAGACAAATAAGCTTCTGTCTTCTTTAAGCCACTGTTATTTAGGATTTTCTTCACACATATTTGCTTTTAATCTTGAGTAATATAGGTGCATGGATTTTGCTATAGCCTACCCTTTTCACTTAATACTATATAATACATTTTTATTGCCAAATATTATTTGTAAATACTATAGACTGAATGTTTATGTTTTTCAAGATTTGTAGGTTAAAATTCTACCTCACCAATATGATGGTATTAAGAGGTAGGGCCTTGGGAGGTAATTAAATCAGGAAGAGCCCTCATGAATGGGATTAGTGTCTTTCTGAGAGACTCCAGAGAGCTCCCTCACCCCTTACACCACATGAGGACACAGTGAGATGCCAGCCACCTACAAACTAGGAAGCAGGCCCCGGGCACAAAGGCACGGGTAGTGTCTTGATCTTTGTAGCATCTGGAATTATGAGAAATAAATTTCTGTCATTTATAAACCACCAAAACTCTGGTATTCTGTTATAGTAGCCTGAATGGGTTAAGATAGTAATCATAATTTTTAATGGCTGCTTACAATTTCATCTCATAAATGTGACACAATTTATATAAGCAATTCCTATTATTGAATGTTTAAGTTGGTATTTATTTATTAAGCTCTAAAAGCTCCCTAGTCTTTTTTTTTAATTTTATATTTATTTTTAGAGAGGGAAGGGAGGGAGAAAGAGAGAGAGAGAGAGAAACATCAATGTGCGGTTCCTGGGGACTGTTGCCTACAACCCAGGCATGTACCCTGACTGGGAATTGAACCTGCCACACTTTGGTTCGCAGCCCGCTCTCAATCCGCTGAGCTATGCCAGCCAGGGCAAAAGCTCCCTAGCCTTAATATACCCATCCCTACTAGAAGCATTAGTATATAGTACCAGATAGGCATAATTATTTTTGTGACTATTCAGTTACCATGACTCTTTATTCAATAACATTCTCATCTCCTTTTGATTTGTGCTGCTGTGATCTGATACTAAATTCTTATACTAGCAATTTCTGGTTTATTTATTCTATTCCATTAATCTATTCTTAGGCCAATATCTATTTTAATTACAATACCTATAAAATGACCTATCTACAAATAATATGTTAAAATACAACTTTTTTGGAGGGACTTGGGTCAGTCTATTTTATCCATGTATCTTATAACCACAATTTTGTTTTTAGAGGTGCATCTTTATTCAAAAACAATGCTAATAATAATGACACCTGGTTTTCCCTCTAAACAGTATTTATTTCACAGCTCCTTCAAATGTGTTGTTTAATTTGATTTCTAAATGGAGTTGTTATGACGTTATTCAGATTAGCCACATTCAACTACTCAATCTTCCAAAATTTGAAACCAAAGGATTTTAAAAAGAGGTTGCGGTCAGGCTCTCTGAAACTGTTCTGAAATGCTCCTAAGGAGACAGCTGTCAGCTCTCCTGGCTGCAGCCCACAGCGTTCACCACAGATTACTGATGGTGCTCGGCAGTCGGGTCAGAGCCTGTTAGCCTCTTGCTAACTTTGGTTGCAGCTGTCTGCAGTCATGCTGAGCGTGTGAGGTCCAGCAGCACAGTGTTCAAAAAAAAAAAAAAAAAAAAAAAAACCTCTTCTCCGCCTGCTTTAAAAATAAATCCCTATAAAGTAGGACAAGTAATTGAAGCTTTGTAATTTTTCAGCTTGGGGCCTCAACTCTGATCTTAAATTGATGAAGCATTGAAGCATTAGTAGATGTGCTTAGAAAAAAGAGGCGAGAAGCTGCTGTTTGAACAATAAAACACGTGAGGGACATTTTACAGATTTTCAGGTTGTACTGCTGACGACAGGATGATAGATTATACGCAGAGTTCAATGGGCTTCTCAGCACAGTGTTGATTTTGTGCAAAGGGATATGGAAAGAATATAGTCTTCTGCACTTTAAGTGCTTTAACTACCAACAAGTGGTAGTGTGAGTGTGATAGGACAAGAAATTCAAGCAGTTTCTAAGATAACATACTTTTTAGAAAAGCTTAAGTGACAAACAAATTAGGTGGAAATTTTCTATAACTGTATATGTGTACCAAGTTTTTAAATGTTATAAAGAAAAGGCTATTGCCACTGTAATCAGTAGCAAGAAAGTAAAATAGAAGCTTAGAAGATAGAATTTAAGAAATTCCTTAGAAATTAACTTTCACATGCAGGCAGTCTAAAACAGAAAGATGCATTAGGTGGAGATAATGATCAGATTGGAAAGGAATAATCAAGAGCACTTATCTAGCCATAAAATAGTTCTAACTTAAGCCCATCTGCTTATACAAGGAACTTTATGAACAAATAACTAAAGGGAATAGTAGAAAGGTTGCTCTAAATTAGAGTTTCCCAAGTTGGTGCCATCTGAATAAATTGCCACAGGATATGAATATGCATGCCATGAAAAACTGTTCCATGCTCACTTTGGGTAGGGAAATGCTGGATTAAGCACATTTCTATGTTACAGAACTTCCTGAGGCTTCAGCAAACCAAAATAGATTGTACACCTCCAAAAAGGGCTTTAGGACACAGCAATTTCCCAAACTTACTTGACCTCTGCTGAGGTGAGCTATTTCCATCTCCTGGAACACTGGTTTGGAAAATACAGCTCAAAAGAAACATGTACTTTTTCAGACATTTTTCCTTAAAAGTCAGGCATGCTAAGAGACCAAATTTACACTTTCTTTGATATTCTGCCAACAGAAAATTCGAGATTCTGCCATGGTGCCACCCTTAGATGATTTGACTGGTCCTAAAGAATGGTGGAGTTGCTTTTAACATTCAAAGAGTACATATCAAAAATTGTCTCAAAACAGAAAATATTTAAATTAAACTCCTTTAAATTAAATTGTCTTCTTAAAAGAAGAGTTCCATTACTGAGTTATTCATTTGTTCCATTGGTAAAACAGTAGAATTGTAGACTTGGGAAAGAAACAAAAGGACAAGTTTAGCCAGTCCTCTGATTTACAGATGAGAGAAAATTGAGGCCCAGATTAGCTAAGTGGTTTGTCCAGGATTATTCAATGAGATAGGGCAAGACTACAGGAGTGATAACTTGCAGGCCATGCTCTCTTAGTCTCATAACTCCCATACAACAGGCCAGTTTTTTTTTTTGTAATTTAGCACATAAATAGAGAAATGAAAATTAATTTACTCAGTGCTTCACCTCACAATTTTCTCCGGAATTAACAGTTTTGTGTCTTTTTATTTTGTGGTCAGACATCTGTAGTTCTCTAATGCAATGCTACAGCTTCTGGATCTCTCGTGTTAAAAAGATCCAATGACAACAATGTGGTGAAGGGATTAGAGTGAAGAAGGCAAGAAGCTATGGCAGTGGTCTAAGGAAAAAGTGATGAGGGCCTGAAATATGCCACGGGAGCAAGAACAGAAGCAGAGAGCCTCTTCTCTGAAGACAGGTAAAGGTGAGCTAGAATCAGGATAAAGTGAAGACAGGGAGTGGATTGGTTCAGGATTTCTTTTGGAGGTACTATCACAGGACCTGCTATTAGACTAGATGTTACAGGTGTAGCAGTTAAGGAGAGAAAGGAATTGAAGATAAAGTCCAGATTTCTGGCTTAAACATTTAGGTAGATCATGATGCCCCATTTTGAGTGACAAAGCTAGGAGACAAGCTAGATTAGGAGAAAACATTTTTGGACATGTTAAGTAAGACATTGAAGAGCATGGCAATTTAACAATTGGATACACAAGAGTTCGGTATAAAAGAGTGGTTTGGGCTAGAGATGTTAATCTGGAAATCCTCAGCAGATAACACAGATTCTGTGTATAAAGTCATGACATGGGTGGGATTCTCTCCTGAGAACATGTGCAGAAAGAACAGAAGGCTCATGACACAGAATATCAAGGTCAGGAAAAGAAGAGAGTGCACCAACCCAGAAGACCCCAGAGTGGTCCAAGGGGTGAGAATAAAGTTAGGTAGGACCTGAAACCCCCTATTGGGTTTATCAGCTAGGAGCTCAGGGGTGGAGGAATGAACAGCAGAAGAAGTAACTGAGATTTAAGGAATATAAGAGAAAGAGGTGGAACTTTGGAGATAGGGAAAGATCAAAAGTGGGTAGCGTCATAGAGAGATTTGACATGGAAGGGCAGGAAACAGGGATCTTTGTTCCCCTGAAAAATCTTCTTTACCCTTTAAAATAGAAGCAAGTTTGTTTTCTAAGAAGGAGGTAGTGTACTTCAGGGGTTTAACTACACTAGTGAAAATTTACAAATAAATATTGAGGAAACCATCAACAGCAAGCTCATGAATGATTATTGAACACAGTTAACAGCCCAGCTAACATGGGACTTCAAGATGCTGAGGGGTCACCAGGCCATTCATTATGAGTATATATGAAGGAAACTTTGGTATTTAGACTAAGAGCTAATTTTTATAGAGAACTGATGAGCTTCTGGGCTAGTCTTTCATTTTGGTCAATTACTCACACCTCAGGTAAACCTGTGCAGTGGAGATAAGCAATCCTAACTCAGAACAACACTGTTCACCTGCTACTGCTGATATCTGGACTGCAGTCTGTCTGCAGAGGAGGGAATAAGTCACCCTAATCCTATGACCCTGAAGATCAAAATTACACAGACCATAGGTCTGTGACCTCCCCTCTCATGGATCCAAGAAGAGTTGATGATTTGTCAGCCTTTTCAGCTTTTTTATTTTTGTTAGGGTAGAGGGGTGACTTCCCAGCTTCTTTCTTACACATTGAAGCAGAAACCAGAAGTCTTTTGATTTTAGAGAGAGGAAAGAGTGGGAGAGAAACATGGATGCAAGAGATAAATATTGACCAGTTGCCTTCTGCACCCTCCCTGACTGGGGACCCAACCCACAATCCAGGCATGTGTCCCAACCAGAATCAAACCGGTGACTTTTCAGTTTGCAGTATGATGCCCAAACAATTGAGCCACACTGGCCAGGATCAGAAGTTTATACATTTTAGATGTGAGTATTGCAAGTATCTTCTCTGTGGCTCATTTTTATTCATAATAATATTTTAATAAACAGAAGTTTATCATTTCATTGTAATCCCATATATAACTTTTTCTTCATGGTTACTATTTTTTACATTCCTTTTGGAAATTTTTGCCTATCCCAAGCCCATGAATATATTCTTCTAAGTTTTATTCTGAAACTTATAGAAGCATTAGATCTTTAATCCATTTGGGATTAGGTTCTGTGTATTATATAAGGCAGAAGATCAGGATTTTTCTCCATAGCAGATACCAGCTGATACAGCATCATGTATGGAAAAGACCATGTTTCTCCACTGCAATAAGTGTCACCTGTGTCATAAACACATGACAGATGTGACCTAGAACCAGGATGCTGGTTTCTTTTCTGCTCTCTCAGTGCCTGACCAGACACTGGGCTGGGCCCTGCAGACACTCCCTGGACAACCAAAGGCCACTGAGCAGCAGCCTGGGCCCGTGACCTCATTCCTCTCCTCTGTCCTGACCTCACTGCAGATCACAAAACCATCATAAAATTGATGAATTTTGTTATGCAGACTTATTCACAGCTTTTTGATAAAGGCCTCAATTATCCTAAAAAAAAAACACAAAAAACAAAAACCCAAACCCACTGAAGGATCTCAGTTTCAAGGTAATATACTTCATTGCCTTGGACTTTCTCAAAATAGGTGATCAATATGTGTGCCTACCTTGTTAAATACTGTAAACCTAAAATTTACACATGAAAATTCTTTTCTGATATTTAGGAAAGTTTCTGTTTGTTTTTTTAAGCTCAAATTGCACTCCAAAATATGAAACAGAGACATCAAAGAATGCCATAATACTATATACATGGACGAAGGAGTAAGTAATTAGGAGTGAGCAATTGCATTTCAGGGAGAAGTTTGAGCTAAATAAAAATAATTTTTCAGATAAGTCATTAATTATATCCCCTTCAAGATCAAACTCTGTAGTTTATTATGTATTTGTATAAACTATGAATATAGATGCAGATACAGTTACACTTCCTAATTACTTTGTAAGTAAGTGCTCAATAAATGCTAGCATGGCCTTTGAGTTTTTTTCTCCCATTTCTGGATTAGGCAATACAGAAGTCCCCCCTTGCAGATGGCAGCCTTCATTGTGTCTTCATAAGGTCTTTTCTCTGTACTCGGTCATCCCTGGTATCTCTCTGTGTCTAAACTTCCTCTTCTTATAACAGTACATAACCAGTTTCAACAAATTTTTAAAAAGCTCTTCATATATTCCTTGAGTCTGTGTTGGGGTTTAACTTGTAACTTTAAAAAGAATGCAAACTTATTCATGGAACATAAAGTAAAATACATTCATCTTTAGTACAATTGCAATAGAGATACAATAAACATTTGAACTCGCTGCCTTTTCGATATTAGGAAATGAAAATTTGATTAGCAAAGTAAGCCTTTGGGCCATGTGTTACAAAGGCTTTTTCAGATACAGTACTTAGGTTAATTAGTTCCTTCTATTATTCTGTAAATAGAATGAAGATACAGGATCTATTTCAATCCCATAGTATTATGTATAAGCCCATGTATAAATCTTGGGAAGCAAAATACATAATTCCTCATGATACAATGTGTTCTGCTGGGTTTCATTTATTATATTTTCTTAGGATAAAATATTTCAGAAATAAAATTTAAGAAGAGTTTTCTATATATTTGCTTTTAAAAAAATTTTTGGCTCATAATAATAATTTGTTCACATTAAAGGTCAGTTGATAAATGGGTTTAAAGGAATGTTAATTCTCTACTAAAACCAAAAGCAAAAAACTTCATTTAAAATATCATGACAGACCATTTCATATTTCTTATCATATATCACTTTTTGTGGAAGAAAGGAAACTATAGTTTTGGACTAAACTTATTAGGCATTTATTATATTTTTTTGAAAATATAAGTATGTGTTTGAGTATTTATTATATTTTCTAAAAATAGTTCTTTCAAGTGCAAATAAGTATATATCTCTCCACATAATATGGGTCTTCTTCCTCTGACCCCGCCTTTTTTTTTTTTGGAAGAAAATACAGATCACTGAAGATAAAGAAAAATTAAGTGATTTGACTCTACAGCTGATGAAATTTCAGTCTCATAGCTGTGCTGTGTTCCTGTATAAATATTTGCTTGTAAGATGCACTGAAGAAATGGCTGCTACCACGTGTCAATTTCACAGTGGACAATGCTGTCAGTCAATTAGATTGCCCCATTTTTTCCAGCTTAGTTTTTTCAAGTTGCAAATTCTAAAATCACATGTCATTACCATCAACTACCAAATAGAATGATTTAATTTTAAATCCTTTGTCCATTAAATCACTGAGGAAACGATTTTGTGATCAATTTGGCCTTTTATCATCAAAAGTGCCAAAAATTAACAATGATAAATGATTATCATCTGAAATATTGTAACAAATCATTAAAGGCATACATTTCATATGAACAGAAACTATATATTTTCTTTTTTAAAAAAAGATTTTATTTATTTATTTTTAAAGACAGGGGAAGGGAAGGAGAAAGAGAGGGAGAGAAACATCAATGTGTGGTTGCCTCTTATGTGCCCCATACAGAGGACCTGGCCTGCAACCCAGGCATGTGTCCTGACATGTGGGAATTGAACTGACAACCCTTTGGTTCACAGGCCTACACTCAATTTGTAAGCCACACCAGCCATGGCTATATTTTCTATAAAATATTGGAAATATTTATTTCATCCATTCAACACATACTTATCAAGTGCCTACTATGTACCAGAAACTGTCACAATGAAGTTTATGCTCCAAAAGTGAATAAAACAAATGACTGATGTAGTATATTAGAAAGCATTAAGTGCTACAGAAAAAAAAAGGCAAGGAAATGGAATTGAAAATATGTGTGTGAGGGTAAGAGAGTGCAATTTCAACAGGATGGTCAGAGAAGTGACATCTAAACAAAGACGTGAAGGATGTGAGGGAGGGTGTGAAGCATGTGGATATCAGGAGGAGGTAAAGGTGAGCAAACATCCTGGCTTATCTGAGACTAAGGGGTTTCCTGGGGTGTATCCTGGTGCTAAAACCAGGGTAGTCCCAGCCCAGGCAAACCAGACAGGCAATCGGCCATTCCACCTGGCCATTGTTCCAGATGGAAGAGAGAGGCAGAACAAAGGCTTTGAGACAGGAGCATGCTTGGCTGTTTCAGGAACTGAAATAATAAGGCCAGTGCAGCTAAGGAGAGGGTGAGGTCAGTAATATGAAAAGATCACATTGTATTGGGCCTTGGAGTGGATGGGCATTCCACCCCAATCCTCTCCTCACAGTTGATGCGCCCATCCCTAACTACAGCCAATAGGCTCATGGTATGTCTTTCCATGGACCTTACCCTTGGCTGCAGAGAATTGCCTCCCCCAAGGTTGTGTACCTTTCAGGAAGCATCTAATGACTAATGACTGGCTAATGTGGGAATAAAATGGCCTAGCCCCCTTCTCTCAATTTGGTCCCTTCTAGCTTAAGGTGTGTGTTATGTGCCATTGAGTCAGCTCTGACTCCTGGTAGCCCTGTGAATGAGTGGTGTCCACAGTGTTCTGTCCTCAACAGCCCTGCTCAGGTCCTGTAGACCAGTGGTCCCCAACCTCTGGGATGTGAACTGGTACAGGTCCAGGCCTTTTAGGAACCAGGCCACACTGAAGAAGGTGAGCTCAAATGTAATGTGCTTGAATCATCCCAAAACCATCCCTCACCCCCCACCTCCCCAACCCCTGCTCCATGGAGAAGTTGTCTTCCACGAAACTAGTCCCTGGTGCCAAAACAGGTTAGGGGCTACTGCTGTAGATGCAAGACTATGGCTTCTTTTATGGGATCACTCTCTCAAGTGTTTGGTCTTCCTCTTTCCTGCTGCCTTTCCCGTCATTGCTGCTGCCTTTCTATCTTTCCCGTCATTACTATCTTTTCTAAAGAACCCTACTTTCTCCTGATGTGCTGAAACTGTCGTAGTTTCAATTTTAATGTTCTTGCCTCAAGGGATGTTTCAGGCTTAATTTGCTCTAGGATCTACTTATTCATTTTTCTGGCAATCCAGGACATCCACAGGGCTCTCCTTCAAGACCATAGTTCAGATAAATTGATGTTTTTTTTTCTGATCTGCTTTCATCACTGTCCAACTTTCACACCAGTACATAGTACTTAGAAATATGAGGGTGAGGATGATCTTCATCTTGGTCTCCATGACACATGTTTGCTCTTGGTGATCTTTCCTAATCCTTGCCTTGCTGCCTTCTGAGTCTCAGCCTTCTCTTGGTTTCTTGGTTGCAGTTTCCATTTAAATTGATGACTAAACCAAGGTGAGCAAAATTCAGTGTCTTCATTGTATATGTTAAAGTTGCATATTTTTTCTGTAGTCAGGATTTTTGTCTTCCTGATGTCCAAATTCAGTCCTGTTTTGGCACTTTCTCCTTACATTTTCATAAGAGGTCAATTCAGATCATTGCCGCTTTTTGCCAGTAAGATGCTGTCATCTACCTAGCTTGATATTGATGTTTGTTCCACCACTTTTCACTCCTCCTTCCTCTGAGTCTAGCCCAGTTTTTCATATACGTTCTGCATACAGATTAAACAAATAGGGAGATAAAATGCACCCTTGTCTGACACCGTTGCCTATGAGAAACCATTTGGTCTCTCCCCATTCTGTCCTGACAGTTGCTTCCTGTCCACAACACAGGTTACACAACAGGACAATCAGGTGCTGGGGAAACCCATTTCCCTCAGGAAAACATACAGACTTTCATGATCCACACAGTCAAAGAAAGGCCTTATTGTTGTTTATAAATCATAGACTAAACTTCTGAAATTCTGTGAGCACTCCAGTGTCCTGTGAATGTTCACAATTAGATCCTTTTCTGAATCCAACTTAAACATCTGTCATTCTTTGTTCCGTATAAGGTAGAAGCCTTTGTTGCATCACCTTGGGTATCACTTTACTTGTGTGGAAAATTAAAGCAGTGGTCCTATACTTACTGCACTCCTTGGCATCCCCTTTCTTAAAGATCAGGGTGTTTATTGACTGTCTCCAATCTGTAGACCATTGTTTTGTCTTCTGTATTTGTTGACATATTCTTGTTAGGATTTTGGACAGATTCAGTCTCCCTGGGTTCAAATAATTCTATTGCTGTCCCATCTACCCTTGGTGATTTATTTCTTCCCAATACTTTCAGGGCAGCTTTTACTTCACTTTCTAAAATTACAGGGTCTTCCTCATAGGAATCATCTTCAAAGGTATCTGTCATTCTTTGTCTCTTCTGTATAGATTTTCAATATACTGTTTCCATCTTCCCTTTATTTTCTCCTGGTCAGATAATGAGGTTTTTTTGTTTTGTTTTTGGTTGTTCAGCATTCCTGTCTAGGTTTGAACTTCCCTTTTATTTCTTGATTCATCTGGTAAAGACACTTTGTTTTTCCCTTCGCTGTTGTTCTCGTCTATCTGTCCTTATGTTGACTATTGTAATATTCATAGTTCTCTTTATCTCTACATGATAGTCATTGAAAAACTGTATTAAGGATTCTAACCCACTTTTGTCACCTTCAACTTTTGCCTTTTGCCTGCTTTAATACTTTTCATGTTTCTTTGGTCATCCATCTAGATTTTTCTTTCCCCTTACTTCTGGCATTGTCTTTTCACATTCTTCCCTAATAATTTTTCTAGTTTCAGTCCATAGTTCTGGTTCTTATTCAAATAAGTTTAACAGTTCAAACCTATTTTTTATGTGGACTTCAGATTCATCAGGAATGTTATTTATGTTCTATTTTGGCCCTATAATTTTTTTAGTGTCCATCTTCAGCCTTACTCTAATGTTTGATATCAGCAAGTTCATGGTCTCATCCACAATCTGCTCTTGGTCTTGTTTTGGCAGAGAGAATGCAGCCTCTTCATCTCCTGCTTCCAATTCCACAGTCTGATTTCTGCATTGGCCATCTGGTGATGTCCTTGTATATAGTCATCTGTTTGGTTGTGTAAAGCATGTGTTTTGGATGGACAAATTGTTGGCTTTACAGAAATCCATGAGTCAATATTCTGCTTAATTTTTCAGCCCCTAGTCCAAATTTTTCAATAATATCTGATTCTGCTTTATTTCCTACTTTTGTGTCCCACTTACCTATATTATCATCATGTCTTCTTTTAGTGTATGATTGATTTCTTCTTGGATACTTGCATAAAAGTTTTCAATTTTATCTTCTCCTGATGCTGTAGTTGACACATAGACTCAGGTGGTGGTTATGTACTGGTTTTCCTAGAAGTTCGACTGATATTATTTGGCCAGACCTAGCATTATAACCCCTGGCTGTGCTATGTCTTGCCTCAGTATTAAGTTGCTCCATTTCTTCTGAGTTTGTCATTTCAAGAGTAAAA
Organism: Phyllostomus discolor; assembly: GCF_004126475.2. Lineage (NCBI taxonomy): Eukaryota > Metazoa > Chordata > Mammalia > Chiroptera > Phyllostomidae > Phyllostomus > Phyllostomus discolor. The sequence goes on from NC_040906.2 coordinate 45,117,966, forward strand.
CACTTTGTAGCTGTTTGTCTAAAAATGCACCATTCTGGTCTATTTTTTACAAACACGAAGCATGCTTTATTTAGACATTCTATTTCTTACTTTACACTTTCCATTTTACTTTGGTTCATGCTTCTTACATTCCATATTCTGATTTTATGTGTTGTGCTTCATCGTGCTTTCCCTTTGCCTTCGTGCACACCACACACTAGACATCCTTCCAGCTTTAGACAAGTTGTGTCATTAGCAATAATGCTATTCATACTTGTCCTCTGTTCTTCCCTACAGGCTGTATGAGAGATTTCTGACCTGGGAGTCTCATCTTTCAGCACCAGCTCATGTTTCATTTTGGACTATCTCATCTTAGGGTTTTCAAGGTAAACTAAAAAAAAATTAAAGGGAGCTTGGATGTCTCCTTAAAATTGTCTGAGGTCTCCTTTGTAACTAACTGTAGTTAAGCCTTTTCCCTTTGCCTCACTTCTTTACAGATCTATTTCCTGAGAACACTCCCCAGCAAACTTTCCATGCAACTCTCCGTCTCAGTATCTGTGTCTAGAGAACCCAGGGTAAGACAGGCTTTGAAAGCGATTTTGAGAGAAGTGAAGCCTCTGAAGGGTTTTGAAAGAAACTGAAACCTGAAATAGTTTTTTTTTTCTCTCTGCCTCTCTAGGTGTAGAAAAATATAGAACTTTCTTAGTTGCCTATTTCTGTTCACTGCATTTCTAACTTCACTGCATTAATTCCACATGATGGAAGAACTGGGCCATAACTCAACTGGAAATTTTAATTCTGCTGAATTGTTGGCATTTCCCCTTTTGTCTCAAAATTTGAGGAGTAGGTGGGCCAACTTTTAAGTTTATGCAGAGAAGTTCATAAGTCCCTGGGTAGATTACATCTTACATTGAATTCCATTGTTTGGCGGATTTCAGTTGTTTTAAGTAAAGTAGGTACATCAAAATGCAACAAGCAACAAGGAAGTACTCACCCTCAAGGATTTTATTCTAGTCTTCTATGAACCATTCTATTGAAAATGTTCAGTAATAGATGGCTTATGCCAGCATATCTCAGGACCTTCAATTCCTGTGGGCCCAGCAAGTAGAGGTAGGGGAGATGAGGAAAAACAATTGTCTCTAGTTACACACATCAACTTAAATGTCCAGCTACCCAGAATACATATTAGCTGCATTTAATATGTCCAGCATTCTCACATTTCAGGCTTTACTGAAGAGTTTCTAGGCCAATAGTGGACTCCAACTTCATATTACTTAAGAAAACCATGACTAGGAACATGGTAAGTAGGTGGCACTTCTCCACTTTTTATCATGTCCTGAGGAGGCCTTTTGTCCCTCAGTTCAAAATGTTACTTTGACAGTTTCAGTGTAAATATCTCCCTGCATGTGATTTTTTTCTAAGTGTATATGAATTTTCTATATAATTAAAAATTTCTAGAGACTGGTATGGTAAATTGTGCTTATGGTAAAATTCAGGCTAATCATTAAAATTGTTTTATTTCTCTTTACATAGGATGGCATTAAATATCATGTAAAAATGCCATGACAAGTTGAAAGATAGTTCATGGAAGAAAGGAAAAAGCTTTATATTTTAGTACCTTTAATAGCACTATTTCCCTGCTTTTTCAACAAGGGCTCTTTATTTTTATTTTGTATGAGGCCTAATAAATTATGTAACTGGCCTTCAGCGTATGTGTGTTTATGTGTGAGAGAGAAGTGGATAAGAATAGAGCAAGAAAGCACACATTCCAGTGTTTCAACTCAGAGGATATATATAAACTGATTATGCATTAGGCACATGGCCCTGTACTAGGCCCTGACACAAACTGAAGATGGATTGCACTTTGGCTAGTGGAGAATGGTGAGTCAAGTGTGGAACTTGCCGAGTTTAAAATAACAGCAGAATTTTCAAGTAGAAATATCTAAAAAATAGCTAGCCATGTTTGTGTTGTGCTTCTAAAAGACCTTAAGGTGAAAATAATTTTAAAGTAATTTGCTCATAATAGATGTTATCATAGCAACAAAAAGAGAAATGTAAAAATAAATTTTAAAATAAATGTGCATCATTTATACAAAAAAAAAAACAAACCCAAAAACCAAAAGCACTACTGAAGGACACTTGAACAGAAGACTTGAACAAATCAAAAACATATTATATCCTGGATTGGCAGACTCAGCATCATAAATATGTCAGTTATTTCTAAATTAATCTGTAAATCTAACTTGATCCAAATCAATTAATAGTAAAAATTTTTAATTTAGAACTGGACAAGCTGATTCTAAATTTATGTGTAAAAATACATAAGCAAGAACAGCTTGGAAAAATTCAGAAAAGAAGAAAAATGAGAAGGGACTCTGTATGATATAAATAAAGTTACAGTAATTAAAATAGACTGGAACATGTTCACCAATAAAATATAATAAAAATATCCAAAAATAGAGCACAAAATACAAAAGGTGATAAAAATCGCACTTCAAATTGAGGAGAAAAGCAAAATTATTAAAATTTTTGCATTCCTACCTTACACTTTGCATGTAAATGAATTTCAGATAGATCAAAGATCTAGACATGAAAACCAACCCATAAAAGTATAAGAATAAAGCATGAGAAAATTTTGTTTTAAATAATATCAGCATGGGAAGAAGGGCTTCCCAAGTGTAACATGAAACTCAGACACCATAAAGAAGCAATTGAAACAAAACCATCCTACATGAATTAAAAACAGAGAACTAAGCTCTGAGCAGTATAGCTCAGTCGGTTGGGCATCACAGTGCAAAGCAAAAGTTCACCAGTTGAATTCCAGGTCAAATTTCCAGTCAGGGCATATGCCTGGGTTGCAGGTTTGGTACCCAGTTGGGGTACATAAAAGAGGCAACCAATTGATGTTTCTCTCTTATGTCAATGTTTCTCTCCCTCTCTTTCCCCCTTCCTTCTCCTTTCTCTAAAAATAAATAAATAAAATCTTGTTTAAAATTGAGAAATAATTTATATAATATATATCAGAAGCAAATCCCTATATATTAATAAGAAAAAAAGACAAACTATGCAATACAATATCAGAATGAGAGGAGCAATGGATATTAAAAATAGTGTACTAAAAAGGAAATACAGATTGCTCTTAAACCTGTAAAAAAGGTGCCAATCTTCACCCAATTATATACTACATTGAGATGCTATCTTTCACTTATAAGACTAGCAAAAGCCCCCCAAATAAATTTATAACAAAATTTTTATACCAAATGTTGCTGGAGGGGCTATAAATTGGTAAAACCTCAATGAAAGGCAATTTCACAATAATTATTCAAAATAACGAATACGCATAGTTTTTGACTTAGCAACTCTAGTCCTAAGTACTTATCCGATAAGGACAAAATGATGTTTATAATAAATTATAAGAGAACAGAAGCAAACTAAATGTTTAACAGTAGAAGTCTGGTTTAAAAAGTTATGATATATTTAAATAATGAAATACAATGCTCTCTCCTGTGTATTGGTAGGAAAAGATCCCCAAATTCTATTATTCAAGTGAAAAGTAATGTGTGGAACAGTATACACGGCATGTTAATATTTGTGTGGTGAATATTATATACTCAGATATAATTTATATTTGTATGTATATATTATAATATGAACTCATATATTTATAAATATATAGAACATTCTTAGAAGGCTCTGCAAGTGACTGTAATAATGATCATCCCTTAGAAGAGAAACAGGATGGCTGAGGGTCAGGAGAAAAAGAGGCTTATTTTTCATTGCATATTTTTTGTAATTTTGAATTTGATGCTATGCAAATATATTACTCAGAAAAAATATTTTTAGATTAAGAGGGTCAGTATTTAAAGTCATGGAACTATTTGGAATAGATTACATCTCTGAGTGTAATCTCTGACATTTTTGGCATAAAAAGGCCAAGCACCATGACGAACATCTCTATTTGAAGCAGGAAGAAGTGTCAGTGAGACACCACAGCAAAACGAACTGAGAAGTAGGAAGTAGGATAAGTCAGCGACACAGATTATGGAAAAGAAGTGTTTGGTAAGGAAATCAAGTTTTCCAAAGGAAAAGATAAATGCATTTAACTATAAAATAATTGTAGAACTTTTCTTATCAATATTTGTAAAATATGGCAGACAAAAATTGATATATTTAGTATTATATAAAGAAAGAATACAAATTTAAAAAACTCTAATAGAAAAATAATCAAAGAACATGAAGGGATAATTCACAAAAGGAAGAATTACAAATTTTAAGTACATGTGTTAACTTATAGTTCAGGAAAAGCAAATTAAAAGAAGAAATTTTTGCCCATGCACTTAAAAAAATAAAAACATTTTAAAATAATTCTCATTGCTAATGGGAACATTAATTGAGACAATGTTTTTGAAAAACAGTAGTCAATATATATCAAGAGACTTTCTAATTGTTCATAAATTTGACACGGTAATTTCCCCTACCAAGAATTTCTACCAAGGAAATAATCAGTGATGTTCATCACTACATATTTGATAGCAAAACAAAAGTCAATCTTAATGTTCATCATTGGGTAAATAAAGTGTAGTTCATAGTACAAAACACTATGCAGTCACTAAAATTTTATATTCAGCCCTGGTTGGTGTAGCTCAGTGGATTGAGCTCGGATCTGCAAACCAAAGGGTTGCTGGTTTGATTCCCAGGGCACATGCCCAGGTTGTGGGCCAGGTCCCCAGTAGGGGATGTGCAATACACAACCATACATTGATGTTTCTCTCCCTCTCTCCTTTCCTTCCCCTCTCTAAAAAATAAAAATAAATAAAATAAAATTATATATTCAAAGATTAGCTCATTATGAAGCACTGTGCTCATAGTATATAATTAATTGTTAAAAGCAGGATATAACATTTTATATAGGATATGAAACAATTTTCTAAAAATGTACACATATGCACAGTGCACTTTGAAATTTTTTTTATTTTTTAATTATAGGTGACATTCCATATTATTTTATATTAGCTTCAGTTGCATGGCATAGTGGTTAGACATTTATATAATTTATGAAGTGATCCCCTTCATAAGTCTAGTACCCACCTGACACCATACATATTACAACACTATTGACTACATTCTCTATGCTGTAATTTACATCTTCGTGACTAATTTGTAACTACCAATCTGTACTTCTCAATCCCTTCACCTTTTGTACCCAACCCCCACAATCCTCCTCTCTGGCAACCATCAATTTTTTTGTTTGTTTTGTTTTGTTTTTTACTGTTGTAAAATTACAGTTGTCCCTATTTCCCCCCATTACTCTCCTCCACCCCACCTATTCCTAACTCCCACATTCAATCTCGCCCCTGTCCCGCCCCCGCTTGTTGTCTTTGTCCATGGGTCCTTTACACATGTTCCTTAATGTCCCTTCCCCTTCTTTCCCCTACTATCCCCCATGCCCCTCCCCTTTGTTTACTATTAGTTTATTCTTTATTTCCATGTCTCTGGTTATATTTTGCTTGCTTGCTTGTTTTATTGATAAGGTTCCACTTATAGATGAGATCATGTGGTATTTGTCTTTCACCCACTGACTTATTTCACTTAGCATAATGCTCTCCAGTTCTATCCATGCTGCCACAAAGTGTAGGAGCTCCTCCTTTCTTTCTGCTGCATAGTACCACAGTTTTTTTGATCCACTCACTTACTGATGGGCACTTAGGCTGTTTCCAGCACTTGGCTCTTGTAAATAGCGCTGCTGTGAACATTAGGGTGCATAGGTTCTTTTGAATTGGTGTTCCGGGATTCTTAGGATATAATCACAGCAGTGGAATCACTGGGTCAAAGGGCAGTTGCCTTTTGAATTTTTTCGAGGAAATTCCATAGTGTTTTCCACAGTGGCTGCACCAGCCTGCATTCCCACCAACAGTGTACTAGGGTTCCCTTTTCTCCACAACCTCACCAGCACTTGTTTGTTGATTTATTTATGATGGCCATTCTGACCAGTGTGAGGTAATATCTCTATGTGGTTTTAATTTGCATTTCTCTGATGGCTAGTGATGGACGGCTCCTGATGCTGAGCATCCTTTCATATGCCCATGGGCCCTCTGTATGTCCTCCTTGGAGAAGTGTCTATTAAAGTCTTTTGTCCATTTTTTTTCATCAGATTTTTTGTTTTCCTGGTGTGGAGTCATATAAGTTCTTTATATATTTTGGAGATCAAACCTTTGTCCGAGGTATCACTGGCAAATGTATTTTCCCATATGGCAACTATCAATTTGTTTACTGTATCTCTCCGTCTGTTTCTGTTTTGTTTGTTCATTTATTTTATTCTTATTTTCCACATATAAGTGAAATCATATTATATTTGTCTTTGACTTATTTCACTTAGCATAATACATTCTAGGTTCATCCATGCTGTCTCAAATGGCAAGATTTCTTTCTTATTTTTTATGGCCAAGTATATTCCACTGTGTACAGGGGTGGGCAAAGGTAGGTTTACAGTTGTTTGTATGGAAAATAATACAATAATTAATAAATGATTATTTATTCACAACTATAAACCTACTTTTGCCCACCCCTGTATATGTACTATTTCTTCCTTATCCAGTGTATATTGATGGGCACTCAGGTTGCTTCTGTATCTTGGCTATTGTAAATAACAATGCAGTGAAAACTGTTTTAGATTTCTTCAGATAGATACCCAGAAATAAAATGCTGGTTCATAATGTAATTCTATTTTTAATTTTTTTAGGAACCTCCATACTGTTTTCCATACTGGCTGACCTATTTGCAATCCCACCAATAGTGCATGAAGGTTCCCTTTCCTTTACATCCTCACCAATACTTGTTGTTTGTTCATTTATTAATGATGGCCATTATCACAAGTGTATGGTGATATCTCATTGTGGTTTTAATTTGCATTTCTCTGATGATTAGTGACATTGAACTTCTTTTCATATGTCTAGTGACCATCCATATGTCTTCTTTGGAGAAGTATCTATTCAGAGCCTCTGCTCATTTTTTAATTGGATTTTTTTGGTATTAAGTTGTCTAAATCTTTATGAATTTTGGATATTAACCCCTTATTAGACATATCCTGGGCAAAAATCTTCTCCCATCAGTAGGTTGTCTTTTAATTTTATTGATGGTTTCCTTTGCTGTCCAAACAGAAACCATCAATAAATGTTTGCTGTGCAAACATTTCTTAGTTTGATGTAGTCCCATCTGTTTATTTTTTTTGTTTTCCTTGTCTGAGGAGACACATAAACAAAAATATTTCTAAAAGCAATGTCAGAGAGTTTACTGCCTATATTTTCTTCTAGAAATTTTATGTTTTCAAGTCTTACATTTAACTCTTTAGTTCATTTTGAGTTTATTCTTGTATGTGGTATAAGAAAGTGGTCTAGTTTCATTTTTTTGCATGTATCTGTCCAGTTTTCCCAGCACCATTTATTAAATAGATTGTCTTTACCCTATTGTATATTCTCTCCTCTTTTGCCATACATTAATTGAACATATAAGTGTGAGTTTATTTCTGGGCTCTCTATTCTGTTTCATTGATCTATGTATGTTTTATGCCAGTACCATACTGTTTTGATTACTATGGCCTTGTAGTATAGTTTTAGATCAGGTATAGTGATACTTCCAACTTTGTTCTTTCTCAGTATTGCTGTGACTATTTGGGGTCTTTTGTGGTTCCATATAAATTTTAGGATTATATGATCTAGTTCTGTGAAAAATGCCATTGATATTTTGATATGGATTGCATTGAATCTACAGATTGCTTTTGGTAGTATGGACATTTTAACTATAGTAATTCTTCCTATCTGTGTGTACTATATATGCTTCCGTTTGTATCTTTTTCAATTTCTTTTTTCAGTATCTTATAATTTTCCTAGTGTAGGTCTTTTAGTTCTATGGTTAAATTTATTCCTAGCTATTTTTTGGTGAAATTTTAAATGGTGTTGTTTTCTTAACTTCTATTTCTGATAGTTCATTATTGGTATATAAAAATGCAACTGATTTCTGAATATCAATTTTGTATTCTGATGCATAGCTCACACTTTTAAAATTTTCTGTAAATTCATATTATAAAATCACAGATGGGTTTTTTCCTTGCTTTTTAAAATGTTCCAAATCATCTGCAATGAAAAGATATGTTTTATAATGAGAAATGTGAATAAATATAAAAACAACAAAAAGAAGAGGGCCAAAAAGAAATACATGGTTATCAATTCAAGTAGACACATTGGGATGCCCAACCAGAGCACACTCCTCATCTCTGAGAACATCTTCCCCCACCCTGCTCCTCTTTCCTAATGGGACACATATCCACTCCATTTACCATCTCTCACACCTGCGCGCGCTCTCTCTCACTCAAAACTTAAAGGTTGCCTAAGTAGTCTACTTTCTTCAGCTGAATAGCCTTCCAGTTCAGCCTCCATCTTCTTGCAGAAATGTTATTTATAAATTACAACTATAGTAAGGAGAAGGAGAAAAAAGGAGAATCCCTTTAGCACCTTGTTTAGTACCTTAAAATAAAATCCAAACTCCTCTGAATTGGCTTCAAAGCTTTCCATGACTTTGCATTGCCTTTCATTCTGGCCTTAAAGTACATCTTGGTTTTTATGTTCCAATGTATACTGAGCTGTTTGTAGTGCCCTGAACATGCCTGGATGCTTTATGTTGATGTACCTTTACTCACCTGCATCCTCTGCCTGGAATGATGCTGTAATTTGTGCCCATCTGCCTGGTCAACAATACTCTTTCAAGAGAACTCAAGTGTAAAGCTTTTCCTTCTCCACTGGTAGAAGTGATGACTCCCTCATTTATGGTTCCACTTTTTCTTTTAGTGTTTTGTTTCATTTAGTTGTGCATATGTCTTATTTGATAAGCAGGCTATAAATAAATCACTTGATGTCAGAGAACTCTCTTATGTTTTTAATCTCTGACCATAGTTTCAAGACCAGCAAAAACTTAGTAAATGTTTCTTGATTAAAAGAAGGGAATGTAACAGTATCAAGTGATATAAAAAAAGCAAGGAGAAAAAAGAAGTTCATTGAATATGATAAGCAGTCTTTGTTAACTTTGAAAGAGCTGTTCCAGTTGATTAACTGTGGGGGCAGCAAGTAGTGAATAAATGGTGAACAGATAATCATTTCAAGTCTAGATGATTTTTTTCCAAGAAATTTGTCACTGAATTGAAGGCGAAAGAGAAGATAATAGCTGGAAAGAGTTCTTTGAATTTTGATTTTTATAAATAAATAGAAACTTCAGTATGTGTGTAGGCACAGAAGAAGAAACCACCCACAACAATTCTGATGTCACATGGCAAGATTAGTTTCACAGGAAGATTTTAGTCCCATATTAAAACAGGCATATTGTAAGTGGATCCACTGTGTATGCATCACAGTTGTTACTGGTAATAATAGGATGAGGAACTTCTGTTGGCTCTGCCATGTTCCCAATGCCCATCCTTGCCTCCTCCAAAGGGAAAATATTGATTACATGTATCTAAGATTTTGTGGCACCCAGTAAGGCTCAGGGTCATTGTGTCTGAACTCTGTGGGCTTTATCTTCTGCTCACATACTTGGAGCTAAACATGTGGCACATAGGCTTTCTCTTTCTCTCTTCTTAGTAACCTCATATGACTATTTCCATATCTTTAATCTTTCATATTTGGCATATGTTTATCTTCTGTACTGCATTCTGTATCATTTCTCAGATCTGGCTTTACTTTATCATTATCTTTATTCAGCTATGCCTGATATGTATTCTAACCAATCAATTTTTTTTAACAATCCTTTTTTTTTAATTTCTGAGAGCTTTATTTACTTTGTTTTCAAATATGCACAATCTTACAGAAGAACCTCTTGCTGCTTATTTATCTTTTATTTTATCATTTATTTCTGTAAAAATTTCATAATCATTTTTTATATTCTTTGACTGATAATTCCAATATTTGAAACCTAGGGGACTAGCTTTGACATTCATTGTTTCTGATACTCTCATGAATGTGTTTGCTTATGTATTTCTTATACCCATTGATTATGAAAGCACATTTTATTGATATTAATCTGTGGGAATCTTGAGGACTTACATTGAGGATATTGCTCTCCAAGGCCCCTCCTCCAGGTGTAGCCACATGTCTCACCAGGGACCTGGGACGACGGTAAGCCCTTTCAGGTCTCCGGCTTCATGAGAGAGCGGCTTTCCTTTCGTTCCCCATCTTGCCCCTACGCTCCTTCTCTGGGTGCTGGCAACCAGCATCGGGTGAGTGTGCCCTGGTGGTTCATGGAGATCCACAGACCTGTTTCCTTTCCCTCATGTGCTGTGAACCCAGAAGTACATGGCATTTTTGGTATGCAGCAGAAGAGGTCCTCCTCCTGTGTACTTTCCCATGGACCCCTTCCAATCAAGTTTTTTTTCCCCACCATTCCATCAAAACTGTGCTCCCTAAAGTCACCAATAACCTCTCAGTTGCTCAATGGCCACTTCTTGGCTCATCTTACTTTCTCTGACAATCACTTTTCTGAGACAACTTGGCTGAACCACAGTGCCCAACATTTGATCCAACATGTTTCTGAATATTTCTGTGGGAATCTTTTCAGATAAGATTTACATATAAATTGGTGGATTTTGAATAAAGCAGATTGCCCTCCAAAATGTAGGTGGGCCTCATCTGTTCAGTGGAAGACATGAACAGAACAAAAGACTGACATTTCCTCCAATATGAAAGAATTCTGCAGCAGAAGTCCTTGGGACTTGGACTGTAGCATCAATTATTGGGTTTTCAGCCTGTTGGCTCATCCTGCTGATTTGGGGTTTGCCAGGCCTTTAAAAAACTAATTTCTTAAAATAAATCTCTCTCTCTTTCTACACATACATACACGCACACCCTCACACATTACTGGTTCTGTTTCTCCAGGAGCCCTGACTGATAAACTCATCCTATTAGTAGCATTTGACAGAGTGGATCACTCTCTACTCTTTGAAACTCTACGTGATTTCCAGAGTAACTCATACTCCTGGTTTTTCTCCAAACTCACTGGCTGTTTCTTCTAAGTCTCCTTGGTTGATGTCTCCTCATCTTCCCAGTCTATAAATGTTGGAGCACTCCAGAGCTAAGTCTTCAGACATCTTCTTTACACCTGCTATCCCATTAATCTCATGGTTTTAATGTTACCTATACATTGATACACCAACAAATTCCCAATGTACATTTTTGATTGAGATATCTCTCTTTAACTCCAGACTTACATGTCCAGCTCCATATTTTGAATGCATGCTTGTTCACTGATAAGAATCTCAAATTAAGCCCACTCCTCTCTTTTTCTACCCTGTAAACAAAATTCCTCTTCCCCACAATTTTCTCCATAGTAAATGGAATGTTACTGTTATAATAGCCCAGACCAAAAACCCCAGAATTATCCCTGCATTCCTCCTTTTTCCTGACTCCCACATCTAATCTGTCAGGAAATCCTGGTGCTCTATCTCTAACATCCAGTCAAAATCTAACCACTTCCTACCACTCCTACTGCCCCCATGCTGGTCCAAGCCACCCTCATGTCTGTCCTGAGAGGCTCTCACTTCTCAGTTGGTCTCTGTGCTTCCACCTTCGATGTCTCACCAACCAGGCATTCAGTTCTATACACAGCAGTCACAGTGAATCTTTAAAAATAAAAACCCCACCTATCACCCCTCTGCCCAAAACTACTCAGAGCCTTTTCAGTTTGCTCAGACTAAAAGCCTGAGTCTTCACAATTCCCTAAAAGACCCTACACAATTTCTTTTCCCCTTACCCCTTCTCCTTAATCCCTCTTGGTAAGATCTCACCTCAGGGCCTTTGATTTGTTGCTTGCTCTGCTTGAAATGCTCTTTCCACAGATGTCTACATTGCTCCCTCTTTCACATCCACCAACCTTTGCACAGTGGTTACCTTCTTGGTGATGCCTTCCTGATTACTCCCTCTAACATCCAGCCTGTCTCCTTCTGTAGATTGTCCCTCCTTTATTTTTCTCCATAGCATTTATCTGACAACTTGACATTTTCCTTCTTTACCTAGTTTGTCTCCCTCGCTAGAATGCAAGTTCCACAAAAGTAGGAATTCTTGTTGTATTCACTGCTGTATCCTCAATTCCAAATACAAACACCTCACAGTAGAAGGCACTCAACACATATTTGTTTAATGAATGGAAAATATTACTGTAAATTCCCATTCTTGGGAAGGGTGTGGGGAAACAGGCAATCTCTCACATTCAGGAGATAAGCATAATTTGGTGCAATATTTTTAGAGTTTTGTATCCTCCTCATGGAGAATACATTTGCACCTAGACCTGCTCAGTTTCACTAATCTTCATTAGCTGCCTTGCCTCTGCAGGCTGTTGAAATTTCCACCCCTGGCCCACAAGTTCTCATTTGGATCCTCCCTTAACTGATCCCCTCTATACTCATGTGAGCAAGAATACTCAAAATTCTTCTCCAAGTGGCATGTTTCTTAGTGCCTGTCAGCCACTGACTACATTCTTTCTTACAATTTTTCTCCCTTTTCCTCACCTAGACAATTTTGACTGTTTCTTCTAGACTCAGTTCAAATGGCAATGCCTCCAGGAAGCATTTATTAGACACGCTGACAGTGACTCTTCTCTGGGTCTCAATAGCATTTTGTGTAGAATTTAATGACAAATCTAGTAGTATGTTCCATGTTACATTGAATGTTTGGTTGGGTTCCTGTTTCCCAGTGAGACAGAGAGCAAACTTATAATGTCCTCATCACCGTCTAGGTCTCTGAAGCAGAGTTAGCACTACTTTTTTGGCTGCATGAACAAATAAACAAATCATTGAACATTCTTTCCCATGTTGGTGTCCACTCTCACCTTTTTTCCAAGTAAAATGTTTAAAAGTTGGTCATATGACATGAAAATAACACATTTTCCTGGATACAACCAGGAACGCAGAATCTCCAAACACTGTTCTAGAACACTGAAGACTCTGGGCACAATTTCTGTACAGACACAACTATTTCTCAAAAGGGTCAGTGGAACAACACCTCTTGCTCCAAATTTTCTGTCATCATTTAAATGGAGAAGTATAAGCTATCACTTTTCTCATTTTTAGGAATGGTGATAGAATATGTTTCTTGGTTTATTTGCATAATTTTTATAAAAAAAACTTAAGATTTTTGGAATAAAATTGTCAGTTAGGGCCTACCCCATGGTTCCCTTTCTTTAAGTCCCCGAAGAGAAACACGGTTTTCATTCGTTTCTTTTTCCAAATTGAAGATAATATCAGCGAGGCATGGACCTAGTTTGTGTCACATGTTTTGAGTACACTGATCCACAGGGCCGGAATCAAGTAACTCCACACCCTGAGAAGTGGCTCTAACCCAGGATGACACAATCTGTGTTTGTCAAATCTCCAACTGAAATAAGGAAGAAATTGTTTAAAGGCTCTTTGTTACATAATAATGTTTTATTCAGAAGGAGAGGAAAAGTTGGACTAATACAAAAGGCAATTCTTTCCTCCTTTTTTTACTTTATCCCACAACCAAATCGATTCTTTCTTTTTGTGTTGCTAGTGCCTCTCTGACTTCACGCAATGGGATTTTTCCTGAGCTGCCCGCTGTTCAGCTGCTGAAGTCACAGTTGAGTTTCACACACCTCTCTAAGCAGCTGGAGAGAGTGACAGAGTGGAAGGACCCTGGCAATGGGTGGGATTATTTTTAAATGTGGTTGGTCCCTATTTTGTTTAAGAACACAGAGTTTTGTTTTTAAATGTAAATGAACAAGAGAGCCATTTCTGACCAGGAGAGAAGGGAGGCTAGCAGGCAACAGTTTAGTCTCTGGCCTCAGATTTTAAGTCTAGAGCAGAGCACATCGCTTAATTACCGAGGTAAATGTTCTTGACCTTTGTATTCAGGCTACGACTGGAACACATTAAAAAAACAAAAGTCAACCTTGTGACTTGGACAAAGCTTGTTTTTCACATTCTTTTCTGTCTTACTAATAACTAGGAAGTAGGCCTATATTAAAACACCATGCACAGAAACTAAAGAACTTTCTCCATAACTAATACTTTCTGAATGAGACCTGAATATTGCACCATGCAGGTTGAATTTGACAACCAAGTGCTTTTGCCTTTTGAGCTTTGAATAACATATCTTTAGATCTAAATTTTTAAAACCCATAATGCAAATAATAAGTAAAATGCTCTGATCAAGCAAAATTGTATTTTTCCACCATAGTCATGAATAAATTGAAAGATTTTTCTAGGCTAGGGTTTTAAAGGAGCATCAACACACCAAAGGGGAAAAAATGCTTGAGCATAGAGTTTTAATATAAATTGAGGCTAGAAATAATTTACATTATAATTTTAATATTTGAGTGGGTAAAAATATTTCACAAAAACTGCCTTTTAGTGTTTGGTTTAGTTTTCTAAACGTGCCTTACACATATCTTGCAGTGAATATTGATTGCTTTTGTCAGCCTGATGAGCCTTTTCCACCTTTTCCTAACAATTCACCTAATCCTTCAGAGCAGACTTCTTTCCATGATGGAACCCTCCAGTTATGATGCCCATCCCCTCCATCACACCACCCCCCTCCCCCCTGACTCCAGGCCAGTCTTGTTCTACTTGCACCAGTATTTGAACATTCATGTGACCCCTGATGTTTTTCTACCAGAGCTATCCATAAGCTGGAGGAAGTAGAGCCAGTGCTACCTGGGGCTCATCTCCTTTGTAGTAAAGCAGACTGGTTTGCTGCTGTTGGACAGAGTGAAGACTAATCAGAGAGGAACAGGCTTTCAAGAAGGGACTGAGAAAGATGCTGACTTTACTTGAGTCTCTGAAGTCCCCAGAAATGCAGTTCTTCCTTCAGTGCTGTTGAGCTACTTCAGTATTGTTCCCGAAAATCCACAGCATTTTTCCAGAAAATCCATTATCTCTTTACCCCAATCCAGTTCAAATTGGCTTTGGCACTTGCAACCAAAGAGTTCTGACTCAACAACACCTGTTTGAACATATATTGTGTAGACATTTAATGGTACTTTCTGGAATAAAATTTATTGGAGAAAACTATAAAAAATTGGCATAGCCAGTTTACTATACTCTATTACGTAATGTATTGTACATTGCCAGACCATTTATAATAATTTGCTTTTAACTTGGCCTCTGTTAAACTCTTTTACAAAGCTTATGTTAATTAAAAGTGACAGAAAACTAATGCTGAAATTAGGAACTTTTCCTTAGTCTGAAATTTTGTTTCATTTTCTATGATTCAGAATACTTTGAAAGCATTATTGATTTTTTGAAAAATTATATTTATTTATTTTTAGAGAGAGGGGAAGAGAAGGAGAAAGAGAGAGAGGGAAACATCAATGTGTGGTTGCTTCATGCACGCCCACTACTGGGGATGTGGCCTGCAACCCAGGCATGTGCCCTGACTGGGAATCGAACCAGCAGCCCTTTGGTTCTCAGGAAGGCACTCAATCCACTGAGTCACACCAGTCAGGGCAAAAGCATTATTGATGTTTAAGAGGTAAATTTGTATTATGCCTAAATTATGCACCTATTTATGCACATCTATTTATACACTTACTGATAACACTGCAAATATTCAAATACTTTCAGCTTGTATCAACTAGTAGCCCGAAGGCCTAGATTCTTGTCTTTGATGTTTTGTTAACTGACTCTAGAGTTGGGTATGTTGCTTGATTTCTCTGGACAGATATGGTATCTTCCAGCTTAAAAATCTTATGATTCCACAACTAGAAAAAGAAGTTAGTTTTATCAGAAAAAGTTCTTGCTGGTTTAAAAAAAAAATCAAGCATAACTTTTTACTCTTTCCTTTGGCCTGTTTACTGAAAACATTTTGTGAATGTGTGATGGAGAGAGGGGGGAGAAGACTAAAACAAAAACACAAACCATCTGACACAAGTGAATGCGAACTATGTTGGCCTTGGAAAAAGCTCTGTTGTATAAAGTTCTCCAAATACATTGGCCTAGATGTTGAACTAATAGGTAGCCAAAAAACTCCCTCCAAATCCCAAACAAACAAACAAAACCCCTTAGAAGTGTTATTTATATAATTTCAGGATCATGAAGGTATATTTTAAAAAATATTAGATGTTTTTAACTGCCTCAGTGAAAGAGAAAAATTTTGAGTTTGGAATTAAAATGACAAATGTAAAAAGTAATAAAGTGAGTGCTCAAAGTAATTTTTAAATAAAGTTATTAGATTTTTTTAAGCCAATTATGTGTTAAGTATATATTATGAAATCAATGTTACACACCTTTAGATTTTAAAATACAATACTTGGACAATTTTTCAGAAATTGACTTTGAAAGACTAGAAAAAGAACCACAGATTTTCATTTTTGTTTTGCCCCTAAAGGCAAGAAGTACAGAATGAAGAACACCAGCCCAGTGCCGCAGCCCTGGCACCACCGTCTCGTAGCCTTGTCAGTGTGCTAGGTTAGAGAACTTTGGTTGCAAGATACAGAAACTCCAACATGTGACCTCAGGGAATAGGGTATTGGGGTTTGGTTCATGTTCTTTAAGTTTATAAAGAATACATATGCAAATTAGAAAAATTGAAATCTCAGCTATGATATCAGTCTCCCCAAGAATAACAGAAAAGTTGAACAACCGAGCTTCTTAGGAGAAAAGGGATGCAGATTCAGTTTGTATGTTCATAACCCAAGGCATCAGGAGTAGTTTGCGGATCTTTCCTTTAGATCAGGGGCTCTCATCCTGCTGGAATATCTCAATCACCTGGGGAGTGTTTTAAAAATGTAGATTTTGAGGCCCTATTGTCAAGGATTCTTGTGTAGTACACTTGGGGAACTACCAGGGTCATTTTGTTTCTAAAAAGTTCCCAGCTAAATTTTGAATACCCTGCTCCAGACACTGTCTGACTTTGCCATTCTCTTGGTGTCTGCTTCATGATTAGCCCACTACCATTTGACTCCCTCGGGTTCCACTATATGTGTCTTTTTTTGACCACAGACTCACTGCCTCATCTCCTTAAAGCCTTAGCTCAAGTGTCACCTCACTGAGGACTTCCATGTTCCTATTATTAAAAATTGTTCTCCATTCCCTTGGCACTTTCCAGTCCTCTTTCCTGCATTATATTTATCCACCACTTACCACCTTCTAATACACTGTTTGACTTATTTATTGCTTATTGGCTGTCTCATCCACCAGAATGCAAGATCCATGAAGCAGAATTTTTGCATAT
The DNA here is from genome assembly GCF_004126475.2 of Phyllostomus discolor. NCBI lineage: Eukaryota > Metazoa > Chordata > Mammalia > Chiroptera > Phyllostomidae > Phyllostomus > Phyllostomus discolor. Next base: position 45,135,170 of record NC_040906.2, read on the forward strand.
TTTGTCTATGCTGTATCTCAGCACTAAACCAGAGAAGATGTTTAACAAATATTTTTGAATGAATGAGTAAATGGATGTGTAAATGGATGTTTTCTGCTTAGTCATTGGCTAATATTAGTACCTGCTCTTTGGTGATGCCTGGGGCCCTTCTCACCCAGGGCCACCACCCTCTGTGCCTCCTTTTGGACTCAGCTTCCCCAGTTGATTGTCTGATTGGACCAGTGTTTTGGGATAGAGCATTTTCCCAGGTTATTTCTGAATGGGTATGACTTAGCTATTTACAGGTCAGGTGCCCTTCCAGAGTTATCAGCAGTGATTCTGGGATCACACGGCAATAAAGAGGGCCATCCCTTCGTCAGGGGCTGTGTGAAGGCAGTTTCTCCAAAAAGCCAGTTTTGAAATACAGTAAGCTCAGTAAATTACCTAACCCTCCTGAGTTTTAGGAAAATAGAGTTATACCAGTTTGTCTTAGCTCAGTGAGTTCTTCAGAAGTTCCAGGAAACAGTGTATGAGAAACTCATGCACATAAACAGTGTTTTCAAATATTAACTTGTTATAAAAATAAGACGAGTATGAGAAGTTGTGTAATTTTAGATCATATTTAAATGTGGCATTTAATAAAGAGCCTAAGAGAAGCTGTAGGGGAGTAATTAGAAATTTAGAAACTTGTTGCTTGAAGTACCTTTGGGATTCTTTCCTCCACCCTGAATGTTTTTTAAATGTTATTCTGATTTCACTGATTTCTATTTGGCAGGGGTTCCTGGGACATAATTTCCAAAATAGTATTTAAGAAGGATAAATGCAAAGATCTGCACTCAGTCTCCAAAAACAAATTGCACAAATACAAATTGGAGAAGATAAGGTTTTATAGCTGTATGCATGTTAGAGACTTAAAAAATATGGGGGGTGGTATTTTTATTTGTTTTTAGTTGGCCAAAACATAATGTTTACAAATAGCATGGGGTAAAAATATTAACCAAACTGAATTTTGAAATATCATTCTAAGAATGCAGAAAACTATACTTCTCTACCCCTCTCTTTCTGCCTGGAATATTGGAGTCAGTTGTAGATGCCACATTTGAAAAGGCATTAGGGTTAGATAAGAGTGGAGGAAATAAATGGGGTATTTAAGTGAAGGGTGGTTTCAGAGGGTACGTGCTATGGTTGCTAACTTCAAATGTTTCAGGGTTATGTACCAAAGAGGAGTTGGGCTGTTCTGTATTCCATACACATTAGTACTAGCTTCAGATTCACTCGTCACATGAATATACATTGTACTCATATTTATAATAATGATTTAAATTCCTGTTATTATTTTCTCCCTTTATTTTTTCTCTTTTTTTATTGTTACTCTATTACAGTTGTCCCAATTTTTCCCTCTTTGCCTTCCTCTGACCAACCGCCCAGCCCCTATTCCCACAGGCAATCCCCATACCATCGTCCGTGTCCATGGGTCATTCATACATGTTCTCTGACTAGTCCCTACCCCTTCTTTCCACCATTACCCCCTCCCCTTTGGGGACTGTCAGTTTGTTCCATGTTTTCATGTCTCTGGTTCTATTTTGCTCATTAGTTTATTTTGTTCATTAGAATCCTCTAACAAGTGAGATCAAATGCTATTTGTCTTTCATCCACTGTCTTATTTCACTTAGCATAATATTCTCCTGTTCCATCCTTGCTGCCACAAAGGGTAGGAGCTCCTTCTTTCTTTCTGCTGCATAGTGTTCCACTGTGTAAATGTACGGTAGTTTTTTGATCCACTCATTTACTGATGGGCACTTAGGCTGCTTCCAGCACTTGGCTATTGTAAATTGTGCTGCTATGAACATAGGGGTGCATAGATTCTTTTGAATTGGTGTTCCAGTATTCTTAGGGTATATTCCCAGTTGTGGAATCATTGGTTCAAAAGGCAGTTCCATTTTTAATTTTTTGAGGAAATTCCATACTGTTTTCCACAGTGACTGCATCAGTCTGTCTGCATTCTCACGAACAGTATACTAGGGTTCCCATTTTTCTACAACCTTGGCAGCATTTGTTGTTTATTGATTTATTAATGGTGGCCATTCTGACAGGAGCGAGGTGATATCTCATGGTGGTTTTAATTTGCATTTCTCTGATGGCTAGTGATGATGAACATCTTTTCATATATTTATGGGCCCTCTGTATGTTCTTTTTGGAGAAGTGTCTATTAAGGTATTTTGCCCATTTTTTAAATTGGATCGTTTGTCTTCCTGGTTTTGAGTCATACGAACTCTTCATATTTTGGAGATTAAACCCATGTATGATGTATCATTGACAAATATGTTTTCCCATTTGGTCAGTTCCCTCTTCATTTTGATGACGGTTTCTTTATCCATGCAGAAGTTTTAAAATTTGATATAGTCTCATTTGTTTATTTTTTCCTTTATTTCCCTTGCCCTAGGAGGTATACCAGCAAAAATCTTGCTACATGGGATATCTGAAATTTTATTGCCTATGTTTCCTGCTAGGTCTTTTATGGTATCTCAACTTACAGGGTTTTTTTTTATTTATTTTGAGTTTCTTCTGGTGTATGGTATAAGTTGGTAGTCTAGTTTCATTTTCTTGCATGTACCAGTTCAGTTCTTCCAATATCATTTATTGAAGAAATTTTTTACTCCATTGTAAGCTCATGCCCCCTTTGTCAAATAGTAATTGACCATAGAGACATGGGTTTATTTCTGGGCTCTCTATTCTGTTCCATTGATCTATGTGTCTGTCCTATGCTAGTACCAGACTGTTTTGATTACAGTGGCCTTGTAGTATAGTTTTATATCTGGCATTGTTATCCCTCCAACTTTATTCTTCTTTCTCAAGATTGCTGAGCCTATTCATGGTCTTTTTTGGCTCCACATAATTTTTTGCAGCATTTGTTTCATATCGAAATATGCCATTGGTATTTCATAGGAATTGTGTTAAATCTATAGATTGCTTTGGGTAGTATGGACATTTTAATGATGGTAATTCTTCCAATCCATGAACATGGTATATACTTCCATTTATTTATATCTTCCCCAATTTCTTTCTTCAGTGTGCTATAGTTTTTCAAGTATAGGCCTTTTACTTCCTTGGTTAAGTTTATTTCTAGATACTTTTTCTTTTTGCTACAGTAAATGGGATATTTTTCCTAGTTTCTCCTTCTGATAGTTTATTGTTGGTGTACAAAAATGCCATTGATTTCTGAATATTGATATTGTATCCTGCTACTTTGCCAAATTCACTTATTAGGTTGAGTAGTTTTTGGAGGAGGCTATAGGATTTTCTATGTACACTATCACGTTGTCTGCAAATATGAGAGTTTTACTTCCTCTTTTCCAATTTGGATGGCTTTTATTTCTTTTTTTTAGAGATTTTATTTATTTATTTATTTATTTATTTATTTATTTATGAGATAGGGGAAGGGAGAGAGAAAGAGAGGGAGAGAAACATCAATGTTTGGTTTGGTTGCCTATTGCGCATCTCCTACAGTGGACTTGGCCAGAAACTCAAGCATGTGCCTTGACTGGGAATCAAACTGGTAACCCTTTGCTTCACAGTCCAATGCTCAGTCCACTGAGCCACACCAGCTAGGGCTGGATGGCTTTTATTTCTCTTTCTTGTTTGATTGCTGTGGCTAGAACTTCCAGTACTATGTTGAATAAGAGGGGTGAAAGTGAACACCCTTGTCTTGTTTCTGATCTTGAGGGAAATGCTTTTAGTTTTTGCCCATTGAGTATGATATTGGCAGTAGGTTTCTCGTATGTGGCCTTTATTATGTTGAGATATGCTCTCTGTACTCCCACTTTTTTTAGTGTTTTTATCATAAATGGGTGCTGGATTACAACAAGTGCTTTTTCAGCATCTATTGATATGACCATGTCCTTTACTTTGTTTATGTGGTATATATTATGTTTATTGATTTCCAAATATTGTACCATTCTTACATCCTTGGAATAAAGCCCATTTGGTCATTGTGTATGATCTTTTTAATGTATTGCTGGATCCAAATTGCTAATATTTTGATGAAGAGTTTAGCACCTATGTTCATCAGAGATATTGGCCTGTAATTTTCTTTCTTTGTTGCATCTTTACCTGGTTTTACTGACCTCATGAAAAGAGTTTAGGAGTTTTCCCTCCTCTTGAATTTTTTGGAATGGTTTGAGAAGGATAGGAGTTAGATCTTCTTTGAGTGTTTGGTAAAATTCACCTGCAAAGCCATCTGGCCCAGGGCTTTTGTGTGCTGGGAGTTTTTTGATTACTTCTTTGATTTTGCTAGTTCTTAATTGGTCTATGCAGGCTTGCTGCTTCTTCTTGATTCAGTTTTGGAAGATTGTATATTTCTAGAAATTTATCCATTTCACCCAGGTTGTCCAATTCCTTAGCATATAGTTGTCCGCAGTAATGTGTTACAATTCTTTGTATTTCTGTGGTATGGGTTGGTACTTCTCCTCTCTGGTTTTTGATTTTATGTATTTGGGTCCTCTCTCTTTTTTTTTCTTGATGAATCTGATTAACAATTTGTGAATTTTATTTATCTTTTCAAAGAACCAGCTCCTGGATTTATTGATCCTTTGAATTATCTTATCATAGGGGATTTTAAAACTCCACTGTCAACAATGGATAGATTATCCAAACAAAAAATCAACAAGGATATTGTGGCATTGAATGACACCCTAGATCAAATAGACTTAATTGATATTTACAGAGCATTTTGCCCCAAAGAAGCAAAATATATATTCTTTCCAAACACATGAATAAATTTCAAAGTTAGGCCACATAGTAGGATGCAAAACAAGCCTCAAGAAGTTCAAGAAAACTGAAATCATATCAAGCATCTTCTTGGATCACAATGGCTAGAAACTAGCAACCAACCTCAAGGAAAAAAACTCAAAAACATTCAAATGCATGGCAACTGAATAACATGTTATTAAATAATGAAGGGGTTTACAATGAGATCAAGGAAGAAAAAAAAGTACCCGGAAACAAATGAAAATGAACATACAACAACCCAAAACCTATGGAACACAGCAAAGGCAGTCCTGAAAAGGAAGTTCATAGCAATACAGGCCTACCTAAAGAAGACAGAAAAATCTCAAATAAGCAACATAACCCTACATCTAAAGGAACTAGAGAAATGATAATAACAAAGCCCAGAGTGAGTAGAAGGAAGGTAATAATCAAAATCAGAGCAGAATTAAATGACATAGAGACTAAAAAAAACAATTTTTCCCCTTTAGAGTTGATCAAACTCATACTTGGAGATGTTTTGCACTTGTCCACGATCACACAGCTAGGAAGTTATAAACCACACCACTTTGTGTTTAAATCCAGTGGTGTTTCTACCAACACTATAGCTACCTACCCAATTTATAGTGAGACACATTTCAGTTAGTGAAGCAATGAACAGGACTGTTCATAGATGAATACTGTTGTGAGGTAGTGAGTGCTTCCCTATCTCTCAGAAATTAATCATATGCTTAACAACTGTTTTGCCGGGATCTGGTAGTCCCTCAATTTATGTATATACCTTATTAATAAAAATATTAAAAATGAATGTTAATCATAAAGCCTAAGGACCTCCAGAAGTGGTCTAGTGAATTTAAGTTGATTGAGCTATGTGCATTCTGTAGTTATTAGAAGATAAAACACTCCAACTTTGTTCTCTGCATTTACAATCTAATGTTTTTTTTTCTGTTGCAGCAGTTACCCTTATCTAATAACTGGGTAATAGAGGGTGGAATTAGAGGGTATGGAAAGAGGAAGGGCAGGGATGTTTTGTGAATTCCTAATATGAATTATTTGGCATGCTTTTGCTTTATTAAAACAAGCAAAGAATGTGAGTGGTGGTAGGAGAGGGTTTAAAATGATAAGCAGAGAATGCTACCTAGTAAAGGAGAACAGAATACTGAGAAAGGCTAAGGAAGGCAGGGACTATGGATTGTACCGTGTTTCCCTCTTGTTGAGGGGATATGCTCAACATGTATTTGTTGAAATGAATAATGGCATCAACACTTAGAAAAATATTTAAAGAGAACCTTCTCAGTGCTGAGCAGTGTGCTCTATTTGGGAGCCAAAAAAAGTAAACAGAAATCTCAATCCTTTTAAGGAACTCACAGTCTAATAAGAAAAGACCACCGGGCAAAGCAATGGATAAAAAGAGTGTTAATGATTATTGTAGAGAATAGACAAAAGTTTCTACGAAAGCAGAAAAGAGAGTATTTGATTCTGCATAAATATGTAGGGTGAGGTTGTGGGTGTGGTGAAGGGACAGTATGTCAGGGAAGATTACAAAGAGAAAATGGTGCATTATCTTTATTGTCTTGAAAGATAGTAGGAGGTTCACCTGGTTAAATGAGGGAATGATTTCAGACAAGGGAAAATATTACCAAGGCACAAAAACAGAGTCTGTTGAATCTGTGTGTGACATGTGGTAGGAGTTGGCGCGGAAGCTGAAGAGGTGTACGGTTCAGATCATAAAAGGCCTTGTTTACTATCGTAATTAAATTGATCCTGATTGTCTAGGTGGAGAGCCTCTGAAAAATTTTAAAGGAGTCTCTGTGTTTTTGGAGCATCCTCTGGCAGTCATGTAAGACAGAAGCAGAAATGAAATTAGAAAGACTTGACCTAAAGAGTGGCAAAGAGGCTGAAGTAGTGGAGACAGATTATTAGTCACAGAATTAAGAAGGATTCATCCATGGGATTTTACATGAGAACTTTAGTAGAGATAAATTTAGTTGCCTAGTTGTTGGAAGGGCCAGATTTTACCCATAAAATAAGGTGACGGTGAACTGAGTAGCAGAGTGAGTAATATGGAACGCCTGGGATTGGGAACACGTGGCTGCCCTGAGTCTGTATTAGTTGATGACTCTTTTGAAGCGAAATCAGGAAATGACATAAAAATGATTTGCGCAATAAAATTAGAAGAATGAAGACTCCAAAGCCAGTACGTTTGGAAAGAAAAACCAAGGCTGGTGGAGATGGGGAAGTAGCCATTGTCAGAGGGCGATTTTGGACTGTGCAGTGGCAACATCTTCAAGGAAATAGAAATGCCATGAATTCAGCCCTTCCTCACTACAAATTCCCCGCTAAATTCTCCCAGAGGCCTTCATCCTTCAGCCACTTCACGGACTGGGGTGGGTGGGGGGCGGTGGGGGGAGGGGGGACCATTATCTCTGGGCATTTCCTGAATCCCAACAAACCGAGAATGGATCCCAATGTTAGAATTTTGAAAAATTACACACCACAGTCTCGAACCTACATACAAATTTCACAGTGAGAAAAAAACAAAAACAAATGCCAAGGTGTCAGGTAGACGGGTTCTTCTTAAGCCTAGGTTTCCTCACCCTCGATACAGTGCCCCTTCCACTACCCCACACTGCCTGCTGGCTTGGAGGCTACCACCTGAGCGCTGGGTAAGAACCCCAGGGTCCGCCGAGGTGCGTCAGAGGCCCCTTCCCAGGCCCTCCCCCACCCCCAGCTCCGGAGGGACTCCCAGCCCCGCCCCCTTCCCCAAGCTGGGCGGGGTCTTTGCGCAGCCGCTCCGGGGCGCGTGCGGGTCGTTCCGACGCGGCTCGGGCCCGGCCGCGGGTACTCAGAGGTCGTCCTGCTGCCCGCGACGCCGCCCCTCACTTGACGCACGCAGGGGCCGACGCGATTTGCCGCGAGTGACTGGAGTCCCGCCGCCGCAGCAGTCGCGCGGGCCCGCTCCGGCCCTCCTCCTCTCGCCTCGCCCTCCGCCCGAGTCTCGTTTGCGTCCCCTTGGCCTCCCCACCGCCTCGGAGCAACCGGTAGCCAGCGTCAGCTAGGTGAGTGTGGCCGCCGTGTGGCTGCCCGGGCGGGAGGAGCACGCAGGCAGGCCCCGCGGCCGGGCGGCGGGGGCGGGAGCGGGCGCGTGGAGGCGGTGGTGGCCGCCGGCTTTCTTCCCCCGGGCGGGCCGCGCGGCCGAGGGAGGGGCGACCCTGCCCCACCGCCCTTGTTCCCCTGCTGCCGTTGTAGCCCCTGCCGCAGCCCCCCGCTGTCGCCGCCGCCGCAGACAAAGCGCCTGAGGTGGGAAGCCAGACGGGCAGTCCCTGCCTCCCCGCCTGCCGGGTGCGGCTGCGGCCCGCAAAGCCGGGGCGCTCGCGTCTCCCCTCCTGAGCGCCCTTCTTCATTACTGGGTGCAAGGGACCCGAATCGTGCAACAGGTTTAGGTGTTAATCCGTATTTTCTGGCGTGCCCGGACCAGCTGTGGCGCACGCCTCCGGGGCGAGTCCCCGAGTCCGGCGCCCGCTGCGGCTCCTTTGTGTGGCGGGAGACCAGCCCGCCCGGTGGATGGGGGACGCCAGCCCGAGGCCCCCCGGGCTGCGCCCAGCCTCCTGGAAGTCTTCCTGGCTGGAGTGAGGCTTGGCTTCCGCGGGCCTGCAGGATGTTAACATCCTTTAAGCCTTTGGAGGAGCCACAAAGGGAAGGGAGAGAAGGTTGGCAAGGATCTCTGGTTATGTATTTATTTTTTGCATGGTAGGTAGACTCATACTGGAAAAGAGCCGCAGTCTGGCCTGCTTTTGAGCGTGCGGGTGGGACTTCACCCTGGGATGCATGGTTTGGATTGGGGGCTGCTGTGACAGCCTCCGTGGTTCTCATGGTGCTTTGACATCTTCCTCTCCTGCACAGACCTCACTGAGAAGTCTTGAAGCCCTGTTGGGGGAGTAACTTGATAGCAGCTGTTTGACAGGTCACCTCTTTCTTTACGTTTTGTCTGTATACCCGCCATGCACCCTAGCATAGGGTGTGAAACCTTCAAATTAAAATTGCCACTCAAAATACACCTGTGTTGGAAAATATTAATCCACATGGTTTCCCTCGGCTTAACAAACCCTATTTTCTTAGGCGTGAGAAACTTTTTTTCCATCCCCAAGGAAGAATACAGAATAAAGAAGAGTTTTATCTTCGTTTACATTCCTTGCGTCATGCTCTTACCTAGCTGGTTTCATTGGTGTGCTATTTCAGTATAACAATACTAAATAGAAAAAAAAAATCTTCCTTTTGCTTTGAGCAATGAAATACTTCTTTGTTCAGGAACCAGGAAGCTTTTATACATATTACTTTGTGTGGACAGAAGTTAGTGACTTTCTTTTTACCCCACGACCAAAGACATGTAAACATTCCCTTAAGGACTTAAAAAGCATTACACAACTTTATAGATTGTACATCCAAATCCAAGGAATAATTTTTCTGTATATTTATTCAAACAATCTAGATTTAATTTAACCTTAAAAATTGGGCCTACTCTGTAAATTCCCCCACATTAAGGAATGAAATTGATGATATTTAAAGAGTTTACCAAGCATTTTAACCCCTGTAAATTATAATTGGAAGGACTAATTGGTGGATAAGATTAGGAGCTGATGATGGATGGATGGACCTAGAAGGCTGACAGCAGACTCCAGAACATGTGAAGTGGTAGAGAAGAGCATGCAAAATTCATCTACTTGTGTTTTTGTTTGACAGGCTTATCTAAAAGCTAAATGTTTACTAATTTAAAAAACAGACAGTATTACATTTTGACCTTTTTTATATGCTTAAAAGACTCCTTGAAGCTCTTTTTACTTCCTGAAAACACACTTAACATTAATAAAAATTTTCCTTTTGAAGAAATAAAATTATACCAAATTCATAGGATCTGTAGAAAGTTTTTCTGGCATAATTAGTAGTTTTTGTTCACTAAAAATACCATTTATCTGTGTAACATCTAATTTCAAAGAGCTTACATAGCTGTTACAAGTAACAGGAACAACCTCTTGAGAAAAGTAGCATATTTACTAACAAAAAGTAGCAGAAACTTAAACTTCTGAAATTATTTTCTTTTATTGTGATATAACTCATGCACAGTAGATTCCACTCTTCTAAAGTGACAATTCAGTGGTGTTAGCATATTCACAAAGTTGGGCAAACATATATCCTAATTCAAGAACGTTTTCATCATCCTGAAAAGACACTCCTATACCCTTTAACTGTCATTCCCATTCCTCCTCCCCTGTATTTAGCAATCACTAATCTGTTTTCTGTCTCTGTAGATTTTCATTTTCTGGACATTTCATGAAAACAGGATCATACAATATGTGTTCCTTTGTGTCTTTCACTTAACAAAGTATTTTCAGGATTCCTCCATATTGTATTGCATATGTATCAGTATTTCATTCCTAGTTATGCTGAATAATACTCCATTGTATGGATATGCTACATTTCTACTTTTTTTGACTATTATGAGTACTGCTGCTGTGAACATTATGTTTTCAGTTCTCTTGGGTTAGAAGTGGTATTACTTGGTCATGTGGTGAGTGTTTAACTTCTTGAAGAACTATCAGACTTTTCCATAGCTGCTGCACCATTTTATATTCCCACCAAAAAAGTATGAGGGTTCTATTTTTTCCAACACTTGTTAAAATGTTGTCTATATTGACGATAGTCATTCTAGTGGGTGTGAAGTGGTATCTCATTGTGGTTTGCTTTGCGCTAATACCCTAATGATGTTGAACGTCTTTTAATATTCTTATTGGCCATTTGTGTATCTTCTTTGGAAACGTGTTTGATTTATGATCATTTCTAAGTTTATATTTTCACATGTATTCTCTTATTTAGTCTTTGAAAGAATACTATAAATACATTTATTTTTATTTTACTGCTAGGGAAGGTGCAGAGAGGTTAATTTGCTTCTTTTTAACCTTATGTAGTTAGTAAAAGTCTGACTGTGAACTTAGGTCTTCTGACTTTGCTTCCTACATTCTTTTCACTTCATGAGGCATGCAGAAGTTGACTTGTGTTTGCAGATTTACTTGGCTAATCATTGCCAAGTTGAGGGCATAATAAAGAAAACATCAAACAACAAAAAGCAGGTGTTGTGGCCACATTGCCTCATATTCACTACATTTTGTTATGCTTTCTTAAATAAATTCTCTTTTTTCTTACCCTACTAAGGTAGATGTGATTTCCATACATCCTGTGGGAAAACAGAGCAATTAAAGTTAATAACATCTTAGTGGCATAGCTAATCCTAGAACCCACTGTTCACTGAGACCTTGTGCTTTCTCTTCCTCCACAGCTTCCATATTCTCTGTTTTCTCGCTAATTTATTCCTTTTAATTTTAAAGTAATTGGACAATTTTACATTTTTAATAATTATTAAGATTTTCTAGGTTAAGCTGAAATAACTTTTATTTTTGAACTAGGTGGTCTTCCAGTTTCACTTTGAATTGAAGGATTACTAGGGTATATATTTCAGTTTTTATGTATTAGCCTGCACCATGTATATGCAAAATTCTCAACTCCTTAGAGGGTAAGTAGAGTCCATGTGTTACATATTAATCTTTGTGTGTCCATTGTCCAGCATAGTGCCTGGCACATAGCAGGAACTCTAACCTTTGTTTAATGAATGAATACAGATACACTTTTTTAATTGCAAAAAAAGAGACACCAATACAAATTATCTGTTACTCTTTTTTAGAATGATAGTGTAAATTCCAGAAAAAAATTTTTTTGACATTTTATTTATTTATTTTTAGAGAACAGGGAAGGGAAGGAGAAAGAGAGAGAAACATCAATTTGTGATTGCCTCTTGCACACCCCTTCTGGGGACCTGGCCTGAAACCCAGACACGTGCCCTAGACTGGGAGTCGAACCAGGACCCTTTGGTTCACAGGCCTGCACTCAATCCACTGAGCTACACCAGCTAGGGCAGAAAAAAATATTTTTTACTCCTGTCATGTAAAATAAATCATAAAAATTAGAATGAATTAAAACTCAACATTGTTTCTTACAGAAGTGACTATTGTTCCATCTTGGGTTTTAGAAAGTAGGTTCTAAGTACCTGCTGGTGCAAGTGCTTATACACTCAGTGCCCAAATATAGGCATTGTATCCTGAGGTTTGTTAAATAAATGAATGCCCAATGAGCAGATAAAAGAATTAGTTTTTACTATAACAGGTAGAGGAGATAACAGCAAATTGATGTTTAGGCTGCATTATTCATTTATATATTTTAATTGTTAAATGTGATATACCAAGGCCTTTCCAGAAAGTATCCAGCCACACACTATGAAAAATAGAAACATTCATTGAAGAAGATACAAGAAACATTGTACACAGGACAATGATGCCTCAGTTCCCTTCAAGGTAGGCAGCTTGGTACCTCACTGAGTTCTCCCATTGTCTCTTCCACTGTTCAAAACACTCTGCAAAATCCTTTTTTGGATTCACCATCACCTACCCTGTTGTATTCTCCTGAAATCTCATTGATAGTCTGAAATCTCTTTCCTTTCAAAGGTGATTTTAGTTTTGTGAAAAGCAAGAAGCCATAGGGCACCAGATCTAGGCTGCAGTGGGGCTGAGTCACCTGGGTGATTTGATGTTTTGCCAAAAAATGTCATGACATGTGTTGCATGAGCTGGCATATTTTGTGATAAAGCTGCCAATCACCAATTGCCCATAGCTGCAGCCTTCTGAATCATGCAGATACTTTCTGCAGAGGAATGTTCAAGCTTAACACAAAATTTGATGCCTATTCATTACTGTTCTTGCTGAATTATTTTGAATGCGAAGGCCATACAGTACACATGCTCATTCAACAGCATCCACCATCCCCACTGACTGGTACAGTGAAGTCATCACTGTTCAGGTGTGCACATAAAAGTTCACTCTCCTGGGCTGCCAGGTTACATCTATGTTGCATAAACCGCTCTCCATATATTAACAGTGGCTGGACTTTTTCTGGATAGACCTCGTGTGTTAATTATAAAATTCAAATAATACGTGGATGTATAGAGTTAAAGCCGAAAATCTCTCATTTACTTCTTGTCCTCTTTCCTTCTTTTACTCCAAGACCACTCTTCTCCCAGATAATCATTGTTAACAGCTTGGGGTTTATATTTGCAAATATATATCTTTGTATTTTTGTGTACATATGTACAAATATATATTACATATCCAACTGTACTCACATACATACATATTTATATACAGTGTTTTTCTTTTACAGATGGAATCATTCTACACAAATCCTTTGTTTTTCACTTAAATATATTAAGGCTTTTGTGTCTGTAGTCAGAAAAGATAAATATAATATTTGTTTCCTTATTAGTTTGCCATTCTTGCCTGGTTTTGGTGTCAAGATTAAGCCAGCTGTTAAGAATGAATTGGGGAATTCTCCTTATTTTTCCTGTCTTCTGGAATAGTTTAAAATGTCTATTTTTTAAACATCTTTTAGAAATCACCTGACAACCTTTAGGGAAACAAGAGATCCTAGACAACTTTTCTCATATTTCCTGTTTTTATTGTTCTATCAAGTTTTCGATTTTATTTTGTATTACATTTTTGGTGAAGGTTTCCTTCCACTCACACTTATCTTCTCTCAGCTCTGATAAGTTGACAAAAACAAATGATTAAATGAATTAGTGGATGTAGGAGTATATGTGCTTTTCTCTTAGAGAGATCCCCAGCAAAGTCCTGTACTTACTAGTTGTATAACCTTAGGCAAGTTTCCCTTTTCAAACTTCTGTTGTCTTATTTATAAAATGGTAATAATCCCTACCTCACAGAAAACTTGAAAATATTAAATGAAATGTGAAACAACATGTGAGAAACCTCAGTAGTTACATCTAATAAAAATGAAGAAATATGTAATACTAAACTGTAACATGCCATATAAATATATATTTATCACCATAATTATTATAAATTGTTTTGGCCTGCCAAGAACACATTTAAGGAAAAAGGATGGTGGAACTATAGGGATGATTTCTGCTAGTAAATTGGAAAAGTCTGAAAACATTTCCAGGCTATTTAAAATTTAATTTTGGTAGACAGTGATTTTTAAATACCTACATGCTTTTGAGGTAGGATAGTAAGGGGAAAATACCGGAGTAAACAGACCTGAATTAAGCTTGCATTAACACTTATTAGCCTTGTCTCTGTAAAATGGGATAATAAAGTAATACACTTACTTTTTAGGCTAGTTAGGAGGAAAGATGTTAGTGTAATACCTGGCCATTTAATAGGTATTCAAATTGTTAATTTTTTTCCTTTGCATGTAATGAGTGCCTAACATTTATGATCATGAAGTGTTGGGTTCTGCTATTTTAAGGGTGCATGGTATAATGGAAAGAACATTAGGCCCTAAGTCAGAGTTTTAATCTGTGTATTACACTTACTAGGCATTGGCCTTGGAAAAGTCACCTGCTCGGCTTCTTCCATTTCCTACCTATAAAAAAAGGGCAAGAGAGCTAATACTTATTGAGGATCTATTTTATATGCATTTATTAGGCAGTTTACAAATGCTGTCTCATTTAATCCTCCCAGTAATCCCATCAGGTAGAGATAATTGTCATGTCCCATTTTAATAGATGAAGAAACAAAGGTAAATATAAAGGAATTGGATTTTCTCCCTCCACTGCTCCCCAGTCCTGTCTTTGTTCTTTTTCTATTACAACTACCTTCTCCTGGGGATGATAGAGTGTGCCTCTTTATACATGGGATATCAAATGGGGAGAACACTGCAAACTGAAATACTGACTGTGTGGGAAAAGGAAAAAAAACTAAACCATTGTAGGATTAGACTGCTTATTTATTAATGATTTCCATTAATAAAATACAAATAGAGGATTGTTAATGTGTCTTAATGCCTATACTTAAGAGTAATAATTTAAGTTTGTAAATACTTAAGTTGCTTATAACCGCTTTACTTAAATAATTTATTAGTCTTCATTGCATTTCCGATTTGACCAGGTAAAGCAGAGGGGGTAAGTAGTTGTCATTAAGGGATATATAAGTTTGTTTGATGATATATGTGTACTATTCTCTCTGGTAGTTCAGCATTTACTGAAACTACAGACTCTTGGAGAGAAATAGGGAAAATCTGCATTATAATTCATTATCTACTAGCAGACTTGCAGTCACTTAAAAAATGAACCTGTCTTTTGTCAGCTGGTTTATAAAGAGCTATTGATTATATTCTTGAAAGATAGTGACATTATCTTTCCTTTGATAGGGATTGCCAGTGCTTTAGCTGTGGGTTTCATTTTATTTTATCAGATTTGGTGATATTAATGACATTTTTGCAAGCCTTGTGCTAAGGGTACACAAAACAAGAAAAAATGAATGGGGCATTGCAAATTAAATTATGATTCAGTAACAGTATAGAAGTTTTAGAAATCCTATTGAGACTTCAGTTACCATTTTTAGTCTGTTGAGTAGGAGTGGGGATTCCTGTGTTTAGTTTGGGCATTTTTATCAGCATGAATTGTTCTATGGACGTTCTCACTGGTATTGAAGGTTATTTTTTTGCAGAATACATAGTGTGGTGGGCTCGATGTAAGAGATAGAAAACATGGTTCCTGTCTTCAAAGAGTTTATTTTTACTTAGGGAGGCAATGAAGGAGGAAACCAAGTAAAAGGACACAGTGGATTTTTTGAGCTTGTGTTTGTTCTTTGTAACATAACTTTAGCTGCATTGGCCTTTGGTAAGATGCCATAGGTCTTTCCTTATGGGTACTGTCAGAAACAGTCCAACCCTTTGAAAACTAGCAGTTGTGTGTTTTGTATATCTAGTATATCCTAGTGTTCTCTTTGCTTTACAACAATTACTGTTTGGTTTAAGTACCAAGAATAGTTCTCCTTTTTAGTACTTTGCTGTTTAGCTCCTGGACTATGGACTGGGTTTTTCTTTTTTGTGATGACTACTAGAAAGAAAGCCAAAGCTAGATTTGTGGCACACCCAAGTGGGCATATAGGGTTTATGCTGTACATTTTTTTAGCCTTTTTCTTGGCACCATTTTTGGTGTTTTCTTGATCCTTTTACTTTGTTGTTTAAAGTATTAGCTTTTCATGGTTCTTGTATTCTCATAAGTCATATAAGTTCTTTTCAGATCAAAATAGGGGTGTGTATAAATAAATATACATGAAATCCAAGGCAAACAGATTAATGTAGTAGAGACCATATACAGCAAATGGGTTTATTTCTTGGTTAGCTTTGATTGATAATGTTGGCTGCATGGAACAGGACATGATAATGGTTGTGTGGAACATGACATTAAGTATTTGGAGGCATCATGTGGATTTAGTGGGAAGGGCTACTGTGATCACTGAGCAATGTTGTTATGAATGTAGGAGTATCGATGGCCTATATTTGCTATTCCTGTTGTAGACAAAATATACAGGATGCTTGGTAGTACCAGTGGGTGAGTAGCTTTTTAAGTTTAGAGTTAGGTTTTGCCAGGTGAGATGTGGATTTGGGAAACAAGCTGGTTATTTTGGGGGATTGGTGGTCAGATTAGTTTGGCTAGAATAAAATGTGTGCAGTGCATTTAGCAGAAATAAAGTTGGTGGAGAAAGTGAAGAAGGGGGTGTGGAAACCCTTCTTCCATGATCCTATCCAGAATACACATTGCATTTAGTTCTCATGTCTTCTTAGTCTCCTCTGACAGTTTCTTGTCTTTTCTGATTAATTTTGAGGAGTCCTGGCCAGATACTCTATAGAACATCTCTCAGTTGGCTTTGTCTGATGTTTTCCTCATGATTAGAATGGGGCTGTGGATTTTTGGAAATAATATACAAAGTTGAGTTGCCCTTCTCATCATGTCATGTAAGGGAATGTCTGGTATTTGCATGACATTACTGGTGATGTTAACTTAAATCACTTGGTTAAGGTATTGTTTTCCAGGTTTTTCCTCTGTAAGGTTACTATTTTTTTTTCCATACTTTATTTTTGCAAGTGATTCAGTAAGTTCACCCCATCCTCAAAGTAGGAAGGGGAATGAAAGGAACTTTCTTTTTTAAAATGTAGTATTCCTTTAGATGGGTGTAACATATTTTATTCAACTCTTTCCCTATTGACATATATTTAGATGGTTTAGTATATCCTGATAGTTAATGGAGCAACAGATTGATTTTTCTCCTTCCACTTTCATTCATAAATAAATAAATAACAGTACCTAGGTTCAAATCCTGGTTCCACACTAGTTATTTGATCTTGGCCTAAGCTTACTTGGCCTCTTAGTTTCTCCATATGTACAATGGGGATAATAAGTAGGTGTTTATTGTCCTTATACTCCTGAATGAAGCTGCAGGGGTAGACGTTGGGAGAGAAGGTTGCAGTTGCATTAAAATAAAACCTGAGCCCTGGCCAGGTGCTCAGTTATTTGGAGTGTTGTCCTATACAACAAAAAGGTTGTGGGTTCAATTTCCGGTCAGAGCACATACCTAGGTTGTGGGTTCAGTTCCCAGTAGAGAGGCAACCGATAGATGTTTCTCTCTCAATATTTCCTCTCTCTCTCTCCTCTCAACTCTTCCTCTTTAAAAAAAATCAATTAAAAAAGTATCCTCAGCAAAGATTAAAAAAAAAGAAACACTGAAAGTTAATCTTACTTATCCTTTATGATATACATGTTTATTATGTTGTATAATATTAGGCAGAAATTAAAAGCAGTTACATATATAATTGTAATTAACTTTAACATACAGTTTTTCAAGTTTTCTTTCCCATTGCTTTCTCTAGTATGTATAATGATTGCCAGCCGGTATTTTTTTCCTGATATCATGTATTGTGTACTGATCAATGTCTGTTATCATTAAACTAACCACTTCCAACCCCCTTTCCCAACCACACTGTAAAACATACAAATGTTGAATCTTTGACATCAGCTGTAAGGGGGTGGTAGTAGCGGTGATGGTCTTTTGTTTGAATTTCATGTTTGGGTGAGTCCATAAGCTCAGCCTAGCCATTCATGAATTTTATGCACCCTTTTCCCTAGACATTCATGGTTCTTTACTCACTTGCCAGAGGCTACAAGAAGTCTGGGCAAGAGACCGATTGCAGGAGGTTGGAGGGAAAGAGGAGTTACAAAATGACCACCATTCTGAAAGAAGGAAAGGGATATCAAATCAGGAAGAGGAAGTGGACACCATGAAAATGGAATCTGGATCCTTGGAATTTGAGATTCTTAGCTTCCAAATAATAAAGTAAAAGAGTGGAGAAGGCAAAGGAGAACTTAAGTAACATTAGTTGACTCTTTACGCAGATCCCCCAGGCTTATTATCAGGACTAAAGTATTTTCCTAGTGGACTCAGCAAAATAAAAAACAAAGCTCCTATACCCTCAAACCAAGTCAACTCAAAAGGTGAACATTTCTCCTAGCTGCCTTAAACTACTGAGTGCAATCTTTAAGTCCTTTTCTGTTTTGGTAAGGGAAACTGGAAGACAGTGGCCTCTTGGGGATGGGAGGTGTGAAGAATACATTTTGGGTGGTAGAGAACTTAGAAGGCAGGAGAAAGGGAAGGGAAGCTTAGAGGTAGCTGAAAAGACAAGCATGGACTTTTACAATTATTACCAGATCCTGAACTGTCTTTACTCACAGGCAAATAAAAGCTCTATTCCAAATATTTCTTCCATTACAGGATGGGCAGCTAATCAGACGTCATGAGGTGAGAGGCAAGCTACTACTACTACTACCTTGTAATTTAGGATTTATGTCCAGTTTACTTCCAAAATACCAAAGAACTCCAAGGTTAGAAAGGGGAGTGGGAGCATTAGGGTATCCAAATTAAACTGGTAACAACACTTGGACTGTAGTACAATTCTATCTTAAACATATAATTTCTGATAAAATGCCATTTGTGTTAAGTTGCTTTTGTACATTGTGAAAATATTTAAGCCTATCAGTTATTTATACTGAATCATTTAAGTAGATAATTATTGATTTTCTCCTAAATACTTGGCTGAGATCAGATACTAAGGCAGTTAAGAATGTTGATAGAAGAGGAGAGGTAATTTTATAATTCACATCTTTTGTGCAGGATCCTTCTGGACCCTGTGGTTAATTTGAGGTGACATTTTAAAATTAAGTCTGTTTTGCAAAGAGAACACAGCATTTTATGAAAATGGTATTTCTTAGACAACTTAATATTACTATGTCCTTTCAAAGATTTATTTTAATTATCTGTTGATTTTTTCTTAATACAAGATGGTTGCAGGAACAATGCAGATAATAATGGCATTTTCTTATACAGATCTTGAAACCAGAGTTTTATGAAATTAATAGTATTAACCTGACATTGAGCATTTATATTTTGTCAAGCACAGAGATACATAGTAAGAACACAGTATATTAACTACTTGTAAGAAAGTGTTTTGCTACTAGAGCAGAGAAGTCAGACAGTAGTAGTGATTAGTAAATATGGTGCTCTTGAATGTTTTATGATAAAATTGGTTGACACTTGGCATC
The DNA here is from genome assembly GCF_004126475.2 of Phyllostomus discolor. NCBI lineage: Eukaryota > Metazoa > Chordata > Mammalia > Chiroptera > Phyllostomidae > Phyllostomus > Phyllostomus discolor. The sequence continues at coordinate 45,154,413 of NC_040906.2, forward strand.
TCGGTAGTATATTTAACTTAAGAGTTTTATAGGACTCTTAGTTTCAATAATGAAAGTTGTTAGGGCAAGGAAAGAAGGGCAAGTTAGAAGAAGAAGAAAGAAAAAAGAGATGAGTTAACAGAGAACATAAAGAAAAAAGGATTAAAGACAAGAATTCAATTAACTTTTGTGAGAACAAAGTCTTTCCTCTGAGGAAGAAGAAATAAGGTGCTCTAGTTCCTTCTTTATTTTAGGAACACTTACTCAGTTTGGTTTGTTATATGTGACCTCTATAAGCAAAATACACAAGGGATTATAAAATGACAGACTTTTTCCTGCAGTTAGTCATTTACTAAGTGATAAGTTTCTAGTTTCATATAGAAATTGGCATGACTGGGAGGACTACTTCAAACAAGCTGATAACTTTATATTAAGTTAATTTGAATGAATGATGGTGAGAATTATTGGAATATTGTCAAATTACTTGCCAGATTTTTTTCTACATGTAGTGTATGCTGTAAGTATAGGGCTTTAATATTTTTGTGGGTCCTAAGAATTTTGAAGGAATTTAATTAATGATTACAGCAATTTTAAGGGGAGATTATTGACATTTTTATTATGTCAATAATAAAAATGGTTTATTTCATTTAATAAATAAAAGCTTTAATTTATAAAAGGTTTATTAATTTCATTTTATTTATAGAATCATTTTAATACTTGTATGCCATGCTTGTTTGTATCTCTGTCCTCCTGGCAGGAGATTAAAGGTTTCAACTTCCATGGATTCTTGTCTCTGGTGAGCAGGGGTCACCAGACAATATCTAGGGGTCGTCTCTGTACCCCTAGATATTGAGGGATTTTGAAATTCCCCTTTTATGCTACTGGAAGTAGGCATATAGCCATATTTTGCACATGTGTGATTACCGGTGCTTATTCTAGAAAATAATCACTTTCTTTATTTCTAAAGAAAATGAAATTTACCACTTAAAATATCTCCAAACTAACTTAGTTGTATTTGGTACTTGCAGGAAAGAGACAGACATAACAATAGAAAGTAAAATTGACTCAGTTCCTGGCCTTCTGGAGCATGTGCTTTTAATAGATGCTAAGCTTTATGTGAAGCATGTGGGAAGGGCCAGGTAAGCAAGGATCAGATCATGCTGCGTTCCCCCCAAAAGTCTTTAAGACAAAGTGATCATCAGAAAACCATAAGAAAAACCAGAAGGGGGAGGTATCAAAGATATGTACAATAGTAGATAGCACAACAGTGCTAATTTCTAATTATAATTGTATATATTTTATGTGATCATATTTCTTTCATGGAAGCCTTCACATGGACTATGATGTCATTACTAATTTAAGGATCTTTTTCTTAAGATTAGAAAAGTAATTTCATTTATCCCTGTATTGTATATATTGGAAAAAAGGGCAAGTCTGACATTTGTAATATTTTCCTTTAAACGTTTTTCTGATAGAAGATTATATAATTGGCCTAGTTTTAGATCAAGAAAGACAAAGCAATGATTTAATTGTACAGAATTGAGTATAAATTAGGAATTACTGCTTTTAAAGTGGTTTGGCCAAAATAATGTTCTTGTACCTTATGTATTATAAAGTAAAGCTACTTTTGATGTTGTATTATTTCATTTACATAAATTTTAGTCTCAGCTCATGATTTTTAAAGCTTGCAAATAACAAAGTATCCTTAATATTCAAATTGTAGAAAATAAAAATTAAAAACTATATAGGATTATTTGTTTCCCAAAGATGAGTAGGAAAAAAAAAAGGAAGTCCAGAGCTTGTTCTAAGTTACATTAAATAACAAGCAAAGAAATATTTATTAGATTTAAAATTATTTTTTAATGTTCTTAGTTTTTACTTTTCAACACATAGATTGAGGCTTTATTAACCTTTTTGTACCCTCTCCTGTATACTCATGTGTGTATAACTATTTGTGTTAATAAACAGTGTTTAAGGACCTATTCTAAGTAATTCAAGAAATAAATATGCATTCAGACAAGAAGAAATAAAAGATATCTAAATTGGAAAGGAAGAAGTAAAACTCTCATTAATTGCAGATGATATTCTACCAAAAACTACTAGAACTGATAAATGAGTTCAGTAAAGTAGCAAGATACATAATTAATATTCAAAAATTGGTTGCATTTTTATACACTAATCAGAATGGGAAACCAAGAAAATAATCCCATTTACAATTGCATCAGAAAAAAAAAACAACCTAGGAATAAATTTAACCAAGGAGGTAAAGACCTGTACTAGGAAAATTATAAGATACCGAAGAAAGAAATTGAAGAATACACAAATAAATGGAAGCATATATACCATGTTTATAGATGGAAGAATTAAATTAATAAAATGTTCATACTACCTAAAGTAATCTATAGATTCAGTGTGATCGTTATCAAAATACCACCAATGTATTTCACAGAACTAGAACAAATAATCGAAAAGTTTATATGGAACCAAAAAAGACCCTCAGTAGCCTCAGCGATCTTGAAAAAGAAGAATAAAGTTGGAGGTATCATGCTGCCTGATACCAAATTATATTATAAGGCTATAATAATCAAAACAGCATGGTACTGGCATAAAAACAGAGATATCGATCAATGGAATAAAATAGAGAGCCCAGAAATAAGCCCATGCCTTATTGTCAATTAATATTTGACAAAGGAGTCAAGAACTTACAACAGGGTTAAAGACAGTCTATTTAATAAATTGTCCTGGGACAGATACATGCAAAAAAAGGAAAAAATAAACTAGACCACCTTCTTGCAATCTATACAAGAATAAGCTAAAAATGGATTAGACTTAAAGACTTGAAACCATGAAACTCTTAGAAGAAAACAGGCAGTAAAATCTCTAGCATTTCTCTTAGCAGTATTTTTTCTGATACTGTTTATCTCCTAGAGCAAGAGAAACAGTGAGGAAAATAAACAAATAGGACTACATCAAACTAAAGCTTTTGCACAACAAAGGAAACCAACAAAATGAAAAGACAACCTACTGAATGGGAGAAGATATTTGCCAATGGTATATCTGATAAAGGATTTATATCCAAAATTTATAATGAACTCGTACTATTCAACCCCAGAAAAACCAAACAACCCAGGTAAAAAATGGGCAGAGGACCTGAATAGACAGTTCTCCAAAGAGGACATACAGATGGCCAACAGACATGTGAAAAGAAGCTCAGCATCACTAATTGTCACAGAAATGCAAATTAAAACCACAATGAGATATAAGCCCACACTTGTTGGAATGTCTATCATCAATATATCCACAAAAAATCAAGAGTTAGTGAGACTGTGGAGAAAAGGGAACCCTTGCATACTTTTGGTGGGGATGCAAATTGGTGCAGTCACTATGGAAAACAGTATAGAGGTTTCTCAAAAAATTAAAAAGGAATTGTCTTATGACCAAGTAAATCCACTTCTGGGTATTTATCTGAAGAAACCCAAGCCACTAATTGGAAAGAATATATGCACCTCTATGTTCATTGCAGCTTTATTTACAATAGCCAATGTATAGAAACAACCCAAGTGCCCATCAATAGATGAGTGGATAGAAAAGCCATGGTGTGAAATATGATTTCACTTATATGTGGAATCTTAAAGAACAGATGAACAAACAAAACTGAAATAGACTCAGAGAGAGCAAACTGGTGGTTACCAGAGGGGAGAGGCTTGGGAGACTGCGTAAAAGAGGTGAAGGGATTAAAAAGTACAAATTGGTTGTTACAAGATTGTCACGGGGGTGTAAAGTACAGCACAGGGAATAGAGTCAATAAATACCGAGATAACTATGTATGGTGCCAGATGGGTATTGGAAATATCAAGGGGAACACTTGGTAAAGTATATGATTGTCCAACCACATGCTGTACACCAGAAAGCAATACAAAGTAATATTAAAAGTGAACTATAATTTAAAAAATAAAATAATTAAAAACTATAAAACAAATAAGTATGACATGGTTCTGTCAGTGAATCCCCACTCAGGGAGATAGTTATACTATATGATAAGTGCAATAGAGATAGTGTGAGATAAAACAGAGCACTAACAGTGAGAGAATGATTCCTCATCCTCACATCAAGGAAGGTTTCACAGACTAGGTGAAGGTAAGCTAAAGTTCAAAGAGCAAGGAATTTCTTTGACTAGATAGATAAGTAGAGATAACACAAACCAGATCACAATGCACCAGCAATGTAGGTTCAGAGGACTGCACTTGGTTTTTTGCTAATGAAAAGGACAAGAAGTAGGGAGAGAGGCATGGGCATGATGTGGAAAAGACTTCAGTTTTTCAGAAGAGTTGGTCATGGAGAAACATTCAAGATTTTAGAGTAGTGAGGTGGTTAATTTTGCAAGTATGTGAAAAGGTGATTTGGGAAGTGGGAAATCTTTCAGAGATTATACAATAATGGAGGTGCTATGAAAGAGAAGAGGATAGAGTCAGCCAATTCTGTGGCATTTATTGTACAGTATATAGAGGGTATAGGAAAAGAATAACTTAAAAGTCTCTCTTAGGGTTTTGGCTTTTTAAATATTGTGTTGTGGATGCATGCAGATATTGGGGAATAATGTAGGAAAGTTTATCAAATACTACTATAATTTTACCAAATTTTAAATTTTTGAAAAAATTTCATACTTAACAAAGAAGTCATAAAAATAATTCAAAGAATTCTCATGTATTCTCACTCCAGATTAGCCAAATGTTAATTTTTATCATATTTACTTTCATAAAGTAATAATATTATTTTATTTCTGGACCACTTGAGGGTAATTTATAGGCATTATGTCCCTTTGTCCCTAAGTACTTCAGTGTGCATTTTTCTTAAAGATTTTATTTATTTATTTTTAGAGAGGGAAGGGAGGGAGAAAGAGAGAGAGAGAGAAACATCAGTGTGCCATTGTTGGGGGCCGTGGCCTGCAACCCAGGCATGTGCCCTGACTTGGAATTGAACCTGCAACACTTTGGTTTGTAACCCCCACTCAATCCACTGAGCTACGCCAGCCAGGGCCAGTGTGCATTTCTTAAAAATAAGCATATTTTCTTATATAACTATAGTACAATAACAAAATTTAGGAAATTAACATTGATATAATATTGTATTACCTTTATTCAAATTTTGCTAAGTTTCCTAAAGTCCTTTTAAGAAAATGAGAAACTTTTCCTCCTGATATGGTATTTAGTCTAGGAGATCATGTGTTACTTTTATTTGTCATACTTTATTCTTTAATCTGCATCACATCCTTTGTCTTTGTGTTTCATGATACGACATTTTTGAAGAATACAGGTCAGTTATTTTTATAGAAGTATTGCACCATTTGGGTTTATCTGGTGTTTCCTCCTGATTAAATTCAGATTATGCATTTTTGGCTGGAATACTACAGCAGTATATCAGTGAACCATATCTGTATGTTCATGCTATTGTTGTAACACTAGTGATATAAATCTTATCACTTGGTTATGGTGCTGTCTTCCAGGTTTCCCTACTCTAAAATTACCCTTTTTTCCTTTGTAATTAATAAGTATTATTTGAGGAGATATTTTGAGACTCTTTTAATATCCTACTTTTCACAAAAATTTTTATCCACTAGTTTTCATGTATGATAATAATTCTTACATCATCCTGTGTTTTTTTTTAAGATTTTTTATTTATTTATTCACTTTTAGAGAGGGAAGGGAGGGAGACAGAGAGAGAGAGAGAGAGAGAGAGGGAGAGAGAAACATCAATGTGCGGTTGCTGGGGGTTATGGCCTGCAACCCAAGCATGTACCCTGGCTGGGAATCGAACCTGCGATACTTTGGTTCGCAGCCCACGCTCAATCCACTGAGCTACGCCAGCCAGGGCCCCATCTTGTGTTTTTTTTACATAAAAAACCTTTGAACACTTCATTATATTCTAGCAAAAGATGGTCAAGAGTCATCTGTCGTACTTTCCCTACCCAACTTGTAATACCATTTTTTTCAAGCAACCCTGATCCTTTTTAGTGGGAATAGTGTTTAGAAATCTAAATCTAGTCACATATGCTCATCGTTACTGAGGGGTCATTGAACTTAGGCCCTTTTATTAGTCAGGGTTCTCTAGAGTAGTAGAACTAATAGGTGATCGATCGATCGATCAATAGATAAATATCACAAGAAATTAGCTCATGTGGGTATGGTTTACACTTTTTCCTCTTGTTTACAGTGTTGGCTTTGCTTTATATATTGTTTTTGAGAAGTCTGATGCCTGTGTTAATTTTCTTGCCTTTGTAAGCTATTTGATCCTTTTGCTTGGAATTTTTAATTTTTCCCTTTTATTTCTAAAGTCTAATCATTTTACTTAGAGTTTATTGTAGCAGGTCAATTTTCCCTGCTATGTAGTGGATCCTTTTAATATATAGAACTGGATCTTTTGTTTCTTTTGATTATAGTTTTAAATGCTATTTTATTAGTGTTTTGTTTTTCGTTTTCAGGGATTCCGGTTATGCACATATTTTCTTTGTTTATCTTTACTTTATAAAACTTTTCTGTTTTTACTTTACTATCTCATTTCTATCCTCTTTGTTCTTTTACTGCAGCAGTCCCCAATCTTTTTGGCACAGGTGGGTGGGTGGGTGGGATGGGGTTGGGCATGGAGGTGGAGCTCAGGTGAGCTTCACTTGTAGCCGAGTTCTTAACAGGCCATGGGCCTGGAGTTGGGGACTCTTCTTTTACTCTTTCTTTTAATATCTCTAATTTTTTTATTTGAGTTTATTCTTCACATTGTAATTTAGTTTTCAATTCTGATATGATTTTGTCTTTTTCTTCTATTTTTTACCTGAGTTCAGTCACCTCTTCTTTCTTTTATTTCTCTTTGCTTTGATCCATTCTGTGTTTAGGTTTTAAATTTCTGTTCCAGAATGTTGTTTTTTTTAATATCCCAAATGCTTATTAAAGAGATAAAGTTCAGTTTGTAATCTTACATTAACGATTTTGGCTTTCTTTTTTTGTTCTGACTTCATTTTTTATAATTTTACATAGATGCACATTGCTCATGCTTCTGCATTTTTGTGAGCAGGGCTGATATTTTAAGAGGTCTTAAGAGAATACTGATTTAAGAGTCCCCTCCTCTGCCCCTGTAGTATTGATTGTTGGACGTCTTTATTTCCTCTTGAGGGGGAGGGAGAAAGGGTTGTGTGCCTCTCAGTTTGCCTCAGTGGTTGATAGATGCCAAGATAGATTCCTGGGAGGTGGAGGGATTATAATAAGGAAGGGGTTCAGGAAGAGTGATTGTCTTAAGTCTGGTTCCTTTAATTTTAAGCATTGAGGCCAATGTAATGGGCTTAACTAAAAGGGGGATTTAATGTAAGAATTCTGGCATATCTCCCTACACAGAATGGCACCTGGGCCCTCTTAAGGCATTGAAACTAGGGTGGAGAGGCAAAGCAACCTGCTCAAGGTTTTCAGGGGCTCCACAAACAGAAGTCATTAAAAACAGGAAGTGTTACTTTGGTGCCTCCTACTTAACTGGTATGTTTTGTTCTAGAGCAGGCGTGCCAACCTCATTTTCACGGGGTGGAGAAGGACCCGCACATCAGCCTCACAGTTGCCTTTAGAGGGCTAAATGTAATTCTAGGACTGTATAAATGTAACTACTCCTTAACTGTTAAGCAAGAGCTCAGCGGATAAAACAAGGTGGAGGGCCAGATTCAGCCTGAGGGCCTTGTGTTTGCCACCTGTGTTCCTGAGGCAGCACTGCTAGAGAAAGTCCTTTTAAACTTAAATTATTTTTGTGTAAATAAGCACTATAGTTTTTTATTTAAAAATTGACTTTGTATGTTGCGTGTTACTACAAAAATATTTTTTTCTAATTTCTGTTGACAAGTCTTACTTCTAGAATATAGTATTAGTTGGTGACAGAAATGATATTGTCTCAATTATTTGAAATTCTTGCTGCAATAACTTATTTTTGACTGTTGAGGGGAATCCTAGAGTGTCCTCTGTGGTTCTTTTGTGGGTTCTATAGAATAGGATAATCTGACAAGTAAGATATCAGTGCTAGAGTCAGGAGGTATCTAAATACTGAAAAAATAACTAGGAACTGTTTATAGATATTAAAGTGAAAAAGTGAGGTGGAGGAGAGGGTAATGGTGAGTACTGTAATAAAAATGAAGTTGTAGTTTCAGAAAATGGAAAAATGATCATGCTAAGTAGTGACTTTTTTCAAGTGTTGAAATATAGATAATGCAACCTCATTTAGACTATAAATATAGTAAATTTATTTTATTTATTTTTTAATTTAATTTTAATCATTGTTCAAATACAGTTTTCTCCTTTTTACTCCCAGTCCAGCACCCCCCCCCCCCCCACAAATATAGTAAATTTAAATAAACCATTCTAAAAGGCGAAAGTTGGAGTTGGCTCAGTATAAAGAAGGCTTTATGAAGTGCCTCTCTTCATTCATGATCCTGATGGGCCAGGTCCCAAGATGTTACAGTAAAGGTCCTTGAACTATGTAATTTAATATTCTGTTCAGAGTAATGCATGCTCTATTCATAGTGCTTTGTCAAGTTTAAAATTATCTAAGTTTGTTTTTCCCCTTTTCTACTGCCTCCTAATCATTTTGCCCAGTGGCACCTAAATAAAAAAGTTGACAGGATCATAAGAAAGTTTATTCAACGAATATTTACTATGCATTGGTCATGTGCCAGGCATTGTTCTAGTGAAACAGACAAGTTTAAAGGACTGAGCCAATACCTACATTAATTTCAGAAATAACTTTTTTTTGGATTTGTTGGCTATATAGGTACAAGAAATTGTCTTTAAATTTGGAACATTCTCTTAAGTGTTAATGTGTGTTACACGCAAAACATTTGGGCCTTTGTTCTCTTTTCTGGGTCAAACAATATACTTAATTGATTCTTCATCTAAGAGATGCCTGGTCTTCTTACCAGCCACACATCACAGTGAATGTATAATTGTGGACATAAACTTTTGCTTGCCTTGGTTATTTAGTACTTAAAGAGTAGAAGATGGTGATAGTGATAGAGAGTGCGAAGGTGACTGCTGAGAAAATGAGTCTGTTCACAAAGTGAGAAAGTCCTGAAGAGGAAACAAAAGTCTCCAGTGCCAGCACACAGCAAGGACAGGGATTCTGCCTCCATGCCTACCTCTTTTTAGCTTTCCCTCCTCTGCGGGCTTACATAGGGACTAAATACTCAGATCTCTCTTTATAAAGAACTTTAGAATATGATAGTGAGTATATGAATATTTGAAAGTTATGTATGGTCTAGTCTCTCTTGATTTTGAAATAAAAAATATTGCTAGGTACAAAAAAAGGATTATAGCCTCTTCTTTTACAGTATTGTTCTGTTTAAAGATCTAATCTTAATTTTATCATGGATATTTTCAAACACACAAAAACAGAGAGAGCAGTAAAGCGAACTACTGTTTACATGTCATAAACTTTCAACAGGTATCAACACATGGCCAAAACTATTGGATGTATATTCCCTGTCCTTTTCAATGACAACAATACCAGGCGTATTTCATTTGTAAATGTAAAAATATATGTCACTAAAATATGACATACTCTTTTTAACAAGCATAACCTAATGATGTTATATCTAAAAGTGAATAGTTCTATTTGAGAGATTTTAAAGACCTTTATTACTCATTATAATAAAGGTTACTCCATCAAACAGGAGCATGAGGAGTAATATAATTAAAGTCTTGGACTCAGCCTTAGGTTTATATGCCAGCTTTGCTACTCAGGAGCTGCTTGACCTTGAGCAGGTTAACCTCTCTTCATCTCACTAAGCCTGTTTCCTCAGCTGTTAAATGCCAACAATAATTTTAACCTCATGGGATTGTTGTGAGTTATAAATGAAACAATGCACATAAAGGGAATAGGATACTGCTTTGTGCACAGAACATTCTCAGTCATGTTAGTCATTGTTGTTCTTTTTATTTGGTGGTTTAAAGAAATAAACATAACTAATTTGAGATTCCACTTTTACTATAGTATATGTGATGTTTCCAAAGTGATTTACATATAGTGATTCTCTAAGCTCTGGTTTTTAGGGAATGTAGAACAGTCTTAGTATTTTTTTAAATTCAAAGGCACATTTTATACTTTTCTCAGAAGCAAACTTGATTTGTTTTAAAACATAATACTGCTGAAAAGAAGCAATACCTTTAATAAAATTTTGGACGTCTTTATGTATTGGAGTAAAAACTTGGAGATACCCTAAAAGATTTGTTTATAAACCTCCCTATAGGTTAAAAACAAAAAGCAAATCTAAGTTGCCTTTCTAGTACCAATTTATTTAGAATAATAGAGAGTTTGGGCATCTGTGAACAAAAAAAATGCTATCAACAATGTTGCTTATATTCTCCTTTCTTCCTTATTATATTTAATCAATTTAATCTTTTATTGTTTTACCTCATCCAGAGTGAAAGAAATTTGTCTTTACAGCTGAAGCTCTCTTATAATGATGTGCTTTAATTATAGTGGAAATTGGGGGATAAATTAATCAGCATATGCAATTCATTTAAAAAATTTTCTGGAACATACTGCTTTCATATTTTTAGTTTTTAGTTTTTAATACTTAAAGTACACACCATTTTTATCCAGATTTTTCTGATTTACAAAATGGGAAGTTTTGTTTATTTTTAAAATTATTTTTGACAGCTTTACTGAGGTCAAATTTATAGGCGATAAGATTCACCCATTTTAAGTGTACACTGCAGTGATTTTTAGTAGATTTACAGAAGATCACAATTTTATTTTACATTTCCATCACCCCTGAAAAGAATTCTTGTGTCCATTACCAGTCAATCCCCATACCCACCCTCAGTCTTAAGCGATCACTAATTTACTTTCTCTCTCTCTGGATTTGCCTATTTTGGATATTTCATGTAAATGGAATCATATAACATGTGACCTTTGGTATCTGGCTTATTTCACTTAGCCTAATGTTTTAAGGTTCATCCACGTTTGTACCATTATCATTCTTTTTTTTACTTGCCAAATAGTATTCCATTATATGAATGTATCAAATTGGTTTATCCATTCAGAATTGACATTTGGGTTATATCCATGTCTTAAGTTAATGTTCTGAATAACACTGCTATGAACATTTTTGTATTAGTTTTTGTGGGTATGTATTTTCCATTTAAAAGTTATTAATGTATAAAATAATGGTTCTCTGCTATTCATGTTTTTTATTCATATGTTTTTAATTTTGACTTTATTATGTCACAGCATACCGTGTGTCACTGTGTATAATGCGCACCCACGTTTTGTGCGCACTGTAAATGGATTATGCCCAAGGTATGTAATCGTTATACCCATGTGTAATGAACATACTTATTTTTCCCTCAAAAATTTGGACAAAAAAGTGCACATTGTACATGGCAAAATATGGTAATATAGTGAAGAGAAGCATTGTGAAGAGGTTCAGGAGCCCAGGTTTCAGGTTGTTACCCTTTTACTTAGGTGTGTAAGTCTGTATCTCTAGATTTCAGTTTCTGTTTTAGATTTAATGTTTGTGTTGAAAACTATTCCCCAATGTGATGGTATTTGGAGGTGGGGCCTTGGGAGTTGATTAGTGCTGTAATGAAAGAGACCCCAGAATGCTCCTTTGCCCCTTACGCCATGTGAGGAAAAAGATGGCCTTCTGTGGATCAGGAAGTGGGTTCTCAGCTCAGACATTGAATCGCTAGACATTGAATCTTGTTCTTGGACTTCCCAGCCCCCAGAAATATGAGAAATTTATTTAAGCCACCCATTCTATGGTATTTTTGTTATAGCAGCCCAAATGGACTAAGACAGTTTCCTTATCAATAAAATGAAAAAGTTTGACTAGATGCTCTCTAGGTTTTAAGTCTATGACTTATAAATCTGTTATTTTGTGTATGGCCTTGGACAAATTGCTTAATTAACTTCTCTGTACCTCAGTTTTATCATCAGGAAAAAATGGGGATTAATAGAATCGTATGTTGTTCTGAGGATAAAATTACATTCTTGGAACATAAAAATATGCCAGGATATGTTAAATTACTAATAATAAAGCCATAACCATTTTAGTGTTTTAGACCAAGAAGGCCTTAGTGGGAACGCTTTGGTTGTGGCCTCAGTGGAGAATATTGGTATTAAACCAGTAATTAGTGGGGGAAGAAACATTTAGCTAGTAATAATAATAGGTGCCATTTATCTAGTGCTTACCATCTTGGAGTATATTAAACATTATACGTTAGCTCACCTAATCTTCAGTCCTCTAAATTAAGTTTAGTGGTCATTCCCCGCCAAAATGAAATGAATTGCCCAAACCACCTTGCCAGTAATGGCCTGCTTCAGGGCATACCCTGGCTTTGAGGTCATTATGTTTACCACTGCACTAAACTGCCTTTCAGGGGGACAACTCTTTGGAACAGAATCCTATAGGGGTTTTCAGTCGGGGAGGCCTTTGCTTGTGAAACGTAGCTAGTATTGTTAACAGTTCTTATGAGAGATAAAAAAAGAGGTTATCATGCCTTGGCTCAGTTGTTTGGTCTTTGTCCTGCAGAGTGAAAGGTTGCTGGTTGATTCCCAGTTTGGTCTGGTCCCCAGTTGGGGAGAGTACAAAAGGCAACCAGTTGATGTTTCGCTCCCTCTCTTTCTCCTTGCCTTCCCCCTTCTCTTTCTAAAAAAACAACTAAAAAAGAGGTGATCATTCTATAAATAGTTTCCATATGTATCTTGTATTACTTTGTTCCATGCAATAGTGAAATGACATTTAAGTTACTAAATAAATGAAAAGGTTTACAATATGTTCAGTATCTTTGTAGTTTTACATAAAAAATGTACAATATACATTTTTTTAATAGGACTTTTAGTCTGATGGAAAATAACTCACATGTTCCACTGGCTTCTTTCTGCCTGGCAAATAATATAATTTTTACTTCTTGAACAATTTTTCATCTTTTTAGTTAACTTAAATATTAAAAAAATTTTGTGGTACTTTTTTTTTCTTTCCCTAGTGTTGTCTTTACTGTATACCAAATATTTACATCATATATACTAAAAAACTTAATAGTGCCAAAATTTCAATTCATGTTACATGTATTTTATTTTATTTGAATAAAAGAGCTCTTTTGTATATGTGTGATATACAGCATATAAACAATTAGATACCAAAAATCAGTTTGTGTGCCAATTATTTGTATTGGGCTGGCCAAAAAGTCCATTTAGTTTTTTCCATAAAATAAAAGACACTTTTTTTATTTTCACCAGTAACTTCATTGAGTTGGATATTTTGAGTACGTTAGCTGTCTCCTGCTATTGGCTTCTTGTAGGTAGAGGCCACAAGTGGTCTCTACTAAAGGGGTACTACTAAACATCATCTAATGCATAAGAGAACCCCATAGCAAAGAATTATTTGGCCAAAATGTCAGTAGTACCAGGAAGCTTCACAAGCCACTTTTGAAAACATTCGATCAGTCATAGCACCTTCTCCATACACTGCACAAATCTTTTTTTTATGTTTCAGTTGTGTTTTTACCTTTCTTGAAATAATAAAGTATAATACACCCACAATGTAGCTTATTTTCTTCTATCTTCAATATTACAATGGCTGCACAAAAATTCACCAGTTTTGTTAAGTTTTTTTTTTAATGCATGCTGGTATGACAGCTGTTACAGTACAATCTAACAAAATTGTTTTGAAGTTAAAGACAACTAAGCACTACTAGAGTTGTTGTATGGGAAAAACTAAACGAACTTTTTGGCCAGCCCAATATTAGGAACTCCATAATACATCTGAACCTATATTCAGATCCATTAGACTATATTATATGTCTGGAATATTGGGCTTAGTCTGAGATCATCTCAATAAAAGGCATATATGTCTTTGCTAAGGATAGAGGGAGAATACTTTTGTTTTCCCAGGATAAAGGTCAGGAGGGGAAAGTTTGGTGATGTCCCAGAGAAATTTTGAGATGAAGAGGAGGGTAGGACATGCCTACAGCAGGTTAAGAGGGGTTGAGATCTGGAAATCATGGGCTTATAAAGTTACTGTGGCTGGATTTGCTTCCTCCTCTGTTGATGAAAAGAGACTTACCCAACCAGTTGATCTCAGTGGACACAACCATTGCTCTTGAGAAGGAAGTGGTCCAGGCTTCTTGGAACTCAGTGCAAGACTCAGATGAAGAAGCCCTATGGGTAGAAAGCTCATTGCAGAGAGCTCTAGCAGCAAATGAAGTTCTAGCCATCCTCTACAGCTGAGGATACTACAAGTATCTTTACCTTCCTGGAATTCCACAAGCCTGACTCCCTTCTCTAAAGCAGTATTCCTTTTTCCTTTTGCTGCCCCAATTTTGGTGAAGCAGCCAAATTTCTGAGGATTTATCAATAAATACACATAACAAGAGCCAAAGGTTTGAAATATACAATTAAGGAATTTTTGAAGCTGAATCTTCAAAAGTGGAGGTTTGTATTCCCAAGGGTCTGGTAGAAAAGCCAGAGGAGTGAGGAAATTCTTAAAAGAAACTGACTTCCCCCACCTTCTGACTTTGTAAACAGCAGTGTTCAGTGGCTCCTGTTGACAAGAGCCAGGGCAAGCAGAGTGGTATAGGAATAGATGCTTATTTTGTAGTTTTTGTAAAAGGGGAAAGATTTATATGATCTGAAGAGAAACCACAGTATAGGTAGTTTTTGAAAAGGGTTTTTAAGTGGTGGTTTGTCATTACCATAAGACTTTGGAATTTTTGAAGTTTAAGTACAGTATAAGACTTAATGTTCTATTGGACTTCTTAATGTAGAATTTTCTTTCAAGGTAAATCCTTGATAGTTTCATAGAAAGCTCAAAGTCTCTTTCCATTGCCTTCTTCCCTCTCATCCATTCTCATTGAATAAACTAAGTCCTGATCCATTCATAAAATTTGTATTAATACAGTAATATTTTAGCGTTGAATTTTATTTGGAGGAATTAGTGTTGTATATTCCTGTACTGTGGTGAAAGTTAACCTTGTTTCATCATTTTCATGTAAAATCTGTCCAAAAGAATTGTTGATCTTTCATTTACAACTGTCAATATTGTAAAACCAGCAATAACAACTCACATAAATTTTTAACTGTTAATCTGCTTTATAGATGTATTATCCTGAAGTTGAAGAATGTTTTATTTTTTGGTATAATTGTATATATATGAATATGTGGAGTGATGAACCCACTTAGGTACTACCAAATGCTGTATTGAGTGTGTGTTCATTTATTTTAATCTCTAAGGTTGCTCTTCATAAAAACAGTTGAGAGTATTTCTAATGTGAATCTAAGGACAATATTTTTTTCTGGAAATGCAAGGCTGAGGAGCCCACATTCTGATTTTGTTCATTGCCATTATGAGTTTACAAGATATACACTTAATAGAGATGATGTAGTTAGCCTCAGGCTATCCTAATGGGTTTTCACTGGTTGTTAAAATGCTCTTTGAAGAACCTAACTAAATTTTCCAAATAAACTGGTTGATTTATACTTGCTGAAAGAGGAGTTCCAGTGCACCCACTCATATCATCAGTTACAGTCTCTTATGAATTGTAATTTGCCCAATCTTGATTAAAAGGCTTGCAATCCTGTTTTCCTGGGGCTCAACACATTCTCTGCTGCTCGTCATATCCTCTGTTGCCCTCTACTGGCTGCCCATTGGTAGTACCCATTGATGTCCGTCTTCTCACCATCTACGCAAGGGCTTGCTTTTTTCTCAAGCATCTGGCAGTTTATGTAGCTGCTGGGTCTTGTGAGAGGCTGTCCCAGTAGAAAGAAGCCGGGAGGAGCTACTTTTAAGGAAAATCATATGTGATCCAATGATTGAGTCACAAGGCAATGACATCCAGGTAGTTGTGATAGTGTTAGGATTCCTAGGGTGTTTTTGCTTTTTGTTTCATATGTTTGTTTATTTGTTCATTCATTTATCCATTTATCAGATATTTTTTCAGTACCAGGTATGTCTGTACCTAACCTTGCCTCAATCTAGTAGGTACTTAATAAATGTACCTACTCAATATAACTCAGTTTGTTAAACAAGTGAGTGAATGAGTGAATAAATACAAAGATAAATAAGGTTTGGTCTCTGCTCTTGGGGAGACAGATACCATTTAAATACTTGGTTGCCCCAGTTTTCCTCTTTTTAACTCTGCAAAATCTTGGAAAGATGTTTGAAGAAGAGGAATACAGATATTGGTTAAAACTTTGTCTTGTATTTCTAATTCTCCGAATTCATTATCACTAACTGTAAAAGGGCTGTTTTGCATAGGGTTTATTTTTCACCTAGAAATGTTATTAATTTACTTTGATGTGTTTTGTTTTTGTTGAAGGTAACATGCAGTATGATTGCACATTTTTCTTTATATTCACCAGTCTCCAAGGTACCTCATCTACCCCAAACTCTGGCTTTCTGTCTTTTATAGTCAATAAATTGTGACTTAAGTCATTTTAAATGACCATATATGAAATAAGACATGTTTTTGTTAAGCATGTTGTGAATTTTTTAATTTTCCAATTTCTTAGCCTGCTTTACTTGGCAAGTTTTTAAAAAATATGTTTTCCTTGCCACTGTTCATTAATTCATATCAGATAAATGTCATTGGCTTCATTTCTTGTTTGTGAATATATGCCACTCAAATGTATTTAAGATTGAATAAACAACTTCTTGTGAGAAATAATGACCTGTACCTATTCCATTGGAGAAGAGCATGTTAACATTTTATTGTGGTGATGGTAGTGGGTAGTTAATAGTTTGCAAGATTTTTGTTTGTGTGTGTGTGTGTGTATGTGTGTTTTGTACATTACTTTAACTATTATGAGATATATAACACATTGTTTGCGGGGAGTTTTTATCACACGCTCTACTACCAGTCAACGTAAAACGTATAAATACATTTCCCGCATACAATGTGATAAGATAACCAAAGATAGGCAAATTTATTTTTTGTTTTTTTTATGACTGTGCTAAAAAATCTAAAGCAAATAACTTTTGAAAAACTAAATTTAATTAGAACTAGTGGTACAGTAATCACTGTGGTTCATTACCAACTATTTTATAACAACAGTGAAAGAGATTGATAGAAAAGAGACTCAAGAAGCTAAGGGAGGTATAAAGAGTAAACAGTATAGCTTCCATCTCTTGACTGTTCATACTTTATCCATCAGTTCATTTGATCTTGGCTTCCATACTCAAACACCTGTTATTTCTCATTATTTTAAGTTAGTTTGTCATTACTTTCAGGATGTCCTTTAAAAAGCTATTGAATTTTTTAAAATTTAGTATTTTGCCATCCTGAGGTAGTTCTGGAAAGTAGTGAAGAGTTTGGATAAAGCGTCTCTTTCTCAGGAGACAGAGGTATAATGTAAAATATTTTCTGGATATAATAATTTGCTGGTTTTTTTCTGAAGACTGAAAACATCTTTTTTTTTTTTTTTTTGCTCTGAGTGTATGGCGATCTCAATAGTGAAAAAATTTGGCACTTCCTGACAAAAAAATCAATAACCTGACTTGTAAAGCTTGGATAACACAGAACTCTGCAGCTCTCTTTTTTTTAAGGATTTTATTTATTTATTGTTAGATAATAGGGGAAAGGAGAGAGAAAGAGAGGGAAAGAAACATGGATGTGAGAGAGAAACATCTATTGGTTGCCTCCCAAACGCACACTGACTGGGGACTGAACACAAGCATGTGCCCTGACCAGGAATCTAACCTGTGGCCTTTAGCTTTGCAGAATGACACCCAACCAACTGAACCACACCGATCAGGGCACAGTTGCCATTTCTTATGTTTTGTGGGATCTTAGGAATTGTTCTTTTTTCTTAGGTGCTGGTTAATTGGGTTTTATGTGTTAATTGGGTTAGTTTGACAGTGTGTTCTTTGTATACAGGTGCAAATAGTGGGCATCTTAAAACTTCAGTGTGTTGATGAACATTTTCCTTCAGAATAAATGGCAACTAATTATTTTTTAAAAAGAAGCATTAAAATAACTGCAGACGTGATCTACTAAACTATAAATTGCAGTTTTGTTTCCTATACCAATCAAGTTTCTCTATCAACTGAGAGAGAACTGGACTCTTGTTAACTTAAGCAGAAAAGGGGGATTTATTGGAAAGATGTATAATTCACAGGACTGATGAGACAGATGGAGAAAAAGGCTCAGGAAATAAGAAGGAATCAAAGGCAGTTGAAAATTTGTCTGTGTTCATACCATAGGAAAAGTCTTGTTAGGAAGCCAGTTCTATTCCTATAACTAAGTTGTTTCTGTATCTATCTACATTACTGCCTCAAGGTTGAACTTCCTTTGTCAGTGAGTATCTCACTGACAGCCTGGATCAGCAGTTCGCCTGTTTCTAGTTTTCACGGGTCTGTGAGGTCAAACTAGTTTAATGGTAAATTCTTTGGCATTATTTGCCCCTTTCACTGTGTTGACTTTCACATTGATGATACAAAAGAAATGGTGGGCAGAGGTGCTGGTTCCTTAGCATGAATCCAAGCAGTGGCACATATGTATATGTATTTTCTAGATATTTTAATTTTGCATATAGTCTAGAGCTCCATCTTGCTCAGTCAAATGTCACTGAATATTTTCTGAGCTGTTCTATTGGGAAGCTGATAGTGCGCTGTGAGAACATTGTTACTGGAACCAGATTGCTTGGATGTAAATCCTAACTTCCCCATTTACTAGCTGTGAGATGTTAGGCAATGTTTAGCCTTTCTAAGTCCAGTTAACTCCTCTGTAAAATGGGAATAATAATAGTACTTACCTTATAGAAATGTTGTAAGGTTTAATAAATTAATACAAATAAATCACTTAGCATAATGCATACCTTGTAAAATGCATAGTAAAGGTTAATTTTCATCATCGTTATTACCATCATTTTAAATCTTTCAAATCACAGGAGAATGGACCATAGTTAGGAAATAGAGCTGTCTGGGTCTTACAGAGCTGAATTTCAGACTCCTCATATCAAGATACTGATCTGAAAACATGAAGTGTTACTGCTTTTAGATTAACGTAAAATATGAGCTTTTCTCTTATACTTCCTACTGATTTTATGTTAGCTTGCGCTGCTGTAGAACAAAAATGAATGAATTAATTGCAAGCAAATATTTAAGGATAGAACTAAGAATATATTGTATTTAGTTTGACAGTGTGTTCTTTGTATACAGGTGCAAATGGTGGTCATTTTACAAAAAAATATGTACACAAAAGCTGTAAAATAATGTATGTGTTTAAGTAGTCTTGCTTACTTATTATCTGAAAAATATTGGCTGCATTTTTTTTCTTAATATGTGGGATTTTCTTAAAGACTACTTCCCCCCTTCTACCCCTCCCCCAGCCAACCCAGGGCAGGGCTGTGACTTTAGGGTTTAGCTCTCGCTCAGTGCTCAATAGCACAGTGCCTAAAATGGGGGTAGGTTCATGGTAAGGATTTGCTGAATAAGTAATATGCTTTCATATAGAAGAGTCATATTTTCTACTCTCCTAGAAAATTATTTTCGAGAGAGTATGCTTTCTGGTGACTATAGTTAATAATACTATGTTGCATATTTGAAAGTTGCTAAGAGAGTAAGCCTAAAATGTCTTCTCCCAAGAAAATAAACTTTTGTGGCTGCATAGGGTGACAGATGTTAGGTAGACTTACTGTAGTGATCACTTCTCGCTATATACAGATGTTAATGTAATATTATATGTCAGTTATATCTCAACTTAAAAAACAGGCTGTTTGAAAAAGAGTGTGGTTTCATTAAATATAGTATAATTTCATGGTGTACTCCAAGGAACTATTACTATACATTATGATGGTGGGTGGGTGTGAGGTGTGACAGGGGAAGGAGGGATGAAATATGAGGCAGACTACTCTCTCAGACATGAAACTAAATGTGGGTGGCTAATATAATTGAACATTTGATTTTCTTGTTTTGTTTTGTTTTAAAGGTTCTGCTCTCCTTGAAATCCTTTTTTTGTTAGTGTATAGGGCTGGCCAAGCCTTCAGATGCCTGCCATGTGAAAGCTCCCTTTTAAGGGAAATTGTCTTGTCCCTCAACCCTTGCTGTTTGGATAGTCCCACTTTGTATTAGACATTATTCCTGGCTGTGGCCAACTGGACACCAGAAAACCAAACCAAGAATTTTGAATTATGGCGTGGTACAAAAAGATCAAGTGGGCTAATCATATTTTTCCCTGAAGAATTAAAAGATAGAAAATGTGGAGAGATGTTGGATATAGTCAACAGTGGGAACAAAAATTGAAATAGTGCATTAAGAAATATCTTGAGGTTAAAATGAGGAAAAGATGCAGTACCATATAATTTGGAGAAATAAAAATGAGAAATCCAGGAAAGCCATTTTTGGTGGAACTGAATCAGGTTTTTGGAATTAAGCTGTACAGTTAATAAGGAGACCAGTAGAGAGATGTTTGCCTGTTTAATTGATTCATTTTGTTTTATCCACAGTTTAGTTTATTGAGTTCCTGAGATGTACCTAGGCACTGTTCTGGCCAAGAGCATTGCTCTGAAAAACAGTAAAGCCAGTGATTATCAACTGGCTGTGACTTTGCCTGCCAGAGGATGCTTGACAATTCTGGAGACATTTTGGTTGTCCTGACTGGGAATGGGGATTACTCATGGTATTTTTAGTGAATAAAGCTCAGAGTGCTGCTAAGTATTATACAATGCACAGGACAGCTCCTTACAAAAAAAGAGTAAATAATCCAACTCAAAATATATGTAATGCTGAAATTTGGAAGTTCTGGTGTAAGATATCATAAGTATGTATTTCATGGAGCAGTTATCATCTTGTGGTTGACATTTAACTTTTTGTGTTTTCAGAAGTGAGGAGTCCACTGGAGGAAAATGGAGGCTTCAGTAATATTACCCATTCTGAAGAAAAAACTAGCCTTCCTTTCAGGTATGTTTTCTTCTTAAAATTGCAAGTGTTTGATGTATAAACTTGTTTAAACTCACTTCTTTTTTGGAATAAGTTTGACAGAAATGCACTTCATTTTTCTATGAAGGTTTTGTTTCAAAGGTATTTCTGAGGCATCTTTTAATGAGAATGGAGTTGTGTGAGCCAGCTTGTCACTGTTGTTTCTTGGCTGGCCAGTTTTTATTCTGTCCTATAATTTGGTTAAAATGACCTCTACAAGGGAGATGTTATGATGTCTGACTTCTTACATGAAAATGAAATAATCGATACAGTTTAAGAATAATTGACTGAACAACATTTAAATAATCGTTTCTGAAATACAGAGTAATTCATTTTTATGGTACCCTGCATCCTATCTTTTGTCTTCCATCTTCCTGTGAGAAAGTTTCAGTGTGCCAGAAGAGTTATGAAATATCAGTTACATGGTTTTCGCTGTGTTGCAGGCTTGATTTTACCTTCATATATTACCCCAGAGTCTCAATCAGCTTAAGAAGAGTTAGAGAGGAGCTATGAGATATTTTATCAGTGTGAGAGCAGTGGTATGGTACGTTGAGTGTTGTGATTTTCTGGAATTTTGGATCATCGAGTAAATAGCACATGCTTTAGATTAAAATAGGTACTGTGGTGCACCTGTTTACGGTTATTTGGATATTATCTCATTTTTCCTTTCTTAGTCTCTTTAGATCCTATCAGAATTTTCTTAATATTAAGGCTGCTGATTTTTTCCAAAGCATGTCATATCTCTCTGTAAATTGGCATGTTTTTCTAGTGTAGTATGTAGGACAAATAAGATAGTGTCCACTAGTATTGCTGTTTCCTTATTTAACATGTATTTTCTTGATATAAAGAAACTCCTTCCTTTACTAATTGACACTTATATTTCCTCCATTCTTTTCTGATATGAATGGTGTTGTAAGAGACATTTTTATTCATAGTTTGTGCATTTTGTACAGGTTCAGTAGTATGTATTTCTATAAGCGGATGTGTTTAAGGAAAATTTACATTTAAATTTGTGTAAGGTTTTGTCAGATTGCCCTCTAATAACATTGTTTCAAAATACCTATTTGCTCACACTGTTGCCAAAAGTGGTTATTATTATTCTTTCATAATCTTTATCACTGACATTTTTGTTTCCTTGTGACACTTGTCTCTGGGCAGCATTTGATTCTGTTGACATTACCTATTTTGAAAGTCTTTTTCCTCTTGGCTTCTGTCCTATTTTATGTTTATACCAGTGATTATTTCACTGTCTGTTAATGAAAGCTGAGGGCATGAAGTCAAATGGAGCTCTTAGTGTTATACCTGCCCTCTGAAGACAGTTCATAGTAGGTCAGAAAGCTACATTCTAGATAGGATAACTTTTTTGGGGGGGTTGGTTTAATGCAGGGATAGAACTCAGCATTTTTTGAGGAGCAAATGAAACATCTCTTAGCTCACCTCCTCTTGACCTTTTCTGTTGACCGTTAATTATTTTAACCATTAAATTAATACTTAATTTTCAAACTTTTTTAATAATAGAGAAAACTTTTCAGGCCAACAAAATCATTCAGGGGATAGAATTCAAAAACTATGGGAACAATTTATTTAAAAAAAACATTCTAAACAAATCATATGCAGTTGAAAGTCACTTCATTATTAAGTTGCACCATTTGAAATTGCCATTTATTGAGGTTGAATAAAGTTGTTGAATATCAGTAATTTATATGCTTAACCTAATAAAAGGAGATCACGTGTGGCTGGTAGATCATGAATTACGTTCATATGACTCATAGGAGTCATTTTTTCACCTCACACCTTTTAGATTGTATAGAATTGTTTCCTTTAGTGTCTGCTGGTTTTTAGGCTTCTAAAATTGCCACAGGTGTAAGCTGGGTCAGAAGATGGGCTTCAGTGTGAAAAGTCAGCCATGTGGGTACTTTCAAACAAGCTATGTGTGTATAAAAGTATTGGTTACATTTTAATGCTTCTGGAAAATTGAAGAGGAATTGAATGTACATGAAATGTAAGTTCCACTGCCTGGCTTTCCAGGCTTCTATATCCAGGCCCTTTATACCCTTCTCAGCTGGGCAGGGCTTTCTTTCTCTTTATTGCCTCATGAACAAAGAATTCCTCACTGATCTTTGAAAGTTAACTCTTGTCATTCCTTGTTACAGAGTGCTCTTTTGACTTGGTTTGTAAATTCTAATTATATTTTTAAGTCTTAAATTTTGTAGGAAACATTCTGCATTTATCACAACTGTTATAATTTTCTCAATCATTTTTATAATATTTTATATATATTTTCTACAACACAGCCTACCAAATAAACTGTCATATTTCATACTGTTATTTCTTATGGCTTAAAGGTTTTTTTAGGTTGACTGGAAATTTATTTAATTTTACTTGTAAATGCTTATGGTGCTAGGCACACAGTAGATGCTTGATATGTTGATTATATTACTAAGCAGACTAAATAGAAGAAAATTAAACAAAATGATAATTGCTATGTTTAAGTGGAGATTTCATGGGTGAATTTTACCTTTTTATTTTTTCTAAATTTTATATAATTTTGTTAAAATACTCTAAAGATTCACAGTAGATAAAAGAAATAGCCATTAGATCATTTTTACTTGTGTCTAAACTTGTAATTGTTTTTAGTAACATTGGATCCCAACATATATTATTTGATTAGTGCTTTAAAATCTATTACATGTTCAATTTACTTTTTTTTCTTTGATAGGAGGAAAGGACAGACGGAGCGGCCTCATTCTGACAATTCCGTTATGCTTGGAACAAACAAACATGGATGAGCTGAGTGTCACCTTAGATTATCTACTCAGCATTCCAAGGTGACTCTAAAGGTGTCTTTTCTTACATCTCAATATGTCATTTACCTACTTGTGATTCCTGCTCTTGCTGAAGCATACTTTGCTATCTTATCTGCTTTTATTAACAGTGAAGTTATAATTAAAAATACTAGAATCAGTAATTTATGATACCGCAGCAGATAAAATACTCATTTTATGCTCTTGATGCACTGAATAATATCCAGATTTCCAAAATGTATGTATTGTCAACTTTCAAGGAACATGAAGATTGAGTATTTATCATACAACTTGAGAAAATTTAGAGAAATGTGTTGAATAGAAAGCATCTTTTATTTAGTTAGCTATTTCACTATACAGATCTGAATCTGTAAGTGTTAATTTATTGAGTGAAGGCTATTAGAAGTTTAAAACATTTTTAGTTTAAAAAAATGCAAAAAATTTTAATCCAAAATCCTTGGATTTTTAATTTTTATATTTCTTGACAAAACTTAAACTTACCTATTTGCTCGAGTCTGTCTCTCA
Source organism: Phyllostomus discolor (assembly GCF_004126475.2). NCBI lineage: Eukaryota > Metazoa > Chordata > Mammalia > Chiroptera > Phyllostomidae > Phyllostomus > Phyllostomus discolor. The sequence continues at coordinate 45,178,656 of NC_040906.2, forward strand.
CTTCAACAAAAACAAAAAGTTTCCTCCCTTACTTCCTGCCCCATGTTGTAATATTTGGGGGCTGAAGTCTGGTGAGGCCTCCCCAAAACAACTGGATCAGAATGTCTGGAGGTGACTCCCAGGCATCAGAATTTTGAAAATGTCTCCAGATTATTCTTAATTCTGTAGAGATCTGACATGTACAGAAGTTACCTTTCCATTTTTCTCAAGTTTTAAATTAAAATTTTTTTAAAAATCAGATTTGGATTTTAAATTGGTTCTTCATAATTATAGAAAAACTCATTTGTGTTACAGAAGAAACATAAGAACACAGAGATTTAATGACTTGCCAAAAATTACACAGACATTTAGATCATAGTCTTTATAGTTAGTCAGTAAATACATGAGATCTTAGAGTGAGATCCTTATTGTTCTAGGTGCTGAGGAAATGGGTGAATAAAGCAGACCCGGCCTTATTTCTTAATGGTCAAACGAATATTACAAATAAATACAGAATATATTGGATGTTCACAAATATTATGAAAACAAGAGTTAAGAGAGGGATGTGTGTGAGTCAGTATTTTACAAAATGATAATATTTTACCAGATGTGATTGGAGTCAGAAAAAGGCCCTACAGATGTCTGATGAAAGAGCATTAAGAGCCCTAACTGGTGTGTCTCAGTTGTTGTTCCTCAAAGCAAAAAGGTCACCATTTTGATTCCTGGTCAGGACACAATCCTGGGTTACTGACCCAGTTCCCTGTTGGGATACATATGAAAGCCTGATTTTTCTTTCACATTGATGTTTCCTTCTCCCTCCCTTGCCTTCTCTTTAAAAAATAAATAAAATCTTGGAAAAAGAGCATTAAGGAAGAGCATTTAAGACAAAGGGAACAGTAAGTGCAAAGGCCCTGAGGTGGGAGAAGGCTCACCGTGTTGTGGGATCAATAAGGAGACTGGTGTGGCTGGAGCAGTTCGAGAGAAGGACAGAGTTCTGGGAGAGCAAGTAGAGAGAGAGAGAGGTTGGAGTCAGATTGTAGAGGACCTTGTAGGCCATAGCAGGGACTTCATTTTTGAATGAGAAGGAAAGTTGTTGCTTTCTGCCTGAGGAATGATTTGATTGAATCATTTAACATTTTTAAAGGCCCTCTGTATTTAAAGCACTGTGCTAGAAGCTGCCAAAATACCAATAAGATAATATTCTTGCTTTTTGGGAGCATGTTATCTAATGAAGATAAATTGTAAATGTGATAATTATAATGAAAGCATAAGTGAAATTAATGGCACTATGTAAGTGTAAGCAGCTTTATGAGTGGAGGAGAAGAGCCTTTTGTTTTCATCAGAGAAATTAATGAAGAGCTACAGAATACTGAACCCAGGAGATCCATTGGCAACTAGTCAAAGTTAGTGAGCTTGTTAAGGAGCCTTTTCTCTCTTACTACCTGTTTAACTCAGTTACCTAACCTTTGAAAGGCTCTTAACAGGGTAGGAACAGGGAGGCAGAGTTTAATAGATTTTTGGTTATTGTTCTTAAAATACAACTATAAACATGTTAATGGTAATACAGGAATTTTTTATTATAGCACTTCAGCTCCTTCAACATGCCCTTTATAAAGGACATAACGTACTTCTAAATTAAGTATGTTGTTAAAAATAGTTTAAACTGTCATCGACTTGTAGGAATGAAGTTAAAAAACAACAACAACAACAACTATCCCTTTCAAGTAGTTGAAAGATCACTTGGTCTTGCAATTTTCAGATAGTGTCTTTGGATTGTGTGTATTTTCATCATTTTAGTAAAATGTGAGAAAATTATGATTAAGGGTATTCTTATGTGCTCTGAAAGATAAATTTGGAGAATTTCATACCCTTAAGATCATTGTACATAGTATTCAGTATTTGCAAGCTTCATTACTTTTTTGTCTTAATGTACAGATTAATTTAGAGTGTGTTTTGAAATATATGCATTGTGTAAAACTTCTGTAATAGAATGGTTATATAACCTATATCTGAAACATATCCATACCAATGACAAGAAAATACCAAATTATGGGAGTGACACACTTTTCTTAGTCCTAGTCCCAACTAGGGAATGCCCTCCACTGGGGGGCTCTGTGTCTTGTCTCCCTCTTAACAAATTCCCACAATGCAGTGGAAGTCCCTGACTTGCCTCCACTTCTTTGAAGACCACTCAACAGCCACCTACCCTATCTAGCTGGTCTGTCTTGGGCTTTTGTCCTCCCTAGTCTTAGTGGTCTTCCAAAACGTCTTGTTGGTGGGGAACTCCTGGAGTTTTCTCCTTAACCGATCCCACGGCCAGCCATTAGATGTCAGATTTTCTTCCCCCAGCAAGTCTTTTATGTATTGTTGCTAATCCAGAAGTGATCATTATATTGCCACAGTTCCTCCCCCACCCAACAATGCTTAATGGGTCCTGTATTTTGTAGTGCAAAATCCAAAAATAGAACATTTCAATACCTGAGATGTGTAATTATTGAACTATAATTTGGATACCATAAAATTTGCATAGCCTTTAAAAGTGTGCAATTAAATGGTTTCCACTATATTCACAAAGTTGTGTGACCATCACTGTTTAATTCCAGATATTTTCATCAGCCTAAAAAGAAACCCCATACCCATTAGCAGTCACTCTACTTTTCTCCCTCCTTCCAGCATTTGGCAGCCACTATTCTGCTTTCTGTCTCTATGGATTTGCCCATTCTGGACATTTCATTTAAATGGACACATCATATGTGGGCTTTTGTGTCTGGCTTTTCACTTAGCACAATATTTTCAAGGTTTATCTATGTTATAGTATGTATCAGCACTTCGTTTCTTTCATACTGTGGTTGAATAATATTGCATTGTATGGATTACCACATTTTGTTTTCTATTTATCGGTTGATGGACATTTGGGTTGTTTCTGGTTTTGGCTGTTTTGAATTATGCTGCTGTGAACACTAGTGTGCAAGACTTTTCTATAGACATGATTCAATTTGTCTCACCTCTTGAACACTTCTTTCATTTTTTTTTTGAACCTCTGTTTCTTTCCTTGCCTATAGGCACACCTGTTCTTACAAATCTTTAGCATTATCATCCTCATTCTTGTGATCTTATTGTTTCTTGATAGAATTGAACGTCACTTCTCCAAGAATCCTCTTGAAGCTAATGTGAATTCTTTGAGGAAGTAAGGAAGGATTAGTAAAGTCCCCTAGACTGTGGGATTTAAATCTCAGGAAAGGGTCTGCTGTTTACCTTGCCTATAATGTACACAACTGGGAGAACTCTGCGAGTTTTCATTACCAAATCCTTGCTCTGCTAAGTAGAGCTGTAGTTCTCCCACTGTATTGGAAGGAGAGCAGTTGAGATCCCTGCATCAAGTTGTTTTTACAAGTAAAACAACAATAATAATAAAGCTATGTGGTTTTGGTTTTATGATGGAGTATTTTCATATAGTTGCATTTTATTAGGGTAGGTTTCTGGGAATTGTTAGTAAATACTTGAATAATTGAATATAATATATAGCAGTAACACATTATCCAACACACAAGATAATATTTTGCTGGTCAAGTGACTGAGAGTGCAAAAGTGAGAGCAGAGGTGGATGAAAGGTGAGTAAAACCTTTCTCCAAAAGAACACAAAAAAGTCCATTTCCAATGGTTTAGTTACAGCTTACTTTATTTTCTACCTGTTTTACACTATCACTTTGCAAACCTTATAATTCTGGCAGGAAGAAGAGACAAGAAGTACATGTGTGCTTGGCATTCATTAGTTACCTACCTCACTGTGATCCCATTTTATAGATGAAGAAATTGAGAGAGCAGTGAGACCATCTGGATGTTACATTGATACATTCTCTTTTTAAGAAAGTGACTTTCCTTGCTTTTAAAGTACTTTTCTTGCCAAATTAGCTTGTAAATTGTCAATATATCCTGAAATGAGAAAAATAAATTGCTTGAGAAAACTCAAAAGGATAGTCTGTATTGCCAGTGTAAACCAAACCAAGTGAGATTAAATCTGTCCCATATACAATTAAAATGTGAACTTCATTTAGGATTATGAAGAATAACATGAAGCTTATTTTAATATTTTGTAGTTCTGTTTCATTTCAGTGAAAAGTGTAAGGCTAGAGGATTTACCGTGATTGTGGATGGCAGAAAATCACAATGGAATGTGGTGAAAACAGTAGTCTTAATGCTACAGGTAATTTCATTTTTGACTATCAGGAAATGGTTTTATTTTACAACGACAAATAAGGTGATAATAGCAAATGCATTTCATTTATAGGACTGTGCCTAAGCTTCTCAGCAGTGACTGAACTCTGAAATGCTCAGCTAACTATTGGGTTGATATATTAAATTCAATCTTGTAGGTTTCACTTGGAGTACTAAAGTAAATTACAGCCCTGTTCTAAAAGGTTTATAAATGATCAAAAATGACATGATGTTTAAGTTATAAATAAGCAAGTAGGCCAGTGAGGCTAAAAGTATGAGGGCGGATGTTATCAGACTCACCTGGGAGCTTTTTCCAGGCTATACTATCTGCATTAAACCCGCTTGACCCCATTCTGATAGTACAGGTAGGGAGTTTGCTGGGTAAGTCTATTCTGGAAAAGCTTCCTGGTGGTTTTGAGTCATTCCCTTTCCTCCACAAAGCACCAGGATTCAAGGTGGTCTTACTTATTTCTAATCCAGAGGAAATTTACATAACAGCTGTGTCTTCAGGGACTCTAGAAAGCTCACTAATTAGCATTTAATAAAGAGCTACAATTAAAGTAAAAATTAAATGAGTGAAACAAAAGAGCTGGTATAGTTTAAATGAACGAAAGTGAAAAGAGCATTCCTGGCAGGGACACTGACTTAGTGATAGCTCAAAAATGAAGCTAAACACTGAAGGGAGTTGATGGCAGACCAGTTTGGGGGAAATAAAAGTTGGCAATTACATGGGATAATGAACATTCAGTTAGGTAAATATCACTGATTCTGAAAGAAAGATCAAGAATTTTAAATGAATTAGAAAATAAGTGATAGCTTAATAGGGTTCAAGTACTGTACTAAACTTGCTATATGAATTATCTCATTTTATTTTATCCTTACAACCTTGGGAAAGCAGGTTCTATTATTCCCAAAAGCAAACTGAGGCTCAAGGATTTTAAATAACTTAGTGAGGTTCTTGTAGTGAAAATGGGAAAGAGCCATGGTGACAACTTAGTGTGGTCTTAGCTTTATCCTTTACAGAGTTTATATTTACCAGGTGCTATATCTGAGGTGGTCCCCATGACCATAGCTGTTTGGCCTGAACCTTCATGTTTGAGAATCACTTCTTGGGGTGAAGAGGACGTAGCCTCCCCAGTGAGGATCAGTTTTTAATGGAACACAGACTAGTGTCCCATAATAACTTAATTCCATCAAGTATGATCCTAGAACTTTTATATTCCAAACCCAGAAGATTAACTCTTTTCTGTAAAAGTTGTTAAAATAACTAGTGAGTGGGAAATCCATGAACTATGACCTGTGTTCTTCTTTCATCCTGCCATTCAGCTGTGTCACAGACAGCTGGGACTTGCTGTTTGAATTTGAATTGAACTTTGATCATTGGCAGTTTTGGAAAATAGTCAATGGATGATTTAGTCCCCTCTTGTTATTCCTTTCCTGATAGGTATTTTAACAACTTTTGGATTTATTAATAGTTAACATTTTTAGAAATTGCAGTGGTCTGCCGTTTACTCCTAGTCAGACAGTTTCTGCATACAAAGTGATTGCTTTCATTGCAGAAGGTACTGGTGTTTGGATGCCCACAACTTAGTACTGGCTCTGCCCATAACGAATATTCTCTCAGATGGGTGGCTTGGTTTCCCTTCTTTTTCGCAGCTTTAATATTTAATGATTTTGAAGTAATAATCTTTTACAAGTCAGTATATTAATAACCCTTAATCTACCCTAAACTTTCCATTCCCTTTAATAAAAGTTTTGATTTCATTTTGAATTTCTTTTACTTATTCACAGCCCAGACATTGCAGGGGACACTAGATTTGTGATGTGTCCAATGACATGTTTAAATACAAAGGTCTTCTGTTTTTCCCTAATTGATAAAAATATTATTATTGTAATTATATAATTAGGCATTTTTATTAAGTTATGCCATTTATAGTCTAGAACAGCAATTCGTCCCTAGAGTTTGTAAATAAAGTTTTATTGGAATTCAGCCACACCATTTGTTTACATATTGCTTATGGCTTCTTTTGCACTATGAGGGCAGAATAGAAATAGTTGTAACAGAGATTGTATAGCCTGTGAAGCCTAAAACACTTTTTATCTGGATCTTCAGAAAGAACTTACTGATCCTGGTCTAGAACATTTGAAATGGTGTGATGGAACTTTAGAGTCAGACAGGCCTAATTACCATTACAGCGCCATCACTTAACTCTTATTTTAGATAAGTTATGTCAGTTCTCTGAAGCGCAAATTTTCTTCAGTACAATTGGGAGGATGATATCCATTTGTTAATGTGAATTCATTTATTAACAAGTCTGTATTGTCTCGAATATGCCAGGCATATAAGAGTGCCATGATAGATACAGTACCTGCCATTAAGAACTTGTGTTCTACTCGAGGAGGTAGACAGTGAGCCGTTGGGCAAATTACTAGAGAATGAAGCATCAGATAATGGTAAATACTAGAAGAAAAATACAGTGGTAAAAAGAGACTGAGTCAGATGGTGCTACTTTAGATAGGGTGGTCAGGGGAAGGTCTCTGAAGAGGGAATATTTGAGTAGAATCTTCAAATGAGCTGAAGGAGGATTCCTACTGCAGGGCAAAGAACATTCCAGACAGAAGAAACATCAAGGAAAGGGTCCTAAGGTGGGAACAACTTGTTACATTCCAGGAGCAGGAAGGTCAGCATCACTGTGGTAGAGGAGTGAGGCCAGAGGGGAAAGGTGTGAGGTGAGATCTGAGAGTCAGTGCAGCCCTGAGCTTGCAGAGCCTTCTAGGCCTTGGTAAAGGGATTGGGGTTTTTTTCTGAGCATGAGAAAACATAAAGCAGGGTTGCCTGCTACAGGATATTTCAAAGGCTGACTAGTTTGAGATATTAGAAATGGGCAAATTTCAGATGTATTTTAAAGGTAGATTCTAAGGGGCTTGCTGATAAAATATACATGGAATACTTATTAACTCAATAAATGTTAATTTCTATTTTTAGGTAAATAATGAATAGCCATATCTAGTAAATGTGAAATTGTCAAGGATTAGCTTTGTCCTCTTCCTCAAGTTAATAATCATACACAATTTTGGCTTCTTCGTATAATGGCCTATAAGAAACTTATTTTGTGAAAAAACTGATTTTATGTTATTTGAAGAATTTTTCAAAGATAATTGAGTTAGAAAAAAATTTTCGTGTCATAGATTTAATAATTTTTTAAACTAAAAGTTGTCTTGCAGTTTAATCTGTATATATTCCTGTTGAAGAGATTCAGTAAAACACAGAAGTAATTCACATGTACTGTGTATATTGCTGTTTACTTGTAATCCTTTCTAAATCAGCTTGTCTTTCAAGTATTTCTTTGTCATATATGTTTTGAGGTTTAGAGCATTTCTCCTACTTTATTATTTTAATTCTTCTCCAAAAGTCCTCTTAAATAGTGAGCTTAATCATGAGTTTCTAATAGTTTATAACTTTAATAAACTATTCATTGTACATGTGTAACTTATAATTATTTTTCTATATTTTATAGAATGTTGTTCCAGCTGAGGTGTCCCTTGTTTGTGTGGTGAAACCAGATGAATTCTGGGATAAAAAAGTAACACATTTTTGTTTTTGGAAAGAAAAGGATAGACTTGGCTTTGAGGTAAATATAGTCTATTAAAAAAAACAGAAGTGTGTTATACTTTAAAATTAGCATTTTGCTGGGATTGTATTGTTTATTCAGCTTTGTATTCTAAGCAATGCATAAGTAATGCCTAATCAGTGCCTAAGCAGTGATTAGTAAGTATATAGTCAGCATCCAGATACCTGAGTGAATTATGGTTCTTTGTCAGAGACCACAGATGCTTTCTTGTTTTCATTTATATTGCTTTCTGTTAACTACTTTGAATAAGTAGAAACTGTTTATTAAAAAAAATTTATTGCATTACCACAAGGACATTTAAGTAATACTGGGAAACCCTAGACATTTGGGATTGAAGTCAGGAGATTTTATATGATATGTGAATTAGTTTTTAGTATTTGGTTTGGGTACATGCACACCATTGTCTGTTCTTTCCTACTGACATCTCTCTCCCTCTCACTTTCCTTGCTTGAAAGTATATCTTATTATAGATCAGGAAAAAGTCCCGAGGTGGAATACAAGTTTAAACAAATCTTCTTATTTCCCTTCCACAGCCTGTTAATCCCAACTTCCTAGTTTAGAGTTGATGCATACTAAACTTACATTTGGTTAAATAAAATGGGAAGTATTGCAGGGCACCAAACCATTACCCTATAGATATAAAGGCTTGGAATGTGTAGAAGACTCAGACAATTAAGACTCATATTGGTCCTTACTATACTATGTCATTTTTATTTTCAATAAAGTCAATGTCAATGTGTTTTTGTTCTAAAGGAAGGTCACTAAGGTGTCTTGGAAAGATTTAAGAAAGCTTAGTTAATTCTTAAATGAGATAGCTTGAAATGTGTTAAACACGAGTAATTTTTTTTCTTTAAGTTATAAGTTACATGCAGTAAAGTTCATCCATTTTATTGTACAGTTCTGCGTGGTCTGACAAGCACCAACAGGTGCATAATCACCATCACAATCAAGGAATCAGGAAATATCACTCTAAAAATTGCATTATGCTCCTTTTTAGTCAGTTCTTCCATCTCCAGTTCCTTATACAACCACTGATCTGTTTTTCTGTCTCTATAGTTTTACCTTTACTAGAATGTCATGTAAGTGGAATGATAATAGTATGTAGCATTTTAAATCTGACTTTTTTACATATGCATTTGTATTTGAGATTCATCCAGTTGTTGCTTGCATTGGTAGTTCTTTTCTTATTATTGAGTTACAGTATTCCTTTGTGTGCTGTGACAATTTGTTTATCTGTTACCAGGTGAAGGATATTTTGAGTTGTGTTCAGTTCTTAGTGATCACAAATAAAAGTCACTATAAACATTTGTGTGTATATACTTGTGTGTATAGGCTTTATACTTGTGTGTATAGGCTTTTGTGTGAAGTTTTTATTTTGATTGGTAAAATATCTAGGAATGGGATTGCTGGACATGTGATTAGTATTGTTTAACTTTATAAAACACTTCAAAGTGGAATTTCAACCAGCTGTATAATTTTGCATTCCCACCAGCAAAGTATGAAATTCCCATTCTTGCTGATAGTCAGTTTTTTATTGTTTGTTGAAATGATGGTTATTCTAGTGAGGGTGTAGAGGTATATCATTTTGGTTTTTAACTTGCATTTCTTTAACAACTAATGATGTAAGTAATATTTTAAGTGTTAAGTTGCCATCTATGTACCTTCGTTGGTGGCATCTCTTCAACTATTTGCCCATTTTTTAAAAAATAAGTAAGGTCTTTGTTTTTTTGTTATTAAAATTTGAAAGTTCTTATGTATTTGGATAGAGGTCTGTCATAAGATATGTAATTTGCAAATCTCAGTCTGTTGTTGCTTTTTAGTATCTTAACTTTGATGAAGTACAGCTTTTAAAAAAATTTTTTTATGAATAAGGCTTTTTATGTCATAGCTGAGAATGTTTTGCTGAACCTGAGACCACAAAGATTTCTCTTACATTTTTAGGTTTTACATTTAGATCTATGATACATCTGAGGTAATAGTTATGGAAAGATTTTATCTGATAACATATATTCATGACTTCAGTTATTGTTAATTTTTTAAGTTTGTTTTTTGACTCAGTGTATGGTCTGTCCTGATTTCCTCATGCATGTGACAGGAGTGTGCATTTTGCTGTTGTGGGTAGAGTGATCTGTAACTACAAAAATGTTGTCAGATTGGTGTTCTGTTTGATGTTTTCTGTGCGTGTGTATGTTTTATTTGGGGTATTTTCTATTAATCCATTTTGTAGTTCACTGTTTCCTCGGCTGTGTTGAGTTTGTTGAAGCATAAACTCAGTTCATTTCTGTTACCATGTTTTTGTTTTCTAAATTTCTATTTGATCTTTCTTGTAGTTTCTATCTCTGCTGAAATTCCCCATCTGTTCTGCAGTTTTTCCATGAGAACCTTCAGCATATATTATAATAATCTTAAACTGCCTACCTGATATTTCTGATATCTGTGCTCTGTCTTATTCTGGTTATGTTGTTTGCTTTGTTTCTTGAAAGTGGGTGTTTCCTTTCTTGCTTTTTGGTGTGCCTTGTTATTTTTGTTGTATGGTGGACATCTCGTTTAGGACAGTAGAGACTGAGGTCAGTTGTATTTGTGCTGCACATGGGTAACCTCTTATCATTCACACAAGTCCTTTTAGTGGGCAGGGGAAGGGCTGGTGGGTGGGTTATGTTTTAGTCAGGAGTTGAGTTGGCTTTGGCTTTTATTGTTGCTGTTATTTTTCTCAGTGCATCATAGGCTTCAAGTCCCTCTGGCTACTTTGAGTTGAAGATGTGGGCTGGTTTGCTAGAGGGGTTTGGTTTTATAAGATAGGGTAGAGCAAGCATGGTTTACAGTTGTGAGTCCATGAAACAGAGTTTATTCTTATATTATTTATTAATTATTGTATTGTTTGCCATACTGACAACTGTGAAACTACTTTTGCCCACTCTTAGTGTTCTACCCTCAGCTCTTGGTTTTTCCTTTCCACCTGTGTGCCTCAGAGAAGGTCCCTCCTTGCAGTGCTGACACTAGAGCGACATCCTCTGTTGTTCTGATTAAGCCTGTCTTAGACAGGCTCTGTGATGGTGAGTCCAGGAAGCAGGGCCCTCTTAGTGATGTTGCCTTTTCTCCAACTTCAGGAGGCCTACCGTAATCTGGGCTCATGGTATACATGTATTCCTGCCCGCATTAGGATAGAGGCTTCTTTTTCCTTCCTCCAGCTGCAGTGGGGCTTTCCTTGTGCCTTCAGGTCATCACAGGTTACCATCTTTACCTCACTCCTGAAGGTTTTTGTTCTTTTGGAGAGATAAGAGCTGAAGAATCTAGGCTGTGCATCAACTTCATGCCTTTCCCCTAGTAGCTGCTTCTTCCTTCCTTCTTTCCAAGAGAAAGAAGGCCTGTACTCTTTCTCTTGAGTCCCTGGGAAGTCTGTGGAGAAGAGCCTGCAAGTGAGTTTGAGTTCTTGTTGTGTCTGTACCCCAGGGTGTCTGTAACTTTGACATTAGTCCACATTTGGCCTTCAGCAATTCATTAAAAATTTTAGCTGAATTCTTTCCAGGCTTGTATCGTGTCTGGCATTTTCCCCAGGTAAAAAGTGCTCCAGCTCCATCTGTCCTTGAAGGCACAGGTCTTTCCTTAGATTTCAGGTTAATTGGTTTTCCTGTGAACTTAACTCTCTAATGGATCCAAGGAAATGTGTGATTTTCAATTAATGTGCACTATTTTGTTGTTGTTCTTGTAAGTGTTGGAGCAATGCTCTTTCCACCTTTTTACTTGCTAAGCAGAAGCCAGGTGCTTGTTTTGTTTTCACTTTGTTGTTGCAGCTTTTGTCGTCGTTGACTCCAATGTAGACATAGTAGAAGGGTATATGCCAGCATGTAAGGGAAGGCAGCCGGGCTGCTGGATTACATGAAGAAAGTTTTTATTCTGATAATTGAATGGGAAACACATCCCAAGGAAGAGAAACAGAAGTATAGTGAGGGAAGAAAGTAAAAGCTGAAAGTTGGAGGTCTGAATGTTGCCATGGTGAGTACTTCAGACAGAGAGGACAGCTGTTCTTGCCAGGGCCAGGCAGGAAATGTTGCTCCGGGAGAATGCAAAGTGAACAGGAGGCAGTGGCTCAGAACACTGAGTAAGGGAGAAGATCCCTTTTGTGAGGAGCCCGTCACGTCCTGCTTAAGCACAGGCATCTGCTCAGAAATGCCCAGTTGGGTCTCATGCTTTATGCATTAATTGGATGTAATACCTTGACTCTTAAAGGATAAAATAGAATAGAATTCCTACTTGTCTTGATTTGTTGTTATAGATTGATGTCTTAAAACTCAAGTGTTAAAGCTTCTTTTGTCAACATACTTTCTGTTGGGCATCGAAGAGATTCAGCGATAATATTTTCCCAAGTAAATAAGCACTAGGCACTTATAAAAGCCAAATGTTTTAATGAAATGAGAGTAATTTCAAATGCTGGTTAATATACTACCAAACACATTCAACTTCAAGGGACAGTTTAGCACCAGCCATTAAATGATACTTAGAGTTATATGTAAAATTAAATTCAACATAGATGCTTGTTTAAAGTTATTTTCCTTGTTGTTTGGGATTGTTTGGGATCTTGAAAGTATAACTTTGTTATGAGTACTGGTGTTCCTCTAAGCAACAAGTATGTTTTACCTTATAGAATTAATCCAGAACAAAGATTTATTACCAACTGTCCACATGTTCATCAGATAAACACCCACTCATTAGTTTATTGGCCTCTTCCCACATGATTTTCTTGCCCATCACCCTTCCTAAACTTTTTTTCTTGATGAACTTCTATTAATTTCTCTAATGTTTTTCATTAGCCATTAAATATTATTCTGTCATTGCTTATCTGAATATTTTTTCAGGTGTCCTTCCTGCCTCCAAAATAGCTGCCTACCTATTTAGTTTCCTTTTCAGCAACTCAGATATTCAGGTACTTTCTGTTATTCAGCATTTACCTTGTGGTTTTGATAGATTTTGCTGAGTAGGTAATAGTCTCTATAGTCTGATAAGATGATACATTTGAAGCAGTCCTGGCAGTAGTCTTTTCCTCAGATTGGGAGACTCATGATCAAAAGGATCTCCACCTTCTCATTCTTTATTGTCATTCATGAGAGCAAAAGTGTTATTTACTGGTAATGATAACCAGCCACCATTCTAAATGGTTTTGTTCTCTTACCTCTTTTTATTACTGCATCTGATCCTGTTCTTTTTCTGAGGCCATACTAATGTTAGAGCCAGGACCAAGACTGCCTTAACGTTCCTCTGTCTGTTCTTTCCGTTTTTGCAGAAAGTTATTTTCCCTTAGAAAAACATTCTCCAACAAACAGAAACAAGCAAACAAACACATATACACACATGAATATGTACCAGGCACTCAGACTCATTTTTATTCCAAATCTTGCACACACAGTCTTAGCATAAGTAAAATTAAAAAGTAGAACATCTGAGTGCCTGGTGAGTAAAAGTTCAGTTCTTTGGGAATATGTTATTAGGAAAGGACACGTGTTCCAGTGACACATGGGAGGGTGGGTGCATGGGAGAGACAGTCAGCCTTTTCTGTAAGTCTGATTTCAGATGAAAGAACCTTCACAGATGTTTTGATTAAATACAATATAATATCATCTTTCTTTTCAAACTTGTTGAAAAATGGTATGTGCTCTTTGTCTTGCCTTAACCTCTCTAATATAAATAAAATAAAGGAAAAACTAATATTTGTGTAGGGCTTACTCTTGAAATAGTTTCATGGTATTTGTTCCTTTGAAAGGACTTGACAAAGTGATCTTTTTTTTTTCTTTTCTATTATACTCTCAAATATATTTGATGTCATAAAAGTGAATCTGTACTATTTACATATGATTTAATTTTAGGAAAAACTTATAAGAGATTCAAATAAACTTTTGCCACATATAACTGAGTATGCAGATTTTCCCTTTGACTTATTAAACTTGAAATCTGTTACCAATGATTTTATGTATTTAGGAACTACAAAATGTAGAAAGGGGTGTGTGTTTAATAAGATTAACCAGACTGGGTGGAAAATGACAAGTGTTCTTCACTGGGCAAGACAGGTCATATATTAGAGAGAATGGCCCAGATTAAATGTATGGAATGGCAGCTCATCAGAATTATGTCCTCTCAGAGCTTTAAAAGACATCACTGATAATTTAGGGTAGCTACTCTCTTTGGCAGATTGGGGAAATAAGCCAGGAGTGAATTCCTTTAGGTTGACTTCTGTTAAGGTTAGTGAATTTGCGGCAGAGCTGGGGCATAAACTTGGAATCCTTTCATTATAATATAATGGTGTTTAACCCAGAAAAGGAAGTTGGAAACAGTTGGGAGTATTCTAGCAAAGCCTTTGGCCCTCTGAGCTACTATGACCAAAGGGGCAACAATATGTACATTCAGTTAGAGTATTTTCAACAAAGACTGTAGAAACAAACCAGAAAACTTCAATCTACTTTTAGATTGAAGCCTACTTAAAGCGTTAGGCAGCTGTCCCTGGATTATTGCAGAAATAGAAAGCTTATTTCCTTTGAAGAACCTTATTTATTTTGTATTCCCAGCATTAGAACACGTAACTTCCAGTAAATGATTATCGAACAAATTAATAGCACATTATTAAAACTTAAGTTATAATATGAGGGACATAATAGAGGGATTTTTCAAGAGATATTATTACAGCATTTTAATTAGAATATTGTGCCACACAAGGTACAATTCAAGAGCAGAAAGACCACTTACTATGTTGTACATTCATTGTGTTTTCTATTCAGTCATTTTTTTCGGGAGAGAGTGCTTTGAAAATGTTATCTTTTGAGATGTGAATTGATGGTCAATTCAGCAAGTGGTTTATTTCCTCATAGAATAAATACGTGCCTCTTACTTTCTTTGATAGTATATCTAGTTGATAGATTGCTAGACATTTTTAGAGAAAGGAAAAGCCCCTCTCTAGGATCTGATTGTGTTTAATCTTTTAATGTAGAAGTATCTGCGTTGATCCCAAAAGGAATTGGTGGCAGCTTAAATGGTTCTGTGGCTTAATTCTACTTACTGTTTAATGTTTAACATCATGTCTGTCTTTAAGAACTCAAGAAGCTGCATTGGAGCTAGAGGATAAAAAAAGCTGTCTGTGACAAGTTTTTCACTAAGAAAACCATTTTCTGTGTTCTTTTGTTTTAATGGTTATTTTAAATTAGCTCTCACTATTATTTAAACAGGAAAACAGTAAAATATACTAAAGTCCTCATACTAGAGCCCAGGTGGCAAACACAAGGCCTTCGGGCTGAAACCTGCCCTCCACCTTGTTTTATTACGGCTGGCACCTTGTTTCTACCCAGTGGCAGCGCCAAGCTCCTTGCCCCTAGTTAAGGAGTAGTTACATTTATACAGTCCTAAAATTACAATCAGCCCTTTGAAGGCCCCTGGTGAAAATGAGTTTGACATCCCTGTCTAGAGATAACATTAAATTGTCATCTAGTATAGACCGGCTTATACAGTTTGCTGTTATTAGACTAACCAAAAATGTAATCTGATGTCCCGTATCTTACTTCTTTTATTTTTCAAATAGGAAAAAAAAAAGAATCACATGAACTCTCTGCTTCCCTGTCCTTACCACCTCCAGATTTCCCTTTGTTCTCCCTCTGACCTCCATGCTTGCTGCCTCAGAAGAGGAACCCTTTCCTCACTCTGAGCTTGAGGTCTCAGTGTGTTTTTCCTATATGTCATTTCATTCTTCTCCTGATTCTTTTCTGTTTTTAGTTTTTTAGTATGGTACTTGGTACATATTCCTTAAAAAATGTGTATATGAAGCTTAATAATAATAATAATAAAACACTTGAATACCCACCACCTAACCTAAGAACCCAAATATCTGTAACTTGAAGTAATCTTGCGTGTCCCTCTCTGATCCCATTCACCTGTCCTGCATCCCTTACCACCTAAATTATTTGTATTTACCCATCCTCTGTTTATGTAGTCTCTCTGATTGTGTCTTAGAAACTTAAATGTGAAAGACAAAATCTTTAAAAGGAAATAGAGGGTATTTATCTTTTATTCTTTCATATCTATATCTGTAGAGTTATTACTTAGGAATAGTATTCTAAAATAATATACTTAGTTTTATTTTTTTAGTTTTATAAAAATGGTATAATTTTAGTCTTCACTGACTTGCTTTTTCTCACTCATTATTTAAGACTCATGAATATTCTTGCAGTTGATTCATTCTCACTGCTAAAGGTTAATCCATTGTGTGAATAAAAACAATATACTTACTCTATTGATGAATATTTGGGCTGTTTCCATTCTTTCACTATTACAAATGATGCTTTATAAACATCTCTTGTGTATGTCTCCTGATAAACATGTATTAAGATTTTGTTTGCAGATTGTCCTGGCGTAGGTCATAGAAATGTTTCAAATTTCAAGATAAGGCCAAGTTGTTTTTTAAAAGGCATTTTAATTTATATATCCACTCAAGGTATATAAGAATTTGTTCTGGGCCCTGGCTGGGTGTCTCAGTTGGTTGGAGTATATACCAAAGGTTGTGGGTTTGATTTCCAGTCAGGGCACACATGTAGGTTGTGGGTTCAGTCCCTGGTTGGGATAGAACAGAAGGCAACTGATCAATGTCTCTCTCTCAAATATCTATCTACTCCCCCCACCTCCCCTCTCATGCGCATGCTCTCAATTCGGTCTCCCTCCCCCTTCCTTCCTTCTCCCTTTCCTCTCTCTTTAAAATGAAAACATGTCCTTGAGTGAGGATGAAAAAAAAATTTCTGCTACACTACAGTCTTGTTAACACTTGATGTAAACTAACAAAAGTATTTGTAAATCCTAGTGTTTTCTCGAATTGTCCTTGGATATCTATGTTATTTTAGTCTCAAAATGAGTTGAGGGTGTGCCCTTTATATCTGAAAACATTTATTAAAGATTGAAATGATGTTACTCAATTTTTTTTAATGAAGCTTCTTAGACCATGAAGCTAAGCACAGTAGTGTATAGATCATCAGGACAAATGTGCTGATTTTACTAGAGCAGGTAACTGAGGCTCCAAGGCTTTTTACAGGACTTTCTAGAGAGCTCAGGGCTAGTAAGGAGCAGAGCCAGAATTGAAACTGGTTTGAGGTCTAGAGTATCTTGCCCCATTATATATATATACAAACTCTCACAATATAATTAGTTAATAAAAGACGTCAGATACTTAAAATTTCTTCTTTTGGTTTTTAAAACTCGCAAACTGTTTGGGCCTGGTATTTTCTTTCTGGGAAGATTTTTTTAAAAGATTTATAGTTATTTATTTTAAATATTTTTATTATAAAAATTAAGAACATAAAAAAGTAAACTATTATAAATTAACTCCCTAGCCTTATATATATCTCATTGAAAATTTATTTAACTCCACAGTGGTCTCTTAGGTGATTCTATAATTTGTATTTGAAATCTTTTAAAGTTTAGAGTAAAAAGATTATCATTTTAATATGTAAGTTTCAAAATTATGAATCTTTGACCTTCCTACTTTTTAGTTCTGATTTTCAAATTAAATTATTAGTATATCCCAAGTTTTGTTCTATTATTACAGGACATATTTTGTTAATATATAATCAAAGGAATGTTAGAGAAACTTCATATAATTTATTTTATTTTTTATTGTTGTTCAGTTACAGTTTTGCCCATTTTTCCCCCATTACCTTCCCCTGCCCTACCAAACCCCACCTTCCACATTCAGTCCTCCCCTCCCCACCCACCACAGGTTGTCTTTGCCCATGGGTCCTTTATACAAGTTCCTTGACTTGACTTCTCTTTCTTAGGAGCTTTTCACAAATTACAATAAAATGATAGACTTGTTACTTCCTTATTACAGAGTGTAATGCAAAAGCACAATAAACTGCAAATTTTTTTTCATTGCCAGATTTATTCATTTGTGCTTATCATTTTAGTGGCTAATTTTAGGCCATATTGAAATTCTTTGCTAAATATATTAAAGGAATTTTTTAAAACAAATTATGCTTTATTCTTATAATGGCGTATTGATTAATTAGCAATAAAAAAAGCAGTAAGTGCAATAACATAGATGCATCATAAAATATGTTAATAAAAGTATTCAGATTTTAAGAGTAGATGCTTTATGATTCTTTTATTTTATTATTGTTATTCAGTTATAGTTGTCCTGCCTTTTTCCCTGCCTCCCCTGCTCTCCCCTGCTCACCCTCCCCCCCCCCACTCCCACAGTCAGTCCTTCCCCATTGTCTGTGCCCTTGAGTTCTGTATTCGTGTTTCTTGCCCTTTCCCCTTCTTTTCCCCATTATCCTCCTCCCCCATCCCCTCTGGTCACTGTCAGTTTGTTCTTTATTAAAGGAATTTTATTACCAAGAAATTATTAATGTTGATAAAACTGTGAGAATGCTTCAACCAAGCTACTATTTAGTGTTTGTGTTTTTTTAATGTGGTAATTATTATAAACAGTTAATGATAGCATATATTAGCAGTAGCCACAATTTATTGAATTGATATTAAATGTATTAATTAAATTTATATATCATCATGGTGGAAACAATACATAATTCAACATAATTTTACCTTCTCATCACTTTTATAGACATAAAAAGTGGCTTACTAAATGTTTCTTTTCTTGTTTTTCTCTTTCTTTTTACTTTTATAGGTTATTTTAGTGTCTGCCAATAAATTGACTCGTTACATAGAACCTTGTCAGTTAACAGAAGATTTTGGTGGAAGTCTTACCTATGATCACATGGACTGGTTAAATAAGAGGCTGGTTGGTATATTACAGTGAGATAAAATGTTATTACATGTAAATAAGATATATTTTGGCCTTTATCTTTTTAATCAACTAAAATGTAATTAACTAAAACATAGATTGTTTTCCTCTTTATAAAAATGAAGAAATACAGTATATACCACATACTAGTATAGTGCTTGAAGGCAAATACTCTGGAGTCAGATTATGAGTGTTAGCTGTTATGTTGTCATTAGTAGCAGTATTAGTCAAAGTTATAAATCTTTTAAGTAGAATAAGAGAGTAGCATAATTTCCTGGAAGGTAATCTAGTTGATACAGTATTCTCAGAGAAAATATTGAAATATCAATTTGAATTGGAGAGCAGTTTGGCAGGTTATGGTTTACATTTCTGAAAATGTGTCTTTGTCAGTCTTCTGAAATCGGCTACTCTGTGTAAGACAGCATTATTAAGGAAACTGCTGGGGACTAAAAAAAACAAATTTCATATTAACTCAGTTTGGATTATATGCTAGTTTTATTGAAGAATAATGAACTTTTAGATATTTCAGAATGGGAAACCAATTCTGTTTCCACCATATTTGAGCAATGTCATCAGACAAATGAATGTCTACTTTATTTTAACCAGACTTGCCCAAATCCCTTTTTGGAAACATTCTAACAACTCACATTAAAATTACAACTAATTTATTTTTATGCTATATGCTTGTATTTAAAATTATGTAACCATTACATGTACCCATATGTATTGGTAATAGAATAAATAAATGACATAAAGAAATGTTCTATAACTGAAAGTGAGGGTTAAAACTTTTCTAGATACTATTTATGTAGTTAAAACTGTTTTTGGTGCAGGTGTTTTTTAAGGACACACGGGAATAAAAATAAACTTGTTGATTGAGGAATAAAAATAATTGCATAATATATGTAAATTCTAAAAATTTCTTATCCATTGAAACTACTTGTTTTAGGAAGTGGTTGAGTCTCTCCTGTACACTGTTGCACTCTGATGGTTGAATGGTGCCAAGTGACATCCAGAGAGGGAAAGGGAATCCTGCTTCTCTAACTCTGTTGCTCTTAACTGAAAATCCTTTTGTACATATTAACTTTTAAGATTATTCTTAATATGTTGACAAAATTTCATATTGTAGGTTTTTGAGAAGTTTACAAAGGAATCTACATCATTATTAGATGAACTTGCTTTGATTAACAATGGAAGTGATAAAGGAAATCAAGAGAAAGAAAGGTAGGTGGCCAGAGTTATGCAGTTATACCCTTGCAAAGCTATAATTAATCTGATAAAAGAAACCTCTGTTGTTAATGCAAGCTAAAAGAACTAAGGTAAATAAGTCTCCAATAAAAATAGATATATACAAAATTTTAATTATATTTTTTAATTTTGAGAATTTGCTTTACATATAAAATTTACTCATTTGAAGCAAAGTTTTTTACAAGAGACTTAATTGGATGATTAGTAATAACTTTATCTTTTTCTGACACTGTGTAAAATATTCATCTGAAAGGACATGTTTTCAAAATGAAACCATTTTCTACCTTTAATAGTATTACTTTACTATTTAGTATTTAGTATAGTACTTTACTATAATAGTATTACTTTGCTTGAAAAGAATATGGGATAATTTGCAGCTTCAAGTAAAATTCATATAACCTTACTTAAATACCTTAGCACCTAAATGCCTGGCCTGTAGAACTCCCCTGTTCTTGTGAAATAGTGATATTCTTGAGTTTAGCTTGGGGGATTCAGTGTTTTATGACACTAGATGAAGTAATAGTTCAATTGTGTTATCTAAATGGAGCTAACTAGGTAAATCACTTTAACAAGTTTCTGTTGAACTTTATAACCTTAACAGTTGCTATTTTCCTGTTGGTAGGCCAAGTCCCTCCCCCCAGGTAAAAAGCACTTTAGGACACAAATTAACTCTTTCTGGTCTCTCAATAACAAAATGGTCACTAGAATAGTAATTTTTTAATAGGAAATCTGAAAGAATCAGTATTCATCCTTGTCTGTCTCTTTTGAATCTGGCCTTACAAATGCAATGGAACTTTGATAAAATTTATCTTTTTACTCCATGAATCCAAATATAGTCATGTACCAATCAACTGAGATAATAAGACGGGTATAAGAAGGTCATTGTATAACATCAAATCTTGATTAAAAGAAAGTAAATATACAGAAACAAATGGTTTGAATGTAAATCTCATTAAAGTTAAACATTTAGGAACATTATTGTCCTGTAGATGCATTATAAAAATGTGAAATGTAAAAAATTTACAATTATGTAAATATGTGAGTGTGTGTATAGAGATTGCATACACTTATATGATGTGGCTTAGGAAGTGAAATCTTACACAAATTACTTGATAAAAATTAGCTGAACTTCTTGCTTTTTGACTAGCCCAGCAGAGGAAGTTTGATGTTCCTGAAAGTCCTGTTCCTCAAGAAAGACGTATTAAAAGGGTGCCTAGAGAAAATGAGCTTATGGTCATAGGGTTTAATGCTGAGAAAGGAGTGCAGTAAAGAAACCTGTTTAATTGCTTTCTTAGAATTTCTTGTGTTTACATTCCAGTGGCACCCCTTTTTTTCTATCTAATAATATCTTGTGCAGTGTTTTGGAAATTCTTTTGGTATATGTTGGTTCCTATGACTATATGAAGTATTAAGTTAAGTATTGTATTCGTCAGACCCTCCTAAAGGAACTCAAGTGTTGTTTCTTAGTCTCTAAACCATCAGATGGTAAAGTCCCTGTTGTTGCAAATTTTCATCATCTTTATGGCAGCCATGAGGAAGGATCTAGGCTATATAAGACCTGAAGGCCTAGATCAATAGACGAAAGTGAAAGGTTTAGAGCAAGACTTCTCAATTACAGCAGCAAGGTCTTGGACTACAGCCTTTATTAAACAGATTTAGAGAGTAGAGATGAAGGAAAGAAGGGTAGATGGCAAGTCAAAGTCTAACACACATGAAGCATAATTAGTACAGGGAGGAAGAGAGTACAGTTGCTCGGGACACACACATAAATATGACTATTTATAGCTCTCAAAGGTTGCTGTAGACAAACTTTTGATTAGCTGGTGACTGCGTACATTTTTAATGTTAACGTTTCTGGGTTATAAAGTTACAAACTTTATTTTGAAACAAATATCCAACACGCTACTAAAATGGATTTTTTTATGTATTTGAAATAATATTATAATTAATAATAATAAACTGTGTTTTTCCAAGTAGTATATTTTGTGATTTATCACATAGGTATTTTTTGAGGGGTACAAGTATTTAATTATTTCTAATGGGCTTCCTAATGTTTCAGAGAGAAATTCAGTGAAAGACAAATGTCACGTGATCTCACCTATAGATGGAACATAATCAACAAAACAAACAAGCAAGCAAAATATAACCAGAGAAATTAAAATAAAGAGCAAACTGACAGTAACCAGAGGTCAGGGAGGGGGAGTAAACAGGTGAAAGAGGGGAAAGGGTAGTCAAGGAACATGTATAAAGGACCCATGGGCAAAGCCAAAGGCAGGGGGGAGGGATTGAGGGTGGGAGTTCAGGTGGGTGGGGCAGGGGAAAGTGGTGGCAGGGAAATGGAGGCAACTGTACTCGAACAACAATATAAATAAATAATATAATGTAATATAATTTAAAAAATTAAATTCACGTGATAGAACAGTATACCTCAGATTTTCATACTTGCATGTACCTATTTTAATGTGTATGTATAAAGGATTTTCTTAAGTTATATGGATAGAAATAATAGCTTTTAAAAATTATTGTTTTGGTGCTTGCCAGGTCTGTGGATTTAAACTTCCTTCCATCAGTTGATCCTGAAACAGTTCTTCAGACAGGTAAGATGAGAAAAACGTACTGATTATAATAATCACACTCCAGTAAACCAATCCTGTATTGATCAGTTCATGAAATAAATATTGGTTGAGCATGTACAGTAGGTCCTTGAATAACATCAGTTTGTTCAGTCATTTTGTTATAACATCATGAGATGCTGTAAGAACTTAAATTGTGTTTATATCAATTAGCCTATGGTAACACTGGTCTTGTTATATCTCCTCTTGCTTAATGTTGGAGAGCCTATTGACAGTGCTTAGTGATGAATTACTCTGTATTATGTGGTAGAAACTCAAAGAAAAAAATTTCAAACTGCTTTTTGGTTTAATCAAATGTCAGTTTACAACATTAAACATATTAGTAGCGATAAATTGCTAAATTAGCCCTTCCATGAAATATTTGGATTTATTTTATCTGTAAAATAGTGATAAAAATTTTTATTCTGTTGGATTGCTCTTAGCAATCCAAACTTACTACATTCCAACATTGGGTTTTTTTGGGGGGGGGGGGGGGTTGGTATTTTTATATTCTCCTAACACCCCTTGAGGTTATTAGAATTTTTTTTTTTTTTTTGTACTTGAGGAAGCCAAGGCTTAGAGATATTAAAAAACTTAGTCAAGATCAAGTAACTATTAAACTTCTCACATAGCACTAAAAACAGGTCTAAATCCAAAGCCACTGGCTGTACTGTTTTATAGTCGCCTTTGTAAAAATACTTAGCACCTTGCAAAGGCCTTGCACATAGTGTGTCTTCGCTGCTGCATGGCGTGTAGTATATGTCTAAATTCATAAAACCCATTAAGATAAAGAGTACATTTATTTTTCTGTTTTGACAACTTACCCTTAATGTTTTCCTTGTGGATGCTGTTTCCATTAGAGAAGTAGCAATACATAATGATTTCAGAGGCTGTACTTTGAAAGCAGACTGCTGAAGTCCCAACTCTAGTATTATTGTACTCGTATTACCTGCATAATGAGTCACTTAACTTTCTCAAGTCTCAGTTTCCCATCTTAAAATTGGGATTATAACTATCTACACTTACTGGGTTGAGCTAAATATAAATGAATTAACATATGTAAAGTATTTAGAACAGTGCCTGGTACCAGCAAAATTAGAATTATGAGCTATTATTAGAAAGTACATTATAAGTTAAATTAAGGTATTGTTACTTTACAAAATTTTATTGTTTTCTGCTAGAATCTGTGAAACCACTACTAGAGATATTTGGGCTGGAATATATGTATATAACTATGTGTTTACATATATGACTAGACTTGCATAAGTCTTTAAAATAGTTGTTCTTCCCATTATAAAATGTAATGAAAAGACATAAATTCTGAGTATTTTGTTGAATTGATTCAATCATCCTAAGCCTTTTTAGTACAATATGTCTTAATTTCTTTTAGAGAACAAAGAAGTAATTGTAATCTCTTGAGTGTTTAGAAGGTACAGTAGACAGCTATGAATGAAAATACAGGGTGGGGCAGAAGTAGGTTTACAGTTGTGAATCCATGAAACACAAAGTTATTCTTGTATTATTACCTATTGTATTTTCCATATGAACAACTGTAAACTTTCCTTTGCCCCTCCCTGTATTACAAGCCATTTAAATTTAGGACATTTTCTTGAATAAAGATGAAGACAAAAGAATTTAGGTATCTGTATTTTTGATACCTGAATAATAATTGAAAAAAAATTTGTTAATTGGTTTATTTTTAAAATTGTTAATGTACTTACAGCTTTAGATGTTACACATTCTGCAATTCTAATTTCTCAGGAATGGGTGGATATTCTGTTATTAGTTTGCTGTAATGGAATAACATTGGATGCAGTTCTTTGGCCTCTCTTGATTCAAAGTAATATGTTGTAGAGATTATTTATTTTGTACCAGTAATAAAGACTTTCTACCTTTAATCAAACATTGCTACACCATCTTTTTTTTAAGGAGCTATAATTAAAAGTATGAATTAATACTGAAATCATATAACATATTACTAAGATTGATTTTTACTGTCAGACAAATTCCAGAGTGTAATTGTGCTCTGCAGGGAAGAGGACTAGTTGGCACATTATCCTGAGCAGTGAATCCACCAATAAGAAGAATGTGATAGATATAGATAAAATGTATATGCACTATATACATTTACTATGTAGTATAGCATATTTAGTGTATGTATTTATGATGTATTAAATAACACGTAAGTATACCATATTGTATATGTGTACATATATATATGCATACATGCAGTTTTCTCCTTATTTTTATATAAGTTTTAAAACTTTATTTCAGTACTTAGTAGGTAGGTAGACATACAGGTAGGTAGGTTCTAAAAATAAGAAACTGGAATAGAGAAGAATTGTATTTGCTTATGGATACTGATTATGAGTATCTTTTATTCTTAAAGGGCATGAATTATTATCCGAATTACAGCAGCGTCGATTTAATGGCTCAGATGGAGGGGTGTCATGGTCTCCTATGGATGATGAACTGCTTGCACAGCCACAGGTTATGAAATTATTAGATTCACTGCGAGAGCAATATACCCGTTACCAGGAAGTTTGTAGGCAACGTAGTAAGCGTACACAGTTAGAAGAAATTCAACAGAAGGTGATGCAGGTAGGTATCTGATTTGAATATATTTAACTCTTTTCCATTATAAATGTTGGGTTTTTTTAAAAAATACTTTTACTCTGTGACTGATTTTATACCAAGCCTTATTTATGTAAACCTTATTTATAGAGAACTTTAGATATATCAAACTAGACTCTAAACTATTTTTAATTATGTGTAGTTTTACAAATAGTATTTGCATGAAGGTTATGTTCTTTCTAGAATAATGACATGAGCATTCAACTCACGCTATTAGAATGAACTTCAGAAAAACCTAGTTGTTGGAAACATCTGTGATCTCTGTATTCTTGCAATAAATAAAATTTTATTATTGATAATTTATTTCTAATAATTTGTTATTTTTGTTATTTGAACATTGAGTTTTTCTATCCTAGCAAAGTGATAAACTGTAATATAAGTAATTATAATATTAAATTTTATTATATGAAACTGATAGAAGGCTTTCAATGTGCTTAATATTTATAAATTTTTAGCTACCTTTATACTAAAAATCAGTGCCAAGACATTTTTCTTATTTAGACTATGTTCTGAATTTTTGTGCTACATTATTAAGAGATAAACCTTAATATATTTTACTTAAAATCCAGATTAGAAATGTTTTTATTAGATTTATTTATTCATTAGATAATTATTAAGTGCTTATTATGTAGAAGACAGTGTGCTAGGTATTATAGAGGATATAAAGGTAGACTTGGCTTTTGCTATCATTAAATTTAAGGAAGGGAGAGCCTTAAGTATCGGGAGGTTCTGGCTGAAGTTCTGTGGGCATTTATAGGAGCACTTATTCCCTGGTTGCAGATAATCTAGGGAAATCTACTGGAAGAAGTAGTACTTGAGCTTGTCCTCCAAGAATGTGTGATTTCACCAGGCACCATTTTTCGATTTAAAAGAATTAGCATTTTGTGGAGGATAAGGAACAGCATGAATAAATAATAGCACATGAAATCCCAGACTCTATTGAAAAAAAAAGGAAGCAGTAAGGCACCATGGGAATTGTTGGCCTTTGAGTCATAGAGCATCATAGACCCAAAAACATGTTCTGAATCCTAATTCTTCCATATATATGTTCTGTAGTAATGGTTACATTATTTTAGCCACCTGAACCTCCAGCTAACTTCCTTTTTTCCCCTCCTCTCCTTTTTTTCCCTCCCGTCCTTTTATTATTACTAAAACAGGGATCATAAGTCCACTTTTGAAAGGTTTGTTGAAAGAACCCAGGACTTGATTAATGACACAATTGTATTTACTTCAGTTGAACTAAATCTAGTCAGCAAGTCTGCTTCTGTTGTTGGCATACTTTTTCTGTAAAAGACCAAATAGTAAATGTTTAGGGATTTGTGAATCATACAGTTTTTCTTGCAGTTATGGCTATTTAATCTGCCATGGTAGTGCATAGACATTCTGTAAATGAATATGTGTGGCTGTGCTCCAATGAAATTTTGTTTACAAAACCAGTGGTAGGCCAGTTTTGGCCTCTAGTTTGCTGATGCCTGACCAGATCATCAGGATGTCACAAGGACAAAGGCTTGAAATAAGGCAGGAGCTGGATTATGGAAGATCTTGATTTCCAGGCAAAGGGATTTAGGTTTTATCTCATGGTAACCAAACTAAAGATTTCTGAGCATTAATTATATATAACTTTTTAAATACAGTGTATTCACAAGTTAAAGACAGCCTGTATTAAATCCAGATAAGTTTAGCCAAGTAGTTTAAGAGTACAGTAGTCCCCCTTTTCTGTAAAGGATATGTTTCAAGACCCCCCAAATGCCTGAAATCATGAATAGTACAAAGACCTAAATGTACTGTTTTTTTTTTTCACATATTTACATAACTTTTCACTTAGAAGAAACACTTTATGGCTTCTTTTTTAGCCTATCCTAATAGCCAGCATCACTACTCTCACACTTTGTGGCCACTATTAAGATAAGCATTGCTGTACTTGGACGCAGCACTGCAGTACCATGACAGTCTGATAACTGAGAAGGCTAAGTGACAATGGGCAGATAGCACATATAATGTGGATATATCGGACAGAGGGATGATTCACATCCTGGGAGGGGCAATGGAAGATTTTATCACACTACCCAAAAACAACATGCAGTTTAAACTTATGAATTGCTTATTTCTGGAATTTTTCATTTTAATTGTTCGACCACTGTTGACCATGGATAAGTAAAGCAGCAGATTAAGGGGGTATCTTTGAAAACCATAATGATGGAATAGCATAGTGGTGTCAAGTCACCCAGATAATCTGGGTTCACCATTTCTATCATTTTCAAATTGTTTGACCTGGGGAATGAACTGTAACATCTTGATGCCATAGCTTCCTCCTCAGTAAACTGAGGATAACAATAACAGCATAATAATACATACTTAATAGGGGCTTTCACAAGGATTATAGAAGATAATTTTTATAAAATGGTTAGTGTTTGGCACATAGTGACTTTTCTATTAATATCTATATTGCTCACTCATTCAAATACTAATGTCACAATACTAATTGTGACATTGTGCTAGGTGGAATATAATGGTGAGTAAAATAGACAAAGTTCCCACCTTTATGGTGCATGATTAAACTGTTGTAAAATTGTAACCACTCAAGTTCCCAGAAGGGAGACTGCTGGGACTGAGGGTGAGAAAGAAGATATCAGAGGTGAGTCATTTTTATGGCTTGCGAGATTTGATGGGTGGTGTTGGTATACCAATTATAAAACACTAAATGGTGTTGGGTTTAAGTGTAAGTGGAAAAGAGTGTGGAGAATCAGAATTTAGGTTTAGATATGTTGAATTTGAGGTGACTTGGAGACATCTAAGTTAAGATGTAGAAGGGTAGTCCTAAACAAGTCCAGAAATCCAGGGAAGTCCGGGCTGGTGACATTGTCATTTGTATATGAATGGAAATCAAGAGGCTTTGTAAGGATGAGAATGACCCAAGGAAAGAGCTGAGAGTAGGTGAGAGTGAGCCTGTAACTGAGCTTTCAGAACTCCTCCATGTAATGGTAAAGTAGAAGAGCATATTCTTGAAAAGTAGGCCAATGAAGGATTGGCCAGAGATGGAGAAAAACACAGAGTTCTGCGTCCAGGAAGGCCAAAAGAAGAAAGCAGTTCAGGAAAGGAGTTGAGAACCTTGTCATATGCTGCTGAAAGACTGAGTAAGACTCAGCATGTCCATTAGAATATACAAGATTGAGATCATTGGTGACCCAGAACATGAGGGGCAGGGCCAGAAGCACATTGGCATGAATTCAGGAATCAGGAATGAGCAAGTTGTGGTGAAGGAGATGCTGAGTAAGTTGACTCTGAGAATTTTGTCTTTGAAGGAAAGATGAGCAATTGATAGTGCCTAGAAGTGGTAGAAAAGGGTTGTATTAGTTTACTAGGGCTGCTGTAACAAAGTGCTAGGGCCTTAGACAACAGAAATATTTTCTCACAGCCTGGAGGCTAAAAGTCAAAGATCTAGGTGTTGGCAGGGTGATTCCTTCCGGGACAGTGAGGGAAGGATCTTGTCTTTTCTGTGTACATCTTCTTCCTGGGTCTTCACATCACCTTCCCTCTCTACCTGTGTCCAAATTGCCTCTCCTTTTAAGGACACTGACCATTTGAATAGGGCCACTCTAACAACCTCATTTAATTGAATTGCCTCTTTCAAGACCCTATCTTTAAATAAATATGATTACATTCTGAAGTACTGAGGATCAGAATTGGTGGGGCGGGGCGGGGGGGCCCGCACAATTCAGCCCACAAAAGGTATCAAGTGTAGTGTTTTTGTTTTTTAATAGTAATAATAATAACAACAATAAGAAAAACTTGAAGAGCTTTAAAGCTTAGTGCATGTACTATTTGGAGGGAGGGGTTCAGGGGTATACAAAAGAGAAAGAGTAATTAATACTATCAAGTTCCTGACAAGTGGAAGTGGATGGACTTCAAAGCACAGTTGAAGAGATTAGCTTTAGAAATGAAAGAGGGAGAACTCTGCTTTTGTACAGAAGGAAGAGTGGGTAGGATGAATACAGAGGTGCTTCTGTGTGTAAGTCAAACATCAGGAAGATGGAGTTCTTGTGTGATGTGTTCTTTTTTTTGCAAAGTAAGAAAACAAAGGTCATCTGCTTGGTGGTATCGGTTTAGAGGCAGGGTAGTAGGGTGTTACTGAAGAGAGGAGTAGAGGTGTAGGTGAGGTGGAGATGATTCTAGATTTTCTTTGTGGAGATTGGAAGAGTGAATTTAGCACAGAAATATAGTTGTAGTTTTAGGTAGGTTGATTCTTGAATTTATGTGGAACCTTCTGGCTTGTCATACAACCCTACCAATTTGTGGCTGGCTGTTGAGGTGCAGCACAAAGATGATATTCATCCAGCATTTGTGTTTTGCTACCTGGGATCAGTGGGTATGATAAAAGACAAAGGGGACAAAGGAGTTAATTAATGTACTTGCCAATGTGTTACTGAAATGATGGGCCAGCTCAAGTGGATAAAGAAGAATAGAGAAGGGAGATGATGAGAATATTTATAATGGTGGTGATGATGGTAACGAGATTATTGTTAAAACCAAACTTCATTACTATTCAGTTTTCTTTATGAGCATTACTTCGAATTGGTTAGAACATTAATATTCATCCTCTCATGGTCCTACACTCTCTCACATTTTAGAGACAAGATCTATTTCCCTTGCCAAATGATTACTTAAATTTACTATGTGATAACATATATTGATCATGTCAGTACACAGAGAGCATAAACTGATAATGTCTTCGTCTTGTAGATTTGAGGAAAATGGATAACGTTTTTTGGTTATATAAAGATAATCATAAAGTTGACTATCTCTTGCTTAGGTTAATTAGCACAAATTGAATTTTTCTAAATTTCTTTTTTCACTGACTTATCCCTGAAAATGTAAAGAGAAATCAATATCTCAAATAAACAAACTATATGATGAATAATATCCAGTGTAGTTATCAGTCACTTATTTCCCACAGTTCAAATGGTAGCATCAGACTTCGTGTGGTATTCTCCATGCTGTTGCTGCTTACTTCATTCTTTCATTCATTCATTCATTCATTTTATTTATTAATTTTAGAAACAGAGAGGGGAAAGTGGTGGGAGAGAGAGAAACACTTGATTTGTTGTTCACTTATTTATGCATTCATTGGTTGATTTTTGTATGTACCCTGACTGGGGATT
Source organism: Phyllostomus discolor (assembly GCF_004126475.2). Lineage (NCBI taxonomy): Eukaryota > Metazoa > Chordata > Mammalia > Chiroptera > Phyllostomidae > Phyllostomus > Phyllostomus discolor. Next base: position 45,208,900 of record NC_040906.2, read on the forward strand.
GAACCCACAAGCTTAGCATATTGAGACGTTGCCCCAACCAACTGAGCTATGTGGCCAGGGCTGCTGCTGCTGCTACATTTAAAAATTAGACTTCACATACTTCTGGATAGGAGATAATGCTACTTCCCTGAAAAAATGCTCTTGTGATTCTTCTTATTTATTGTGGCAGTAATTACTGCCAGCATTGCAAATGTTATTTCTGGAATCATTCATGTGCTTTTTCTTGTTTGTAGAAAGGAAACACAGAGGCAAAATAGGAGTTGCACAAGTGTACAGCTGGAGGTTATGTGCCCATTTCTTCATATTCTTTCACTGGGTCAGATGTTTGACATGCCCTTCTGCTTGATGTGACTTCATATACTTCCAAATACTCTCACATTCTTTAGAAGTTACCTGGTCACGAAAGAAGGGTGGATAGTCACATGCATTTTTGGCCTTGCAGATAATTTATCATGGTAGATTTTAAGAACACATCTTCAGGGTTATACTTTGCATATAAATGTAACCATTTGAGAAGTTACACTAATACAGATTAAGCATGGAACTGCTTTGCAGTAAGTTAATATTAAGATTGACTGAGCAAGATGTCCTGATTGAAAATTAAGTGTATAACCTGGTTTGGTAAACCATTATCTTAATGCATTTAAATAAATTTATTTACTAGGGCATCGATCTCAATTTTGCATCAATTTTTATTAGAAATAGTCATACATTTACTGATGTTGCATCCTAAGGGAAATGACTTTTAGCATACATTAAAGCTATATGTGCACTTGACTATGGAACTGGATTTTTGCACAAGAAGCCTTTACTTTATTTAGGGCTCCTTGAAAATTACATGTCAATGAATTGTTTTTCCCCAGTTATCATAAACTTATGGTGCCTGCTTTTGTTTGTATCATATTCTAAAAGCAAAGTTTAAGTGTGTAAATAATGTCTTCAATTAAAAAATGTATAATACATTGTTAAAGTTAAATATTTTTTGAGATGCTTTTATCCTGCTCTTATTTTTAGACTTTAGACAGTTTTAGTGAAATAATTGATTATATTGTTGAAAATAATTAAAAGCCATTTTACATCTGATTCTGTATTCATATTTGTATTACATAGTAATGAGAACAATATAGAATTAGAAGAAATACTATATATAACTATAAAATACTATATATAATGCTAAATATAAAAATGTTATATATTATATTCATATGGAATTACTTAGAATTGGTGGAAATTGGGAACATTCTACATGCTCAACAATAGAGAATTAGAGTCTTGAAATCAGGTATAATCATTATTTGAGGTAGTATATTACTTAGCTCTTAATAAGGGTAGACAGGTTGCTTGGTTGGACAGATGTGAAGGAGGGAGGGAGGGAGGGAGGGAGGAAAGGAAAAAAGCAGGCAGGCAGGCAAGCAGGAGGCAAAGAACTAAGCCTTCTTAAAAAGATTTGTAAGCATTGAGAATTATATTGTAGCCACATGGAAAATCATTATAGTATAGTTCAATGTAAGTGAAAAACACAGGCTAGAAATTACTTGTATTCTATGAGAATTGGCTGTGGCATTCAAATCTGGAACAACATATGAAAACACTATGCATATAAAAATTAATGGAAAGAGATATATATGATTTTTTCTATAGTGTGTCCACTTATATAATTATTTAAAAAAATTACATGAGCTGATAGATTTCAAAATCAATGTACTTTAACCTGGTAGTACAGAAATGCATTATGGGTCTGTGATATTCTGTTATAAACCTCTAAGCTAAGCCTATTTATCGCCTGGTTATATAATATTATGCTCAGAGACACCCTCATTCACTTCTTGGGAGCATAACCATATATCAGTCATTGAATTCCTTATTCTAATTAGTAACAGGTATATCTTAATAAAATTATTTTTTCTGTTAAAAGTACTTCATTGTATCTGTTGGATTCAGAGAATACATGTTTGTGGATAAAGAGTTAATAAAGACCTTTTTTCCTTCTTCATGGAAATTTGATCTTTGCTTAAGTATCTAGCTTGGTTCTCCTGAAAACCTGATAAAAATTTGGAATGTCAGTTATGTTACTAGGGCAACACCTTTTATAGTAAAAAATATTCTGGATCTGGATTGGGGAAAATTATTAATACTTGATGAAAGGCTTAACTTTGGCAGGTTCATTGACTTTATAACAGGCATGACCACTGTGGTGGGGGGATAGGAGCTTTTGATCCCATACCTGTACTTATGGATCTCATCTCCTTACACCTGAACTGTTGGACTGCTTCAGCGGCTCAGCAGAAGAGAATTGCCCAGTTCTGCTGTTCTGGGAAGAAACTAGTCCTCACCCTACATCCTTCTGAGTAGACTGGTGTCATTGGGACTTCAAATACCTTGTGGGTCTGAATGTTTTGTTGATCTTAAGATGCCTAGAGTGTATTGCAGTAGTATAATTCCACTACTAGTAAAATGCTACTAGTAGCATAATTCTACTACTAACTGGTTTTTAATTTTCTTTTCAAAGTAGAAAAATAGTGTTCTAATTTATATTAGTTAATTCATTCACTTATCAGTGCCTTGGGAAGAGTATTGACAGGGCAGACATATGACTTTCAGGCCTGGTTTTTCAATAATGGATTATGTTACCTTGGGTACATCACTTAATCTCTCTAAAAACTCAGAGGTTTCCTAAGGGTTAGATAAGAAATTTGACAGATGTCAGTTCTAACTCTAAATCATATAGTTTTTTTATCTTACCATAAGTTAACTTTAATCCTCTTTTTTTGTGGCAGATGATCAGATAGCTGAAAGCCTGAGGTTTTGGAGCATACATTCCTTCAAATTTAGGTTTTGGATAAGTTGTCCTGTTATAGCTGTATAGTTCTAAAATAAACTATTTACTGTCTATGCAATGGAATTTTAAAAATTTAAGTGAAAAATACTTGAGGAACTTTGGGAGAGAAAACCAATTAGAATGAAAGTTTGAAAAGCTTGCTTATTTTAAAATTTCATCTCAACTTCTACTTATAGGTTGTGAACTGGCTCGAAGGACCTGGGTCAGAACAGCTAAGAGCCAGTGGGGGATTGGAAGATTCTATTCGGGCTTCCCAGGCCCTACAGCAGAAGCACGAAGAGATCGAGAGCCAGCACAGTGTGAGGGCCTTTTTTCCTCTGCAAGTTATAATGCTATTCTTAATGTGCATAATTAATAGCGTGTGTAGTGCTAAGTTGCTATAAACTTTGGTATAAGCACATTAGCATATAGTATATTTAACGTTCAGAGGCCATCAAGTACCCGTGTTTTGCTGTGTAATAATCTGTACCTACATTTTAGTAGTAATTCACATTTCACATGGGAATTAGCACTGCCCATCTATAATGCTCATCCTTATTTTTCCCTCAAAAGTTTGGGGCAAAAAAGCATGCATTATATATGGCAAAATACAGTACATTTTGACCACTAGGTACGTATTCATTGAAATTTGGCTTTGATTTCATCTCCAATACAGTTAAATAACATATATGTATATATACAATTCATATGAAATATTAAAAACTGTAGTGATAGAAGAAAGAGTGATAGTACAAAAATAGAACTTTCATGTGTAGTCCTTGAGACGGAAACTGTGATTCTTAAGTCATCAGAGGGAAACCTGTCCCTACTTTTTGGGGGTATATAGTACAATTAAATGCCTAACAGTTAATTGTAGAATTGTTACATTAATCATAACTGATGGAGAGTGAGTACATAGGATGCAGGATATGTGTTTTTACTTTATGTATTTGAGGGTTTACATTAGTAACTGTGGGGGAAGATATGAAATCACAGTACGAAATTGAGAAATAAATTAATCCATAGGCAGATTATAGATAATAATTGTTCAAGAGGGTTTAAAATTTAACATCTAACTGTACTTGAACAACAATACAAAGAAATTTAACATCTTGTTACATGGAGGAAACTGATATATGCTAAGCTTATGCTGTGTTAGAGTTTAACTCTTCATTATTGAGAAAGTGATTATCCCAATTTGCAAATCAGTTCAAATCAGTTACCTCCTTTTCTCTTCCAAGTCATATTTTTATGGTAATTTTAAATAGATTGACTGGAAAATTGGAAAATAAAACTCAAATTCATTTCTTTCTCTTAGATTACCTGTCTTAAATATCGATTAATTTACAGACATACACTTAACAGTATTCAGCCTTACATATAATATGAGGAATAAAACCTTTCTTCAACAATAGGTAGTAAAAGAAGTCAGCCCACCTTCAGATGCAACTCTAAGTGATCAGAATACACACTGATTGGATTTATGTATAACTGAGGGGAGGGGGACGTGTTCAAGGGTGAATGTAATAGGCATCTTGACCTTCAGGATCTAAATGCACAACAATGGAGAACAGTATAAATAATTTATCAATAGTAATGTTAAACTCTGGGCCCAGATAAGATTTAAGGGTCATCTGAACATTGTATTTATTCTTTCCCCTTCAACTTTCCTAGTTGAAGTGGTAATAAAAGAATGGGATGGTATTAGTAAATGCAATATGTTAACTAAATGAGATTAAAGAAATAAATATTGACTATGCTTTTCTCAAGAATAAATTTGAATTGTTGACCAAGAATCATTTGCTCTTTATTAGAGATGCCTGTTAACAATATCTGATCTAATTATTTTCCTTTTAAATATATAGCACGTGTTTGGTTTCCTTATATTAATTTCTTTATAATATTTCCCAAATCAACGTTAATGATTAACTATCTTGCAGATAAAATACAAACTGTACCTACAGGAATTAGAATGTAGCTGAGGGAATAATATGTAAGTAGGTGGTATCACAAGATTTGGATAGTATTTACTAAATATTTACTATATATTTGCTCTCTCTCTATACACACATGTATGTATATATGTAATATGTATACATATCTATGTATATATAGAGCAAATATATATATTTACTAAATAATTCAGTAAATCATATTTATTAAAGTCTTTACCTGTATATTTACTAAATATATTATTTTGCATTTTCCCTAATTAGTCCTTGTAAGAGATTTAAAAATGAAGTTCTGTGATTGAAAAATCTACATATTTTCCATATTCATAGGTTCTAGCATAATGGTTTTTTTTCTTTATGCTTAGAAAATATTGAATAATTTGTATTTAATTTATAACTTCTGTTCCTGAGGTTACAGTCTTTTAAATTCTCTTGGTACATTTTAAGTAACTTAATTCTGAGTTGATATTTTTGACATAGATTGTGATTTATTTGAGCCTTGTGGATTGTTCTGGACATGTTACTGCAGCATTAACTATATTCTATGGTTTGTCCTCCTTTTAGTTCTTTTTTATTTTTTTAAGCAGTCTACATTTGCTATTTTTTTTTAAGATTTATTTATTTATTTTTAGAGAGGGAAGGGAGGAAGAAAGAGAGAGAGAGAACATCAATGTGGCGATTGCTCGGGCCATGGCCTGCAACCAGGCATGTGCCCTGACTGGGAATCCAACCTGTGACACTTGGTTCGAAGCCCCGCGCTCAATCCACTGAGCTACGCCAGCCAGGCCCTTTTGAGTTCTTGAAAAAATATTATTTTGCTATATACATTCTAGACTTCATCTAGGGGCTAAATTTATGGAATTATCCAGAAGTTTCTTTAGATACAGATATATGACACATGAGGATCCTAAAGACAGGATTTATCTGTATTTTATATTTTTAAAAGCTGCCAGAGGAATAAATGCAGTTACAAATTAGATTATATTATAAAGAAATTCACAAAAGAAGTAGAATTATATACACAAAAATATATATTGAAGAGTACATTTTTACATGCCATATAATTGAATGAAAGTGCAAATGGTATACATAGAGATTCTTCTGTGTAGGTGCTAGTGTTTTTTATTTTATTATATTTATAAGGTTTTCCAATCCATGCGGACAAAGCCATTCTGGGTGACCTCTCCCTGGGCTTCCATTTAACTGCTCATGATAATCCTCATAACTTTCGCCCGTTTTGCCTTGACACGCATCTTATATAATTATTCTAATACCGACCACCTCATTTTATACATGACGACATTGGGATAGTTTGTTTTTTTGACATTGTGGGTAGTTAGACATAAGGTTGAACCCAGTCGCTTGATATTAGGTGAGATCCTTTCTCCCTCTCCCTATGCATCTCTATCCTTCCTCCCTGCCTCCTCCACTCTCAGAGAAACCTGTTATTTCATGGTCTTGCTTAAGATGTAGCATTTTTTCTGTTCTTCTACCCTTAGTACTGGAGGGCATATTTGCATACCTTGACATCTGCATTCGTAGACATGGCGCCAAAGGAAAGAAGCAATGATGGTTTATTATGGATCTCATTTCTTTAAATGAGATAATACCTGGAATTTGTTTCAGAATTAGGAGGTGGCACAGATTGGATGGCACTGATGAAACAAGATTGGCCCTGAATTAATGATTACTGAAGATGGATGGTGCAGGGGGTTTCATTGTACAGTTCACCCATGAAAAATGAGGGAATTGGGGGCACAAAACCCTCCTCCCATTCCTCACTGTCAAAAATCCACATATAACTTTGACTCCCCTAAAATGTACCAGTAGCTGACTGTTGACTGGAAGCCTTACCAATAATATAAACGGTTGATTAGCATACCTTTTGTATGTGTAGTATGTACTGTATTACAATAAAATAAACCAGAGAAAAGAAAATAATAAGAGAAAATACATTTACAGTACTTATTGAAAAAAAATGCATGTGTAAATGGACCCATGCACTTCAAACCTATGTTGTTGAAGGGTCAACTGTGCTGTTCTTTCCACTTTTGAATAGATTGGAAATTTTTTATTCTAAAAGGTTTACAAAAAGAAGATTGCACTATTTTAACCAATAGATGGCACTATATTGTCACCTTGAGAATAGGTTGATGTAGGATAAGTATATTAATTTATTCTATTTAAGATATTCTAATATTTTATTAAAAGCTTTCTTTTCTCTTTGTAAACAGAAGTCAACACTTTAAAACATGTATTGGAATTGTTCAGGTTTTATGAAATTATGACGACAAATTTCTAGCATATTGATTGGTTAATAGGAGTAGAATTTAGAGAAACTTTTAACATACCATTTTGTATTAAACACAGCCAAGTACTAAGTTTTAGATTCTTTCTAAAAGCATAATTAAATGAAACTAAAAATAAATGTATTAGCCGAGAATTGATTAATGTTTTTTAAAATATCACTGGCTATCATGTGGAGAATAGGGAGTAGGGACTAACAACAAAATAGGAAGAAAGGAGACTAATAGAATGGAGGCAGTTGAAGTCATGAGAAGTTGTCAGATTCATGGGTTAAGCCAGCAAGACTTGCTCTTTTAAGAAGAACCAGAGGTTTAGCCTTAGCAACTATTATTAAGGTGGTGAAACCTGGGAGAGAAGCAGGTTGGGGGGCTTGAAAATCAGTATCTTTGGGGACAGGTTAAATTTTAGATATCTGAGAGTTATCTGAATGAAGATGACTAGTAGCCAGTTGGGTAATCAGTGTCTAGATTGAGGATATTAATTTGGGAGTTATAAGCCTACATATGTTATTTAAAGGCATGGGACTAGATGAAATCATCCAATCCCAATGAGTATTGGGACTAAATGTCACAGAAAGCCTTGGAAACCTGAACTGTGGATCACTCCTAAATTTAGAGAGCAAGAAAAGGAAGGAGAGCCAGCAGGGAGGCCAAAAGGAGCTGTGTGTCTGAGGAAACAAGAGAAAAGGGCATTTTAAGGAGGCAAGAAAAGACTAAGGGAAAACGCTAAAAAAAATCAAATCAAAAGGGTCCATTGGTCATTGTCAAATGCAGCTGAGGAGTCCAGTCAGATAAGTCTCAGAATTCAACAAAAGTAGTTTCACAAGAGTGGGCAGCACAGTTAGAAAATAGGAAATGAAAGAGTGAGTATAGAGAACTCCTTTAATGGAGATTTGTAGGGGTTTCTATGGAGGTTTAATTTATGTACAGTAAAACATCTTAAGGGTATGTTTTATTTTAATATAAGATACTTATATTATTTGTATGCTAATGGAAATAATGTAATTGAAAAAGGAGACTTGATGGGAAAGAGAGAGAAGAGAATAGCAAGAGCAAAGCCTTTGTATAGGCAACAGAGGATAGCATATAACACACAAGCAAAGTGGTTGGCCCTTAGAAGCTGGGGTCGTTCATTTGTTATTACAGTAGGGAGGGCAAAGCATAAGGTTACAGAAGCAGGGAAGGTTATAGATTTGTTGATGAGATGAGAGACTCATCTGATTGCTTCCTAGTGAGTTAAGAAGTTAGATTTCTGTTTGAGAGTAACGAGGTGAAAAGAAAGTTGGAGATTTAAGGAGTTAAAAAAATAATCATGAGAATGGAAAAGTGAATTGACTAGAGAAACATAATAGGATTGCTAAAGGCCTATTTAATGGTAACTTTTAAAAATGATTTTATTTATTTTTAGAGAGAGGGGAAGAGAGGGAGAGAAACATTGATGTGAGAGAGAAACATCAATGCCTTACATACTCCAACCAGGGACTGGGCCTGCAACCCAGGCATGAGCCCTGCCTGGGAATCAAACCGGTGACCTTTTGGTTTGTGGATTGATTCTCAAAACCAACTGAGCCATGATGGTCAGGGCTAGTAGTAATTTTTAAAGGATAACCATGAGTAGCCATATTTACCTATTTGTATAGAGATAGTAGGCAAAAAAATAGGACTGAGGTTTGACAGGTAAATTTGATGGAAGGGAGGAGAGCCCTCTGATCAAAGATAGAATTGAGCACAGAGGGCTTCTGAGTGCTGGGCAGTAAAAGATGCTGTGGTGAATGAATTGGTAGGCTCCATGAGTAGCTGAGGTCAGATGAGGACAGGATAGTTGGAGACAAGGGTAGGAATCAAGGAACTGAGAGTTCAGTGTTGAGTAGGTGTCTACATGGTGGAAGTCAGTAAGAAAACTGATGCTGAGAGGAAGGCAATGACCTTGCTCAACTCCCTGGATGATAGCATGCAACAGGAAAGGTTGGGAAGGTGTACCGTAATCTGACAGCATGCACTTAAGTGAGATGTGTTTTTTGGAGAAATGATCTGGGAAATAGTTACATGAACTGAGGCAGCCATCCCCTTATCTGAAGGCTTGGGGTATGCCAGCTATGAAAACAAAAACAGCACAGGACTAACTGCTTTCTCTAAAAGTGGACAGGTTCAACATAAAGCAAGAGAAGGCAACATTTAGAGGCCAGGATGAGGCTATAGGAGATTTTGCTCTTGGCAGGAATGAGTTCCAAGGATTGCAATGGAAGGGGTTGGGGGTTAGAGACTGTTCATCTCAATTAAATAATTTTGCCTAAGAAAATTCCTTTGTATGTTACTTAGTGTATATGGAGAAATTAGGAAATATAATGTAGTTCTCCAGCAAATAATAAAGATAATTTTATTTTTAATTTACTTCATTGTGATGTCTCTATTATAGGAATGGTTTGCAGTATATGTGGAGCTTAATCAGCAAATTGCAGCACTCTTAAATGCTGGGGATGAGGAAGATCTTGTGGAACTGAAATCCCTGCAGCAACAACTTAGTGATGTTTGTTATCGACAGGCCAGTCAGCTAGAATTTAGGCAAAACCTCTTACAAGCAGCTCTTGAATTTCATGGGGTTGCCCAAGATGTAAGTGTCTTCTCTGATTGCTTTTCTTTTCTTGAAATTATCTGAACACTTATCTGCACATAATTTTTGCAGATTTGCATGTCTCCTAATTATTTTTTGGAACAATAAAATAATGTACCAGAGGGGGAAATGAAATAAAATCTTTGATTTTTCAAAAAAAATCTTAAGTCAATCTGCATGCCACTAAACCTTTTTTTGTCTACATAGAGTGTCCCAACTAGTAGATATTTTATTTTGATGGTTTCTCAGTGTTTATGCTTTATAACAGAATAAAATGGAAGTTTCATAACTTTTATACTACTGACCTGAATGTATTTCTTTGCCTTTCTGGTGCATGCATCTTTGTGCTCTGTCTTTCAGATAACATGTATTCTAATTATCCGTTCTTGTCTTTTAACAGCATAGTCTTTTTCAAGTATAATTGTGATAACCTCATTAGAGATAAACCTCATTAATCATTAAACATTTTAGATGCTGATTACATCAGGGTTATCTCTTTGGTGTCCCTCTGCTTTAGTTGTCTCAGCAGTTGGATGGCTTATTAGGGATGTTGTGCGTAGATGTAGCACCAGCTGATGGAGCATCGATTCAGCAAACTTTAAAACTGCTTGAAGAGAAGCTGAAAAGTGTTGGTAAGCAGATTTGAAAAATGCTGAAACATAGAGGTTCTTTTAAAAAAATATTAACCATGGTTAGACAAGTCATGTATATTGAACTCATCATTATTTACAGGAAACACAGGAAAAATTAGTATAAAAAAGTTTTTTTCCCTTGAAGGGCATAATTGGTTAGTCCCTCTTCATTCATTGGACCTTTAGCCTTTCTTATTTACCCAGCTATATCTACAGGTGCTATGTCTTGCATATACTAGGAACAGTTATTTGTAGTGCATGCATAAACTGTGATTAGCTGTGAAGTGTTTTGTGGTAAACACTGTATGCCCAAAACTGTGTTTTATGCAATGATTTTTGTTGCTATATCCTAACCTTGTGAAAAAATAGTTGGTTTGGTTCTGTTCATTTGTTTCTCCAAACTGGAAATATTGCCAAGATTACCTACTCTCTAAGGGGAGAATGGTCCAATTCTCTCACTTGACATCAAGGTCTTTAACATTTAGTAGAGTGGTAAATACAGTGACTTTCCCTAGGTCATTCCTGGAGAGGTAGACAGTGGATGTTAAAAGTGGGAAGTAGGGGTGGATTGAGTGGGAGAGAAGGGCAAAGGCAAATATAGGAGAAGCAGCAGAAACCTAAGGCAGAGGTTTAATAGAAAGCGGTAATATGTGTTTGGACTAGATTAATTAATTATTGAAAAGGTTTTGAAAAATCATGTTTGTATTGGTGTTTTCTATGCTTAGAGTTTTTGTTATTTTAGCAGATGATATGCTTGATACACATATTTAGTATTTAATATGCCAAGTGAAGTGTATTTGAAAATGTCAGAAGTTTTCTTGAGCCACAATTTTTCTTGGGAAAAGAAAACAAATTCCTGTTTATTTCTCTAATTTGCAGTATTGCTAATATATTCTAAGTGTTGCTTCTCGTTGGATATAAGCTTGATATTGCTTATACTCAAAATATTTAGCATCCTTTAATGTTGCTTGAGTGATGTGAAGTCTTGTAACTTATATCTTTCTTGGAACTAAATATTTACCTTGTTCTCCTAAAAATTGGACTTTATAAAAGCGTAAGAGAAAAAATGGAAAACTCTTACTCGTTAAAATAAAAATTCTCACACTTTTCTCATGCTTTCAGTTTTAAAAACTATTATTATCTGTGGAAATTTACCCCTTTGAAATTCTCTTTAAGGAGAATTTGGCATTGGAAGGGGGAACACTGGTTTGAGTCAAATTTGAAGAGGTTTTGTTACTCAAAATGTTCAGAGGACTCCATTCCAAGATAGTTTAATAGAATCCAAGTACAGTTATCGGCTAGCAGGCTTAGTTAGAGGGAAAACACTTCTGTTGTTTAAGAGATTAAATGTAATAACTTTTGTTTTAGATGTAGGATTGCAAGGTTTGCGTGAAAAAGGTCAAGGTCTGCTGGATCAGATCTCCAATCAGGCATCCTGGGCCTATGGAAAGGATGTAACCATTGAAAATAAAGAAAATGTGGATCACATTCAAGGAGTGATGGAAGATATGCAGCTTAGGAAACAAAGGCAAAGTTTGACTGTTAATTCTATTTTTGCTAAGACAACATTATTAAAATGAAAAATGATATAATCTATATTTTTTATTCAAACTAAAAGTTTTTACCTGTTATATAGTAGACATGTAGTAAGTTTTTGTGAATGTAATAATTACTGTGTGTAATTGTACTAACAAATTATGACAGTTCAGTTAATGAATGGGTACCTTTTCCCTTTTACTCAATAGTGAGAATTTCAGTTACACTCAAGTACTTTGCATTCCTATCCCCAGTGTGATTCTTTTGTCCTTTAAGAAAACCCTCTGGAGAATTTTGTTTTTCAGTTTTCATTTGGTTTAGTTGGTGCTATCTGTCATCTACATTGATCTGTTCCTTCATCTTAACTTCTTACTAACAAATTGTCAGACATCCATTGTTCTCATATTTGCTGTAGAAGGATTAGAGACTGATGTTTATTAAAGTAAGATGATGGAAAAGATGGGTAAGGATAAAATGATGTTTGGTTGCATTTGATTGAAGAACTAGGAATTTAAAGGATTCTTTGAAAACTCAATTTGCAATAGCAACTGCAAACTATGGCTGTCCCTCTGCATCCAGTGAGGATTGGTTCCAGGACCCCGCAGATATGAAAATTCACAGATTCTCAGATCCCTTATATAAAATGGTATTGTATTTGCGTATAACCTATGTACATTCTCCTGTATACTTTAAATGATCTCTAGGTTACCTGTAATACCTAATACAATGTAAATGCTATGTAAATAGTTGTTATACTCTATTACTGGTGAATAATAATAAGAAAAAAAGTCTGTACATGTTCAGTACAGGTCCATCTGCCATAGGCCTAACTACATAGTATGCATCAGCAACAACGTAAAATATTTTTGTGAATATTTTCATTGTTAAACTCTATCTTACACTCATTCTCTGTTTTTTTCTGAATCTGTCAAAAAATGACAAATGCTTTTCTATTTAAGAAGACTCCATGAAAACCACTGAGTGAGGGCACTGAAATAGTTTCTTCATTCCTAATAAATAACTATAATATTTACTACAGGTACACATCAGGAACTACATAACTTTTTTCCAAACAGTTTTGATCTACAGTTGGTTGAATCTGTGGATGTGGAACCCACAGATACAGAGGGCTGGCTGGATTGTGAAGTGATGGATTAAATTAATCTATGCATGTATACACAATCTAGCATACTTGTATGAGGTTTTTTGTACACTTAGAAATTTTAAAGTCATTTACAAAACCTACAGAAACTTTCCCCCTACATCACAGAGAAAATAGGCAGAAATTCCTTCTACCCTCATATCTGCAAATGTATCCCTTTCGCTATTCATTCTCATCACAAAAGGTGATGTAGCTCTGCTCTTATCAGAGTCAGTCCTTTTATGTACCTTCATGTCTCCTCATTCCATTAATTCTCATTCTCTACTCTGATCCCTGTCATTTAAATGCTGAAATCCTATTTAAAAAAAATAAACAATTACACACATGCACATATGTTCCCCTTCAATTCTCTTTTTCTTCTAGCCCTAGGGCTTTTATTCTTGACAGTTAAGTCTTTTGAAGGTCTTACCTACACTCATACTACTTCCTTACTTCTATTTACTTTCCCATGCTCCTCAATCTGACTTCTATACTCACCATTTCACTGAATTTGCTCTTGCCGATGTCTCCAATGACTTTGTAATTGCCAAATATAATAAGCACTTGATTGCTCAAAATCCAGGGGTACTTTTAGTCCTGACTTTGTTTGACCACTCTGAATCATCTTAGACACAACTGAATTTTCTCCTTCTCGAAACTCCTTGACAATCATGTCTTCTTCAAAAACACCCTCGTGGCACTCCTTCTGGTACTCTGTTTCTTCTCAGTTTCCACTGTTTCTTTGTCCTCTAGCTGATGTCACTGCTTCTATGGTTTGTTCTGAAGCCAGATTTTCTTCTCAGTTTATGTATTCTCCCTAGACAGTCTCACTGCTTTAATGACTTTCTTTAATATGATCACAATTGAGTAATTATGACTCTGACGCAAACCCCTCTCCTTAGGCCCATAATTCCACTTGCCTACTGAGTATCTCCATCTGGATGCCCCAGACACTCATCAGATCAGTATGTCCAGATTGGAATCATTCTCCCCCAAAACTTGCTCTTCTCCTCTAATTTTCTGTCCAGGAAAGTTACCAGCAGCTACCCAACTTGGGATTTATCCTAAAATCTTTACTCTTCTCATCTCTACAAGTATGTCAAATGTCAAAAGTTTTGCTCTTTTGTTATCCTGAACATTTCTTTGTTCAGTATTTCTGTATCTCATCTTGCTCCTCTCTGTTCTGTTATACACAAGAGTATATCTAATTACACAGTTTCTTTGTATAGAACCTTTCTCAGTGACTTCCTGTTTTCTCAGATGAAGTTCTGTCTCCTTGAAATAGTGTAGGAAACTGTAATCCAATCCTGTGGCCCCATCTCCTGTAACTTACCCCAAAACCATATAATTGTTTTCATTTTTCTGAATGCATCATGCTGTTTGATGCATTCATGACTTAGACTGCTTCCTTCCTCATTTTCTGCCTAGTGGGTTTCTTCTTTTCTTCAAGACTCCAGGATACTTATCCTTGGAAGCCTTTTTAGATTTCTAAGACAAGTTAGTCACTTGTTCCTCCCTACTCCCATAAATCCTTTATACAGCTCTACATTAACATCACATTGTTTATTTAAACATCCATCTCCCAAAATGGGACCATCTTAGAGACGGTGTCATTTTTTTCCAAGCACATTGCTCAATACATGACAAGTTGAATACATGGATGATATCATCTTTATCATTAAACTGCCTTACATTGTTTTTTAGCTTCATATTTTAGAAATAATTTTTATCATCACCTGCCTTCAGTCCTTTGTAGAATTACTTTAACCAAGTTTCATTTTAACAATATGCTATGGGATTTTATTGAGGACATCCTTATAAAATAGCCTTGTGACAATGATATCTGTATTGTTTTCTTTAAGAACATCAGTTATAGTGGAGCCCAGTGCCTTCTGGTTAAGTTGTTGTTTGTATTGGGAATTGCAGTGAGATTTCTACTTCCCACCTAAAGTACATAATAGAATTGCATGGGAATGAAGGGAATGGATCAGAGCTAAGTTGAGTCACCTTTAAAGTTTAGTCTGTATGTTATTCAGATGGACCATAGTAAATTTAAAAATACTCTATATTGTATTTCTGTACACACAGAGAGCAGTAGTTTTTTCCTTCTTATGGACATAGGTGGAGTTTTTGTGTTTCTTTTATTCAAAGTTAAATATTCTTAGTAATGTAATGGAATGAAAGTGCTAATTTTTTTATTTCCTTGAACATCATCTTCTAAATTAGTATTTGAGAAGCTTCATGCTTTTATCTTTGAAGCTGGTTTAATGGTAATTGACAAGGCAGATCTTTGGGTTTTAGTGTACTCTTGCGTTCATGCTTTGCTTCAGTACTTTGCAGGATCCATGTTGTTCTCAAAAGGGTTTGGGATTCAGCATCATTCAGGTATTTTAAAGTTTTGATGTGACATAGATAGATATCCTTAAAATTATTACAAATCAATACAAAATAGTTAGTCTCCATAGTGTTGGACTAAATATTTCAATATACTATAGAATGTGTGTGCCAGATAATGATGTTACAAATCTGAAATGCTGTTGTAAATTTATGTTTGTATTTCTTAGATGTGAAGACATGGTAGATGTACGAAGGTTAAAGATGCTTCAGATGGTGCAGTTGTTCAAATGTGAAGAAGATGCTGCCCAGGTAAGGACCCACAGTGTTATATAGTTGATTTTATTAGAAGATTGATTTCACCTAACTATAAATAAAGTATATGTTTCATGGTCCTAAGAAAGTAACATTAAGTCAGATTCTAGTTTATACTGTTGAAATAATAAAAGTTCTGTATTCCCGGTTATCTTACTGGTCTCATTAGATTTACCTCCTTCATGAAATCCTCTAATGAGCTAGAAATTGGGGTTATTTACTATTATTACTGTTGACTTGTTATCAGTTATATCCCAGGATAAGGGCTGGATAGTACATTGCTTTTTAAACCCTCAAGGGTGTTTTTCAACTAGGTGAACAATTTGAGTCTTTTTGAAATTAGCATAAGAGACCATCATTTCAGGTTGATATAGAGGAAATTTATGACTTTAAATGGTAGCATAAATCTGTAATGAGATTCAGTAAGATCTAGATTACATAAGCATATGACCTATTAAAGTAAATCATGTGATAATAATTTTAAAAGAGTACTTCTCTTTAATAGGTCTTGTCTTTAGACTTTTAAAAATATTGAGGAGGTAAGATCATTAATTCCTATAGCTTGTCATTGATTGAAATAAGCTATTAAAAAACTTAAGTTATAACTAATAGATTAATCACGTGTGCTTTTTTAATAAATATGATATTTTGATATAAGAAGTAGAGACTTATGACTCCAGCTTCACTGTTGTTTCTTTTCATTTAGGCAGTAGAATGGCTAAGTGAACTTTTGGATGCTCTGCTTAAGACCCACATCAGATTGGGCGATGATGCTCAGGAAACGAAAGTTTTACTGGAAAAGCATAGAAAATTTGTTGATGTTGCACAGGTGCAGAACTGATTATCTTCCTTTTCTACAAGCTCAGTATTTGAATAGCTTTCTGCATGATTATAATGTAACTTAACCCTCCAAGTCCAAGAAGGTTAGTTATGTTATTCCAGAAATAACACGGAACTAAGAATGTCAGCTGGTGCATCAAAACTAGCCTGCATAAACTTGAGAGGGTTTATTTTTCCTGAACACAGGTTCTGTATGATTTATATTACATATTTACAGCATTGTTTTTAGGCAGCATAACCACTATTGAAAGTTAACATAAAATATGTTAATATTAGTAAATCAGAAACCCCAGTTTCTGTATCTCATCAGCATTAACATAACAACACAGGTTTTTTTGTTGTTGTGGAAAGTATCTTAATTAATTTCCATAATAACTGAGTTCACAGTGTAACAGTTGTTGTGGTTTCCTATATGGAATATAAAGTGCCTGTTTTCATCCACTTGTCTCAATTAATGACAGAACAGACATTCCTTTTGACCCATGGAATTGAGCAAACTGGGATGGGGAAAAGAGAATAAGAAAGAAACTTACTGGAAACTAACTAAACTATTGCTTCCCCTTCATTATTTGTGCATGCTGACCATTTGCGGTAATAAGTGCCAGTAGAGTCATTGGGTATTGATATCCAGTAGTGTCACTTAATTCCAGCCAGAGTCCTCCTGCACAATTTGCCATCCCTCTTTTCAGAATTCTTTTATTACAATTTCGTGTTTATTTATTTTTTTAGAGTACTTATGACTATGGAAGACAGTTGCTACAGGCCACAGTTGTGTTGTGCCAGTCTCTGCGCTGCACTTCTCGGTCATCTGGGGACACACTTCCTCGACTGAACAGAGTATGGAAACAATTTACAATAGCATCTGAAGAGAGAGTACATAGGCTGGAAATGGCTGTTGCATTTCATTCCAATGCTGAAAAGGTTTGCTTTTTTAAAAAAATGTCACTATAGTATTGTGTATGTTTAAAATATGTTCATTTTAACAATTATGTGATTTTTTTAAAGAAATTTATATTCTGTTGTTTAAAGTGTGTTTAGGCATATTGTCTTAGAGGGTTCAAATAAAATTCTCTTAGTAATTGATACCAGTGGTGAAGTACCACGGTTGGAGAAATTCAAAACTATTCAGTAGTCCCCTGTCTGCAGTGCTTCCCTCCTCACCAGACCTACTGCCCAGAATGTGCTGTTCATTCTTTAGGATGTCATGACTCCCATATTAGTCATTATTCCAGGGAAGGAACCTTTGCTGTGATAACTGCTATAAATTGTCATACGTTATTTAAAAGGACACTTTTAAATTTTTTACTGTTTAAAATAGTCTGTCTAACTGAAACGAGGATAAGGATCCGAATTAAAACCTTTTCTCATATGTTATCATTTAAAGAGTAATTCTAAAATTTATTATTTAATGAATTATTTATTCTCAGAAACCAGAAATGAATATGCAGTGTTCCTGGGCAATTTTCAATAGAACTTTTTTTTTAACTCAGCCCAGTGAAAATTTATAGCACCTGAGCTTTACATTTCCATTCTGAAAAGGAGCTTTTTATGTAGTTAACTTTGTTTTGCTCTCTCTCTTAAAGTGAAAGTTTATATGTAAGACCTATTTAGTATAACTTAAGATATGAGAAACCTCAGTTTTAAATGTGATAGCCTCATCTGTAGAACAGAAAAGATGTCAGAATCCTCAGGAATTAAGCAGTTTATGTCTGTTTTATGAGCTACATTTGTTGGGCAGTGTTTGTAAGAAACTCTTTCTGAGGTGGTCACTGAACTCCACAGGTCAGTGTTTTAGTTTAAAATGGGCTTAATGATAATAAATAAAAATATGCAAAATGAGTGAACTTGTTCATCTACTGATTATTCTAATGAAAACTTTTTATTGATGTGTATAATATTAATATAGTGTAGAGATCATAAATGTTTTGCTCAATTACTTTTAACAACGTGAACCCATGTTTGTAATTAGTGCACTATTCAAACCACAGAACATTACAGGCATTGCAGAGGCGCCCCCAGTCCCTTTCGACACACTGCTTCTGCTGCCCGTCCCTCCTGTCCAACGGTGACCACTGGCCCTATTTCTCATATTACTGAAAACTTTTTAGGATACTGCTTTTTAAAGATGTCAGCAAGGACATCTTAAAATCTAGACTGCTTTAAA
The DNA here is from genome assembly GCF_004126475.2 of Phyllostomus discolor. NCBI lineage: Eukaryota > Metazoa > Chordata > Mammalia > Chiroptera > Phyllostomidae > Phyllostomus > Phyllostomus discolor. Next base: position 45,227,549 of record NC_040906.2, read on the forward strand.
GGTCATGCAAGAATATACATGGCGGTAGTTTTTTAATACAAGATTAACATTTCTGTTCTTTCTACTCCATGGCCTTTATCATGCTTACAGTAAACTTGACTTAAGGTTATTTTGCTGTGCGAACCTATGATAAAACCTTCTATCAGATTTTATTTTCTTCTTGACTGTGTTTGGTTTTATACCAGTAAGTGTGAATATAATAACTATAAACAAATGTATAGTATGATTGGGAAAATATTTAAATTGAATCTAGAATTTTAGAACATAAAAATGTTCTCAATGAGTTATACTGAAATAAGTGATTGGATTCAGTAAAGTATATCGTAAAAAAGAAGTTGCAAAAATAAGTACTTTTTTTTCCCCTTCTCCAAATTTTGCAAGGGTTTGTTTGTTGTTATTGTTGTTTTGGTAGTTTAATTTAAATGGTAATAGTTAAGGGAAAAGAAAATAATACCAAGGGCTGTAGAACTTCCCTATATTTTAATTATAATCATATCAGTTTATATCAGTTAAGTCAGCAGATGAATTTTTAAAATAACTATGAAGTGTGTAACTAGATCATCATATCAACTATGTGCTTATACTTGGAGTATATGTTGTTTTGTATTTATATAAATACCTGGAGGTCAAAATCTATACCTCATTTCTATCCCTAGCACTAAACAAACATATATAAGTGTTCAATAAATAGTTATTTGATGAGTAAAACAATATTTCTTAAGTACAGTATGAGCTTTCTTTCCAAATAATTGTCTAGTTTTTTTTTTCTTGGAAATCACTATAGACCTTTTTATATTCCAACTATATATTAGTAGGGATTATATATTTCATTTTGTTTGACTTTCTTGAGCCAGTTTTGCCAATAATAAATCAATCAGGTACAATAGTACACATGAAAATGCTAAAATGAAACAAAATATAAACACCTTCAATCTCCTAAATTTACATGAGCTTTATTTCCTTTCTCTGTCTCTTGATGGTGCTGTTTTGTTGCAGATTTTGCAAGACTGTCCAGAAGAACCTGAAGCTATTAATGACGAGGAGCAATTTGATGAAATTGAAGCAGTTGGGAAATCACTTTTGGATAGATTAACTGTTCCTGTAGTTTATCCTGATGGGTATGGTGCATGGTCTTATAATTATGTTTTTTTACCAGTGAAATCATGAAGAGAGGAAAATCTGTTTGTTTAAAAAGCCAAGTCAGTTAGCTTTGGTCCACATTTTCAGTTCTTACAATGAACTGGTTTAAAATGAAAAGAAATCCAAACTCAGCTCTTAGCAGCAGTAGCACATGATACTTTCTCTCATCAACTGTGTTGCTTCTTGAGAGCTTGTTGTAGAAGAAAGATCATTGACTAGGTTGACATCTGGGGCTCTAGCCTTGGCTAAATGATAATAGGGAGTAGGGTGACTTCGGGCATCATTCAAGGAAGGTGTGGGGACTCATGTTTAGTGAGCTCAGTATGTTTCTAGCACCAAGATGAACATCACCTTTATTACTTTTGGCCAAATAGTGTGAGGCCAGTATGATTATCTCTTATTTACAGATGGAGAAACTAAGGCTCAGAAATATTAAATAAGGTGCCCAGGATTTCACAGCCTCTAAGTGGAATTAGGATACAATGTCAGGTCTTTCTGGCTCCAAACCCATCTGTTTTCACTATGCTGTGTGGAGTCCCAGTTTCTCTATTTGTAAAATGATGGGATTCTGATTCCCATGTTTCTTTTTATTTCAGATAGTCAATGATAAAAATATGAAACTCATGCAAATAATAAATGGGCCAGTAAATGAGTCAGAAGGAGCTTTATCCCCAAGGATCTAGACCTTCTTAGTGAAAGAGATTTAGAGGTAATTCAGAGGCTATTTAATTCACACAATAGGGAAAACAAACTATTGAATACATCTATCCTTACATTTTAGTATAGTGTAACAATTAGAATTGTGGATTCTAACCGGATGTCTTGGGTTAAAATTTCAGCACCGCTACATAAACCACTTATGTGGAACCACTTAACCTTTCCTGTGCCTCAATTTTCTCATCTAAAAATAAGATTTATACCCCCTCAGGTTATAGGGTCAGGGTAATTATGTGAGGTAAATCTATATAAACTACTTAAAATAAATATGACACATAGTGCAACTACTGCTATGTCATGAACATTGAATGATTATTTGGAATTGAAATTGAGAAGGTAGGACTTGCAACCAAGATAGAGGTGTAGGTAGATACACTTTGCCTCCTCACACAACCAGAAGAAGGACAACAACATATTTAAAAACAAAAAATAACCAGAACTGACAGAAAATCGAACTGTATGGAAGTCCAACAACCAAGGAATTAAAGAAGAAGCATTCATGGAGACTGGTAGGAGGGGCAGCGATGGGAAGCCAGAGTGGAAAGGACACATGGCAAGGCAGCAGCTGGAGGATAAGGTTGGGCAAGGTGGCAGCTGGCAGAGCAGGTGGTCCCACATTTGCATTTGGATAAACCAGGAGGAACAACAAGGGAGCAAGACAGACTGCACAACCCAGGGTTCTAGCACTGGGATTTAAAGCCTCAAACCTCTGACTGAAAAAACCTGTGGGTGTTGCAGTGGTGGGAGAAACTCTCAGCCTCACAGGAGAGTTCACTGGAGAGACCCACAGGGTCCTAGACCATACACTAACCCACCCACCGGGAATCGGCATCAGAAGGGCCAAATTTGCTTGTGGGTAGTGGAGGAAGTGACCAAGAGCTGAGCAAGCGGCACTGTTCCCTCTTGGACCCCTCCCCCACGTACGGCTCCACAATGCAGCAACATGGGTTGCCCCCTGCCTCCCATGAATACCTAAGGTCCCTCCCCTTACTACGTAACAGGCACACCAAGACAAAAAATATGGCCCAAATGAAAGATCAGATCAAAGCTCCAGAAAAAAAAACTAAGTGATAAAGAGATAGCCAGCCTATCAGATGCAGACTTAAAAACCCTGGTAATCAGGTTGCTTACAGAAATGGTTGAGTATGGTTGCGAAATAGAGGAAAAAGTAAAAATTAGAAAAGTGAAATAAAGGAAAAGGTACAAGGAACCAACAGTGACAGGAAGGAAACCAGGATCAACAATTTGGAACAGAAGGAAAAATAAACACTCAACTAGAACAGAATGAAGAAAACAATTCAAAAACAAGTGAGGAGAGGCTTAGGAACCTCTAGGACAACTTTGAAGGTTCCAACATCTGAATCATAGGGGTGCCAGAAGGAGAAGAACAAATTGAAAATTTATTTGAAAAAATAATGAAGGAAAACTTTCCTAATCTTGCAAAGGAAATAGACTTCCAGGAAGTCCAGGAAGCTCAGAGAGTCCCAAAGAAGTTGGACCCAAGGAAGCACACATCATAATTACATTACCTAAGATTAAAGATAAGGAGAGAATCTTAAAAGCAGCAAGAGAAAAGGAGACAGTTACCTACAAAGGAGTTCCCATTAGACTATCAGCTAATTTCTCAAAAGAAACCCTACAGGCAAGAAGGGACTGGAAAGAAGTATTCAAAGTCATGAAAGGCAAGGACCAACATCCAAGATGACTCCATCCAGCAAAGCTATCATTTAGAATGGAAGGGTAGATAAAGTGACACCCAGATAAGGTCAAGTTGGAGGAGTTCATCATCACCAAGCCCTTATTATATGAAATGTTAAAAGGACTTATCTAAGAAAAAGATCAAAATATGAACAGTGAAATAACAACAAACTCACAACTCTCAACAACTGAACCTAAAAAACAAAAACGAACTAAGCCAACAACTAATACAGGAACAGAATCAGAGAAATGGAGATCGCTTAGGGGTTTATCATCAGGGGTAGGTTGGGGGAATGGGGGAAGAGGTACAGGGAATAAGTAGGATAAATGGTAGGTAGAAAATAGACAGAGGGAGGTTAAGAATAGTATAGGAAATGTAGAAACCAAAGTACTTACATGTACAACCCATGGACGTGAACTAAGGGCGGGGGGTAAATGCAGGGGTGGAGTGCAAGGTAGAGGGGAATTAAAGGGGGAAAATGGGACAACTGTAATAGTATAATCAATAAAATATATATTTTTAAAAAGAGAAGGTACACCGTTCCTCCTTTGAAAGAATATTGGTGTTATTTATAGTCTAATATGTAGATAATCTCTAGTCATACCTAAACTTGAACAATCAGAAATACATGACCTGAAGTCATGTTATACATCTGCAATGTATACAAGAGAATAAATCTTAAAATTTATAAATGTAGCTAATAACAATATTAGTACGCTGCTTCTGGTTGTTGTATTGCAAACCTCCACCACCCCCAAACCCCTAATTTCCATGTTTCCCAGACAGTTGTCTGTCTCCCTTTCTGTTCAGGTCAGCCTGGGAATATCTTTCCCTGGTGTTTTCGCTTGAGCTTGTCCTCCTGTGTTCTACCAGTAGTGTGTATGTCATTTCCTCATCCTTTTACGATTAAAAAAATAAGTTAATATTATATATTCAAATTTCACAACCACCACCTTTAACCTTTGGAATTGTTATTCCATTTTGTATGATAATCTGTGTCACATAAAGTTTGATAGTAAAGTTATTCAGATTTATCTTCAGTAATATTCTCCTGGAAAAGTATTTTTTAAATGGATGGTCTTTCTGGATTCACTACTTGAAGATCCAGATTCAAATCTCAGTTTTTCCACTGTGTCATCTTAGTTAAGTTACTTAATTTTCTAGACCTTAGCTTTCTGATCTATAGACCTTAGCTTTCTGATCTAAAAAATGAAGAGCATGACCAGGTAATTTTTGGGAACTCTTCTACCTCTAAAAGATTTTGTGACTCTGAATACAGTATCTCTGTAAGTAGGATAAAATTAAATTATTTTATCTATTAATGTCCCAAATGATGCCTTACCATTCAATAGGTATTTTACTTGCCAACTGTATTAGACAATTAGTGTACATAGCTCTTAGCACTGAAGTACACATACAGACTTTGTGTATGCTATGGACCCAAAATAGAAAAACAAAATATCTCCAATGTTGCATTGTTTTGTTTATTGTTGCATAGCTTGGTTGCATTGTTGGTTTATTAAGATTATTCTGAGTACACATGATATGACATCTATGTCACTAATATGTTTTTCCCAAGATCTTACAATAATTTATACCATTTTAAAAAATGTATCTTGTACTGCATTACTACTCAAAGATAAACAGTATGGTCTACAAAAGAACTATTGCTATATCACAGATATAATTTTTATAGTAATTTTTGCTTCTTAATTTGCATTTGATATGGTCAGTAGATTTGTGTTAATCTGAATGGGGTTTTTCTGTTTTGACTTTTTAGAACTGAACAATATTTTGGGAGTCCAAGTGACATGGCTTCTACTGCAGAACATATCAGAGACAGGATGAAACTTGTTGGTCTCAAAAGGCAGCAGCTGAGACATCCTGAAATGATGACCACAGAGAGCTAATAGCTACCAGCTTCCCAGAGATCTGCGTTCATAATAATCCCGCATGTCGTCAGCATACTATAGCATTAGCCACAATACATTAAGATACATTTCACAGCCAAGATAAGCCTCTTTTCTTTTCATTACACATTTCTCTCCACATGTTAACACCTTGCAACTACCAAGGCATAATTATTTAACATGCTTCGAGACCGTAGACTCCAAGTATCTTAAAAGAAGGAACTGTAAACATTGCACTGAAAACTTCCTTTAAAGCTTTACCTGACCTGTCAGTTTGTTAACAACTGATAATAAGCTTTAAATGGTGCTAATAAGAGTTTGGGAATTCTCTATATAAAAATGGTTGCCCTTCCTCCCCAGGTGATACAGCAAATTTAGACTATAAATGATTATCAGTAAACAGTGGTGTCCTCAAAATTTTACTTTGTAATTATTCTTCAAAACTGATTATTTTTATCATGTCAGTATGAAGAAAACCTTCAGATCTTTGACATAATCATACTCATTAAAAGACATTTTTCTATTTGTACTGATAATGTATTAAAAGTTGTTTGTGCTTAATAAAAGGCTTCTTTTAAGCATCTTATTTAATTTGGTGGTTATATCCTATTTCCAAACATGAGTACCTTATTAAAAAGGGTATTCTTAGGATTGTGAGGATGGTTTAATATTTGTTTTTTCAAGTTGGTTGCATGTGTTTTAGCCAGAAAGTTTGTATGTAAGCATGTATATATAATAAGCATGTTTTGTCATGAAAAAAATGAATTGTGAAGAACAATTTAGATCTTTAAGAACTTACAAATAATGGAATATTATTTCAAATTTTTCTCTACTTAACTTGAAAAATATTATCCAAATTATTAACTACCCTCAAGATACTTTGTCTTTGGAGGAGGAGGGCTGGGGAAGAAGTCACATTATTACTTACGTGTGATCCTTTAAATCACAGTTATCTTTCTGAAACTAAAGTAGCAATTGTTAACTTTAATTTCTCATGATAGACTAGAAGCAAAATTCTGAAGTAGTCTAATACAAAAACTGCAACTTTTAGTAATAAAATTTATAAAATGCTAGTGCTTTTAAGTTTATATAAACTTTAAATGGTAAATGTATATAATTTTGTGTAAATTTTTATTTCAGAAGATGTTTTTGAAAAAGATTAAAAATGATTTTTTTTAGTCTGTGATCAGTATAAAATTATGCAAAGAATTGTATGCTAGTTCCTTTTCTTCTTCAAAAATGCTCGTGTATCCTCCAATGAAAAAAGCTCTCTGAACACGCTGGTTCCTCTAGCCTTCTTCACACTGCCAGATTTCTTGGAGAAATCGATATCCGTTGCCTCTGCATCCTCATTGCTCATTGCTCAGCAACTTGCAGTCTGGTTCTACACAGCATTGTACTGAAGCTGCTCTAAATGGGCTCCCAGTTAGTGCATTGAATGACTGTTCTGTCTGCATTCTTATCCTCCTCTGTCTCTGCTACATTTCCACCATTGAGCAACCTTTCCCAGACAATGTCTCCTCCCTTGAAGATACTATCCTCTGCCATAACTGTGAGTACAGTCACATCACTATTTAACATATATCTACAAATGTGCTCTCTCAGATTCTGTCTTCATAATACCATCTGTAGGGTTTCTGTTTTATCTCAATGTCCTTTCAACCTAGATGAAGTTATTTATATTTTTATCTTCCTCTCTCGGAGCAATTTTGGTTATAGGTGCAGCCTTTTTTTTCTAGTCAGACATGCCAGAAAATCTGGGGGCAACATTCAAATGCTCCTTCTTGTCTTGTGCTACCACTGCTTCTGAGAACAGCCAGGAAGTTCTTTCTATATTTGATAATCCTTAGTCTTTTAGGGCTTAACTTCTGTGAGTGTAAACTTTTATGATTCTTCACTTTAGTCTTCATGATGGTGCTAACCACATGCTACAGTTGTTTGTGCTCACCTGCTACATCATAAGCTCTTTTGAAGGAAGTAATCCTGTGGGACTTGTGTTCCTAGATTTTTGCTCATGCATAGTAGTTGCTCAGTTCCCCCATATGCGAATGGTCTTTATAGGCATTAATAATAATCCCTCATATTGTAGTCTGGTGTGTGGTTTGAGCATATTTTCTAAAGTTAGGACTGAGTTACAAGTGAATCTACTCATAAAGAAGTCATTTGGTATTTTAGATACTTCGATATTAGCTAATTTATTCAGTTGTACTCAATAACTATTCTACTGAATTTCACAGTAGTTAAAATGCTTTTATTAAGATTCTGCTAATAAAAGATTGGTTATAAGTAATGAGACTCTTAGTTCTACCATCAACTCACCTGCTTATCAAATTAGTTAGTTTTTATATGCCTTAAGCTATCCTGCTTACAGCAAAAGAAAATAAGACAACATCTAGAAATGTTATTTGTAATTTGAGTATTTCAGATGAAGCTAAAATATGCTTTTAACGTAAATATTGTTCCTCTTCATTTGTAAATTTGCTGCTACTTTCTGTATGTAAATCTGTATATACACGTACAGTTATGAACGAAAACTCAGCAATTCCCTAATGTGATTTTTTCATAGTTCAGTTAGAGCACATATGAAGGAGGTAACTGCAATCTGTTTGATATTACAAGTTTTTTGTGCATAATAAAAACATTGACTGGAAACTGGAGAAAGAACCATCATTTCTAATTGATATATGCCGCAACTTTCCACATTGCTTTAGCCCATCTCAGGGAATTATTGAAGTGTTAATTGGGCTAGTTTTGTTGTGGTTTGTTTGTTTGTTTGGTTTGGGGGACTTTTTTTTCCTTATTATTTATTTGCTCTTATGTAAATTCAGTATCTACAGTTTGGGCATTTATTGACACACGTCTAACCTAGCAGCATTAAAATGTTAAGATGATAACTTCATCTCAGATAAAATTGGCTTTATTCCCAGTCCTCATGGTTGATGACCTTACTCTGCTAGGGGGACATTTATGATAAGGAAACTGCTGGGCCCACCAGCTAGGATGTTGATTTCAGGCCTAAGATTCCTTGCTATGCGGAAGATTGGATACCTCTCTCACTTTATAGGCATTTAAATTGGCCAGTACTTCCCAGTGTTACCTAGTATTAATGTGTTTGTTGTTTGTTTCATTGCCCCATCAGTTGACAAATGTTGTGCTATTTAGTTTATTATTATAGTTGGTGGCATACTGCTTGATAGGAACATGACAATCAATGTTCTGATAGTGCCGAGCAAACCATACTTACATGATTTAAACCCATTGTGACCAGTGGTGTGATTGTGAGATTAGCTGAACTTATCTCACTGTACTGTCAGTCGACTTTTGGAGAAAGAATTCAGAGTTCTCTACCACATTCTAAGTTCCTTGCCAGAGTGAGTATTACTATGTACTTTTGCATTACAAGACCATAGTAAAAGAAAAACTAATAAAAACTAAACATAGTATGGTTGCTACAATCCTCCACATCATGAGCCTATTAAAAATGGTACAGGAGGCTAACATCAGTAAATATCATCAATGACAGTATTTCCATGATTGAGGTATCTTTGCTTAAACCCTCAAAGGAAAATGTCTCTAGGATTAAAAAGGTAGGCTGCAACATAGCTGCACACAGTTAGCATAATTAGCAAACTTAACCACTTATCAGTTCTAAAAATAAAAAGTTTCTGTTGAGAGTGGAAAGTACTCTTCTGTAGGGTAACAAATACACTGATAAGGCAAAATGAAGTGCAGGGTTAACATCTGATACTATTTGATGTTAGTATGTGCTACTGAAAAGTATAGATTTTGCTAAGAAGCATAAATGATAGCAAGAATGGTACAGATTGTAAAAGCTAAAGCAACTATAGTGAATGGGAAGAGTTTGGAGTTTGACTACTTGACTTCAGTATCTGGCTTTGCCATTTACTGACCTTGGTAAAAACCGCTAAACAGTTTCTCTGGATCTATAAATTAGAGACATATCAAATAATATCAAGCATGAATGAAATGCAATCATATTTAAAAATGTATTGGAAACTAAGGTGTTATCCAAAATGGAAGGTATTACTATAATTATCTTTTCAGAATAGCAAACAAGGTGTTCCTTAATTTTGTTCTTGTCTCAGACAACAGTCACGGGGTGATGGGAGAATGGCACATTGTTAATGCTCACCTTCCTAAGCTCCATCTCCCCTACGTTCAGAATCCTGTACTGAAAATTCTAAGGGTATAATTGGTGAGCTCACCAGTAAATGACAAGACTTTTAAATCTGACAGATTAACTCTTTTTATGGCAGGATAATAGAGCAGCAAGATGGAAGACAAATGAGGAGTATCACCTGCTTTGAGATTGGCAGGACATGGCACAATTTCATTAGTAAGTAAGTAAAAGGAGGTCATACTTGTGGTTCTTAGTGAGTCAGCACCAACCTGTAGCAACAAGAACACAAAACTGTTAAGATATTTATAAAGTATCCAACTAGGTAAAAACATGACTTTAGACCACCCTTAGTGTTATGAAGAGAAACCATAGAGAACTGTTAGAGAACAGAAATCTTGATAAACTTTGGCAGTGACCATAACAAAAAAGACTGATGCTGTAATCAAGATGGATAGAACTAGGGCTACTCCATTAGGTAGCATAAAGGTATCAGCATGTTTAAGAATGGAAAAAGTTCACAGCTCTGATGGTGAATAGCATGGCTAATGTTTTAATTCAAAGTTGGAAATTTGACAAGCCTAGTCTGTTTGCTTCAAGAAAAGGCAGAGGCTATACTAGAACATGAAGGATTTGGAGATCAAAGCAAAGTCAGAACTATGACTAAATGTTTTGAGAGCAGTGAGTAAATTTTTTAAATAATCAAGATTAGTTTTGTTAAAAGAACTCTTCTGGGGCAGTACATATAATGCTTATGTATAATGATAGAGAAATTCTTAGGAGATAGCTAAAAATAGTTACCAACTAAGAGGTAAGAGCAGTGTTGTTAAGGGATTTTTAGTCAAGCCCATGGAAAACTGTTTCTGACAAAGGTCTGTTGAAGTCTAAATCCATTCTTAGTGAATCCCGGAGTCACGTTAGAAGTATTTACGAGTAAAATGTCATCTCCATAGAGTCCCCAAATGTATTCCTCAGAGACAGGAGTATGATTTAGATGTCCTTTCATTCAGAACATAGGGGCCTGTTCACTAAAATCAAGCCTCACATCATGTTTTGGACCTACACATCTTTTCTGATGATCACCCTTGTTCTTTTGCAGTTTAGAAATCATGGGAAAAACAGTTTCTAAGCTTGATTTTTCTCCTGAGACTGTATCTTCAACTTAGCTCTTATGTTAGTCTACACAGCCAACAGATGGGCTTAAAATGTATGATCAGTATTGTATTTTGTAAAGGTGTGAGGGATCGAAATATCACTTGACAATTTTGAACCAGCAGAGATTTGAAAACTAATTACTTCACACTCAGTGATGTCCTTTCACAAGCTCTTAAGTTTTTTAATTGACACAGATTAGATGAATTTAATGATTATATTGCCATAGGATCAATAATGAAATTCTCAGCATTATTTGGTAAGCTTGCACCCTGGATTTTTCCCACCAACTATTTATTTATTTATTTATTATAAACATTTTTTCAAAGTCACCATCCAATGCTAGTTACCATTAACTGTGCTTACATTGTCACATATCTGTTCATCCAACTCATCAATTCAGATCACTTTATGATGTATTTTAAATTGCAGACATCCTACACTTCATACTAAATACTTAAGCATATCACATCATTAACTAGAGTTCAATACCTGCTTATGCTTTTTTTGTATAAAGTTAGCATACAGTGAAATGCAGAAATCTTAAGTATGCATCCACTGAGTTTTGGCAAATGCATACAGTGCTATCAAAATAAAAAATGTTATCAGAAAATTCACACATGGCTCTTTCTAGTCAACCCTTGTCCCCACTCAGCCCCCAAAGGCAACCACTGTTCTTTTTTCTATTCATAAATCAGATTTGTCTGTTCTAGATCTTTGTGTAAATAGAGTCACACAGCATGTAGTATTCTGGAATTAGAACGTTTTGGAGATTTATCCAGGTTGTAGGGTGTATTAGTAGTTCATTCCTTTTTGTTGCTGTGCAGTATTCTATTGTATGACTATAGTGCAGTTTATCCATTTTCTTATTTATGAATACCTGGGCTGTTCCAGTATTGGCAATTATAAATAAAGCTGCTATGATTATTGTTAACCTAAGTCTAATGTGAACATAGGACTTCGTTCCTCTTGGGTGAATACCTAGGATTAGAATTTCTGTGTCATAGGGTAGTTTTAAAAGAAACTGCCATACCTTTTTCCAATGTGGTTGTAATGTGTGTTGGATTATCACTATATTTTTGGATGTGTAGAAAGGTGTAAACTTTTTTTATGATCCATATTTGAAATACTAGAAATGGGTTTGGGATAGAATTGATATTGTTCACAGTTGGCAGTTGGTATTATTTGAGGGAAGCAAATACCTGTCTGCCCGAAACAGCCCTCAAGGGGTTCCTATACCTTAAATTTTAACATTCATTTCCCTTTTTGAGGGATTAAAGCACTTACCCAAGCATGGTGATATGTTTGCCAGAAGAAACCACATTGATTTGTTTCTGCTACTAACTTTTGCCACCCATTTTCGGTAGTTAAAATAAGATTGATAATCTAACAGAAAAGATTTTGTCTGTTTAATGGGGGCAGAAGAGGTAATGAAAAACGTGTACTACTAGTCAGTCCCAGGTACAGCAGTGTGAGAACCATCTGGACAGGGGATTCCCCCAAATGGTGGTAAAGAAACCAGAAAACTGGGAAGAATTCTACCTCACAGTTGTGCATAGAGGATAGCTATGTTTTTGTAGGGCATTTTAGGATTTACAAGTCATATTTTCACTGTTGTCTTTTTATCCAGCACCATTCAGCTATAGTTATTTCACACCCTAATGACTTCCTTATTTACTGTTTACCCTTCTCGCCTGTTCTATTACATATAACAGTTAACCTGTATAAACCTGTAAAGTTATAACAATGTTTATGTTTCCAATGCTCATGTTCAAAGATATTTATGTACGGTTCATCCAGTCTTTCCTATTCAATTTTTAAGGGCTGGGATATTTGGCTTCTACTGTAAATCCTTATAATGTTCTATACATTGTAAATGCAATAAAATGTTTAAAACTATAATTAATGCCAGCAGATTTTGATATGTATTTATTTGATATGTTATCACTTTGGATACTAAGTTTAGTTTCTGTTAATAAAGATTAGTCGTGAAGCCTAGGGAGAATTAAGTCATACTAGTCTCTATAACAATCTGATGAATTCTGCATCTAGTCACATTACTTTTTAAGTTTGTGCCAACAAAAATTTTCTAAAATCTTTTATTAAAAGTGAAATGTAACTTAAAAAAAATTTTTTATTACTTTTAGAGAGAGGGGAAGGGAGAGAGATAAGGAGAGAAACATCAATATGTGGTTGCCTCTCGAGCACCCCTTACTGGGGACTTAGCGCACAATCCAGACATGTGCTCTGACTGGGAATCGAACGGACAATACTTTGGCTTGAAGGCTGTCACTCAATCCATTGAGCCACACCAGCCAGGGCTAAAATGTAACTTCATTATCCTGAAATAATCTGGAGTCTAGAAAACAGGTTAAATACTCTGTCCCTTGGGCTTCTTTCCTCTCCAACGGCCTCTATCCCACCTTCTCACAGGCTTGGCATACAAATTTCAGAGCTTTCACTAAGTACTACATTATCAGAAAAATTTTTTTATTTTATATTATTTTAATTGTTCTAGTACAGTTTTCTGTCTTTTATCAGAAATTATTAGGTTCTCAATTAGTAGGCAGTGGTTAAATTTCTTTTGTTCTTACCAAGAAGTTTTATTTTTTTAAGACCTAGAAAGTGAATGTGTAGTTTGGGTTGGAGGAAGCATATTAGACTATATTTAAAACAACCTAATTAATCATATTATGCTATAATAGCAGCTTCAGAATGGCTACAAGGAATTGAGAACTTCCAGAATTTGGAAATTGGCAAGCCTTTTACCTTTCATCCATTTAGAGGGCTTTTCCTTAAGTGATGCAAGCGTGATGATAAGAGAGGAGAGAGTAAACAAGACCACAAGTTTTTTTTTGAGGGTTCACACTCTAAATGTAAACACTCCTATCTCTTCATGTCAAGACTCTCCTCTAAACGCATCTTCATCTAGAAGGGGCAATATTCAGTGTCACCTAACAGATTAAGACACAGCCCCCATGTGGGGACTGCATAACAACCAGGCAAGTGAAGAAGTGAATGGTATTGAGGCAAGGGGCCCATGACAGGTGGTGTATATTCTGGCAGAGTAAACCAGGAGAGAACAGAGTGTGTGAGCTCAAAGAGACCTCTGCCTTGCAATTCTCCATGAGCTGGTCTGTTTGTTTTAATCTACAAAATTTGCAAATCCAAAAGTAGTCAGGAGACGGAATTCTGAGGAATGGTTTTAAATAAAATACTATTCATATCCTAAGTGTACATTCTGAACCAAAGAGCTTCCTTGCAGTTCCTTGATCCTAAGGTTTTGTTTTTAAAGAAGTGAGTTTGATTCCATCCTTGGGTTTGATTGAAATGTCCCTCTGTTCTAACCATGTTACTTACTCAAGCCCAGTCAGTCTGTGGATGCCATTGACGAGGGTGTATCACATTGCAATAATAACTCAAATTTCTTATTTACCCATGCAATTTATTTACATGTTCTACCACCTGTTTGACCTGGCCTCTTTGATCCCACTTAGCCAAATCTGTCTGTAATCTGTGGATAATTGATAACACAGCCAAATTACCCTCCCATTCTGTCCACGTACCTACCAACTGAGAAAATGATTCTTCTTTAGGAAGAAGAATGTCCTGAACAACCAATGAGTCAAAAAAGAAATCAAAGGGAAATCATTAAAATAATGAAATGAAAACACAACACACCAAAATCTATGGGATACTGCAAAAGCAGTTTTAAGAGGGACCTTTATAGTGATAAATGCCTCAAGAAAAAAAAACTACCTAATTTTCCTCAAGGTAGTAGAAAAAGGAAAACTAAGCCCAAAATTAAGGAAGTAGCAAAGATCAGAGCAGAAATAAATGAAATAGAGACCAGAAAGACAATAGAAAAGGTCAACAAAACTAAACTTTTTTTAAAAGATAAAAGAGACAAACCTTTAGCTAGACTAAGAAAAAAAATCAGAAAGGAAAAAGGATACACTACAACTCATACCACAGAAGTAGAAAGGATTGTAGAGATGACTGAACAATTATTGCCAACAAAGTGGATAATCTAGAAGAAATAGATTAACTCCTGGAGATAGAACTTTCCAAGACCGAATCCACAAAATGTTAACAAACCAACGTCAACAGAACAGTGGAAGGATCACATCATGAGCAAGCAGGATTTACCTCTGGGATGCAAGGATAGTTCAACCTACACAAACTAATAAATGGGGTACACCATAATGATAAAATGATAGGTAAAATCATACCATCTAGACATGCAGAAAAATTATTTGACAAAATACAACTTCTCTTGATAAAAAAGCAACAAATTTGGTGTAGAAGGAACATACCTCAGCGATGATTGAAAGCTCTTCCTCTAAGGTCAGGAACAAGACAAGGGTGCCCACTCTCACCAGTCTTATTCAGCATCGTACTGGAAGCCCTAGCCAGAGCAATCACTTTCTTCATCCTTTTAAAATAATTAAAGGTATCCACATCAGAAAGAAACGTAAAATTGTCTGTCTTTGTAGATTATATGATCTTATATGTAGAAAACCCTAAGGATCTCAAAACTGTTAAAACTAATCAACAAATTTAGCAAAGTTGGAAGATATAAAACAAGTTGTTTTTAAAAACCAACAAAATACCTGAAAAGGAAAACAATTTCACAATATTAAAAGCAATAAAAACAGGAATAAGTTTAACCAAGGAGGTAAAAGATCAGTACACTGAAGACTAAGACTGATGAAAGAAATTGAAGACAAAAACAAAAATGGAAAGATGTCTTCTGTTCATAGATTGGAAGAATTAATACTGTTAAAGTGCCCATACAACCCAAAGCCATTTGTACATTCAGAGTTATCCTTATCAAAATTCCAATGGCATTTTTCACAAAAATGTTTTAAAAATTCTAAAATTTGTATGATGCCAAAAGACCCTGAATAGCCAAAACAATCCTAAGAAAGGACAAAGCCAGAGGCATAACACTTCCTGATATCAAACTGTACTACAAAACTATAGTAAGCAAAACAGTATGGTACTGTCATACACATAGACCAATGGAACATAGTTGAGAACATATAACTAGCTAAATATATGGTCAACCAAACATGGCAGGGAAGCTAAGAAGACTCAGTGGGGAAAGGGAAGTCTCTTTAATAAATGGCATTTAGGGAAAACTGGATGACCACAGGCAGAAAAGTGAAATTGGGTCCCTATTTTACACCACTCACAAAAATTAACTCACCATGGACTAAAGACTTAAGCAGAGGACTATAACTGTGAAACCCAGAAGAAACTTGGGGGAAAGCTCCTTGACATTGGTCTTGGCAACAATTTTTGAATATAGCATGAAAAGAACAAGAAATAAAAGCAAAAACCAGTAAGTAAGACTACATCAAACTAAAATGCTTCCGTATAGCAGAAGGAAAAACAAAATAAAAAGGCAACCTGTAGAATGAGAAAGTATTTTCAAAGCTTATATCTGACAACAAAAACATCAATAACAAAAATAATCCAATTAAAAATAGAGGAATGGAATAAACATTGTTTCCAAAGAAGACATACAAATAATTAACAGGGACATGAAAAGATGCTCAACATCACTAATCATGAGGGCAATGCAAATCAAAACCACAATGAGATACCATCTCAGATTGGCTATTATCAGAAAGACAAAAGGTAAGTTGGTAAGGATGTGGAGAAAAGAGAATCCTTATGCATTGGTGCGAATATAAATTGATGTAGCCACTATGGAAAACAATATGGAGTTTCCTTAAAAAAAATTAAAAATAGAACTACCAAATGCTCTAGCATTCACGTTCTAGGTATATATTCAGAAGAAAAGAAAGAAGGATCTCCAAGACATGCCTGAACTCCCATGTTTATTGCTAAGTGAAATACATCAGATAGAGAAAGACAAGTATTGTATGATGTCACTTTTATGTGGAATTTGAAAAGAGCCAAACTTACAGAAACAATACAATGGTGGTGACCAGGACTAGAAGACTGGGGCAATGGGGAGATGTTGCTCAAAGAGTACAAATACCCTGTTAGAGGGCATCTAATGCACAGCATGGTAACAGTTAATAATTCTGTATTATACATTTGAAAGTTTCTATGTATAAATCTTAAATATTCTCACTGCAGAAAAGGAATGATAATTGTGTGATGTGATGGAGGTGCTAGCTAATGCTACTGATAATCATTTTACCATATGTGTGTATCAAATCAACACATACACCTGAAATTTACACGGTATGTCAATGTCAATTGTATCTCAATAAGGCTGAAAACAAGGGGAGTATTAATATTTTAAGTCCAAAGTTTGATATTTCAAAATATCCTCAAAATTCTCCATAGAAATTTAAATATTTTTCCAAAACACCTTTAAAAATCTATTTCATATAGCCTGTTATTATAAACCTATTATTACAACACAGTTTAGTCTGTGATATGCCATTGGCAATCCAATGAAATGGAAAGTAAAGGTAGATTGAAAATTCAATATACTGCTAAATTTCAAAATGAATGCTAAATATAGCTATTTTTCCCATAGACTAAAAAAAAAATACCAGTGAGCCATGTGGAAAGCGAAAATCCAAGGGAATGGTGTATCTTATTTTAATTATTTATATTTAAATTTACCTGTGTAAAGGATAGGAGAATTAGGAAAATAGAATTAGAAACCTGAGAAGTTAAAAGTACATAAAATAGATTTTTAACAGTTATTTGAAGAGTAGATCCTTTCATTTTGTGTATAAAGTATAGGAAAAGTAAATGTCAATTCATAAGTCATACAAATGGCTATATAAATCACTAAACAATCCTATGCAGCGGTGTCCAGCCTACAACTTGCAGGCTGCATGTGACCCGGGATGGCTATGAATGCGGCTGAATGCAAAATTGTAAATGTACTTAAAACATTTTTTGCTCATCAATTTTTGTTAGTGTTTGTGTATTTAATGTGAGGCCCAAGACAATTCTTCCAGAGTGGCCCAGAGATGCCAAAAGGTTGGACACTCAGTGAATGTTACCAGAACTGAATTCCATTCTTTTACATGATAAATCCTTGTGAGTGTGATTTTATTTTAACCAAAACAAGAAATAGGAAGAATTATGACACAAACCCAAAGCAGTTTTATTATGTTAATTTATATCCATGTATAAAACTTCTGTATTATGACTGCTCACATTGATTTGGAAGTTCTTCAAGAGGGTTCTCATTTCCAGGATGTTTTAGATTGATATATTTCCTTTGTTATAAACCTCCTTGCTAAAGTGCTTCATATGTATTTTACCCTTAGTTTACTCATGGGGAAAACTGAGAACAGCAATGGAGCTTTGTATTGTGCGGGTGCCTTTTAGGGGTTCTGATTCAGAGAGCTCTGTCCAGGAAGTGCCCAACCCCGTGGACTGAGTGAGTGACAGATTGTATAGACATCTGTAAAAATGTTGATCTAACATTAGGATAGAACTTATTCCCTGAGGCACTGGAGCAAGAGATCAATATGGAAGTGGCCGGGTTCATGACTCACTACATGAACTTGAATAAGCCACTTAATTTTTCTGGCCTCAATTGCCCAACTCATATGACAGAAATAATAGTCCTCCCCTGACTAGAGTACAAAGTTGTTGAGAGCCCTACCAGGTAAAGTGGTTACAAATTTTACGACTCGAAAGGGATTTGATGAAGATGGTGCTGACAAAGAAAATTAGGGCCTACGCACAGTAGGTGTTCAGCATACATTGGGGTGAGGCTATCAGCTCACCCTGATTATGGTAGCTTATTGCAGGGTACATACCAGAGCAGAACCTAAACATAAAATAAATTGATTTTGCTTTTGAAGCTCGTCCTCTATGAGAGTGTATTTGTGTTGGGAAACCAGTTTGCTTACAGTGCTGTGAGTTGTGTAGGGTGGGGCGCAAATGACCTGCTACTTTTGTTTCCATGTTTGATTTCCAGGTTTCTGAGTTTCTCTCATCTAGTTTCCTGTTTTTCGGAAAGCCTGAGTATATGAATATCTTTTTTCCTGCAGGTGTTAGTAACTTCTTTTATCCTTCCGGACATTCTCAGCAATCATTGTCTTTCATGTGGGTTCTGTGACTTGGGTGAGTGATGTACAATATTAACAAAAACGAAGATTCCCAAAGCGGGGGCTTCTGCGTGAACACAGAAGAGGAGTTCTCACCTGTAATGATGGTGTGGATATCAACATCTATACAGTAAATTTGGGGGAACTCAGTTAAGTTTTTAAAAATATAATTGTAGTCAAATTCTGCTAAAATATGGCTTTGTCGTTGAACCGATGCCAGTAAACTGTAAGTCAGGAAACATTACCCCCCAAGCAACTGAGAAAGCCCATTATAACCCGACCTAAAGGAGTGTTGTTATGTGTATGTAACATATCTACACACATTGTATGTTATACAAACATATATACACATGAGTAATTTATGTCTCTGTGCTTCTTAATAA
Organism: Phyllostomus discolor; assembly: GCF_004126475.2. Lineage (NCBI taxonomy): Eukaryota > Metazoa > Chordata > Mammalia > Chiroptera > Phyllostomidae > Phyllostomus > Phyllostomus discolor. The sequence goes on from NC_040906.2 coordinate 45,246,748, forward strand.
AACCTCATTAAACAAACTTTTTTTAACTTAAAATTCATGGATAATACCATGTTGTTTCAGGTATCTGATTTTTATGTCCTTCAGTTTTATACTATTTTTCTTCCTTGACAAAAATTATAGCTGCTTGGAGAAGTGACAACCCACTGTCAGTGTCACTGCTGGCTTCCAAGCAGCTGGAACTGCTGCTGCTCTGAGGCCTCCCCAGGGATTACTCTGGGATGGAAGTTCTCAGCCTCAGCTGGAGCTGAGCAACACTAAGGGAAGACAACGAAAATTTAATTTTCCAAAGTCAACTTGACAAAGATTCCTGTCATCTTATCTAACGGCCTTACCTTCTAGAGGGTAACTCTCAGGACACTTCGTTCTATGAAGAGGAGTTATATCGGCAGGAGAAGCCGACAACGTTGGAGCGTAAGCACACAGCTGAACACAGGTAGGAAGTCTTGTGAGTTAAAGATTTAAAAATAAACTTTGTACATGAAAGCTTTTCAGTGATTGTTTAAAAAGCATTTTTCAGCTTGAAGTGTGTGTGTGTGTGTGTGTGTGTGTGTATCTCCCATTCAGAAAGGACTTTTCCCAAATCAGTAATTGCTACGTTTGCCATTTATTTTAACTTATCTATACATACATTTGACAGTTTTCCAGATTGTACATTGCTCTAAATAGAGAATTTTCAAGAAAAAATATAGATAATAATTGAACAAATATATTATTTAACACATTATTCTTGGTAAACCATTACTTAAAATTATAATAAATACTGCCACCTTTGACCTTTGACCAAGTATTCTTTGAAATTGCCCAAATTTTGTTTTGTTTTGTTTTCCTTACCACTTACAGAAGGGAAATTTGCTGGATATAAAAGTTGTTTTTTAATTCTGCCCCCAGGTCTTATGGAGAGGCTAAGGATTTATATGTCATTAAACATGTTTAATTATAAGGAAATATATGAGATTAACTGTTAAAAGGAGTCATGATATTTTGGATATGTTACTCTTCTGAAATAAAATGTAGGTGGCCATAAAGAAACATCCCAGTAGAGCGTTACGTTGGCATTTATGGCTTACGTGCTGTGGAATTCATCCAACCTCCTGCTTTCACTCTTGACTCCTACAGTCTCTCTCCACAGAGTTTTTCCTATGATGTTAAGTCAAATGATGTCATTCCTTGGATGACAACCCTGCAATAGTGACCTATCTCACTCAAAATAAAATCCAAAGTCCCTACCTTGGCTTAAGTGCAGGGTTAGCACCTAATTTGCCATTCAAATGGGACTATTTTGAGAGTGAAAGGGGCCTTAAGAGTAATTATGCCAGGACAACTGGTATAAACTATGATTGTCCCAGTGAATCAGGGTATCGGGCCCCTAGAAGGCCCTACATGAACTAGCCACCGCCACCTAAGAGACTCCTGTTCTGTCAGTGTCCTCTTCTCCCAATCTTCACTGAGCTCCAGCCACATCGACCTCCTGAGTGCTTCTAAAATATAACAAGCGTGCCCAGCAGCTTGGAATGTTCTTCCCTGTATGCCTTGCTCTCCACCTTAATCCTGATCTTTCCTCAAATCTCGTCTGTTCTGAAGACCTGTCCTGACTCCTTCCCTTGGTTATGTTCTCTCTTGACCTGCCTTCTTGGTAACACTCACTCCATCCTGACATAGTTATTTTTGTACTTTTTATTTCCTGATCAATTATGTCCCCCCTACCAGAAAGCAAGCTTCATCAGTAGATAAACTTTGTTTTGTTTATTGATGTGTGCCTGGCATCTAGAACTGTGCCTGACACTTAGTAGATATTTAACCATACTTGATGAATGAACAAATAAATACCTGGGATGGAAATTAGCTGTTGGCTAGAATGGGCTGTTTTAGCAGCTTCAGTTTACTTATGGATGGCAATTAAGTGAGAATGCTTGTAATCTGCAAGGGTAATAATCCTCAAAGCAAATGAATGTCTTCACTAAGATCAAAGAGGTGCCAGGAGGAGTATTACATGATATAAAGAATAAGTTAGAGAAGACTGGGCTAACGTGAATGGTAAAGATGATATTCTAGAATTAAAGGATGACTCACTGAAATGTTTTTACCATCTGACTATAATGAGATTATTTTCTCTCTGGTAATGCGTATTTTATGTCTTTCTAATATATTTCATTCATTCAGGTAGCCTACCTTTTTTTTTAAGTTTTTATTTATTTTTAGAGAGAGGGGAAGGGAGGGAGAAAGATGGGGAGAAACCTAAATGTGTGGTTGCCTCTAGCATGCCCCCTACTGGGGACCCGGCCAGCAACCCAGGCATGTGCCCTGACTGGGAATTAAACCAGTAACCCTTTGGTTCACAGGCTGGTACTCAGTCCACTAAGCCACACCCATGTTTTAATTCAACTTAATTTTTAAAACTCATTTCAAATTTTGTGGCAGTTATTATTAGACTTAGGAATCCCTTAACAGGTATTGTCGTCTTAGAAATAATAATATTTAACTATCAGAATACCACTTATATGTCAGTCATTATTATAAGTATTTTACAAATATTATCTTACTTAATCCTCCCATCAACCCTATATGATGCTGGTATTCTCATTATCTACAATTTAAATGAGGAAACTGAGGCACAAAGAGGTTAAGGCAGTCTGACTTCAGAGCCCCTAATGCATTGCCTATGCCATATTGTGTGATTATTTGTTGTTGTTTATAATCATTGTCAGTTTATCGTTGCTGTTAGTCTCTGTATTTCAATAGAAATACCTTGAAAGTGCTTCCTGATTTCTCTGGCAAATTCTAAATGTAACCTTTTGTATTTCCATCCACTTAAACTACAAAGCTATTTTTCTCCTTAGCTTTTATCACAGTACATTTTTATTTTGATATTTATTTCATTGTTTATAGTGTCTTTTCTCACTTAAATTGTCACCTTTTCAAGAGTTGGGACATCTCTTTCCCTCACTGTATACTCCTATTGTGTAAGTGCCTGGTATGTAGCAAATGCTCAATAGCTATTGATTACATTAACAAATACTGAATGAATGAGTTGTATTAAAACCATCTTCTTTGCTGTATGACTAATGTGATTCAATAAGTCAGCCAATATTTATAAGCACCAATTTTGCACCTAGTACTGTACTTCATATATAGAAGTTGGTAAATGTCAGGTCCTCTTCTAAGCACTTCATGTGAATCAACTCTTTTAATTTCGACAATAACCCTGTGAGATGATCTGCAAAGATAAAGTATATACATACACATATATGTACATATATACACACTCACATTCATATACAATGAAATGTTATTCAGCCTTAAAAAGGAAGGAAATTTGGACATATGAGGGAAGATCACAAAAAATCTGGGATTTATTTGTTAAATATTGTGTATTTATTCTTACATGTTTAAACTTCAGTCACCTTCAAAGTGCTCTCCATTTGATGCACTACACCTATTGAGACATTTTTTTCCCACTGCTCAAAACAGTTTTTGAACTCATCAATTTTGATGCCTTTTAGTGCTTCTGCCTTTTTTTGTTTTACCTCCTACACATCTGCAAATGTTTCCCTTTGAGGACTGTTTTCATCCTGGGAAACAAAAGGAAAAAAGTTGTATGGGGTGAGATTAGGTGAATAGGGCGGATGGGGCATGGAGGTTATGCTGTTTTTAGTCAAAACACTTCTGAGCACTCTGTGTGCATAGGTGCACTTGTAAATCACCCATCGTGAAATGGGTGGTTATGCTGAAAGTCTTTAAAAAAATTCACTAAAGCCAAACACAGCCTCTCACAACCATGCCAGCCGGTACAATGATACAGGGAGCTCCTAGAACATTTACCTAGTGGGGGAAGCCCGTACTATAAGGGACCTGCCCTCCAGAAGAAAATTATCCCTTCGTATGCTACAACATTATATCATACTGTATATATATAATGAACCTTGAGGACATTATAGTAAGTGAAATAAGCCAGTTGCAAAACCAAAGTGCTGCATGATTCCACTTATATGAAATGCTTAAACTAGTCAAAATCACAGAGATAGAAAGTGAAATGGTGGCTGACAGAGGTTTGGCACTGGAGGGGGTGGAGAGTGCTTTAGCAGGTGTAGAATTTCGGTGTTACGAGATTGAAGGAGTTATGGAGGTGAATGGTGGTGACGGCACAACATTATGAATGTATTTAACACTGCCGAATCATACACTTAAAAATAGTTAAGATGGTAAATTTTTTGTTATGTGTATTTTATCACAATAAACAAAAATGAGGGGAAAAAGTATTATTTGCAACTCAACAGAATCCACGTACAGCTTTTTGATTCCCCATGGAGGACATTTCACTAAAATTCAGCTGGTATAAAAACAGGCATTTCCCAGAGGTATAAACATAGAAGGCCTAATATCCTCTGCAAGATCCTCTATAAACTTCAAAGGATATGAGAACGCCTATAAGGTATTCTGTTTTGTTTTCTGGGGCTTTTTTTTTTGGTTGATGATGGGGGAGGCAGAATATAAACAAACTAACTTAAAAAGCTTTTTTAAAAAAGCCATTTAATTGCAGTGTACTGATTTTTTTAGTATAATAGACTTTATACTATTCTCTAAACTGCTTGCCAGAGTCAATTATGCAGTTTATAATTAAATATTATGCCAGACAAAGATCACAGGCCAAGGTTAGATGTGGATGGAGAGGCCTGAACAGCAGGGCTCCTGTAGGGGAAGGGCTAAAAAGTTGAAGAGGAAAAAAAATAGAAAGCAAGGGGAGGGGAGGGCGAAAAGTGACTCAAGTGTTTTGAAGATTTTAAAACCAAGAACTTGAATTTAAAAAAAAAATTGGTCACCACTTAAATTTATGCTTCATCTAGTTAACAGAAAGGTAGGTCATCAACATAAAAACACACTATCCTAGTGAATAACTGGATTCATTTTTTAACAAAGTCTTAAATATGTTTAATTCTTATTGCTCTTTTTTTAATTTTTTTAAACCTTTATTATATTTTCTCCATTACCATTTCATCCTCTTATAACCCCTACCCCCAGCAACTGTCACACTGTTGTCCATGTCTGTGAGTCCTTTTTCCTTTTCACTTAGTCCCTCCACCTGCTAACCTTCGCCCTCTCCACCACTAACTGGGACTAATCAGGCTTTCAGCCATGTTCTCTCTCCTCTTCATTTCTCTTCTCCTTTTTCCTTGGTACGGACCTGCAATTCCACACATTCCATGCTGCCCTCCACACCCTTCACACAATCATGCATCTTAAGTGGGGCTTTGTGGACATAACCACTCTTTTCGTAGCCATGCATAGTCTTTGCATCTTGCTGCCAAAAGTTCCCCTTTGCTTCCTGAGGGCCTTAATGCAATTTGTGATACCTACTGAGTTTTTAACAATAGGATTAACTTTGGGTGAAAGTGCACTGTGTGTTTTGGGTGTGGGGTGCTGTTTGCTTTTCTGATTGGCAATGTACACAATGACTTAAGCAATGTTTCTTTGAGTATTTTAGTTTTGGGTGTGACACAGTTGTCAACTCTTCTTTTTTCTTGAGGGCAATTAGCTAAAAACTAGTTTCATTCAGTTTGTTTTGGTTTATTTGGACCAACGATTTGCTGAAGCAGAAGGAAGCTGCCAGCAACGTTGAGGCAACCTCAACAAAGAGCTCAGGTTCGGTTAGTTCTCTGCAAGTTCTCCATCCCTCCCATAAAGTGATACCATTTACAATATTTTCTAGGTCATGGTCTCTAGGCATCTGGTCTCCTGAGCTTGCTCCCAATGCTCCCTTCATGGCATCAGGTAAAGTTTATAGAATCCAGGACTGGTTTCCTCTTGTTGCAGCAGCAGGCAGATGCTGAGAGCAGACCCTCGGACAGGGCTACACAATTGCGGAGCTGCCATGACATGCTCTGGAAAACAAAAATAATCACCGAATACCAAAATATATGTAAATGCACTTCCCCCCACCTTGACTCAAGAATGTGATCATGAACCTTAGCAAAACAAAGCAGTGGTGCCGACTCAGTCTTCTGAACATTGGCCCTGAACCTGGACGTGCTTTTAAATTGGGCTAAGGGTTTAACAGTGAGCGGACTCATTTAACTGTTTCTAGCTATCTCCTCCATTCTGGCTTTGTCCCAGAGACTTCTGATGGCTCCGGCAACATCGGAGTCAGTATCTCTGATGTGTTTGCATCTGACCTCTAACCCACACATCAGTGTTATTTTCAGCTGTTCTTGACAGGGATCCAACAGCTGCCGTTTAATACCACAGACAACTTGGGACACACTGAGTTTCTAGCAACAGAATTAATATGCCCGTCTTGGGCTCTCATTCAAAGCTGTCTATAATTTCCCTGCAGAGGCAATGGGAGAATAAAACCCAAATCTGAAGTACCATGTTATCTTTTACTGCATTATAGAAAAATATGCATAGTGTTCAACTTTAATTAAACAAAAAGTTATTCTTGCTGCCATTAAAAGGTAACAGCAAAGTGTGTTACTTGTTTGTATTTGTGATAACTGAGTTCAAAAATGCTATTCAGTGGAGTACAGTAGTCAGGAAGAAATTCTGAAATGGTGGTTTTCTTCTGGTAAATGCTTGTTGAAATATTTTTTAAATGTCCCTAAGAAATCTGAGGCTCTGAGAAAATGTGATTATTACATAAAAACTCTATTTGACAAAAGGCAGTAAGTTTTAGAAAAGTAGATTAATCTAAAAATATATTTCAAGCAATTTTGTAGCTTGCCTAATCCCAAAACCAAATGCCAGAACTTATTTTTAAAGTGTATTTGGGAGCTTTCCTTTGCATAGAAGAGACTTCAGAAGTCCTGAGAAGTTGATATCCAGGTCAATGACTGGCTGGTTTCGAAGTCCACTATAACTGTATAGATTCAATGGCAAAATTTATTTGGGTTGTCAGAATGTAATTTTTTTCCCATTTGCTATCAAACGTCAGCTGATAGGAAGAGAGCTAGAAACTGCCCCCTACATTTAAGATAATGGCAAAAATAACAGGCACTTAGCGTTACCATACTAGGGGTGTGGCGATGCTCTCCGGCTCTCCTCTCTCTCTCTGCCTCATGATAAACTCAATGGGTTGTCTATTTTTAACCTCCTGTTCTTTCCTTCTGGCAGAGTAATCAGTGCGAGCTGAGCTCTTCCCCTGAATGAATCCAAGTAACCCCCGTGGTTGCCTTCTGAAATGACCAGCAGACGCACATCTGTACAAAGGCTGCCCAAAGTATAAAGTCTGGTTCTGAAGTACCATGTCCAGCCAAGGAAGTCCAGGCGTGGAGTTTTCTACGACAACAGTCAGTTCAGTAGCTGTGCAGGCGGGGGACTCCAAAATCGTTATAGCTGTCGTAAAGGTAAGCGAACAACTTTCTTTTTTCTGTGTGGCTGTGGGCGTCTCAATGTGTGATGATAAACCTAAAGAACATTCCACACAATCAGCAGTACACAGCATACAGAAGAGCAAGTACCTCTTAGTATTCTCTTAAAGCGGCAGCTAAGAGAAACCTCTGTTTAAAGTTTCAACCAGTTACTACAGTTTCTCTTTCAGTTAGTGAGAAAACATTTACAACAGCTTGGTTAAAAAAACAGAGAACTAAACCGTGTATCTTCAGTTTGGTTTTTAAAGGCAAGGCATTCATGATTATAAATTCATGACTGCCAGGCTGAAGGGTCAAGCAGACCTGTGAAATATTTGTGACTTTTGAGAGTGGGTGTGAGGAGGAGGGAAGAGGAAGGTCCCAGCAGACAGGGGGTGGCATTGTTTCGAGTGTGATGGAGCACAGAGGACACCTAGTAAGAGGCTCTGGCTGTGACCTGGTGAAGGCACTAGCAAGTCCGTGTCACATTGTTGGGAGAATGAAGACCCTGCCAGGGGAAGTGCAAAGGGCATGTGTCAAATTTGCTCATAACAGCAGGAAGTTGAAGCCACTGGGGGCTTATTTTTTATGACACATTGTATGTCAAGCAGTTTACCCATTTGCAAAGATGATAACACGGGTTTTGGTTGAAGAAAACAACCATGATTTTATTTCTCATGCAAAACCCCATGAAGCATTATACTCGGATTTAGGCAGTTCACCACCTAAGGAATCCAGTGTTTAATGAAGGGAATTCAGCAGACAGTCTGGTGCTCACCAGCCAGTTACTTTCAGGACCCCACCAGGCTTAACTGATGGACTTTTCTGGCCTTTGATTACAGCATGGATGACAAAGGTCTGTTTAATACCACTTAATTCTGTGACTTTTATATTAATGTGAAAATTATAGCAGGAAAGCAGCACTTGGCATTACTGAGCAAAACCATTTACCTCTGTGGCTCTGAGTGCAGCGTGTTCCCAGCCAGCCATTCCCCAGTGCTCTTGAGACTTGGCCCCACAGAAACAGGACCTCTGTGGGGTCCCATGCCCCTCTGTCTCTTCAAAGGCAGTGAGTGGACATGGGGGGGGGGGGGGGAAAGCCTGAAGCAAAAGGAGTGAAAATTGATAATTTGCATGTGATTTTATGATGCTTTGAGTATCTGCAAATTTCAGCACTGAAAGTAAAGAGGCAAACTCACTGTTCAAAAAAAGTTAACTTTCTTTCCCACAAATAGGGAATATTTTTAAAAGCAGGATAAGGAATTATGCATATGGAATAAATCATAGGAGAATCAGAGGTAGAGTGATAGTAAGGAAAAACTCTCTAAAATGACACTGGAAATTCCTATTTTAACTGAATTGTGTTTCTAAGAACCTTCTGTTTGTCTCCCCTCCCCAGCTCCCTTCACTCACTACCATCCTTGTAAAATAAACCCCAAGCGATTCAAAGTGCAAAGTCCATCTTAAAGGGATAGAAGTACCTGTGTCTGATCTATATGGGCCTCTTGTTTCCAAACCGTCCCAGGACACTAATTATCTAGAACAGACATATGTTTTTCTCATTTCAGCAATTCACCCATGTGCAGGCATGTGCCCGTGACTGGTACCTCTTGCTTAATCAGTTGTTGCTTCTTAGAAAAGCAGTTCCTCAGGAAACGCAGTGATCAGTTGTGTCTGAGCAGTGAAAGTCCTGAGTGGGGAAAACACGGTGGCTGCTCCCAAATGGCAGTTGTCACATGTGTCTAGTTTTACTGACATTTTCCTGCATACTTTATTGAATCCTCAAGAGCAACAGTTAGAAAATGTTATGTTTTCGCTTCAAAACAAGATGCAAATCAGTTGTTTCATATGTTGTTTATTCTTTCTTGTTAAACTAATTCACAGAGAAAACTATACTTGAACAAAGATTAAAATAAAATAAAAAAAACTAACTCCCAAGGTCAATGGAAAGACACTGATCAGCCTAAAAGACATTCACAAAATGTACAGTTATGTAAATTATTTTGTAATTTTGTTATATTCAATAGTATATAATCTGTTGTATGTGTTCCTCATATGGGAATTTTAAATTTAAATCCAGCATGCCAAGAGAAAAGAGCTTACTTTAAGGATAAAGAAAGGAAAAGGCAGGGCATGATTTATATTAGACCTGTTGTATTTCAGCTTATTAAAGCCCATCTCTATGTAAAGAATAAAGTGTTCACAGTAAAACTGGAAACTGAAAAAAAAAAAAAGAGGAGAAGGATGAAAGGGAAGGAAGAAGAGGAACTAAAAGTGCTTTTCATTTTGTTTTTATTTTTAGTGTGGCAAATGGGTACAACTTCAGCTGGCTGACTCACAGCCCAATATTTTAGAAATTGGTAGCAATCAAGATGAAACCCAAAAACTTCTTCATGATCACGAACTTCTTTTGGCCAAGCTTAAGGTAAGAAAATATACTAAGTTATGATGTAGATACAAAACTAAAAACAAATAAAACATCACTCCTTACATTTCCTCTTGACTCCTTTGATGTCACTGGTCTGTGGCTCTTTTGCCACAGTCCTAGAGAGGTCATGGAAAAGCACTGCAGTTATTCATAGGCAAACACTAACGTTGGAGAGAAGTAACAAGATTTTTTTAAAAAAAACTTTCCATACTGCGATAGAAAATACGGAGTAATTATTGTTACTGTGGAGAAGTGATTTTTTTCCTGGCTGCCTCAATGAAAAAATATTCCATCATTTTTCCATTTCATGCATCATACTGTCAAGTCACAACAACAGATCCGGACTTTCTATTGTTAATGATACCCGCTGGCAAGGGTAATACGGAGGGTTTTTTCCCTTCTGTTGAACTATTGAAAATATCTGATTTTGTGTTTACTATTAAGAGTTCTTCAAAGCAAAAAAAAAAGAAACACTTAGTAAATCAGAGTCATTATTCCACATGTGTTATGGTTATTTACTTAAGAATCTAAAAATAATATTGGCTTGTGATTACCAGATAACATATCTAATCAGAGCCAGCTATGTCATTTGTGGGGCCCAGTGCAAAATGAAAATTTGGACTCCCTGTTCAAAAAGCAAGATAAAGCTTTTTCTTGACCAGTCATGGTATTTTTTTGCTGTTTTTTTTTTTAACCTGCTATTTGATGTGTAGCTCCTTGAAGCATGAGGATGTGTGTGGGGCGAGTACAGACCCTCAGGCACTGGGCCTCGGCATGGCTCAGTGCACATTGCATTGAGCTGTGTCCTGACCCCTGCCAGGGCAGATGACAGAGGTCACTGAGCAGGGGCGGGACGCAGACAGGATAGCGAAGAGACTATCCCCAGGAGGAAGGATGACGTGTTCAGTGAGGCTCCAGTCCTCCAGCACTTCCTCTGTCGTCCCATTAGGCTTCACTTGGAAAACATACGTTCATAGATAAAATTGTTAAGAACTTTAAGACAGTGACAGGTAAAGCATTAAACCCAAGTGGTTTCCCCTTCTGAGGATGGAGACCCATGATGCAGCCAGTCCTGTGCGTAATACCCAGTCCTGTGAGTAATAATCCTCACAGGCAAATGAGTGTCATCACTAAGATCAAAGGGGTTGGATTCAGAGGCCTGCAAAGACTAGATGTGCTGTGTTTTCAGTACTTTAACATGGCTTCTTTGAACATCGTGGCTGGAATTTATACTTGCTCCCTAGATTTAGAAGCAGATCTGATCTGCATTTGATTTATGCTAATAGTGGTTTTCTGATTGGAAAATAGTAAAAGTAATTGAGTAAATCAGACTGAGAAGTTCAAGAAAGAATTAGTGCAGAAGCAGGGTCCTTTTGAATCCAGAATTTATTTTCTTGTTTAGACAGCTGCTTGCTCTGGGTTCTGGGCTGTCTTCAGTCCTGGCCACCAGGAAGTCCTCTGTGTATCTATGAAACCACATTATGGTGGGAAAGAGCATTCAAACAGGAATCAAAAGATCTATGCTTTAGCTTTAATTATGTAATTTGGCTAACAACTCGAGATTATAAGTTTTCCATGAATTGTGGAAACCCAACCGCTTCCTCGCAATTCTTGCCCAACCTTAGAGGTTTACTCTCCCATGGTCTACAGTGCCTCTAGCTCCTTCACAGACACCTGTTCCTGGAGTTAATGTGGACTTGAAACTATATCTCTTTTCCAGGTCTCACTAACAGTTGGTAGCCAGCCATGATTTTCAGGTCCACTGAGGAACTGTGGGTGGTGGAAGATCACAGCCATGTGGGTCTCTCGGGCCACCTCTTTCTTCCCCCACCACTACCTCTGTCCAGGCTCACACCTCTACGGAGAATGCTTTCTTTGATAGAGCAATTCAGCTCTTCCTAACAACTCTGCTGAAATTTGTATACTTGAATCTACTCGGGAGCTCAGTTGGAAAAGGGTTTTTTCCTTTAAGAGGATGCGTCTTCAAAGGGTGCTTGTTCTGGATTCTAGAGTCTTTTTGTTCTTTTAAACCAGTCTTCTGGCTATGGATTAGCCTTCTGGACCTCAGGCATTTTATCTGTAAGATGAGGGAAGCTTCGTATCTATTGTATATCTTAACCACAGTATGTCATGGGATCATGGGCCATGCTTCCTCTGCATGAGGGTCTAAGAACATGAGATCTCCAGTAAAAAGGACTTTTGACTTTGCATATGTCTTTAGCCACTGACCTCTTAATGTCCATCTCCCATACCTTCATCTACCCCACTGACCATCAACCCAGCCACCCCTCCCCAAGAAATTTTAAATAGTATCATCATCTTCCAATATTATTGGATGCAACACCACGTGACACAGAGTCAAGGAGACAGAGAGGCATCTTCCACATTTCTGCAGGGAACAGAGCATGGTCTGGTTGTAGCAAACACAACTTTTTGACAAGTCTCGAGGACTCATTACAGTGGAAGATTATGGTAGATTAGAACGTCCATGCAGTTTTTCGGTACTCCTCCTATTGAGAAGTGGAGTCTATGCCCCTTCCCTTAAAACTGCACAGACTCTAGGACTGCTCTGACCAAAAGAATACAGCCCGGATGATGCTGTGGCAGTTTCTGGGCCCAATCTCAAGAGTCTGCCTGCTTTTAATTCCCGTGATTTCAAATAGTCACTCTTGGAACCCAACCAACTTGTGGGGAAGTCAAGCAGCACTGTAGGAGGTCCATGTGGAGAGGAACCGAGGGTCCTGGCAACAGCTCTGGCTGAGATCCCTGCTGTCAGTCATGTGAGTGAGCCCTCTGAGCCCGTGTTAGAAGGAGAGTGTCCAGGCCTGGTCGGGCTTCCCAGATGACCTGCGTGGAGCAGAGACAAATCTTCCCCACTGAGTTCTGCCCACACTGAGAATCGTGAGCAAAATAAATAATTGTGATTTTAGGTCACTAGAATTTGCAAGGGCTTGTTACACAGCAATAGGTAATGGGAACAGAAGGCAACAGCTATGGTGGCTAGTTACCTGGTGTTTATTTCATGACAAATACCATAAAGCCCAACCAACACTGGCTTAAACACCCAAGAGTTTGTGTCACAAAAAGAGGCATGGGTTTGGCATAATCTTCCAAAGTATGAAATAACACTGTGAGGGCATAGATATGAAGATGCTTGGCTATGACTTTGAGCATCTTTTACAGGTGTTTTAATAAAATAACCTACCTGAAAACAAAATAATACCCAACAATTGGGGACTGTGTTTATAAGGTGATTGTTTATGCTTCTTTCATACTGTGGAAGGTTATGCCGAGCCCCAGGCTTCTTGCTGTGACATAGACAAATTCTTACGTGTTTAAGCAGGTTGGTTGGGCTTTGTGTTATTTGTCACCAAACACATTCCTATTTGAAACCTGGGTCAAAAGCCAGGATCACAATGAGCATTTTTGAGACTGTAGGCCTGTAGTTTCCAAGCTATTAATTATTTACTTAGAAAGTAGTTCTTCTTTATATGTCTACAAATATTTCTTATGGCAAGTAAAACCCATAGATCTTATTTGTTATGACAAAAGTCTTGGTCTGAGATTTGACTGACAGTTCAGGAAATGTAAATGGGGGGTGGCTGAGATAAGACAGTAGCACCAGGACCCACTCACCTTCACTCCCAGCCTTTAATACTGCTGAGCTAGATAAAATGCTAGGATACAAATATGCTTTCTGCATTCTGTTCAAAGGACAGTAGGTCTTTCTACTACTGAAAAGATGTGTGTATTGTACTTAAATGAGAATGAGGGGATTGTTGTTTGTTTGTTCATTTGTTTGAAGTCCACTATGATTACTACCTGAGTAGCCTTAACAGAATGCATCTTTTCTAAACTGTAGACTTTGTCTTAGGTATATTTTAATGGATTAATGTGTCAAAAATCTCAAGAGATTTTCAAGTGACATGGCTGTACCATTCTTGTAACAGACTCATCTAGTTATTAGTCCTCAGGAGAATAAGGCAAACTTCTTCTGGTTCTATGGTTAGCTCTGCCCTCTAAATTTCCCGAATATTCTGTCTCCCCCCTGCTACACACTTGAAGTTCAGGGACTTGAGTGAGAGTACCATAGACTTTTTAAAAATATTTTTTTATTTATTTTTAGAGAGGGAAGGGAGGGAGAAAGAGAGGGAGAGAAACATCAGTGTGTGGTTGCCTCTCACATGGACTCCACTGGGGACCTGGCCCATAACCCAGGGATGTGCCCTGACTGAGAATCAAACCAGTGACCCTTTGGTTCACAGCCTGTGCTGAATCCATTGAGCTATGCCAGTTAGGGCAGATTACCGTAGATTTTTTTCCTTAAAAAAAAAGTTGTCTACTCCATTTCCTATATTGTGCTTTACATTCCCATGACTATTCTATAACTACCTATTTGTACTTCCTAAACTTATACACATGACCCTTAGATGTGAACAATGGTGTGGAGATGGCCTGAGGGACTGGGAGAGTGCTAGGTGGAGGGGGACAAATGGGGAAAAATTGGGACAACTGTGATAGCATAATCAATTTTTATTGATATTTTTTTAGGTTCGGTTGTTGGTAGTTGTGAGTTTGTTGTCATTTTACTGTTTATAGTTTTGATCTTATTTTTCTCAGATAAGTCCCTTTAACATTTCATATAATAAGGGCTTGGTGATGATGAACTCCCTTAACTTGACCTTATATGGGAAGTACTTTATCTTCCTTTCCATTCTAAATGATAGCCTTTCTGGATAGAGTAATCTTGGTTGTAGGTCCTTGTTTTTCATGACTTTGAATACTTCTTTCCAGCCCCTTCTTGCCTATAAGATTTCTTTTGAGAAATCAGCTGATAGTCTAATGGGAACTCCTTTGTAGGTAACTGTCTCCTTTTCTCTTGCTGCTTTTAAGATTCTCTCCTTATCTTTAATCTTGGGCAATTTAATTATGATGTGTCTTGGTATGTTTTTCTTTGGATCCAACTTCTTTGGGACTCTCTGAGTGTCCTGGACTTGCATGTCTAGTCCCTTCACCAGACTAAGGAAGTTTTCCTTCATTATTTGTTCAAATAAGTTTTCAATTTATTGCTTTTCCTCTTCTCCTTCTGGCACCTCTATGATCTGGATATTGGAGCGTTTAAAGTTGTCCCAGAGATTCTTAAGCCTCTCCTCATTTTTCTGAATTCTTTTTCCTTCATTCTGTTCCAGTTCGATGTTTATTTCTTCATTCTGTTCCAAATCGTTCATTTGAGTCCCGGTTTCCTTCCCTTCACTCTTGGTTCCCTGTATATTTTTCTTTATTTTACTTTGTATAGCCTGCACTCTTCCTCTATTTTTGCGACCATACTCAACCATTTCTGTGAGCATCCTTATTACCAGTGTTTTGAACTCTGCATATGCTAGGTTGTCTGTCTCCTCATCACTTAGTTCTTTTTCTGGAGTTTTGATCTGTTCCTTCATTTGGACCGTATCTCTTTGTGTTGGCACACCTGTTCCATTTTAAGGGGCAGAGCTGTAGGCATTCGCCAGGGTGGGGCAGCCCACTTCACCAAGCTGTGGTGCTGTATGTAGGGGAGGGGTCAGAGAGGGAGTAGTGCCTTTGCTTGGCTCTCACCCCGCTTTCAGTCCCTTCCCTCACTTCCCACAAACAGGTTGTGCCCTTTCAGGTGCTGATTCCTGGGTAGGTGAGTTTGTGTACATTCTAGGATTCTGTAAGCCCCTCCAATGAACTCTCCTATAAGACTGGCAGTTTCTCCTGCAACCACAGCCGCCATGGTTTTTTACAGCCAGAGGTTTTGAGGCTTTGTTTCCCTACACTGGCACACTGGGTTGCTCAGTCTGTCTCACTCCCCAGTTGTTCCTCCCAGCTTATCCACACATGAATGTGGGCTATCCAGACTGGCCAGCCACCACCTTGCCCACCCCAGTTCATCAGCTGCTGCCTTGCTATGCATCCTCAGTGCCCCAGCTTCCCATCTTTGCCTCTCCTACCAGTCTAGATGAATGTTTCTTTAACTCCTTGGTTGTTGGACTTCCATACAGTTTGATTTTCTGGCATTTCTGGTTGTTTTTTGTTTTTAAATTGGTTGTTATCCTTCTTTTTTTGTTGTGCGAGGAAGTGAAGCATATCTACCTATGCCTCCATCTTGGACAGAAGCCTAATTCAACTGATCAATAAAATAAAATTTTAAAAAATGTCTTAAAATTGAATACCAGTTCCAGGCCCAGGCAAGATAGATTAAACACCCTCTACCCATAAACTCTGACAGAATGTGTGTTTTCTGAGGATGCTGAAAAGTAGAGGCTAGCAGGTAGATTAGGGAAAGGCATCAGAATTCCAAATACCACCCACCCAGCAGTGCTGTTTTCTCTCTCTCCAATGTTGCCCAGCTTGGATTCAATGGCAGGTTGACACTGTGAGGAACATACCAGATGTGGACAACACAAGCCCCACAAAAGTCTCCTCTTTCAGGTCTGAGCAATAGAAAGGAATTCCATGGTTCAGAAAGGGAATAAATACCTATCATTTGTTTTTTCTTTTTGTTTTTCTATTCTCTCTGTCCCTGCCTAGGCAATCCCCTAAAGCAGAGGTCCCCAACCTCTGGGCCATGGACTGGTACCAATATAAGGCACTTCAATGATCCTGAAACCATGCTCCACCCCTGGTGCCATGGAAAATTGTCTTCCACAAAACCTGTGCCTGGTGCCAAAAAGGTTGGGGGCTGCTGCCCTAAAGGCAGCAGTGATGGTGAAGGTGGAGGCAGCCAAGCAGGTGCCTAAACCTAAGAGAAGGGAAATATCTCCCTGACTGGAGAACGGTGGTCTCAGAGCTTGTGATAAACTCACATTGCTGTTTACTTCCCTCCGTTCTCCAAGCTGCTTGGTAACACAGACACTGTGGTGGGACGTGCCCAACAGAGTGAGGGAACCAAAGCCCCAGGTTTCAGTTGGAGGACCTTTCAGGAGGCTTCCATGGTACAAATTTCAGGCATTGAGTCAAGCCAGTGAAATGAGAAGCTAGAGGAGGTGATGAGAAAGCAGTCTCACCTTTCAGCTCCTTCACTTAGATGTTATAGATGGTGATCTAATTTTCTTAAATCCTAACTACTCTGTTAGTATTCGGGGAATTCAAGAACCACAGGCTTTCAAATTTAGTCATAGAACATTTATTTTTAATTTAAATTTCAGCTCAATGGTCCCCTTTGGGTTTGTGTGTGTTTTAATTTTCTTTATGAAAAATAATAGACAAAAATATAGAGAGTACTATGTAGTTAACTGCAATAAACTGGCCTCATGTGGCCCTGCCAGGTCAAAAAAAAAAGCTTCAGCTCAAAACATATCCCAAGTTTTTACATAATTGGAACTAGAGAAACCCAGTCCACCCAGGCTATTGCACACAGCTTTCTGGGAGCCTGACATTCTTTGATTCATTGATCCCATTGCCTATGAAACATTTATTAATGTGTTGGAAAGAAAACCCTTTGCTAATGTGTTATACTTCTCAGAGCAGCAACAAATAGAAATACATAATGCAAACCAGAAATGCAAGTCACGTGTAATTTTAAATTTTCTAATAGCTACATATAAATTTTAGAGCATTAACACTTATATTAGAAAAGCACAAATGTCTCAAGTCAACAATCTAAGTTTCTACCCTAAGAAACCAGAAAATAAGAGCAAATTGAAACCAAAGCAGGCAGAATGAAGGAAAAAAGGAAGAGGAGAGCAGAAATCAATGAAATTGAAAACAAACAAAAAAAGAGAAAAAGGAAAAGCTGAATAAAATTGGTAAGCCTCCAGACAGAAAGGACAAATGAGAGAAGAAAAAAATTGGCAGTATTAGGCATGAAAGATGGGGCATCACTGTGAACCCCATTGGAATATTAGGTGGGAATACTAGGAACAACTCTGCACATAAATTCGACACCTACATGAAATGAGCCAGTTCTTTGAAAGCCACAGATTACCAAAGCTCACCCATTAGCACAATTAAAAAAAAATTAAATTAATTAAAAATGCTTAATTTATCCCAATATATCTAAAATATTATCATTTAACATGTAATTGTTATAAAAGCTGTTGACATTTAAAACATTTTTTGTATTAACTCTTCAAAATTCAGTATGTACTTCATAGCACATCACAATTTGAACGAACCGCATTTTAAGTGGCTAGTGGCTACCATATTGAATAGTGCAGATTTAAAAACTAAAAAAAGCTAAATCATCTGGGAATGAAAATAGAGTTTGTTTATTTTTTTAAGCTCAGGAGAGGTCTGCTTATAATCAAGAAAATGTATGTAGGACCTGAAAAGGATAATTATGAGAGGAGATTTTTTTTCAGGAACAAGGAATGAAAGAAATTAGACCAAAATATTTCTAATAGCCATGTTTGAAAGAACTTAATAAAATGATGTTATTAGGCACTGTCAAAGAAGTAGAAATATTTTTCTAATTTAATATTTGTAAAAAAAATTGTATATGTGTAAATGTATTTGTGTATGTGTTTGGCAATATTGCAATTGATATTACTTAAAAAAGTAATGTTTTTTAAACAACTGAACTAACATAAGCATTTTGAAATAATGAAAAGAAAACTTTGTATTAATATAATTTGAAAGGCCGACAGAAGGCAGTAATTAAATGGTAAATTGTCTGAATGTGAATTCTGGAAGTATTTTATGAATAATTTTATACGTAATTAATTTGTTGTTCATTGTTCATTCATTCCTCTAATAAATTTGACTGAAGCAAAAGGGTGATGCTTTGTTAGCATGGGAGAAAGCCAGGTTAGGGAAAGTGAGCAACCTTCATTTAAATAGTGGAGGCTGTGAGAATAAGTAAACAGATTGTTTACTATGAATCTATATTTCCATAAGAATCAGTTGTGAAGTTTTGAAGGAAGAGGAGCAGAGAGATTTTAAAAAGGGCAGATGACCAGAGGGTCATACACAAGTGACCAAGGGCAGGAGGAGTGTGATGCAGCTTTGAGATCCCAGATGGCTACAGTAGACTGGATCCGTGTTATTAAGGGTAGAGAAGTCTGGAAAGCTGACTTCTTGCTCTTCTTGAGTAGAAGTGCCATCATGGAATTGGAAAAGGGACCATGGAAAATTAGAGGCAAAAATATTAAGGGTTTCATCACAAAAGTTTATAGAAAAGGAAATTTCAAGACAATATTGAATGGTGTTGGAAGCAGCAGCATGTTTAAGGAATCTGCCTTTTGATTTGACACTAAGAAATTTATTATTGCTCTCTGAAATCTTTCTAGAATGCTCCCCGTGTATGCTTTTGACCAGTCCTCCTCTGAGTCCCCTCTGTAACTTGTAGCCTATCTGTACCTATTATAGGTATTATAGTACCTGTCTCATGGAAAACTCATGTGTGTTTCATTTTTGTCTTCTTCATTAGATGGCGAATATAGTTCTCATCCTGGCTGGCATAAGAATCATGTTTCTAACCCTAGGGCCTAATGCTGTGCTTGGATTATACATTCAATAAATGTTTGTAGAATGAATGAATGAATGAATGAATACATATATCCATTACATAAGTGCAGGAATCCATTATCTCTGTGTAGTAATAAAAGAAGCATGCAAAAAAGGACTTTCAGGGGAAAAAATGAAAGCAATGATTTAATGGTATTAACATCCTATGCTCTTCTTGCTCACAACAGTTCTGTTTTAAGAAGATTCAATTATTAATGTACAGAACATTTAGGCTCCTAGGAGAACATGATGGAATTGATAAATTATTCATACTATTAGTTTTTCTGATATGTGTTATTAGTCTTTTAACTGAGCTGGAGGGTAGGTTTCTGAGTGCATTATTGATATCCTTGTTTTGGAATGTTAGGTCCCCCTCCTCTGGGAAACATTCCCTGAGCTTCAGCTCCATCTCTCTCCATTTGTTTCCACTGGGCTTCTCAATCAGCACCTCATTATATGATGAGTACCGTCTCACACTCTAATATGGCACTCACTCAAGTGCAGTCTATACAATGTGTTTGGAGTGTGGTTTATGAGTATTTATACCAGAATCATCTCGGGTACCTAAAGCCCTAGGAGATAAGACTCTGTGGGTGGGGCAAGGACAATCTGCATTTGCCCCCTATAGCTCTAATGAGCTTTTACTCACCAGTTAGTGTTGCTTTTAACATTGGTTTGCTTAATATTTTTATATTTGTATATCATTCTCCTAAGAGTGTAAGCTTCCCTCTGGGCAGAGATTGTGTTGGCACATTTTAAGTTATTATCTGAATAATTAAAATTTTTTTAAATAATATATTTAAAGATTTTATTTATTTATTTTTTAAAGAGAGGGGAAGGGAAGGAGAAAGGGAGGGAGAGAAACATCGATGTGAGAGAAAAACATTGACCAGTTGCCTCTTGCATGCCCTCTTCTGGGAATCTGGCCCACAACCCAGGCACGTGTCCTGACTGGGAATTGAACTGGCGACCTTTCACTTTGTGAGATGTCACCCAACCCACTGAGCCATACTAGTCAGGGATTGCTGAATAATTTTTGTCTGGATTAATTGTAAGAGTTTTGGAACCTAAACATGACATATGTATAAACATGATACAATGGGCTTTCATTGAGTGATTGCTACGTGTCAACCACTTATTAAAATTTAATATTAAAATCAAATATTAAATATATTGAAATGATTTAAATGTATCAATTAGTTTAATCCTTAAAAAAACATGTCAGATAAATTTTATGAGAGGCAACACACCTTAGAAGTTGAGCTGGTAAGTTCTGCCTGTCTGGATATGAATTGCAGTGTTGCTGCTTACGTGTGTAATTCTGGGAAAGTGTATACCCCTCCCTCTGTCTCAGTTTCTTCACTTGTAAAATGGGGTAGCAATAGTGCCTGCCTCCTAAGATGGGTGTGAGGAGTCAATGAGTTAAATACTTAAAGAACTTAGAAACAGGGCTTCACACAGTGTTGAACGATTATTAGCTCTTATTATTTTTAATCCTCATTTTACAAAGGAGGAAACAAACACACACACAAATCATTTGCCACACAGCTGGGGAGCAGTGGAGCTGGGACCCCGGCTCCAGCAGGTGCATCTGTGCCACACCTGTACACCACATGCCACATGCCTTTCCACTGTTAGCTGTACTGCAAAACCCCAGTTTTGGGGGGAGAGTTACAAGAATGGTAAAAGTCACTTTCTATCTGACTGAGAAGGACCACTCAGTAATTTCTTATCAACTCACAGCCGTGGCTCTTGCAGGATTTGCAGGAACCATGTTGCGTTAGTACCAGAAGGGCTGTGCTCTGCTAGGCTAGCTCCCTGTCTGCTGTGTGCCTGGCCCTGTGCCCGGCCTTGGGGAGTGGAGGGGACACACAGAAATGCGAGACATCCTCGGCCTCCAGAAATTTATAATGTACAACAACACAGGGAGAACTGACCCTGGTGGACCCATGAAGCAATGAAATAACAGTGACATCACAACATCAAGCCCTAGATCAGGGGTGTCCAACTATTTGGCATCTCTGCACCACACTGGAAGAAGAGGAGTTTCTTGGGCCACACAGTAAATACATTGCGACACGTAATCACAAAAACAATCTCATAATGTTTTAAGTAAATTTACGATTTGGTGTTGGGCTGCATTCATAGCCATCTTGGGCCACATGCGGCCCGCAGGCCGCAGGTTGGACACTCCTGCCCTAGATGATTAAGTCCCCAGATGAAAAACATTGATAGTGAAAGTACTTTAAGCAAGTTCAAGGGAAAAGATAAATTAATTTAACTGGAGTTTTCATGGAGAAGGCGGAATCTAAGGTCAACCTTGAAATAATGGGGCTGTGGAATTAAGCAGTGTGAGCAGTTTCTGAGGCAAGAAAGAGTGCACACTCTTCAAGTCAGAAGTAGCTGTCTCTGCTTCGGCTTCATCCTGTGAACAAATGTTAGTTCAGTACTCCTGTTTATTTATCCTTCTGTTCGGTTCAAAAACTTCCCGATGTTCTTGCTTTCATCAAGCCTTAGGGAATGTGTCATTTTCTTTGTTGTTGCTTTTTAAAAATTATTATTATTATTATCTAAGCATAGTAGAGTTCAAGTTCTCCAGGAAAACACAATGGCATTCTTGATAAGCCTCCAGGCTTTGTTTTTTTGGGCACATGAAAGGCCACAGAACACAGAGAGAAAGGTAATGAAGTCTAAACAAATCCCAGGGTACAGACAACTCTCTCAAACAACAGAAAGCACCATGAATAATCTACTCCATGTACCTGTAGGTTATTTCTAGCTATATTATTTACTTCATGTCACAGAGCAGACATGGGAGAATCATTTCTATGCAAATACCCAAGAAGGAAAAATTAAGAAGATGCATTTGCAAAAAACAATGTTTTAGCACTTTGGGGGTGCATTTAAAATCTGTTTTAAAATACCCTCATTTCTTGGACCTGTACAAAAGAAATCGTTTTTGAACAACTATGGTTTTGTAGTAAATTGAGGAAAAGAAAATATCTGATTCTGTTTACATTTGGTTATAAAGGGACTAAGTTGTATCTTTGAAAGGTTAAGGTTGTTCTGGCATTTCCGCTGTGAATGGAGTTTATGGTCCATTAGTAAATGGCTCCGGTTTTAAAAATGCCCCCCAAGATGCTTATTTTTTAAATCCAAATGGACTGATTCGATACAATGTCAGAATTTTCCAAGTTGGTTTTCTTAATTTTGTCTTTTTCTGTTACCACTCATGTTACTGATGTCCCCTAGCAGCAACAGAACCATCTGTTGTTCTAACTCGGTTTTAGCACAGGAACCTCTGAAAATTCAAGAGCTGACACAGGAATTCTTAATTAGATGAGGGCTGTGGTCCACCTCCAGCCTGAGAGGCTGTTCCCCCTCAGGACTGCCGTGGCCCTCAGGTTTAGCCCGTTAGCTGCCGCTTGTGTTCCAGACTGGAAGCGACCAGAATGCAGCTCTGTTACTTGTGTGCCAGTGTGGGTGAGGGGAAGCCCACAAGCAGGACAGGGTAAGAGCACCATCGGACAGGCCTGTGCAGTTCGGTTTTCACAGCCAGGATCAGGTGGTAGAGTGTTTGTTTCTCTTGCATCAGAAAAAGTTGTTAAGCCGTAGAACCATTTTGCTTCCATACTCTATGTCTAAACTAAAGTAAAAATTAAATAAGTATGGTTTACACAAGAGACCATAACCTATGTTGTAGTGAAATAAAAGCATAAACTGCCTGAACAAGTGAAATGTGTGATTTCCTAAATATTCATTATCTTACAGTTTGGTTATTATTATGGTGCTGGTAGTTACTCACTTTTGTAGAAGACTGAATAGTGGCCAGGCAGTGTGCTCCTCACTTTACATGCATCTTCTCACTGTGACCTTAGAAAAACATAAAACATTATGAGGAAAGCACTCTCCATGTGCCCATTTCCTACACATGACAGTGCGACTCGGAGTGCTTGCTTAAGTTTGCACGGTCAGGAAGTGGCAGGGCCTGCTGCCGATGTGACTTCAGTGACACTTGGAGGATACTCTTGCCCTCACATGCCCGTGACCTTCCCACCCAGGGCAGTTTCTATGCCCAAAATTCCACCATTAGGGAATAATTCTTTCAAATTATCAATAAATTATTCTTTATTCAAATACAAGCAGTGGAGCAAGCGTCTTTCCATCCTGCTGTATTGTACTGGTGGGACCTGCTTCAGGTTCCTCTAGCCCTGAAAGCTTTCTTGTCCTTGGTTGACACCTAAGTTAGATGCTTTTCAAAAGTGCAGAGTAGTGGCCCTGGTCAGGTAGCCCAGTTGGGTAGAGTGTCGTCCCAATACACCAAGGTTGCAGGTTCAGTCCCCGGTCAGGGCACATACAAGAATCAACCAGTAAGTGCACAAATAAGTGGAACAACAAACTGATGTTTCTTTCTCTCTCCCTTCCTCCCTCTCTCTACAAAATCAATAAATAAAAAATTAAAAGTGTAGAATAGAGGGGCAATAATATGAGTTTTTATAAAAATAGAGCCTTAAGTTAAAATAAATATTCTCCGCTAACAGAGTTGGTACCAACCAACATGTGGAACAGGATGTGTCATGAATATCAGGGTTTTCCTCACATTCCCGAAATCACACCGCATGTTAGTTCATTCGTTCCATCCACATCCATGGCTGACTCCAGTTGCCATCAGGAAACGTTATACATAACCTGTGGAAATGTAACAAGCATTGCATCTAACTGGGCTGTACAGCTAAAATACTTCTGTAAAATATCAATGTGACAACTAGGTTAAAATGGTTATGTAGCAGATGTCTTTACTTCATAGACTGCTGTCACAGCTACTGTTTCATTTGTTGCTCAGGTAAGGACCAGCGTGGTCTGGACTCCTCTTTCTTAACCTGAGTCTTAGTGAGGTTTGGTTTGTTTGTTTTCTGTTTTTACATTCCCATGACTTATTATTTTATAACTGGACATTTGTACCTTTTGACCCATTCCCCCTACCCCTACCCCCACCCCCATGTCTGGAAAACACTAATTGGTCCTGAGAGAGGTTTGATGGCTTGCTCAGAGCTGCTAAGTGGCTGAGCTGAGTGAAATTAGTTCATCATGATCTTTCCACTATGCTGTATCCTGTGGCCTCCTGGCACAAGCTGAGCACTCAAGCCTCATCCTATGCAGAAGTATACACCTGATTCACAGAAAGTGCTGTCACAGCACAGCCAGAAATGGGATGCTTTGGGCTCCAGTGGGGATGTTGCACCTAAATCTCATCCTGTGCCAGCATGGAAGATTCTGGTGTGGAGATCCTTAGGTCCTCCGCTGATGGCAATGTACAGAGACCCATGGGAGTACTGTGGCACCCAGTGGGAGATGCCATATAACTCACATACAGTGCAAAGGACAAAATCAGGTAAAATTACACTTTTAGATTTTAGCTTGGAAGTTCCTTATGTGGTTGAGTAGGAGAACAAAATATATCCATGTAGTGAAACAAATACTTTCAATGGAACTCTTTGAATTCTAAGTAATAGTGATAATAAGAAAGGCTTTATTACTAATGAACACGAAATTATTTTTGTTTGTCTTATCTTTTTAAATGATCTTTCCTTTACTGTGAAATAGACTAAGCACTATACTAATGTATTTGAGCTATATTGTTTCAACTTTAAAAAAATATTTTATTGATTATGCTATTAACAGTCGCCCCAAATTTCCCCTATTGCCCCCCTCCACCCATTATTCCCTTCCTTCCAGTAATCCCCTCCCACCTTAGTTCATGTCCACAGGTCGTTCACATAAGTTCTTTGGCTTCTCCATTTCCTATACTAGTCTTAACCTCCCCTGTCTGTTTTGTATCCACCAATTATGCTTTTAAATCCCTGCACATTTTCCCCCATTCTCCCCCTTCCCTCTCCCAGCTGATAATCCTGCAAATGATCTCCATATCTATGATTCTGTTCATTTTCTGGTTGTTTGCTTAGTTTGTGTTTTTTTTAGATTCAGTTGTCGATAGTTGTGAATTTGTCACCTTTTTAATGTTCATAGTTTTTATGTTCTTCTCCTTAGGTAAGTCCCTTTAAATGTCATGTAAAATGGCTCAGCAATGATGAACTCCTTTAGCTTTACCTTGTCTGAGAAGTGCTGTATCTGCCCTTCAATTCTAAATGATAGTCTTTGCTGGGTAGAGTATCCAGGTTGTAGGTCCTTGCTTTTCATCATTTTGAGTACCTCTTGCCAGTCCCTTCTTGCCCGCAAAGTTTCTTTTGAGAAATCAGCTGATAGTCTTATGAGAACTCCTTTGTACATAATTCTCTGCGTTTCTCTTGCTGCTTTTAAGATTCTATCTTTATCTTTAACCTTTGCGTTCTAATTATGATGTGTCTTGGTGTGGCCCTCTTTGGGTCCAACTTGTTTGGAACTCTCTGTGCTTCTTGGACTTGTATGTCTATTTCCTTCACCAAATTAGGGAAGTTTTCTTTCATTATTTTTTCAAATCAGTTTTCAGTTTCTTGCCCTTCCCCCTCTCCTTCTGGCCTCCCTATGATTCATGTGTTGGTACACTTGGAGATGTCCCAGAGGGTCCTTATACTATCATCATATTTTTTTAATTCTTTTTTCTTCTTGCTGTCCTGGTTAAATGAGTATTTTTTTCCTAATGTTCCAAATCATTTATTTGAATCCTGGCTTCCTCCCCTCCACTGATGTTTCCCTGTAGATTTTTCTTTATTTCACTTAGCATAGCCTTCATTTCTTCCTTTATGCTGTTGCTGTACTCACTGAGTTTTTTGAGCACTTTGATCACCAGTGTTTTGAACTCTGCATCTGATTGGTTACTTATCTCCATTTCATTTAGTTATTTTCCTGGAATTTTGTCTGCTCTTTCATTAAGACATATTTCTTTGTCTCTTCAATTTGGCAGCCTCCTTGTGTTTGTTTCTGTATATTAGATAGAGCTGCTTTAACTCCCTGTCTTGGTAGCATGGCCTGTTGTAGAAAAGACACTTGTAAATTACATGAGGTGGAGCCTTAGGTAATCCCCAGGGCAGGGTGACCCACTGCACCAGTTTGTAACTCTGTGTGTGTGGAGGACTCAGGCAGGAGACAGTGCCACTGCCTGGCTTCTGGAGTGCCCAGTACTCACCCTGTTTTCAGGCACTTCACCCACTTCCCTTATGTGACTGGCACCCTTCCAGCTGTTGCCCTGGTGGTGAATGGCAGAGCGGATGGGTTTGTGTACATTCCAAGTCTGTGTGGGCCCTTTAAGCTGAGAATCCTGAAAATTGTCAGTTTCTTCCACTGCCCCAGTCCCCACTGGTTTTTACAGCCAGAAGTTATGGGGATTCATCTTGTTGGCATTGGAACCCTGGGCTGTGTGGTCTGGCCTGGGGATGGGATCACTGACTCCCAAAGTATCCCTCCCACTTTTTATCCACCATGTGTGAATTTGGGACCATCTACTCTACCACTGCCACCACCTCTTCATGCCACACTGTGTCTCCACATCTCTCTGCCCTTCTTGATGACTCCACCCCACTTACTCATCTGGATGAATGTGGCTTCTTCAAATTCTTGGTTGTTGGATTTCCATACAGCTCAATTTTCTGATGGCTCTGGGTGTTATTTGTTTTGACATCTAGTTGCACTTCTCTCCATGGCTGCAAAGGAGGTGAAGTGTGTCTGCCTATGCTTCCATCTTGACCAGATGTTTCAACTTTTTAAAGTCAACATATTGTTAGTTTAAAAATACAATAGAACTTTATATTTTAAAAAATATTTTTGTGTTTTACAGTGTCAAGTTTATACTTCAAGGCTAACAAGGCATTTATTTTTTTACTTAGAAGTTACAAAAGCAGTGTTGAGAGTAACCATGTGCCTGTAATTACTTGAGCAAATAGAAACCCAAGATCAAATGGAAAGGTAGGAGATAAAAAAGTGTTTTGGTATGACTCATAATTCTGATGATCTGAATCCTAGACTATGAGTATAATTTCATGTATTACCCTAAATTATTGCCTATATATGGTAAAGCAGTGGATATACTGCCTTGCTTGTCTCATTCACCAGATTTTTACTAACTGTATTATGTATGCAAGCATCAATCTAAGCTCTTGGGATGCAACAGTGAACAAAACAGACCAAAGTTATTGCCTTTTGAAACTTACAATATAGTAGAGGAAGACAGATAATGCACAAGTAACATAAAAAGTAAACATGGGATGACAATATAGACCCAGAGGCCCTGGAGAGTCACAGTACATGCTTATTATCACTGTGTTCCATCCAGTTTAACATGTTACAAGATTTTATTTATTTTATTTTTATATATATTTTTATTTTTTAGTAATATTCTAAAAAATATTTTTAGAAATAATTTAGATTCACAGGAGATTACAAAATTTGTTCACAAAGGACCTGTATGCCCTTCATTCAGTTTCTTCCAATGGTTATAACGTTTACCATTATGGTGTAATATAAAAACCAGGAATTTGACATTGATACAATGTATGTGCATAGTTCTATGTCTTTTTATAACATGCGAAGGTTAATGTAACTACCTCTGTAGTCAACATACACAGGACTCTTTCACCAAAAAGATCTTCCTCTGCCACCACTTCATGTTAAGTATCCCCCTCCCCACGCGGCCCCTGGCAACCACAAGTCTATTTTCCATCACTGTGACTTCACCATCCAAGAATGTGATATAAATGGAAGCACACAGTTTTGACTTTTTGAAATTGACTTTTTTTCACTCAGCAAAACGCCTTTGAGATCAATCCAAGTTGTTGTAACAATAATTCTTTCCTCTTTTGTTGCTGAGTGGACTTCAATAGTATGAATGTACCAGTTTGTTTAACCATTCACCCACTGCGGCACCTCCTCGTTGTTTCCACATTTTGGCTATTATAAATAAAGCTTCTATGAACATTAACGTATAGGCTTTTTGTGGAAGTAAGTTTCTAGTTCTCTGAGATAAGTACAATTTCCGGGTCTTATGGTAGTTGCTTGTTTATTTTATAAGAAGTGCTGGGCTGTTTTCCATAGTGGCTATACCATTTTACATTCCTACCGGCAATGTGGAAAGATTTGGTTTTCCACTTCCTTACCAGCATTTGGTGGTTTCATTAGTTTTTTTTAACTCTTCTATTGGGTGTGTACTGCAATGCTGTTACAGTGTAATCTCCTACTAGAGGGTAATCATTTTGCCTCTGATATGAACTAAAAATAATAAAGGAAAAAGAAAACATAACAGTTTATGAGTATGTAAGAGTTTATGAACACTGCTAAAAGCTTTTTTCTATAAGAAATAAATTTTATGTAGTTCAACTGGAATTATTGACACAGAGAAAAAATATGTGTGGTATTAAGCAATCTAAGTGTATGGTTTTGAGGCTCTGGTATTAATAGGTCTCTAGGATGAATGATTCTCTTTCATCATTAATATTCTGCATATGTGAAGTAAAAGCTGTGGTAGTGATTTTTTTTTAAAAAAAGGATAAAGTACTTTGCTTATTAGTGGTATAGACTGTGAATGTGTTTTAATGATTCCTGGAGTCTCTAGGGGACCCATCAAGATGACAGAAATATTTGGAAGGTATTAAGTATTAGAATCCAAAGAGACTTTTGTCTTCTGATGACATATAAACTTGTAACATTGGCTCAGTAGACACAGTTATGTTTTTGAATCACCAAGTAATAGTTAACATTGACCAAGCACAATGATCTGAACTTGGAGCTGTGGGAGGCCAAAGGAAGAGGGCCATCATCTGGCTTTTGGGAACTAATAATCTCCTGAAAACTGGATATTTGTTTTTAAAAATTTGCTCTTAAGGAATTACAATCCAGAGAAAATTTAAAGATGCATCTTTTCCAAATATGAATTTTAAAGCCCTGATTTTACTTTTTTTTCTATTTACCATTTTCAGCAACTTCATCTCAAATGAACTGAAAAAATAAATATCATACTGTCCTGAAGGAAATACAAAAGTGGACAAGAGTTCTAGCTCTCACTTCGCTTATAATCCACCTACTTTCAAACTTGCTCATTCACAATTGTGTAGAGAAATGTACATTCATAGTAGAAAGGTGGGGAAGGCATCCAGAGGAAGGAAGAACTGCTTTCTGACTGGGGTGAACAGAGGGTATCCTGGAGGAGGCGGCACCGGAGTTGGACTTGAAGGCTGAAAAGTTTTGGATGGGCAGAAAAGAAAGCGTAAAGTATTCTAGCCAAAATGAACATCAAAAAACAAAATAAAATTGTGATGTTATATGGAAGAGACTAACAAAAATAATAGAACTTAACTATTTTCAAAAGTTTCCAAAATTTTCATTTGTTGCTTTCAGGTATCCTAAATTGTCTCAGTTTAGTGGTAACACTAAAATTATTTCTATGAACTGGAGACTCTACCTGTATCTCCCAGTCTGAGTTACAGATGGATTCCGCCATGCCAGAGAAACATATGCAGGATATACCACATATATTTGCTCTTTTAGAAAATTGCTATTCAGGGGACCATTTAATGCTCCACTGAAGAGAAAATCCATAATCCTTTTTGTGCTCTGCATGGCAGTTGAGGCGGTGCAATATCCATAAAATATGCTAGTACTTAAAACCAGCTATTTCAAAGCTACACTTAAAAAGACAGAGTGCATTTTTCAAGTATCACAGAATATCCTTGGTTCCCTATTCTTTTGGAGCCCAAAGGGAAAGTAGTGCCTTGTAGCATCTCTTTAAATAACCAACTTTATGATGTTTGCCAGAGTTTCTTTTTCTCAGATCCAATCCCAGAATACTTTCCTGAGTTTAATGACTAACCAAGTGGGAGAGGAAAACTTAAATTAATCTGGCCTTGACTGAGTCCTGAGGCAAGCTATTTTTTATAGACTGCTCATCTTAGAAGCTTCATATCTCCTTGTCAACGTAAAGCCTGCCTATACTGTAAACTGAGCATTCTATTTTGTTCTGTTTAACAACTAGCTTAAAAAAAATACGTTGTGACTGCTACTGTAGATTAATCTAAGTGTTTTATTTAGTCACTGGCCTGAGGCTTATTCAACCTGATAATGGATTTTTTAATCTGAACATGTCTTTTTCCTCCCAAAGGACAAGAAATAGATTTTTTTCCTTTAGACTTTGAAAATATATTGAACTATTCTTCTTTTGCGCCTCAGACAAGTGTCTAATTTTTCTCTGTGATATTTTGTGTAAACCACCTGCCACTTTCTTCAGATTTAAAGAGGGCACCATGGTGAGGGGAGGGCTTTGTTATGCCTTGAAGCAAGTGACAGGGACTGAAGGGTTAGAGAAGGTTTAGAGAAGAATGGGGGGTGGGAACCCAGGGTGTTCAACTCTTCAGGGGTAGAAAGGGAAATTACCACTCACCTCACTCGGAAAGCATCTTTCTTCTAAATTAAGACATAAGTAGGAAGTGAAAGCTCATTTGTAAGATGGGTTGCTCTGGTTTACAGTGGAATGATGTGGCTCCTGAACACAGCTAACAATCTCAAAAGATGGGGCTAGAGGGTTTTTGTTTGTGTGGTTTTTGTTTTGATTTTTGCAGAGGTCAGCTGTTACTTAGAGATAACTCAAGAAGGTAAGATGTGGGGAGAGCTGGACTAATAGGCCACTGGTAGGCACTTAATTGTTGTAATTATTTAAAACTTCATAATATCTGGATAACATCGAAAGTTCAATAATTACAACTTACAAGTATCTCTGCTATGTAAAAAAAAACCCTGCAATTCGAAATGAATAGACTGATACATTCTTAGGCACGTGTTAGCCAACTGAACCCCCCATTTAAAGAAAAACAGTTCATGAAGCATGGGTGCTGACATAGAGAATATACTTCATCATCATTTGCCTTGGAGCCACTTCACCCACACTCACTGTTTCCAGCACCTTATACCCTTTAGAAACACAGAGTCTCAGCAGGTTATCAGGTCCAGACTACTCTAGTCCTTACCCTTCACCATGATGCCAACCCCCACCTTCCAGCCTCAGCTGGAATTCAGCCTGTTTCCCACTAGCAAAATTAACTCATACACCTGAAGGTATCCAGATACTAATGTGCCATTCTTCCCAGCCATGATCCATTCAGTAGGCCGTGAAAGCAGGTGCAGATTCGGTGCGGGCCACACAGAGATGCATGTGGCACATTCCTCTACTCAAGGGGCTGATGTGAAGGTGGGCCAGTTTTTGGTGACTGCATTTTGAAAATTTCAAATCCCCTGAAATATTTTACCTACATTTGCTAATTGTAAATATTGTTCTACATGTGATTTTCCCATATTAAGATATTTATATGTATCTCATATTATATCAAGTAAGCCCAATATATTTTGGAGGGGCTTCTGCAGAAAAACATATAAAATATCATTACAAGGAAAAGAACAGTGCAGGAGGGAATTTTTTCTAAGATTATTTGCCAGGTATATAGGGGTGGGTGGACAAGGCCAGCCACTGAGCCATACGACCGACGGAGGCCTGGGACCGACTCCGGGTGGAGCGTTGAGAGCAGTGGGAAGTTTCGTATGGCTGGCCCACCGGCCAGGGAAAAGGGGGTGGGGGAAGGCTTGTGAGAAACATGGGATGGGCAGGTAGGCAGTGACCGGATCGCGGGGGGCCAGGTATACCACAGAAAGGAGGTTTCTTTTTATTCTAATGTTTGATGAATAGTCACTGACAGGTGTTGGGCAGGGAGTAACCCAGTTTGTGCACTGCTATCAGAACTTTATAGAGAAAATGTCTAAGTTAAAAGAACTACTGTAGAGGAGGAGTTTTCAGACACCCTGATAAGCCTGGAGATAGAAATATTTTGGAAATGTATT
Organism: Phyllostomus discolor; assembly: GCF_004126475.2. Classification (NCBI taxonomy): domain Eukaryota; kingdom Metazoa; phylum Chordata; class Mammalia; order Chiroptera; family Phyllostomidae; genus Phyllostomus; species Phyllostomus discolor. Next base: position 45,278,794 of record NC_040906.2, read on the forward strand.
GGCTTTTAAAAGTCCTAATGCTCACCCATTAATAGACGTCTTATTTTCCATCCCCAGCAGAATGGATGTGTGGACAGGTGCTTCTAAAACATGGTTATACCTCAAAATCAATGAGGAATTTTTTAAGAAACACATTTCCACTTATTTTACTTCATGCCTACTGAGTCAGAATCCTCTGGAGTGGGACCCAGAAATCTTCCCCACGTGGCACTGGGGCTGCCAGTGTCCTGCAGGGGGCTTGAGAACACTGGGCTGTAGAGATGGTGAGGATGCAACTGCAGAGGCCTTTGCAAAAGGGCTCAGAATCGGCCAGTGCCCTAGACAGCCCTAGTGGACACTATGGGAATACATTTATCACATCGGCCTGCATTGTTCAAGCTGCTGTATCAATGTCTTTGTGTCTTCAGAAAGTGTCACAAAGGCACAAATACCTGAGAATTGAGTGAGCATTGCTTAACACCGCTGTTAGCAGGGGAGATGACTAGCACTATGGTTGTGTATCTTTGGCCAAAACACTCTAAAAATACCAATTTATTAAAATTAAAAATATAGATAGCCCAAAGCTCAAGTATGTACTCAGACTTTTCAGCCATTCTGATATTTTTTTTTAAATCACGACTCAGCCATTTTGATAAAATATCTAGTTTAAAGAAGAAAACAGAATGCAGGAGATGGTGTCTGTCACTGTGGACACTGCCGCACCGGGACTCTGTGGGCTGACCTAGGAACACGTGTTCCCTGGTGCTCCTCCGGAATTAGTCATCTTGCTTGTGTGACTGTGACAGACAGTCCAGGGAATGACACACGGAGATGATAATGGGAGTGAATTCAGACATATACTAAATAGTGGACGTAGGAAAAACCATTGAAAACTAAACTTGACTGTCATCCGTGATGTTTATTTCAAAATGTTTCAGAATAAATGTTATGAAACATCTTATCTTCTTGGTAAAAGAAGAGATAGTATTGCTTGTAATCATTAGTTGACATTTCATTATACATGTCAAAGCCAAGATTCTTGTTAGACATTAAAATTTTTCCTAAGTCTTCTATTTCTGAACTTCAATCTTCTAAAGTAAAAGTCTCATTTGGACATTGTGAATAGGGGCCATCAGAAAGTGGGTACTGGGGAAAAGAATTGATATGCAGGGATCAATACTTCACTCTGTTCAAAAACCATGTGCCAGAGTAACATGCATTTAAAAGCAGCTAATAATGTTTATCAGATGCAGTTTTATGACTAACCCTCAACTGAAAACCAGGTGATTTTAACTTGTTTTATATATTCATTAAGTATGTTCAGTTAGGAGAAGCCATGAACAATGTGGACAAAAACTCTGAATGTTTATTTGTGTAAGTAGGAAATCAGGCATGGCCGGATCCAGGGACACAGTAATGTTGTCCAAGTGCTGTCCCTGCATCTCTGGGACAAGTTCTCTGCGTGGCTGGTAGGAAGGCCAGCCAGTTACAGCAGGCTCACATCTGCCGATTTATAACTCTGGCGAAAAGTCTTTCCAGACAGCTCCAGCAGGGAATACTCTGCAGGAATGGGATTTTCCAGGTTTGGATCATCTTTCATCCCCACATCAATCACATTTTCATCCTTGCGCCTTTCACCGATCCATACGTGGAATGGGTAACTCTTGTAAGTTAGCCCTGTGCCATCGCCTTCCTTTGTCAATGGATGAGGAGGCAGTGCTGGCCCTTCCCAGAAGTCCCGTGTCATGGGTTTCTCACAGACGTGTTTCTCAGAAGGGCTGCTATGTACTGGGACAGTCCTTCATCAGACCCCTCCACCACAAACCACAGAGACGTGGTGTGACAACCAAAAATGCTCCACATGTTTTCAATATTCCTTTTGGGGGACTTCTGGTAAATAAATAAATAAATAAATACCAAGAAACCCAAAACAGTGATAGGTGCTGGAGCCATAAATATGAGTAAGACAGAGCTTAGGTTTTTGTGTTTCCTTCACAGACTTGAAATCGTTACTACTAGCATGCAGGGGGTATTGTGCCCTCAAGTCCTCTCCATTAGCACCTTACTTGCATCTGTGTTTCAGGCTATCTGAATGGTAACATTGTGTTCCCTGAGTGGGGGAGCGAAGGAGAAAGAGGTAATCTCCTTGGGGGCTCAGCAACCGGCATTAAAATAGAACAGTATTTCCTCTTTGCAGGCAGCACTTATACGAGCACCAGATTCGGAAGCAAAGGCCTGACCAGCAGGGTGACATGATACACAGGCAACCACAGAAAGTTGAAGACTAAGAGAACTAAAAGCCTTCCTAACACCTTTACCAAATCTGAAGGCGTATCACAGAGACCCAAGGATTACATGTCAAACACCCATATGGTGGATTTTGGCTTTGGGTTCAGCTCGTGCTTCATTTCAGGAGTCTCACAGAAATACACTTCAGTTGGTCATTATCTTGGGCTTTTGGATTGGCTGAAAAATATTCCTGCTCTATGAATCCTGCCTAGTGTGAGTCCCCCTGTTTGAGTCCCTCTCTCCTCCAGTGTTTCAGGATGGGGGTTGATAGGCCCTGGGGAGCACTGGACTTTCCTCAGCCTCTGATCTCAGCACCCCAAGAGTAATCTAAAATTCCAAGAGAATTTGAAGCAGATAGGTTTCTGCCAATCCTTAAAGCAGAATGTTTACTGGCTTCCTTGAAGAAAATCTCCAAGAAAATGCAAATTGTAACAAATTAAACCCCAAGGGTTCTGCAATAATGTTCTGGCCTTGGAATTCCAGTGAATACATTTTGCAGTTCACACTGGAGGTCATGGGAGAATCCCAAGGAAAGATTGGAAACCAGAATTGCAGTCCTCCAGGCTGCCCCCAAAACCTTTGTATCACTGATTTATAGTGTCGCTTCAGCGGGGAAAGAACAGTATTAAGAGATACTAAGTTACATGTGTTTAACAAGGCTAAAAGAATAAAAAAATTCCTTATTTTTCCAAAAACAATAGTATTAGCCATGGAAATAGCCAGCTCCAGATTTATCTTACCACCTTTGTGTCAAATCTAAGAAATATGACTAAAGGCTAAGGGCTCTCTTGCTTGGCTCCAGATGAAGTCATTGCCTATTGTTTCCTGTTCTCCTCTGCATCTCCAGCATGGAATTATCAAGGTCTCGTAGTTGCAGTTTTTACTACAGCCTTTGGCAAGTGAATGAGATATCTTACATTAAAAACTCCTAATATAACTGTTTTCTTCTCCTTTACATACTCTTGGAGCAGCACCCATTAGAAACTGAGTAGAGACTGAGAAATTAAGTAGAAACTGAGGCCAAGTTATTCCCTTTCGATGACAAAAAGTATAAAATAAAACACATGCACAATTCCAAGTTAATCAGCCCTTAAGATAAACTAAAGCTTGTCACGTGGGAAGAACATACCTAGGTAGTATGCTCTCAAATAGCGGTATAAGAAAGTACACACATTTGGTCTAACTCTTCTGGCAATTTAGATAGTCATTTGTTTGTCTTAGCCTAGAGACCAAGGAGAACAGAGCTGGCACGTGTTCAGTGGATATTTCTGAAGAGTTCTTTGGTAGGTCCAACACAATCTGCTGGAGACTTTTTCTGAGCAAGCTGTGAAATGATTAGGCCCTGGCTTAGATGTTGTGTTGCATTATGAATTTTAGTTTCCTTCTTTATTAAGGACAAGAGAACCTTGAATGTATAATGCATAACAAATGATTATACATCTGTACATGTCTCTGATATTTTGGAACTTATATTATTTTAGTTTATTTTATTTTTAAAATTATGCCTTTATTTTTTTGCCAACTTCAAGAATGAAACGGAATCTTTGGGATCCTCCTCTAATCCCCACATCAGATAATTATGTAAACGCATGTTCACCTTAATTGTTCATATTTTCTTCAATCTGTGATGTTGGTTACAGATATTCTCGTTTTTACATTATGAGTACTCTTTTCTAAAAATCTAGTCTTAATATTTACATTAAGCTTCACAAACATATAAACTAACAATTATTTAGAATAAATAGTAAGTTTTACTGGGTTTCATTTCTCCCAATTTTTTTCAGCACTCTGGATGTGTTCAAATTAGTTTTTTTTTCTTTACTTTCTTTAATGAGAGGTTAACAACATTCTGTACCCCTGGGAATGTAGATGTGTGCCCTTGGTAAATCTCTGGATTTGAACAACTCAAATGCCGGTAGCTTGGTTCACCACAGACTCCACTGCTCCGGCCTGCCTGCTTGATCCGCCTGCCTGCATAGCAGTTTGAGTTTATAAATTCTCTTCTAGACTTTCCTAGACCACATGCAGTTTCATATATCCAAGTGTTTAAAATGTGATCCTGTATTCTTACACTGAGTGGCATGCTGCCTTATGCCATTTTTTTCTTCTCGGATTAGGCTTTGGAAGATCGGGTATGGGAACTCTTGCAGGAAGCAGACAAGACGGCCGCAGAGAACAAGGATCAGAGTCAGGTGTATGACGCCATGGCCAGCACCCTGGGGGAAGCCTGGGCAGCCCTGATCTCCATGCTTGAAAGACGAAGGGAGCTCCTCAAATTGACCTCTGAATTTTTTGAAAGTGCCTTGGAGGTTTGTATTAAAAAAAAAAGACAACAAAAAATCTGCTTCTGCCTGCTCTATGTCAGAACAAATGAATAGCACTCCTGAAAATATTTTATTTCTACAAACAGACCTTGCAACTGGTTCAAAAAAGGTCACGATAACCAAGATTATATATTTATATTTATATTTATATATATATAACATTTAATTTGTGATTGTTAAAAGATAAGATTTTAATATTTTAAATGTAGGCCTTCAACCAAAAACTAAGTACAGTTCATTAAAATTAAATAAAATATTAAGTAAAAGTAGGAACTCTACTTATAAGTCATTATATCTCCCTTTGTAGAAGATAGTAACATAATTGCTAAATCAAACAAGTACCCCTGATTATAGGATTACTAGGAAATAATGGTATAGAGTGTTCTTATCGACTACAAGTTGTTAACTAAAAGTTCTGCTGCTTATGCAAAGGGAATTGCAGAATATTCCATAGAATGTTTGAATTGTGAGCATAGCATTTTATAAAGTACTTTTCTAAGGCATATAGTTGAGTTACTACAGTTTGAACTCATTAAAATGTAAAGGAAAAAAAGTCCTGGGCCTAAAAAGGTCATTTCCCCTATGATTTTTCTTAAATTCTGCAGTGTTCTGAGGTTCCAAATTTCAAAATGTGATGCTCAAAGAACACTATCGGAAGAGATGTTATGGTTGGTATGACGGTTATGGGAAATTTCACTTTTAACTTCTCTGTCAAATGGCAGTACATTCATTTTCATGTGAGAGCGCTGCTGCATGATGATAAAGCACACACTTTGAAAAATATGACATTCCCAAGCCGAAAATTGGGACTTAAATTCAAAATAATGAAGGAAAGAAGATTAGAGATAGAACATAGTAATTGAGGTAGACAATCTCATGCCTCATGAACTCGGTTAAAAGTAAAAAGGAGGAGAAAAACCTTATTGTAATTTTCAAGGTTTGTTTTCTACAATTTGAACACAGAAGTCCAACTCACAGTTAATTTTATAGATCAATTTGGAGAAAAGTTCTATGCACAATTTTCTTCTGTGAGAAGAACCAGGTGAAATATACCTACAGAGGTCATACTGATTTACTCTATCTTAGTAAGTGAGGTAGAGGTATCGACTGCCCTTGACATTCTGCTCATTTGAGCACAGGAAATTATCTTGTTTCCAAACATTACACTCAATATTTGTTTCTTACTGTCTAGTAGCATTAGTGCTAGCTGATTTTCTCTTTGAGAAATTACTTCCAGATAATACATAAAATAAAACTAAGTCAACCTAGAATTCAACCCAGAACTCCAATCCCTAGTAAAATGACTGATCTTTTTTTATATTATATACTAGTTTTATTTATTTATTTATTTTAAAAATATTATTTCTTCTTATTATTTTATTGTTTTTCTATTATAGTTGTCCCAATTTTTCCCCCTTTGCCCTTCTCTGCCCAGTCTACACCCCTGTTCCCACAGTCAATCCCCACTCGATTGTCCATGGGTCATTCATACATATTTTTTGACTGGTCCCTCTCCCTTCTTTCCACCAGTATTTCTCTTCCCCCTCCCCTCTGGCCATTGTCATTCTGTTCCATGTTTCCATGTCTCTAGTTCTATTTTGCTTGTTAGTTTATTTTGTTCATTTAATTCCTCTTATAAGTGAGATCACATGGTGTATATCTTTCACCAGCTGGCTTATTTCACTTAATCATAATATTCTCCAGTTCCATCCACACTGTTTCAAAAAGTAGGGCTTCCTTCCTTCTTTCTGCTGCATGGTATTCCATTGTGTAAATGTGCCAGTTTTTTGATCCACACATCTACTGATGGGCACTTAGACTGTTTCCGGCACTCAGCTATTGTTAAATGGTGCTGCTATGAACATAGGAGTGCCTAAGTTCTTTTGAATTGGAGTTTCAGGATTCTTAAAGTATATTCCCAGCAGTGGAATCACTGGGTCAAAAGGCAGTTCCATTTTTAGTTTGGGTTTTTTTTTTTTGAGGAAATTCCATATTGTTTTCCATGGTGGCTGCACCAGTCTGCATTCCACCAACTGTGCATCAGGGTTCCCTTTTCTCCACATCCTCACCAGCACTTGTTTGTTGATTTATTAATGATGGTTATTCTGACAGGAGTAAGGTGATATCTCATTGTGGTTTTAATTAGCATCTCTCTGATGGTTAGTGATGTTGAGCATCTTCTCATCTGTCAGTGGGCCCTCTGTGTGTTTTTTTTGCAGAAGTGTCTGTTCAGGTCCTCTGCCCATGTTTTAATTGGATTATTTGTCTCCCTGGTGTTGAGTTGTATGAGTTCTTCATATTGAAATGACCTTCTTGTATCATTCTGCTTCCAATTTTGTGGACCACTGTATACTTAGCTTAAGGCAAACCCCTACATGATACTCCCTGCCTCTTGCATACACCAAAGCAATTTTCATTAATGATTTTTTTAAAAAAGAGAAAGACTGACATTAAAAATAGGTTTTAAAAAAATCCCTCTCATCATCATTTCTATTCTATACAAGCCAAAGAAAGAAGAAAAGTGGAGAAAAGATAATATCCACAAGGTAAAAGTTAATTGTACTTTAGGGAAACTTTCACTGAATAAAATTGTTCATTTATTTTTAAAATTTTAAATAAGCTGAAATATATAAGACTCCAAAACTCTTTGTAATATTTTACAGGGAAAAAACAAATTACCTACATGGTTCCTATTTTTTTGTTTGTTTTTGTTTGAAAGTTCTGCTCAAGGAATACCTTTAAAATCAGTTATCAGAAATGGAATGAATTAGAGATGTAAATGACATGTGGGTAGGATTTCCTTATTGAACTATGTGCATTCAAGAGTTCTTTAGAAATGCAAATGATTTCTTATTGCATGGTTGATACTTATTAGAGGACAGTTTCTGGCTCATACACTTAACCATCAGGAAGGCTTTTCTCTTCTCAAATGTAGTGCTTCAACTTAGAAACATTGTCCCTAAGTGACAATGGCAGGTGCCCATCAGATGATCTAACATCATGGTGGAAGCCTTCCCTGCGTTTCTAAAGAAGACACACTCATTAGTCAGTCTCTCATCATCCCGTGCCGTTTATAACTGGGTCTTATATGGCTATTGTAACAATGATAACACAGACCTTGTTCATCAAATAGTTGCATAAAAATATTAAAAATCACCAAAGAAAAATCTCAAAAAAACACAAGCACTGTGACAGGCTTTTGTCTTTCTCACTGATATGGTGCCTTTATAATTTATCTACACTTGATCCAAAGGTGAACATGTTGATTAAAATGCTCTTATAAACTATAATAATGACCTTTGAATCTTAGTGTTAAAACAAACCATCTGTCTGCTACTATGAATATACTGTACTAGCATAACCAAGTATGCTTTGACCTTTGCTAAAATCGGTTTCTAAGATTAGTCCCCTGAGAATTTTAACAGCACTTCAAACATCTCCCTTTATACCTCCTCATGGAGAAACACAAAAAAGAAGTTGATCATATTCTCCACCATTTAGGATGTCAAATTCAAATTGCCATTTTTTTCTTGAAACAGAGGAGAAATTTTCCATTTTTCATTCTTGCTGTATCAGATCTCATTTTATTTATACAAATAATGCATACAATTATTTGTAAAAATGCAAACAAATTATAAATTATAAATTTAGAAACTAAACTTTTACCTCCCTAAACCCATACCTAAACCCATTCATTCTCATAATGTAACAATGTATATATATGTATATATATACACATAAAGCATATATAAATGTATATATACATATATGCATATGTATACACAAAGTCTATATATATATCATATATATGTATATATATATAGGCTTTGTGTAAAAAATGGAATTAGACATTGTTTGGCCTTTTGGCTAAGATCAAGTTTGGAAACGGGATTGGGCTATGTATTATTTTGAAACTTGCATTTTTCAGGTCTAGGTCTAATTATGGAGGGAAAAAAACCTGTATTTCAACCTTCCCTCTAAATAGGTTCTTAAGTTAAATTTATTTATAATTATGTCATCACTGGCTAGCCAAACTTCTGTTAGTTTCTCCTATCAAATATTCTAGCAATTTTTTGACAAGCTGCCTTATAATATTAAAAGTGGCTGCATTCATTACAATGGACACAAACATTTTAGTTGAAAATTGTAATAGACATTTAACCAGTAAGCAATTTGGTTTATTTTATTATACATGACGTTTTCTGAGGTAAGAAAGAAATGCAAAGAAAAACATTGTTTCCTTGGTACTTTGTCAGTTGGCTACACGTGAACATACACCCTCGCACAAACACCCGAAGCCAGCGCACGCTCACACGCACAAACACTCCTCACACAAACACGTACAGAGTCAGCTAGGCTATTAATTCATTTTAAAAAATCTGTATATAACTCAAAGTGGCAAATTGATTTTTATTTTTTCAAATGCCTCTTCCCTGTATTTCTCTTGTAGTTTGCTATTAAAATTGATCAAGCAGAAGATTTCCTGCAGAACACTCAGGAGTTTGAGAGCACGGAGTCCTTAAAATCACTCCTTCAGCTTCATGAACGTCATGCCAAAGGCAAGAAATGTGTTCATTCCTCACATAAGCTTTTAAATATTTTAAAAGATGTTAATGGGAGAATGCTTGTGTATGACTGTATTTTTAATTTACCTGTTTACATATACCTCAACTCATTTCAAGAAAGATTAAAGAAGGCTCTTTTCTCAGTCATCTTCTGCAAGAAAGAAGTAGTTGTAGATGATTCTAAGGAGAAAGTGGAGAAACAGCCTCTTGAAGATTGTATGTGCCCTGGACATCACACGGTCTGCTCAATTTTAGTTCCTGAGCACAGGAGCCATGCTCACCTTGCGGCCCTGTGTATCCTCAGCATCTAGCAAGGCATTGGCACCTGGTGATCCACCAAAAATATATTTTGGTCAAATAAATGGTTGAATTCAGTGACTGTTTCTTTCCAGGGACAGTGAGTGGAGGTCAGCCTTTAAATACCAGCTCTGGATAAGGGAGATCCCCCTTTCACTATTGCAGTTTAAAAAAAAAAAAGAATGGAGTAGTGAAAATTTTCCAGGTTAAAAAATCTAATTAAAAGACTGTCAACTCCCTCTGAACACCTACAAAGGTAGTCTAATTGTTAACCAATAATTTGTATGCTAGCCCTTCTCTAACAGAATTTGGGATGGGCAGAGTTGCAGTAGGGAAGGCATTTGCAAAAGAGGAGCTGCTTATTGTAATTTTTTTCTGAGGAAGTAGATGAAATAAGGACAATGCTTCTTTTCTTTCTAATGCATTTTTCTAATTATTACTGCCCCAAACCTGGGGAAGAGTGAATGGTTTCCTGCACTCATTTGTCACGGTTCTAACTCAGCTTCAAGCTTGACCAGCTTGATTGTGCTGGGCAGGGGCAAAAGGGCTTTTTAAAGCCACCAATAGATTTTGTGGTTTTATCACCCTCGAAAGGGACCCTAGATAATAGATCATAACTTTTCTAAATGTCAAAGATTAAAGGGCTTAACCTTTCCTGTGTACATTATGAGATGCTACCACATGCATACATGTCATTTAACTTACTGTTGTTCTTAAGGACCTGCCAGTATGCTGAGGGATTAGTTATCAACAGCATCAGGAGTAACAGCCTTAACACAGCAGCCTGCTCACTTTTGTATAGCAACAGCAATCCAGCTGGGTCCAAAGAGGGTGAACAGAATCACAAAAAATTCCTCTTAGGACACCAGAAAGTGAACCCGGGTCCAGGTCACTGAGACGGGTCTGTGGTCTCAGTCTTCACCACCCAGTATGAGCATCATGGCAACTTTACCTCCAGGAACCTGACAACGATGGATGCCTTTGTTGAAGAGGTCCAGTACTGAGGCAATGAAATGCAAGCATTTTTTAGGGAGTGAGTGGGTGGGAGTAGGGACTTTTCCATACATACTTTGGGTTGGAGCTGCAATGGAAAAGTGGCCTTAATGCTGTTTTATTGTTGTTGTTTTGGCTCCTTCAGAGTTACTATACCTGTGGCAGATGGGTTCTGCGCTGCTCAGACCACAGGGCCCTGGCCCCCACCAAGCTCACAGTGGGACCGCTGCCTTTGCTTTCAGGGTACCGTCTGCAAGTGTCCGCCAGGCCTTCTCTTAATCTAGGAAGATGGATGCACATTCTAGCTGAAGGCAGGAAATGTAGTTTATTTTTGTGATGACAAAATATTCTTCTATCCTTCCATCCTGATAGCATGTTTATTGTCACATTTTTGTGTTCCTCTACATGATACTTGAAGCACAGAGATTACAGGGGGCTCTGGTCAGGATATCTGGCTCTGGATATCATATCCGGGCAGGATGTGCCCAATGGTGGCTTCAACTGCTTTGTTTTAAAAAAATAGGAGTAGGTGGAATTTGTTTAACAAATAATTCAGTGGATATGATTAAGATTAGATGATTTAAAATGCATATTCAAGGAAAAATTCTGATTTTCAGTTAAGGACTGCATATCTGACTTAGTCTTTTCAGACTGTTACAAAAAAAAAATGCCACAGACTTGGTGGCTTTTAACTGACAGACATTTATTTCTCACAGTTCCAGAGGCTGGAAGTCTGAGATCAGGTGCCGGCCTAGTAGGCTGAGGGCCCTCTTCCAAGGTGCACATTTCCCATGTATCCTCACAGGGGGAAGGGGGTCGGAAGCTCTATGAGGGCCCTTTTAATAAGAGAACAAATCCTACTCATGAAGCCTCCACTCTCGTGACCTAATCTCCTCCCAAGGACCCCACCTCTTAATGCCACCATCTTGGGCATTAAGATTTCAACATGTGAATTTTAGGGGGACAAAAACATTCAGACATAGCAATATTTGTCATTTTTAAATTTAAGGAAGTAAAATATATCTATAACTTATTTATTTTATGACGAGTTATTTTAATAATAATAAGTAAAGTTATTTATTTATTATTAATTTATTTATTAATAAATAAAGTTATTTTATAACTTTATTTATTTATAAAATAAATATAACTTTATTTTATTCCTCTAAATCCCTTTTACCTATTTCTCCTACCCTAGTCCATCCATATTCTGGCAAATGGCAGTATTTCATTCTTTTATTGGATGAGTAGAATTCTATTGTATATACGTACCATGGATTTTTATCCTTTTCTCCATTCATCCATTGATAGACACTTGGGTTACTTCCAAAGCTGGGCTTAGACAAATGTACAGCTTAGGGAATATAGTCAATCATATTATAATAATGGTTACTAGATAGTAACTAGATTTATTGTGGTGATTATTTTGTAATATATAGAAATATTGAATCACTATAATGTGTACCTGAAACTTATTATAACCAATTATATTTCAATAAAAATATATCTATTAGTGAAGCTAGCCATCCTATTAAGGTTCTGCAATGTTGACCAGTGAGTACCACAAAATGGGAATGTTAGGATGACAAAGGTTGATGTAGTAACTGTAGAAACCACAATCAAACTTACCCCAATATTCACTGTATTTCAGTTAGCTTTCCTTATACTTTTTCCTTATGCACCAATGCTGAGGTGTTTTGTATGTTAGAAACCTATTCTGTAACCTTGTGGAAGCCAGAAGCAGGATGAATGGATTGAAGTTCCTGCCCTTTGGAATGTTCTAAACTAAGTTTGTTTTTTCCTTCACATGAGAATCCCTCAGATAGTTTAAGATTAATGTGTCCTCTCCAGCCTTCTCTTCTATGGATGAAACATGTCTAGTTAGTTAAAGTGTTTTCCAGAAAGCATAGTTTCAAGACCAATTACCAGCCTGGTGACCCTCAATTCCAAAACACATAATTAAACAATATCTTTTGAACCCATGCCAGGGGAGAGACCCAGAGTCATGTGTCAGGGGAGCCCATGACCCTCGCCCTCCAGAGTCCCGTAGTTCAGTGGGGCCCATGCACATTTACCACTGAGCGCCCTCTGGGCTGTGCCACCCAACATATGTGCTGCGATCAGTTATTCCCTTATTTGTTGCTGTCACCAAATTGTGAGACTCTGGAGGGCAGGGACTAGTGCATCTCTGAATCTCCAGGACTTAGAAGAGCATCCATTCCAAAGTATGTTTATGGAGTGTTATTTGTATTCAATGACAATGTAAGACAAGATAGAATGCTGGGAACTTGAGTAATACACACGGTACTGTGGAGACCTCGAGGAGAGAAAGTCGATTCTGAGTGCTGACGGATCACAGCTGCACCCTCCACACTGCCGACTGCCTTATGCAATAAACGTGACACATGAGAAGCTTCCTTGCAGGAACAATTATATTATTACTTCCTTATCCTTAGATGTTATATATGGCTTAAATGTAGCTGAGATATAGGTGCATCGGGGCCCTCTCTGCTTTTGTGTATATTTGAAGAAGCTAATTGAATGAGCTTAAGAAACATGGATTGCCATGGAGGAACACTGGAATGCTTTAAAATGTGTTAGGAAGAAACATCATCCATGATCTCAATGCCAAGTCTGTGACCTGGATACTTTTTAGAAAATACGTGCTTGGAAGGATTGTTTAGCAAGCTATAAATCCACTCACCTTGTGTACATTCCTCATTTATCCATCTTGAATCTTCTATTCATGCTTAATTATGGCAAACTGTATAGGTATTAGTTTAAAATACTTTTTGAGATATAATGACAATCAAAACAATTAAACAATTAAAATTTATTAAATATCTACTAGCTTCACATGACAAGGTATTATGTCATTAAGTAGGGTTTTGTAAATGCAAAAAAAATACAATCTTTACAGCTGAGTAGTTTAAAGAAGGAGGAGAAGATATTACCCTTTGCAACAGCATGGATGGACTTGGAGAACATTATGCTAAGTGAAATAAGCCAGTCAGAGAAAGACAAATACCATGTGATTTCACTCATATGTGGAATCTAATAAACAAAGTGAACTAACAAGACTCATAGATAGAGAGCAGGTTGATAGCTATGTGAGGGGGGTGGTCACAGGGTGGAAGGATCTAGCAAAAGGAAAAAGAACTCATGGACCCAGACAATAGTGTGGTGATTGCTGGGTGTGGGGAGGGAGGAGGATATCAGGGGGATAAATGGTCATGGAAAAAATACAATAAAGAAGAAATTTTAGAATAGCTTTTCATAAGGTCTTTAAAAATGATTTTTTTTCATGAGGACCAGCCCAACTCTTCAAAAACAGTTTTATAAAAAGGAACTGGATTTGATGAAGTACTGGCTTAAATTAACTGAGCAAAAAAACCCCGAAAACCTTTCCCTATTCTACTTTTAAAAAATGGTCTGAAATTATGTTTTAATGATGCATTCTTCAAGTAATTTTAGATCATGCAATGTTACCCAGGGATCTGATTGGAACTCTGATATCGATGCTCATCATTCATTGCCTACTTACTTCAGTTTATGGCTCTTATGAATCTGACCCTGGATTAAATGTACTGCATAAATAATCAGACATATGTATTTCTTCAGCATCATATTTCTATTAATGCTTGCAAAATAAAATTTATTTGTATTAAAAAACAAAGAATACAAGTACAATCTTTAAAATAAATGCACTGTAGAGATTTTATATTTCTTGAAAGTCAGGATACATGTAGATAGTTTAGCCTTGAGAAAAAATATACACTTTGTATGATCAACTGAAGGAATAAATAACCAGAAAAATATAAACAGTACGAAAGTAAAATATAAGGAACTGACAGAGGGAACCGAGGGAACAGTTGAGCCTCTTTAATGGCTGACTTGGTAGCAGTGACAGACCGGCTTTAGCCCAGGCACATTTTACAAGTGAACTTTGGCTCAGGAGCCATATTCCTGGCGATACTGGGGTAGCAGTTAAACCATTTTGGCAGAAGCTGAAACAGAAACCAGAAAAAGATCACAAATGGAAATTTTGGCTAATTATATGTATTTTGTAGGGACCAGAATAGGTTGACCTATTACACCATCTGTATCCAAGCACCTAAAGTTGTGTTTCCCTTTCTCGTTTGAAAAGTCTAGTGTGTAAGAGCTAGTTACAGAAAGAAAGAAAGGAAATACTATGTGGAAACCCTGCCACCTGCCCATACTTTGTGTGTGTGTGTGTGTGTGTGGTATTGATTTATCTATACATTAGCATTTTACAAATCCAAACTCTTGGGCTTGATAGGCAAGGCCTCTACAACCTGTCTTCGCCTTGTTCCTGCAGTTGTTTCTTGTGCTTCCACATAAGAAATTGTTCTAGGCTGACAGGCTTTTGTCTGCTCCTGTCCCTCTTGTGTTGTTTACCTCCAATTCCATTCCCTTGTTTGAGTGATTTACTCTAATTTTAACGTTCTCTTTATCTTTCCTTCTTCTGTTTGAATTATCCTTTCCTCTGCCCTCCTTCAAGTCTATGGCTGTTTTGGTTGTTTGTCTCTTGCATTGTTGACTCCCAGTCAAATTGTCCCATGTACATGATCACTCCTTTCTCACTCTGAGCAGATAACACCATTTATTACCTTATTAGACAGATTTGGGTCATGTGCCATGCACACTTCAAATTCTTTCCTTTTCATCTCTCTTTACCATACCTTCACTTATTCATTCTCTCTTCCAGCTATCCAGCTGTCAGTCAAGAAAGACAATTGGCCCAACCACCACAGCCTAATCATTGCTGTGTAGTTTGCTGCCAAATGCTAGAATGCTAATGCAGAATGTCCCAGCACAGTGGACGTGGTTTAGTGCATTTCTCATAGTGTGATATTTGGTGACGTACTGACCCTCTCTTGTTCTTCACAGTTTTCATCCTAAAAAGTAAAGGCTGATTTTCTATCTTTTTTTTCTTCTAAGAAAAAAAATTTCAAAGATTTCCTGTCTTGTTGACTTCATCACCTGGTAGCTTGGCTTCTGTTTCTATTGCTTACTGTCATAAAACACCAAATCTTCTCATTGTCTTTTGTTTATGTCTCTGGAGGACTGCTGATCTCTAGCATCTATAGCTCTCCTAATTCTTCCCCCTCTTTTAATACATTTGATCTCATTCAAACATTTTACAAAAGTTAAACATCTTTCCTGTGCCAGTCACAATGCTAAGTGCTGGGGTTACACTCATGGTCATCGTAGTGCATTGGAGGCTAACAGCAAAGACAGAGATTAATCAACTAACTCAACATATAAATGTAGAGCTATAGCCATGATAAGAACTGTGAATGACAGGAACATTGTGCTATGAGAACATGGAATAGGAGTATTTAATTCAATCTTATTTGTCCTTTGAAGAACTGACAATTGACCAAGACCTGAGTATGAGTAGAACAAATGTGGAGAAGGCAGGGGTCGAGGAAAATGGTGTCCCTGGCACAGGGCACAGTGAAACGTTCTGGGGCAGGAGGGAGAATAGCATGTGTGAGGTGGTTAAAGAAGATAGGGACGAAGGGGAGAGAGACTGAAACAATCAGAAAGGTAAGCGAGAGACCAGACCATGCCAGCCTGTAATGTCTAAGGCAATGGGAAACTGTTGTTTCGTGTGTGTGCACACACGCGTGACATAGTGTGTTTAGAAATCTTCTCTCTGGCTAATACATTGAGAATGGATAAGTGTGTTGGAGAGGGGGTGTAATTAAGAGATGACTCTACAAGTTTAGGCAACAAATGATAATTTTTGTATCGGGGGCGGAGAAAAGTAGGCAGAACCAGGAAATAGAGGGTGAAACTGATAGGTCTCGAGAACGGTGAGATTAGGGGAGAGGATGTGCCACGGACAACTCCTTGGTTTCTGGCATGGAGAGTGCACAGTTGTCCAGCTGCTCCTATAGTTAGTCCCCAAGTGTGGTTGCTTCTCAAAGTGCTGTTCTCAACTCCCCCTTTCACACTCTCTCCCATGGTGATCCTTTGATTTTTGCCTAACCTCCCATTTTTGTAAGATGTTACCCAAACCACAATCCTATTCACTCCCGAGGGCACAAACTGGTGGCCCATTTGGCAGAGAAGCATATTTTGTTTATCCTTCAGTATTTTGTAATTAAAAATACAAATTACAAACATTTAAAATCAGAAGCTTTCACATAAAAATCTATATTTATAATTCTCTTAAAAATTCAAGCACTGTTGACAGTAACATATTCTCTTATGTCAACAGTCGGTCAGAACTGGTGACGGTGACCCTGTTAGACTGCCCACACATTTCCCACCTTGCCATAGGCCCTGGCATCTGGGCCCCTGGCCACCATTCATTGGTTGTTTTATTTGTCTACTATAGGTATTAACCTGTTTAAAGGTTAATCAGCTTTAGTCAATCACCCCAAAATACAGAACACTCCAAGGAGATTAAGCCCCTTAACCACCATCAGACCACTAAAAACCACCTGAACCAGTGTTCAAATCCCATAGTCTTTTTACTCCCTGTACTGAATCATGCTGTCATTTGGCAGTTAGTGGTGTAGTGATTGTTAGACTAGGGTATTTGGCCATTGTATTGTAGGCACTTTATAGTTACATGTTTGACTTTATTATTTCAGTATGAAGGTTATATATCTTTTAAATTATATGAAGAGTCCAAATGTTACTATATAAAAGCTTACAGGTATCATTATTCTATTTTCTTTCTCGTTTTTTTCTAGAACTCTTAGAATGCTCTCTAGCCCTTTTAAACAAAAGTCAACAACTCACTGACTTCATAGAAACATTCAAGTGTGATGGACCTAATGTAAATCCCAAGTTGATGCAGGGAGCTCGTAATAGCTGCCTGAAGATCGACAGTCTTCTTGAACTTCTACAAGACAGGAGACGGCAACTAGACAAGTACCTGAAGCAACAGCGGCAGGAATTGAGTCAGGTTCTGCAGATATGTCAGTGGGACCAACAAGAAAGTCAGGTAATCCCAAGGGGCACTGCTGATGTCCTGACCTCAGCTGATGAAGTTTTGTTATTATGTGGACTAGCTATTCCTGGGCCAGTTCCTCAGTTGTCATGGTCAAATTCCTTGGTCTTTGGTTCAAACAACCATGTTGTTTTCCCAAGCAAGTAATTTAACAACAAATACTTTTGTCTCCTCTCATTAAAATGTGGTTTTCATAAAATGGGAGCACACCATTGAGCAGTTTTGAAATGACTATTGTTAGATTCTCTTTCTCGCTTCCTTCCAGGTCACTGCTTTTAGGTACATTCCTTTGAAATTAGGAAATGGTAAGTGCAGTGTTCTTGGAAGTTGGAGGGGCATGATGGGGCTGCGTTGTACTCGACTGCTGCTAATATCAGTGAAAAAGTTTATCCGTGCTAAATGGAGATAATGCCCTTAGAAGAATGGTCTGGTGCCAATGCAGACATTTGACTTTGGCCTATGGCTGGATGCTCAGTGGTTAGAGGGCTTTGGGAAGGAGGGATGAGGAGTCTGCAAGCTTATTAGAGCTGATGACCCAGACTGCAGGCACAGAAATGATCAGTTGTCACTATGTTTGCATTCATTTCTTGTCCCTGTCACTTGAAGGTAAATAGTGGGTGAAACTGTCTTTGCAAACCCCCTACTCAAATAGATAGGATATTTATTGAAGTATATCTAACTGCCTCAATGCCATGCTTAAATCTATATATATAGATTAACTAGAGGAAATTTGCAGACAGAAAAGATGTGGAAGGAGGTCTCCTGGTCTGGATGCACAGGAAAAGGGTCCCTTCACGTGTTTTATATTATTGCTCTGATGCAAATAGGAGAGACATACGTACAGCTGGGAGCAAATATGAGTCCAGGAGAAACTGGTTCTTATGTTAAACTGGAAAAGATGAGGACTTAAATGATGATCAAGCTTTCAACTAATGCCGAGTGTCTACTATGTACAGATCCTATTATAAGTAGCAGGGATTCACAACACACAAGGCAAAGTTGTTTTCTTTCCTCTGGGAATTTCCTTCTAATGCAATTTCCCAGCCTCAGCACTATTGCCACTTGGTGCTAGGTAATTCATTTTGGGAGAATGTCCTGCTCATTCACGGGTGTTGAGCACCATCACTCATTTCTACCCACTAGATATCAATAGAATGTACTTCATTTGTGACAACCAAAAATATCTCCAGACATTGGCAGATATCCGTTGGGGGAGCAAAATTACCCCAGAAGGGGACCACTGTTTTAGTGTGATAAGAAAGACATATGGTAAACAAATGAACAATATTAAGAGCTATAATGAAAATCAAATGGGGCAATGAATTCTGACCTGTGTTGGTCTCCTTTAATTAGAGGGGGAATCAGGGAGGGCCTCTCTGAGGGGGGAGCATAGAGCAGAGACCTAAAGGCAGACACCTCCAGTTGCCGCCTCCCCCTCCAAGTCACTGTACGCTTTTGAAGCTGTCTCTGCTTTCAGCCCTTTCACCTTGACCACTGCCAGCTCCTGTCCCATTTCTGTTGTCCTGTGCTGCCAACTCCCCTCCCTAATTTAACTCTTCCTCACCCCACCTTTGCATACTTATTACCCAGAGTACTGTCATCATCTAATGCAATACTCATTTATTGATGATTCTGGCATAACTAAAGGGAATCAATACTCAGGACAAGAGTCATTCTAAAATTGTTTCTCAATCAGCTGTTTCCAAAGATACCTGTCCTCCCTATCATAAGTGGGTCTGTCTCTTTTTGTCCCTTTCTGTCTGTCTTTCTCTCTTTCTTTCCTAATTTTGATATGATATCCTTTAAAGAAACCTTTATCTTACCTCTTTTCATTGAGTTCATAACCCTGAACACCTGCCTCTAGTGATTCCAAAACCACACCCAAAACTCCTCCCTCTAATTTACTGTACATGTACTTTACAGTAGGCCCCCCTTCCCTGCCGTTTCACTTTCTGCGGTTTCAGTTACCTGCAGTCTGAAAATATGAAATAAAAAATTCCAAAGCTAAACAATTCACAACGTCAGGCCGTGTGTCATTCTGTACAGCATGATGAAATCTTACTCGGTCCATCCCTGGATGCGAATCCTCTTGTCCAGCACATCGCGCTCTACACACCACTCGCAGGTGAGCCAGTCAGTTGTCTCCTCGGTTGTCAGATCATCTGTCACAATATCTGAGTGCTCATGTTCGGATAACCCTCATTTTACTTACTAATGGCCCCCGAGCTCAAGAGCAGTAATGCTGGTGATTCAAATTGCCATACAATGCTTCCTTTAAGTGAAAAGGTGAAAGCTCTGCACCTTTGTCATTTGTAAGGCCTTTGTAAGACCTTTGTCATTTCATATCATCACGAGGAGAAGGTTGAGTACAATACAGTAAGGTATTTAGAGAAAGAGAGATCATATCTATAAGTTTTATTACAAGATATTGTTATAATTGTTCTACTCTGCATTGTTGTTAATCTCTTACTGTGCCTAATTTATGAATTAAACTTTTTCATAGGTGTGTATAAAACGCACTATATGTATTTTTGAGGCATCTGCTAGAGGTCTTGAAACACATCTCCTGGAGATAAGGAGGGGCAACTGTATCCCTTTAAAATCGCAGCCTCTTTTATCCAGCTTAATACAAATACCCTCTCTCTGAAGGGTAAATGCTCATCTAAGAGCCTTCCCAAACATGTAACGATTTCCCCAAGAGTGAAAGAGTAGCTGCAGTTAAGTTTTATTTATTTATTTTTTAAAATATTTTATTTATTTATTTTTAGAGAAGGAAGGGAGGGACATAGAGAGAGAGAAACATCAATGTGCGGTTGCTGAGGATCATGGCCTGCAACCCAGGCGTGTACCCTGACTGGGAATCAAACCTGTAACACTTTGGTTTGCAGCCTGTGCTCAATCCACTGAGCTACGCCAGCCAGGGCTTATTTATTTATTTTTAAGATAGCAATTTTGCTTTCTTGCTCCTTGACTATGGCAATAATCATCCACTTGAATGCTCTGTAGCAAAGGAAGAAAGGAAGGGAGGGAGGGAGGGAGATTCATTCAAAATGAACATTGTAACCCAGTCACATGCTTAAGGGGAATCTAGATACCTTGGGAACCCTGGAAACAGAAAGATGTCTTGATAAACTAAAGTGAGGTTTCTGACATGGTGAGCTCTTTAACATATGAGGCCTCATCTTTTTTGGGAGGCGTGTGTGCTTTTTGGGGGAGGTGCTTTTTTTTTTACATAGACTTTATTTTTCAGAGTAGTTTCAGATTTACAGCAAAATTTAACAGAAAGTGTAAATGTCCCCTGTTTCCACACGTGCACACTTTCCCCCACCATCAACATGCTGCACGAGAGCAGTGCTTTTGTTATAATCGAGGAACCTACACTGACACGTCTTTATCACACTAAGCCTCTAGTTTTCGTTAGGGTTTGCTCTCAGTGTTGTGCTACATTCTATGGGCTTGAAAAAGTGTGCAATGACACATATCCACTGTTGCTGTTTTACAGAATGATTTCACTGCCCTAAGAATCCTCTGTGCTCTGCTTCATCACCCCTCTCTCTCCCTAAGCCTTGGCAGCCACTGGTCTCCATAGCTTTGTGTTTTCCAAAATGCCTTGTAATTGAAATAATCTAATATGTAGCATTTTCAGATTGCATATTTTGCTTAGAAATATGCATTTAAGATTTTTCCATGCTTTTCCATGGCTTGATTGCTAATTTCTTGTTAGCACTGAATACCACTTCACTGTCTGGGTATACCACAGTTGATTTATCCCTTCACTTACTGAAGGACATCTTGGTTGCTTCCAAATTTTGGCAATTATGGATAAAACTGCTATAGGAATCCATGTGTAGGTTTTTGTCTGGATATTAGCTTTTAATTCATTTGGGTAAATACCAGGGAACACAATTACTGAATCTTATGTGGTAACAGTATGTTTATATGAAACTGTCAAATCATCTTCCAAAGTGTCTGCACCATTGTGCATTCCCTCCAGCAGTGAGTGAGGGTTCCCGTTGCTTTACCTCCTCGCCAGCATTTGTTACTGTGTGTTTTGGACTTTGGTCATTCCGATAGGTGTGTCGTGGTATCTCGTTGTTTTAGTGAATCTCATTTTAAGTTGGGAATAATAACACTTAACTCACAGAGTTATCATAAAGATTAAATAAAATAACATGTAAAGCATGTAGCACAATGCCTATCATTTTAAGAGACGCTTAATAAATAGTTTCCTTGTCCTCCCTCTCCTTGGTTCTGCCTTACAACTCACATTTTTTTCTCTTCCAGCCCACATTCTTTACCCTGGGTCCAGCACCACTGCCATACATGCCAAGGCCTCTCCTTACTGTCTAGTTGTCAGAGGCTGCATTTGGGGTTAAAAGAACTAGATTTTCATTTAGACTCCATTTCTAACAATCTTGAACCAAAATCAGTGGAACAATAATGGTAAGAATAAATACTAGTTTTAATAAAATTGGTCAATAAATAAGTGAAACATTTCTTTAAATATAAAATTTAAGCTCTTAATCTTAAAACACCAGTGACAGCAGCTGGAGTCAGTAATAATGGCAAATGTGTCTGTACTGAGCACAGATCCAGGGCCAGACTGTTGACTGGGTTCAAATCCTGGTTCCACCACTTACCAGCACAGTAACTGAGGAATTATTTGAGCTCCCTGAGGCTTAGTTCCCTGTAAAATGTGGATGTAATAGTATTTACCTCAAAGCATTGTTAAGATTATCGGGTGAGTTATTCTATATCGAGTGCTTAGGATGTTACTTGGCACATAGTGACTGCTCTGTTATCATTAGCAACTTTTGTCATCGGGTCTGAAAAGGCAGTGCAGGCCCAACACATTACATACCCCCCTACTGGTACCTCTCTCTATAATTATGTGAACAAAGAAGTATTTAAAAATCCAGGTAAATACAGGCATTATTATCTTACCTAAGTTTTTAGTTTTGCTGAATGATCTGTTCTGAGGTTTTACTGATGATGCAGTGGTGAAGAATAACAGCAGGGACACCAGACCAGGTGTGACACTTCCTAATTTGGGTTCTGTGGCTATCACGTGGCGGCATGGCCCCCCTGACAACCCTAGAACATGGTGGGACCATGAGCTGACACAAAGGCACATACTTCATTGGAGGGCAAGTATTTTTTTGTCAGTCTGTACTTATTTTAAGGGAACATAGGAGCTGTCAAACTTGCCATTAATAAAGTACTAGTTTTGTCAATCATTTTAAACACTTAAGAAAAAGGAAAACTAAGTGGAAAACTAGAGTAAAGATTACTGATGAATAATAATGTGGTTGTCTGAATAGCTGATGCATCTTCTCTCTGAAGGGCCATTTAAAAGAGGCATTTAGAGCTTCTCTGTGTCTAAGTTTTTATGGCCTAATGCTTTTGAACTATAATAGTTTAGCTAATTCCACTTTCAAAACAATTGAATAACCAAAATAATGACAACTTCAAATTTGCATCAATCACAGAAAAACAAACAAATGAAAACCAATACTTTTTAAAATCTTAATTGAGGTGTGCTATTCTGATAAACATGACCATAGAATGTTCTTTCTCTATTATTGTTTTTCAGATGTGAAATGTGTGTTTGTTTTATATTTAAAGTGGAGCAGCTGACCATTTTTTTCCAATTCCAGCAGCATTTTATTTTTCGGATAGTCTGCTGCTTCATTAATGAAAATCAGAAGCAGCTTGGAGTATTTTGTGCATAATTAATTATCTTGGCAAGAAGATTTATGAATGTGATTTTTCTCAATTGCTCCAATCAGGCATAAGTGAGACCAACAGATAAATTAAAACTAAGTTATTCATGGTGTCTTAGTACAAAACAATGTCAAGGACGTTGTGGACTATTAAGTAAGACATAAGGCAGATAATCTTTTTACCATCCAGATCACACATACTTATAAGATATACATTTTTTGTGTGGGAAAGAGGAGTAATAGAATTCACATTTGGAAGGTTTTATACCATGTATATAATAATTATGTAACCATATGTAATCATATTCCTTGTTAATAGGCAATTAAAATGATAATCAGAGATGACACATAAAAGCACAGGCTCAGGGCACCAGTCTTGTGCCTGGTGGGCAGCTATAAAACTTTGCATGCACACACACGTGCATGTGTCAGGGCTGTCCCGACGGCATCCAGCCATATATTATGAAAAATAGAGACATGTATTGAAGAAGATACAAGATGCAGGAAACATTGTGCATAGGACATTAACACCTCAGTCCCCTCCAAGTAGGCACCTTGGGACCTCACACAGTTTACCCAATTGCCATCAGCTGCCCCATTGTATTTTCCTGAATCTCATTGACAGTCTGAAATCTCTTCATTTTCAAAGGTGATTTTAGTTTTGTGAAAAGCCAGAAGTCACAGGTCGCCAAATCTGGGCTATAGGGGGACTGAGTCACCTGGGTGATTTGATGTTTTGCCAAAAAACTCTGCACAAGACATAATGTATGAGCTGGTGTGTTGCTGTGATGAAGCTAAATGCCAATCACCAATTGCCCATAGCTTCGGTCTTCTGAATCATCTGAATAGTTTCTGTGGAGGAATATTCAAACTTAACACAAAATTTGATGCATGTTTATTGCTCTACTTGCTCAGTCATTTTTAATGCAACATCCACACAGCACACATGCTCACTCAACAGTGTCTACTGCCCCCACTGACTAGTACAGTGAAGTCATCATTGTTCACGCATGTGCATTCCAGTCCACTGTCCTTGGCTACCAGTTTATATCAATATCATGCAAACTGCTCCCATTGTATTACCAATGTCTGGACTTTTTCTGGACAAACCTCATACAAGTACATATGTGAAGGCCCACACACACTTATATAACACTACCTTCTAACTAAGAGTAGAGCTTGAATGGTTGACCAGCTTAAATTCATATGAAATATATAAAAGTGCCTCGTTTAGTGACTAATACATAGTAAGAGTTAAAACAAAGCCCTTTCTTTGAGTGTAGCTTTCTAACAAAGGCTGGCCTAAGACCAAAATAAAGGTTGAATACTCCTGGTGATACTACTGGTATTCAGTAGTTCAGCCCAGTAATAGACATACATGACTTTCCAACCACTCATAGAATAAAATTTATCACAAAATGTTAATTTAGCACATAGGCCATCTCTAGAATTCACTCTAAGGAATGTCAAAGTAAATGCAAAGTATCTTAAGGTGTTTGTGGGAGAGGCCTGTGATTTTGAAAACAATGGAAACCCCTCCTAATTCAAATGCGTGCCAACCACCATGTCTGTCAATGACACTACATGTCAAAGACCATAAAAGAGGTAGTCTGGGGCAGATGGCATGGATGTTTATTCCAGCTTTTACATTTACCAGTTATGTGACTTGGAGCAAGTTTTTAGTTGGCCGCTGTGCTTCAGTTTCCTTTTCTGTAAACTGGGAATAATAATAGATATCTGTACATGTTTTGTGAATACAAACATTATATATGTAAAGCTGCTTAGAGCACAGTGTGGCATATAGTAAATGCTCAGTAAATCTTCAAATGTTCATCATTTCACTCCATATGCTGGTGGTCACTCTCTGAACTTTACCAGATAATCACCAGCACATAAATAAAAGCCTATATATTCACCAGATCTCCCACCAGTTCTCTAAATCACTACATTATCTTAGCTTTCTGAAATGTTATGATGTGGAGGGTAAATAAATGCCATTTCATGGTTTGATGTCCAGCTGAGTTTGTTCCAAAAAGTCCAACTTTATCTGTAAGACAGAGTTAAAACCAGTTGTCCTCTTTCTAACTTTCTCTATTCTTTAGCTATGTCTTTATCCTGTTTATACTTATTATAGTTGACTACCTTTTCCTTAAGCTTAGTTTGTCACTTCCATATGCAGTACTGTTCAATTGGACTGATGGTTTAACAGAGCTTTAATCAGACACAACTCTTGAAGCCCCCACATCAGGTGGTGAGAGGGTGGGGGGACACACACCTTAACTAAATTGGATCCTCAGCAGTGATGGGACAGCAGTGATGAAGGCTGTTTGTCATGCGTGCTCCCTGGGAAAGGCTCTGCGTTACTCTGACCCTCACATGCTTCCATTGCACGACGAAGTCCGCTATGGCTACTTGAGGTGTCTGCTCAGCCCTGGGGCTGCTGTGGATCTTCTTCCACACCCTGAGTTTTTTTCCTTCCCTGCTCCTGCTGATTATTGGCTTTTCTTTTCTTTTTTTTTTCTTTCCCCAATACTGTTGCCACCTCAAACTGGCCAGAGATAGTGACTCATTCCTTCCTCTGACCCCATCCTTCAGTCCCCAAAGACAATAAAAGGGGCCC